>NC_141687.1:513194464-513904784 GCF_964263255.1 Lissotriton vulgaris | reverse complement strand
GTAATTCAAAAAGGAGCCCAGGGGGATTTTTAAGGGTACCAACGGGATAGCCCCCCACTAAACAAGTTTCAATATCAAAGAATCCCCGTACCCTGGACACAGGTTAGCAATAGTCTAACAGGCAGCCAAACGTTATTTACTGGAAACAATACACTAGTCATTTGAATCCAATCTCACCCCTACCATATATTGTTAGGTGTGTTCTGTCTATGCCTAACCGTCCAAATCAAACAGTTGTTTGTGGAGAAGAGAGGAAGGTCTTAACCAGAATTCAACTCCACAATTCCCGTGATGGCTGATTCACTGTAAACAGTACATCCAACCACACTTAACAGTCAATTACCCAAAAAAATGTGTGATGAAAAAGAATGGCACCTCACGGACGAACAACCCACGGGGCCCTTGACAGATGTTACCATTTTCCAGCCCCTTTCTCATCATCGGTTGCCATTCCTTCTCAAAAGAAAAAGGAGAAATGAGTGTCCAAAAGAAAAGAACCAACATTATTGGTAAAAAAGAAGAACAGGTGCACAATAAAAGAATCAAGGACGCGCTCCTTGATGTGACAAAGACTGTGATTAAAATCAACAGCTACACCAATAGCACAACTTTATTCATAGATTTGGTGTAAACTGGAGAAATAAAAAGGCTGGTAGCTTAAAATCGCATACCTCTACCTGTAGCCGACATGTTTCACTGCCTGATAATCTTTATGGCAGATTCATCAGGGCTCACCATACAGTCACTGCACCAGAGTTGGACATCATCCGTGTAGGAGCTGTCGAGTTGAAAACATAACCTCAATTAAAACACCAATGGACCCGCACCTCACATTCATACTGTGTTCGCAATCCTTCCATGTAAAATAGAAAACATGTTACCCTTGCGCAGCCCCGTCCACTCGTACCGGCTGGCACTGGATGGCTCTCTACCCTACTGTTGATTGTTGCATCAATCTGTAGATAAACATAACACAGTGTCAACCAGCCACTCCCCTTCACATCAGACTCTGTACACAGTCCCTTTGTTGAAATCGGGCACCACACTGTATACACTGTACTCCCCGCCACTTTTGCGCGTCATTTGAAAAAAACGTTTTCACCCCGTGGCATCTGGGATGTTAATCGGGGTTCTAATGCCATGTCCTTCCAGTGACCAGTCATGCTCTTTGCGTGTCGGGCTCATCATATAATCCTGGTATTAAAGCAGTGCCTCTGACGGCCCCGTGTTTGATGTGCCCGACACCCACAAAACATCTATTATCAATCAGCGCTTCTCATATGCAGCAATTTAAGTTACAAATATGCGCTGTTGGTCAAAGCAATCTGCCCCCAACTCCTCACCGTACAGGTCTGTTGCCTAGGACCTTAAATCATCCCAGGAACGCCGAGATTTGTCTCCGTGTGCGTTTTAAGCCCCTCGGGCTTCCGGACACGGGACCCGGTCACGGGGGAGACCCCTAGCATGTGACCCTGGAGTTTTTCACCGACGCCATCTAGAAACAGGCTCATACATCATTCCAACTTGTGACCTAAGTATGATATTTAAAAGTGTACTCGCTCATCACGCTCCACCAGATATTTTCGTGATGAGCTAAAATGTTCCAGGTCTATTATCATCCTTATCCGTATCATTGCCTGCACGTGTACAACGACAATGCAGATCGGCAGTATATCACCCTAGGTCTATCCGCGGGCGCCATCTTTGAACAGGATCAGGCGAGTGCAAATCTGCTTCTTCCAACCTAATCCATGTTCTACTAAGTCGTAGCTCCTCGCCCATTCCTTTGCTAATGCACTGCTCTTAACTGCTAATTCAGTCCAGTGTCAGCGGTGTACTCTTGCTGGTATTTCTATGGTAACATGCAATTGAATGTAACAACTATTTACAGCGATTCCTCAATTCCAACCATGAGACTGAATTAAGACCTTACCCTGAACCCACAGTTCCAACCTCATGTTTTACATTGCAGGGCAACATCACATCACACCTCTCTTTCCAGTGTTTCCTTAAGTCCAACCGTTGCTCTGAGTTAAGAACCTTAGGACTTGGATGACATGAACCGAGAATATTATAATGGTTCGCTAGTCAGTCTCATCATTCCGGTCAGCAGTTCAGTTGGACTGGATATATATAAAATATATATATTTTTTGCTCGGACCTCACCCTGAAGAGCATTCCGTTGCCAGCCGGTACGAGTGGACGGGGCTGCGCAAGGGTAACATGTTTTCTATTTTACATGGAAGAATTGCGAACACATTATGAATGTGAGGTGCAGGTCCATTGGTTTTTTAATTGAGGTTATGTTTTCAACTCGACAGTTCCTACACGGATGATGTCCAACTCTGGTGCAGTGACTGTATGGTGAGCCCTGATGAATCTGCCATGAAGTTTATCAGGCAGTGAAATATGTCGGCTACAGGAAGTGGTATGCGATTTTAAGCTACCAGCCTTTTTTTTCTCCAGTTTACACCAAATCTATGAATAAAGTTGTGCTATTGGTGTAGCTGTTGATTTTAATCACAGTCTGTGTCACATCAAGGAGCGAGTCCTTGATTATTTTATCGTGCACCTGTTCTTCTTTTTTACCAATACTTTTGGTTCCTTTCTTTTGGACACTCATTTCTCCTTTTTCATTTGAGAAGGAATGGCAACCGATGATGAGAAAGGGGCTGGAAAATGGTAACATCTGCCAAGCGCCCCGAGGGTTGTTCGCCCGTGAGGTGCCATTCTTTTTCATCACACATTTTATTGGATAATTGACTTTTAAGTGTGGTTGGATGTACTGTTCACAGTGAAGCAGCCATCATGGGAATTGTAGAGTTAAATTCTGGTTAAGACCTTCCTCTCTTCTCCACAAACAACTGCTTGATTTGGACGGTTTAGGCATAGACAGAACACACCCAACAATATATAGTAGGGGTGAGATTGGATTCAAATGACTAGTGTATTGTTTCCAGTAAAGAGCGTTTGGCTGCCTGTTAGACTATTGCTAACCTGTGTCCAGGGTACGGGGATTCTTTGATATTGAAAATATAAATAGTGGGACCCTGATCCCATGAAATTAGATCACTTTGGACTACAAGAAGAAACCTTTACTGTAGAGAGGAACATGAAGAAACTGAGGAGAGACTATTCCCAAGCTGAAGTGCTGCTTGGGGGATTGGCCTGCAGTGGTTGCCTTACTGCCAAAGGAAGGAAAAAGGAACTTTGTGTACTTTGCTTTCAACTTGTGAAGGATCTCCAAGGGGTTGGAAAAGAGCTTGCCTCCTGCTGAAGTCTCAGGGACAACAGACTTCAACCCCCAGCTCCCCAGAATTCTTTGTAAGTGCCTGCTGCTGTTTCGGGCCTTCTGAGGAACTGCATGTCGCAAGGAGCTGGAAGTGCGACTCAACAAGAAGAAGCGTGTCTCTGTCGCTGGACCCACCGTCGCAACTCCGAATGAGGGTGTCGCAGCTGAAACTGTCGCACTGCACTGCATCAGAGAGAAGCGCGCCGCAACGAAGAGGAAGCGTGTCGCCGTCGCTGCTGCTGCCGTCGCAACTCCGAAGGAGGGTGTCGCAGCTGCAGCTGTCGCATTGCTCCGCATCAAGAGAAGAATCTCGCTAACGAGGTCGGAACGTGTCTCCGTCGCTGTGCCTGCGTCGTAACCCCGAAGGAGAGTGTCGCCGCTGGAACTGTCGTACTGCACCGCATCGAAGAAGAGCACCTTGCATCCCTGAGAAGCGCGCCACCGCGGGGCTGCTGCCGTCGCATCGTGGATGTTGCCGCTGTAACCGTCACATCGAGCGGAAGCTTCACACATCATGGGAGAAGAGTGTCGCCGCTAGAGCTGTTGCCGTTGCATCGTCAGGGTGTTGCTGCTGCAGTCCACGCATCGAACCGAGAACGTCTTGCATCCCCGAGAAGCGTGCTGCATCTGGAAGCTCTTCACGTCTTTATTTCTTTGCACCTGAATTTTGCCGCATTTCCCTCGCTGCAACATTGCTTGTCGTGGAAGCACAACGCAACCTAAGGTACATTGACGCAAAGTGTTGCATCTATGAACTGAAGTGAACTAAGCTTAATCTACCATCTTAAAGTAACAGTATTGTATATTTTTGTTGTTTATGGTCTTGTGGTAACTCTATATAAAGTCTACTTATTTTTTTTTGTGAAAATGTTTTATTCAGTTTTGCACAATAAACCCAAACATTCTCCATTAGATCATGTTCAATCTCAGTGACCACATTTTCATTACATTGACTCACATTGGTTACTTGAATATACAATTCGTCCCATCTCACCATATTTGCATCAGACATTTGTTTTCCACCTCCTCCCACCCTATTATAGTTTCGCCTATCTGCACCGAATGCTGTCCCTTTTACCTCCATCATCCCGGGCTAGTATCTGGTCTAGATTCTGTTTGCGGGGGTTCGCAAATGTATCCTCTAAATTAGTTTACCTTCCCCCAGATCTTGATCCATGTCCTGGGTGATCCCCTGTGTGTGAAAACTGCCCTTTCTGCCACCATCGCCTCATCCATATCATTCCTCCATTGTTGGTATGTGGGCAATACATCCGTACCCCAGTTCCTAGCTATGTTTCTTTTAGCAATTGTCATCCCCAGTGTAGCCCAATTTTGCAACTCTGGATTCCGGTCCGTGGGCTCCCACACGTGCAGGAGACATCTCCTTGGGTTCGGCAGGACCTCTGCCCCTCCCACTCTCGATATCACACTCATGATTTTTTCCCAGTATATTTGGATCTGTGGGCATTCTCACAGTATATGGTAGAATGTACCTGGGAGTCACTAATTTCGCAAGCGCATTGTGTCACGTGCGCGGCCTCTTTATGCAGTGTGGTGTGGAATAATACATGCGATGGAGTATCTTTAGCTGTATTAGTTTGAACTTGGATGGTATCGCCCCTTCGCGTGGTGATGCCAGTGCATCCTGCCAGTCCGAATCTTCCATGTTGCCCACGTCTGTCTGCCATCGTTCCCTTAAGGTCGTCGTCGGGTCTGGTAGGTTATTTATAATCTTACGGTATGTCTGGGAGATAGCCTTTTTGTCCATGTGGTCAGTGAGGAGTCTGTCTTCCAAGGGAGCAGCCTCCGGTAGTTGTGCCTCCGGAGGAATGGCACTTGTAAGTGCGTGTCTAATTTGGGTGTACCTATATAACTCCGTCCCTGCCAATTCATATTTCCACTGCAGTGTTGCAAAGGGAATAACCTCCCCCTTTGACTATAGGTCCCCTATTTTGCTAATACCAATGAGGTCCCATTGCTTGGAGCCCTTTGTGTTGGACAGATTACCTAGTTTTTGGGTCTCCCAGAGGGGGGTGGCCTCCGTCAGCACTCCCTCCCAACCTAGCGCCTGCTGCGCCGCATGCCATATTTTGATTGTTTGGGCCGTGGGGCCTGTGAGTGTAGTCTTCCTTTTGGTGGTGTAGAGGGCTTTCATTAACTGGTCCGTAGGTAGAACGTATCTGTCCATCCGAAAGGCTGATTCGTCTTGCGGTGCATGCAGCCAGTGATTTATCACCATGAGTTATGACGCCCAATAATACAGTTTTATGTTAGGCAAGGCAATTCCTCTGTCATACCAACCACGGGTCAGCTTGTGTTGTGCTATTTGGGCTGTCTTACCGTCCCATAGTAGAGCGGTGACCTATGTGAAATATGTGGGGGAGACCGGGAACGGGGTATTTTGAAGGACATATAAAAATTTAGGCAGGGCCATCATCTTAACAAGGATTTGCAATGCAATAGGTCTCGCATTCGGAAAGTTTGAGTTATTGGTATTGTAATAGACACATTTTTTATTTATGTTTTGTTTTTGAAAATAGCTAAATTAATAGCTTTGTCATTTACAATACCAATAGTTATAACTTTTGCAAATGTGACACCTATAGCATTTGTAATGCAAAATGTGTTGTATTTACGTGACTTACATGTATTGGTATTACAAATAACAATGTCTTTTAATTTTTTTAAATAATTAATACTTAAATAAAAGTTATTGTAATTTATAATGGCAATAGCTTAAACTTTTGTAAATAACTTTTGTGAAGATTATGTGTATTTTATTGTGACGAAAATCCAAGAACGGAAGTGAAATATTAACATCTTTTTGTTACATTTGTAATAAAGCTTGTACATTGAGAGAACATATTTGAACCAGTTTTTGTTGAATGGTTGCACAGATTGATGCTGTGGTGGCGCTGAGTGATGCTGTGATGGCGAACGAGTGATGCTGTGATGTTTTGTGATGCTGTGCTAGCGCATAATGATGTTGCGGTGCCCCTGAGGGATGCTGTGGTGTGCTGAGAGATGCTGTATGCCATGCTATGTTTTGTTTTGCTATCCTATGTTTAGTTTTGATATGCTATGCTATGTTTTGCTATCCTATGTTTTGATTTGTTATGCTATGCTATGCTGTGTTTTGTTATGCTATGCTATGTTTTGTTTTGCTATCCTATGCTTTGTTTTGTTATGCTATGCTATGTTTTGCTATCCTATGCTTTTTTTGTTATGCTATGCTGTGTTTTGTTATGCTATGCTACGTTTTGTTATGCTATGCTGGTGAGGGTGAGTGAGGGTGTGTGGGGGTGAGGGTGTGTGAGGTTGAGGGTGTGTGAGGGTGTTTGAGGGTGAGGGTGTGACGTGTGAGAGGGGGAGGGGGTTGGGAGGGTGAGAGGGTTGTTAGGGTGAGGGGGTGTAAGGGTGGGTGAGGGGGTGTGAGGGAGTGGGTGTGGGTGTGAGGGGGTGGGAGGGTGTGATGGTGAGGGGGTGTAATGGTGAGGGTGTGTGATGGTGAGGGGGTGTGAGGGTGAGGGGGTGTGAGGGTAAGGTTGAGGGTGTGTGAGGCTGAGGTGGGGTGGGGGTGAGGGTGTGTGAGGGTGAGGGTGTGTGATGGTGAGTGAGGGTGTGTGAGGGAAGGTTAGGGTGACAGGGTTGAGGGTGACAGCGTTGAGGGCGACAGGGGTGGCGGGTGTGAGGGTGAGGTGGTGTGAGGGTGAGGGGGTGTGAGGGTGTGTTAGGGTGAGGGTGGATGGGGGTGAGGGGGTGTGAGGGTGAGAGGTGTGAGGGTGAGAGGGTGTGTGAGGGTGAGGGTGTGTGTGGGTGAGATTGTGTGTGGGTGAGCTTGTGTGAGGGTGAGGGGGTGGGTGAGGGGGTGTGTAAGGGTGAGGGGGGTGTGAGGGTGAGGGGGTGTGAGGAGGGGGTGTGAGGGTGAGGTGTGGGGTTGTGATGGTGAGGGGGTGTGAGGGTGAGGTTGAGGGGGTGTGAGGGTGACGGGGTGAGGGTGACGGTGTGAGGGTGTGTGAGGGTGTCCTTCATAAGACATAGAAACAAAGAGGTCTGCGTTGAAGCAAGGGAGCCTTCAGTATACACAGCCTTGTATTTCTAAGTCGAAAAGTATATACCATGGCCCAGAGGCACTAATGAGAAGCTTGTGGGAGAGAAGGGAGGTAGAATAAGGAGGAAACAAGGGGAAATAAGGAGTGATGGAGGGAAGGAATAAGGGCTGTGACTGGCTGGAGAAAAAGCAAGGTACATGGGAAAGAGCGCCAGGGAAGGAGGAATGAGGGGCTTCTGCAGGTCGGGGAGCGAAAATCACAGAGGGGAAGAGACGACAGCAATAGGGAGAGACTAGAGGGGGCTGGGGGCATAAGAAACAATGAGTGCATCACACGAGAAGAGAGGGGGGCAGAAGTCAGCAGGAGCAGTCATAAAGGAGGAATGTGTAAGGATAAGGCATGAGCACCAAGAAGCCGACAAACAGGTCTGTTGTTTTAAAACAGCCCTCATGCAGGTCAATGCAAGCACTCCTAATAGCACAAGGTGAAAGAAATATTTCTCTAGGCTGAGCCCCAACGTGATTGTCTCAAGCCAATGGATGAAAGGGGCAGGTTTAAACAAACAAGCAATTTTTAACTTTTTTCTGGCCTTGTGTTGCTTTTCCAATCCCTTTTCTAATACTATTTGGGCTGTGAATGTTATTAATCTCATCAGGCTACATTGGCTTTGGAGTTAGGTTACATATTATGACTGCCAGTATGGTGTTTACGTTTTGCTCCAAAGACGAGCCTGTTGGTATGGTAACTGACTGTGTCTGTGAGGGTTCCCTCCCCCCCTTAAGATGGTCCTAGTATTTGTGGACACCCAGGACTCCTTAATTGTTCCAGAATAGGACTCGTTATTAGTCTCACCTGCTGCCCTTAAGTTGGTGTGTTTTCTGGTATGTTGCTCTGGTGAGCTTATGTTTCATGTAAAATGGGAGGGGACTAGATTAGCTTCTAGATCCTAAGACATTAGGTATTGTGAAGTGTTTGTCAATCAGAGGTGTGCAAGAACATTCCGTGTGTTCTCACCGTAGTTTTGAGCCCAAATTATTACCCCGGTCGGGGGGGAGCTCAGGTTTGGGCAAGCTGCACGAGAAACCTAACCTGCCCTCTTCCGTGCCATTCAAGCTTTAGCCCAGGGCCTCAGCTCCAACACTGCACTCTCATCTGCCAGCACTATGACCTTCAGTGCTCCTTAATGCCTGAGATGCCTCCTGGTGCAAATTACTGCGGTGCTGAGTCCCCCTGTAGAGAGGTCCCGCGCAGCAGTATAACTGTATGCTCTATTCAGGCGCTGATGGGAATAAATATAAATGTTGTCCTCTCGTTCACCTCGATGGATACAAACTTGAGTGCAGGAGCTGGTTAAGTTGGGAATAGAAAAGCCTGGATCACAACATTCCCCTTATAGGAGAGGTTCAGTGCCACTCCCTCTGTCCCTATGTGCCACTGCCAGTTGAATGCTGCACCTGCTGCTCTCCCTTGCACCGCCGCCAAGCACAGATGCCAAACCACAGCACAAATTTCAGGACGTTATCGGCAACGCATGCTCTTTCACTGCTCCTGGAGGATATTGAGGTGCGTGTAAAAAGTTGCGGTTTGACTCAACAGTTCAATAGTGCAGCTCGGGTCAGCTCCGCTCAGGTCGGATAGGGCCAGATAAGGTCCCCGCAAGGCACAAGCGGGACTAAGTCATGAGGTGAACACTGGAGCGCTCACTGCTTCCACTTCCACTTCCAGATCGGCATCCAGAGCAGTGATCACAGGCAGAAATAGGTTGCTATTGGACGCAACAGTCTGTTAGGAAATAATCCCATCTAAATTACTTTGCTAGCCACTGAATAAATACTTCATTTAAAAATAGAAATAGCACTCTAAAAGCAGGTATTAAACAAGCACTGCACCCAGCTGTTATTTATGGCCTTAAGGTGGCCACTTCTTCCGGAGCGATAGGAGCAGAGTTCTTCTGGGGCAGCGGGAGTTACTACTTCCCAGATGGAAGTAAGCTATTTCCGTGGTGGGTTATTTTTTATATTAACCAATCGCAGATCTTGCGAAGCAGTATATCGACCCAAGCTGTCCCATAAGTGTTTCTTCGCCTGTCAGTCTGTGTAAACTTCCTTTATGATTGGCTCTCCCCGCCCCCAGTTTTGTGTTAGTTTAGAGTGAAAAGGATAGCACTGGCAATGCCCCGCGGTGGCGGCAGACGTGGAGTCTGATGCCGCTGATGCAAGTGCGAGGCTCCCATGAGTGAGGGAAGCCCCGCGTGTGTTCAGGTGATGCGGCAGAGATACCAGGGGAGTTGCGACAAAAGAGCCAGGTGAGTGGGTCTTGGAGAGAGCGGGGGTTGTGGCTGTGTGTGTGTGTGCGTGTCTGTGTGTGTGACTGTGTGCCTGCATGAGAGAGATGGGGGGGATTTTGGCTGTCTGTGTGTGTGTGTGGCCGTGTGCCTGCATGAGAGAGATAGGGAGGGTGGCTGTGTGTGTGTGTGTGTGTGTGCCTGCGTGTGTGTGCATGCGTGCGTGTATGTGCATGTGTGTGTGTGGCTGTGTGCGTGTGGCTGTGTGTGTGTGCGCACGCGATTGCTAAAGGCTGACTTGCTGTGAATGTGGGACAGGAGAGGTGCACGGCGCAGGGCTGTACGTGCGCGTCCACGAGGTGAAATCGCCGAGGGCTTGCGCGTACCCATCCCCTGTCCAACATTCCCGGCAAGTGAACAACATTAGGTCTTTTCGCTGGAAGCAGCGCTTCACGCTGCTAACACCAGCGAGACCTAAAAAGGGCCGCCCTACCCAGTAGTGTCAACGGGAACGACCTCCAATGCGTGACGGCCTTTTTGAAATTTCGTTAATGGTTTTATGAGGTTTTCTTCTACAAACAATGTCTGGCATAGATTCCTAAGTATTTAAATCCTCCAGTTGTAAACTGCAGCTCACAGCCCTGCAGAAGCTGTGATGAGGGACCGTGTACTATGTAAAGAAGCAACTTTGTCCAATTTATTGTGTACCCAGAGACCCTCTCGTATGCCATGCATATGTCCAGCAAGCAGCGCAATGACCGTGTCGGAGATGTCAAGTATATCAGCACATCAACAGCATAAAGCAAATGCGATCTTCTCAAGTCGCATCCCATCTCATCACCCGGATCATTTCGTCTTGTCTTATCCATGCCGCTAATGGTTCTAGTATTAATGCAAACAGGAGTGGCGACAGTGGGCAACCCTGCCTCGTGCCCCTGCCTAGTGTGAACTCCCTCGAGAAACGGCCATTCGCCACCACCTGTGCCAAAGGTGCTGTGTATAACAGTTTAATCCATGCGCAGAACATTGGGCCAAATCCCTCCCTCTGGAGGACAGCAAATAGAAACGGCCATTCCACGAGGTCGAACGCCATTGTTGCGTCCAAGGAAACTATTGCTGCATCCTCATGTATGGTCGACTTATGGGCCAGTACTCCGTGGAGACGCTGCAAATTTAGGGCGGTATTGCCTCCCGGCATGAACCCGGATTGGTCTGGGTGAATTAGTGTTGCAAGATATGGTTGCAATTGCGACGCGAGGGCTTTCGCTAATATCTTGGCCTCTGCGTTTATTAAGGATATTGGGCGATAGGACAAACAATTTAACTGTGGTTTACCTGGTTGATATATCGCCACTATAGTGGCCAAACGCTGGTCTCTTGGCAGCGTACCCTTTTCTAAACTCTCATTATACATATTCAATAATCGGGGTAGGAGCGATGCTGCTGCTTTTTTATGTAATTCTATCGACAGTCCATTGGGTCCCAGTGCTTTCACCGTATGGAGTGCAGCTAGTGCCAGTCCCAACTCGTCCGTGGTCAATGCAGTCTCTAAATCAAGGCTTTCCGTTTGCAATAGTGTGGGCAGCGTAATGTCGCAAAGAAAGTCCACATTTTCTTCCACTGACATTTAGCCTTATGTGTATATACTTTTTCATAATGGGATGCCAGCTCGACCACTATTTGCTGTGATCTATCGTACTGGTGCCGTCTTCCCTTGTTAGCTGGCCAATCCAGCGGCTTGCCTTCTGGCGTCTCTCTAGCAAAGCCAGTAGTGTACCCGTTTTGTCCCCTATCTCGTATAGTAAGTGATTTTTGGCGGTGTGTTTAGCTTTGATTGCTTCTGATGCAAATGCTGTATATTCCTGACATGCTAGGTCATGTGTAGTAACGTCTTTGGTGTGTGCTGCATGGACTTCCTCTGCCTGTTAGACTCTCTCCTCCAGTGCCTCTATGTTCTGTCTGTGTTCTCGCCTGTGATTTGTGATTAGTGACATGGCCTGCCCTCTAATCACTGTTTTGTACGCCTCCCACAATATACTCGGCGAATCTACAGATCGCTCGTTTTCTATAAAGTACTGCTCTGTGGACTTAAGTAGTGTTTTGCTGATCTTTGGCACTTTCAAATATCCCAGATATATCAGGAAAGTGCGTCTTCTGCCTGGGGTCTGTTAAATGCATGTGAGTTGTATCGGTGAGTGATCCAATATGCCCCTAGGTACGTGAGTTACCTCTAATCATCTCCCTTGGGTGATCGCTAATGTTAAAATGTAGTCTATCCTCGAGAGACTGTTGTGTCCTCCTGAGTGGAATGTGTACTGTCGTTCCGTTGGGTGTAACCTGCGGCAGATATCGATCAATCCCATTGTATCTATAAAATCCTTTAGAGCCTGATTGGGCCTATTGGGTTCCCTGGGGGGTCTACGATTTAGGGCGGTGTCCATTACTGTATTAAAGTCTCCCTCTATTATCAGTTCACCCTCTGGGAGGTCCAGCAGAAATTTTCTGAGGTCCTGAAATGCCGTTTGGTGGAGTGTAGGGGGGATGTATACCGATACCATATTGTATGTTTTCCCTTCCCATTGACAGGATAATGCTACGAATCAGCCTTGGTCGTCTGTCCATGTTCCTTTTATAATCAGAGGTGAGCTTTTTAAGACCAGTATCCCCACTCCTCGGGCTGCCGAAAGTACTACCATCTTAAACCCCCAGCGATCAAGTTCTTTGCATGTTGAGCTCATAAGTTGGGTTTCCTGGAGTAGTGTTACTGTCGGGGTCTTACGAAGTCTACTTATTTTTGATATAAAACCTGTGTGGTGTCCATTTGTATTTTATTTATATTTATTTATAAAGTTTTATATTGCGCAAACTAGATCCCGAAGGATATCATATCGCTTTACAGGTGAGGCCAAGACTGTAATGACGACAACAAATTAGTAATAGTGTTGTCACTGGGTTACTGTATGTGGTCACAAATGCTTAACACACAACGCCTCTGATATAAAGCCTGTCTGCTTGTGCCAAGCTACTAAGGGAGTGCATTGTAAAAATCTAATCTACAACCCTCTGTTCATGTGTCTAAGTTCTTGTTGAGGTAAGGTGGTTGGGTGGGTAAATAAGGAACCTGCCTTTTGGCAGTTCCTGGGCGTGAGGCGTAATTGTAGTAGCCTGTCTGAGTACAAGAACCATTGGGCCTCATTGGGTCGCAGGATAATGGGTAACTACCCGACATTGAGGCAATAAGTCCATTTGTTGGATATTCCCCTACACACCCGATTTAAACACTGAACGGGAACGTGTAAATGACTTGCATGCAGACCATTACTTAACGCCAATTTAATAGCGAATAACCACTTAACAGACTGCATGTGTTCCAGTTGGCAGAATACTCTTGGGCTTAAGATATGGGGCCACCATCAATAAAACTCCCCTTGAAGAGAGATAATACCCGTATGTAGGGAGCAGACTCCGATAACCCGGGCATTGTTTCCTTATTTACCCACCCAACCACCTTACCTCAACAAGAACTTAGACACATGAACAGAGAGTTGTAGATTAGATTTTTACAATGCACTCTCTGTTTTAAACTCCCAAATGTCCAGCCTTATACACAGAGGCTTCATCCCTGATGTACGACCCACCGGGCATTGATGTTGCAAATAAATCTTTACTATTAGGTGAGTTTGGGTTTCCTTCCCTCTGTGAACGACCAGAATACTGCTACATTGTTTTTAAATACTTGTTTTTAATACTTGTTCATGTGCACCCTTTTCTTCACTGCTCGGTGCAAATGTAAGCGTTGGACCGCACAAGAGCATGCCACTCGGTCCACTTATTACCCTCACACATGCTAGCGCGAATCCGCACTTTAGCATGTCACGTTGTGCGCACCTGGTCACTGATATTGAGGACACTATGCCACTTATGCTCATAATCAGCCTCTTTTGTTCCCCACTCCAGGCAAGGAACAGTGCTACAGAGGTACAACATTCCCGCAACCGGTAATGAGCACATACTTTTAATGTAGGCATTATCATTATTGTTTGTAGACTATACCACAGAGGTCCTGATGAATCACGTGTCAATGTACCATAGCGAGAAACATGTTGACCGATTTTTTAACACTTCCTAGTCTAGTCTAGAGCAAGGAAACATTATTTTCCAGCAAGCCCAGACTAGCTTCACTTTTAATTGAAGCAAGGGACCGCCCGAATAAAGTAGTCTTGGGTACCCTTTGCTCCATTTTAATTCACATTCCGGTCTACAACCCTCCTGGCCCCACACCCGCACTTCACCCATAGGCAGTTGGATTAAAAGATCTCCGCCAAAGAGCCCGTCTTTGAGGTGTGCCCGTTGGGTATTGCACCGCCTACTCAACGAGGAGCACTGCAAGGGTGTGTGAGGCAACTATTTCCAACACAATGGATACCCAGTGGTAGGCTTGCACACACAAACCACCACGCTTCCTCTTCCCTGTGACCAGCGCACCACACAATTTTTCTTCTTCCCCCTTCTTTAGGAACAGCCTTGTCCAACTTCTTTGATCAATACTTGCGCAGGGCACGGACTGCTGCTGGACCTTCCACTCCCCTTGAGTGGTACTTACGCCCTCATTGATCCAATTGGATCACTCTCCCCCAATTTTGTATACATGCTCAAGGATAATGTCATATGATCTGTTCACGTAGATTGTCTTGATTAACTGGACTTAAGCCAGAGACACAACACTGAATTTTTGCCGTTTTCAGGAAACACTCCTTATGGGTCTCATGCAGATGACGAGATGTCCCGTATGACAACAGAGATGGGCATCTTGAAGGCTGTTGGTCTGAAGAAGCGAAAGGAATATCATAGGAGGTACAGACCCTGTTAGAAGAGTTTTCTCTTAGAGGGTTCAAATCCCACACTGGTCTCACCAACAACACCACCAGCAGCCAAGGCAACACTATCACCCTCAAAAACCATTAAAAGGTACCCAGAGGCAGTCTGCATCCACAGAAAAACCTCTGGCTAAACAATGAGCCGTTTCGTTCCCCTTCTCTATTTCCCACTCCAGTGTGGGGTAAGATTACTAAGTATCTGAAAGAGTGGTGCTTAGAAACAACAAACAAGTGGCTCTTAAATATTTTTCAGAATGGATATTCTCATCAATTCAGGTCCTGTCCTTCAATTCAATCTATCAAAACCTCGGCTTCTCACAAAGACTTGCTGCAAAAATAAGACAACACTATTGCAGAAGCATGCTGTGGAGGCGGTTCCTCATCACCAGAGAGGATTGGGGATATATTCCTGATATATTTTGGTTAGAAAAAAAGGACCTAAAGACGAAGTCAGATCCATTCTAGATGTTCGAGTACTAAAGTACATAAACAAAAGAACAATTCAGTATGTTGGCATTAAACCAGATATATTCACAACTACATCCAGGAGACTGGATGTGTTCAGTAGACCTCCAAGATGCCTACTTTCACATTCCAATATCAGCAAAGCATTGAAAAGTTCTTCGAATCAAATCACAAGGTCCTACATTTCGGACTAAAATCAGTTCCACAAACTTCAATCTACATGGCTGTCGTTGTAGCTCATCTAAGGAAACAAAAGATCTTCGTCTTTCCTTATCTGGACAACTGATTAATAAAGTGTATGTCACCAGTGGAGACAGAGATACATTACCAGTTCTGTCTCATGAAGCGAATCAGTTTTGGTCTTCAAGTAAACCTCAGAAGCTCTACAATCTGCAGTGTTAAATTAATACAATACCTTGGAGCAATACTGGATACCCAATCCACAAAAGTGTATTATTTGGAAGAGAGGTTTTTATTAATCAATCTGAAATGTCACAATCTCTTAAATACTAGTCATTCAGCAGCGAGACGGATTGCACCCCTGCACGGTTCGATGGGCTCTTGTATCTTTCTACTTCCACGTGAAAGACTTAACATGAGGCGGTTGCAGCCATGATTCTCAGATCAGTTGAATCAGCTCTCTGACTATTGGGGAGAAAAACTGACCCTATCACAAGACGCAATTCAGTCTCTCCATGCTTTAAACAACAACAATAACATCTTGGTAGGAGTACCATTTCATCAGTATCTGCCAACTTAAACATTGATCGGAGATACCTCTCTCGAGGAATGGGGAACTCATATGGGACACGTGCAAACCCAAGGGATTTAGTTGAAAAAAGAAAAGACTTATCACATCAATTTTCTAGAATTGAGATCTGTTTGCCTTGCCCTGAAATCCTTTCTTCCATCAATGAAAACAAACTGCCTTCTTTCTCAGACCGACAATACAACAACAATGCAATGTAAACAAGCAAAGGAGGGGACTCACTTTCGATCCCTATCTCTCGAAGCTCAAGCCATATTGAATTGGTTAATAGCCAGAAACCTAACCATAACGGCTATTCACCTTTTAGAATACAGAATCAGATTCACTCAGGTATTTTAGGGAAATCATGACTGGGTTCTAAATGAAGAACTCTTAAAAGACATTTTCCAAGATTGGGTATTGACAAATAGTTTTTTTGCGGATGTAAACCAAAGAAAATGCTGAGACTATGCATCCAGGATTGAAAGAGAACTGGATCATAAACTGGTCAGGGAAATTTCTCTGCACATTTCCCATAATTCCTCTCATACCAACAGTAATCATCAAACTCAACAGGTCCAAAACCATGTTCATAATGATAGCAATTGATTGACCTAGTCAGTGGTGGTTTATGGATCTTCTTCACCTGTCAGAGCGGCCATGCAAGAAATTGCTGTGCAGACTAGATTTTCTGCACAATTTCAGGCGACAGACATTGAGAAAGGCTAAAGGACCCTCCAGGGGAAAATCGTATGCCTTTAAGTGGAAGACGTTTTGCTTATGGTGCATTCAAAATAGACACAATCCACTTTTGTGTCGGAAAGAAGTGGTTATACCCTACCTTCTTCCTTTGGCGGGTTTAAGGTTTCCTTCTATTAAAGTGCATCTTGCATCTGTAACAACCCATAGAAAATCTCTTGTCACTAACTACTTTCTTTAAAATACCTTTATTAAATACTTTTTAGAAAGGCTTAAAAGAAGTATTCCCTGTAGTTACGTTACAATCTCCTCCTCAGGAAATTAACATTGTTCTCTCCAAATTAATGAGACCCCCCCTTTGAACCCTCTCATCAAGCCTCGTTACAACATCTTACATGGAACACAGCTCTCCTAGTAGCCATCACATCAGCACAAAAGTGAGTGAAATTCAAGCATTTTGTTCTGAAGAGCCATACACTTTATTTCATGGTAGCAGAGTTGTGATGAGAACTCATCACAATTTTCTTACCAATGCGGTTTGAGATTTCCATATTAATCAAAATATCTCATTGCCTACTTTTTCCCTAAACCATCAACTCCACCTGAAAAGTCTTTGCACCCTCTTGATGTTACAAGAGTTCTAAAATTCCGTAGATTAAACCAGAAATAAAAACATCAGATCACCTCTTAATTAATTATGACCCAATAAGAACAGGACTTGCATCATCAAAACAAACCATCTCTAGGTGGATAGTTTCTCATACCAACTAACTAAAAAATCCTTGTGACCTCACTACATGGGGAACGCTGCAACTGCAGCGCTTATTATAAATTTTCTAATTTCAGAAACATGTAAAGCTGCTACATGGAGATGCGTACATGATTTTACTAGACATTGTCTATATTCGGACTCTATAGCAGATGCTCACGTAGGACAGGCTTCAGTGAGGAACCTTTTTGCAGGGTTAGCTCCTCCGCTAAGGCGGAGTAGCATTGCCCCAGAACTCGCAGAGCAAAGAAAAAAATAATATGATGATAACCTTGCTATTTCATTTTATTTTTCTTAGGTGTGGGGCTGGGTTGAGGTGGGGCAGGGCGGGGCTGGGTTCACAGGGAGAGGAGTGGTTTGCACAGTCCAAGTGGGCTTACCTTTTTGGCTGGCCATCTTGGGCCAGTCAAAGAGTCATGCGCACTTTGCATATTCCCCACTAGGCTATAATGCACAGCCTGGTGAGGAACATACACAGGCTCCCTGTCCCAGTCTGAGTGGCGAACTATGGCGCTCAGACCAATCACAATGCTGACAGGCAGAGTTGTGATTGGTTATGGAGAGCCTGGGTGCTTTCTTGTTTGGATCTGCCAAGTAGAGCGGCAATGCGGCAAAGGAAATTACCTGTTTTTTTGTTGTTGTTTTTCCCAGCCCCCTGCCAGCCGCCACTGCCTTTTCGGGTGATTGTTAGAGCTATTTTTATTTCATGTCTGCTTCATGTGGGATGAGCTTGGTATTCTGTTCAGTGGTTATGACTATTGATGAGGATCCCCTGGAATAGAAGGAAATGTTTCTTACCTGTAATCCTAGTTCGCTTCCAGAGGAATCTTCATCAAAGTCAGGAGCAACCCTCCCAACTCCCCGGACAGAACCTATTCCTGCACTCGGATTCCTAATTTCCATAAAAATGACCTGACCTAATGGTCACCTGTGTGGCATGATGGGATAGAGAGGCTACTATGGCACAGTACTGATTATTAAAGGCACAGTACCAATTTTATATACCATTCTTTGAATGGCAGCCTGTTGGCTAACAATGTCTCATAGTCCCTTTCCTTTTTCCTTTAAATAAAGGTTTGTGAAAAATTTTGTATAGTCATTTTTATTAATGAATTTTTTATATGTAAGTGGATTCTTTTTCAAATTAAAATTCAATGTAATCTGGCCATTTTAGCATGTAGACATAGATGGAAGGTATTACGTACAAAGTTTGTTATACATATATAACATTTTTAAGAGTGCTCTGGGATTCCTGCACCGTAGCAGGACTATTAAGTATTTATGACTTTGATGAGGATTACCCGTAAAAGAACTAGGATTACAGGTTTCTCCATGGCCAGTTTAGCATAAATCTCATGTTCTCATGAAAGAAACCATATAGTTTTAATAATTTGATAAAACTACCCTGCTATTGGATGCTATAATCTGCCTTTATTTAGTCAAAACTCCTTTACTTTATTTCCAAACTATGTTAGCAATGAAAGAGAGGTATTCTGGTAAATATGAATTATCCCATAGCAGAATTCATTTTTACCATATGGATAACCTGTTCGCTTAGGAGGGGAGAAGACCAAATCATCTGTAAATTCTGTAGTGTTTGATTTAAGAAAAGCTTTGGATGATGAAACTTGAAAAGGAATTTGGTTATTACACTGTAATACTGTTACGTCATACCCCACTTCAGTGCTTTGATGTAGTTACATTTTCATGATAGAAGCAGCAGTACGGTTATACTATTTTGCCAGCATTGGTTCTTTCATATATTCACATGCTTGAATCATTCCACATCGCCAGCTGGGAATCCCTCATAACTTTATAGCAGTAAATAATGTTAAAATGGGTATGGACCTCAACAGCAGTGATGGTTAGTCGCACATCCTCCTAATTTAAAACAATCAAAAATTTAGCAAATGAGGTAGAAATGCTAAGTTTGCCTCTCCCTACAGGACACACAAGCTCAGATGTCTTCTGTATATCATGTGAAGGAGTCCCCAGGAAGTTCTCTGCTCTGTCCACTCAGTGCCTTTATCCTGTTAGTCTTGTGGTGTACCCTGGAATTGAACCAGCCTAACCTTCAGCCTTCAGAGTAGTGTAAGTTGTTTTTAGAGTAAATATCTGGATAACATCTGTTTTCTGGGCCAGGGAGATCTCTTCTCTGTTTTCTCAGAGAGAAAAAAACTGTTTTAAAATCCCAATCTACCTGTGGACAGAAAAAGATCTATACTGACGATTACCATGAATATATTTGTTGCCTTTATCCAGTGCGCACTACTTCATGCTGCAACATTTGTAAAAATGTTCCTTCTAAGACTTTGGAAGATGGAGAGAAGAGGTTAGCACTGTATGTTCTGGAGAAATACAAAATATCCTCCTTATAAGAGTTGCTTAGTGTCTGGGGATGATTTAGTGGAAAGTGCTCCACCAAGCACTGCCATAAAGACAGCTTTAAAAAGGAAACATGGGATTTCCATAGTTGAACTTACGAGCTAAATTGCCTGCAACTACCTCCTCACAGGAAAAAAACTGTAGTTTCCTCAGTAAAACACTCCAGGAAGGACAAACATCAACATTCCCAAAACCGTTGTGAAAATCCAGCTCCTTTGGTTTCCTTTCTGAACTGCGGCCCTCACTGGTGACTTCTAAGTCATCCTCAATGATGATGAAGAGAAAACCATTGTCATCAATGACCTCGTTGACGACGTTCCCTTTGTCATCTATGGGACAGGTTTTGGTGATGATCGTCAAGATATATCGTCGACATCCAGGCCTTCAGCGACATTAGCTTCTTAAGCAGCAAGACATTTGACCACCATGACACCGCTGATGACCACCCCCAAGGATGTTTCTCTTTCTGTTGTCGACAATAATCCATCTTTCACTGTCAATGACAAACCGAAGAATGATGCCTACCATCTTGTTGGTTGATGCAAAAACAACAGTTGATGGACAGAATGCAGAACAATGTCATACATTCACCCCAGTACAGAGATATGGGCCTAAATCCATCGGGTTTTTGCTCACCGCACCAACCCAGTTCAGACATGGCTATATGCAAATCAGCCTTGACCCTGTGCCTCATGGGAACAGTCCAGCCCGAACTACCAAGCCATGTTTTCACTGGACTGGAATCAAGCATCCTAGGACCGGTTTCTGGCTATCAGCCGTCTTCAGCCAGGATAGCTTGACTCCAGTGGTGTGGAGAGCATGGGACTCACGTCTGAGCATACCCATCCCACTCGGGGTGACAAAATGCAAAACAACAGTTTATGGACAGAATGCAGAACAATGTCATACATTCACCCCAGTAAAGATATCTGGGCCTAAATCCATCGTTTTTTTTTAACTCCACACCACCCCAGTTCAGACATGGCCATATGCAAATCAGCCTTGCCCCTGTGCCTCATGGGAACAGTCCAGCCCGAACTGCCAAGCCATGTCTTTCCTGGACCGAAATCAAGCATCCTAGGACTGGTTTTGGGACTATCAGCCGTCTTCAGCCAGGATAGCTTGACTCCAGTGGTGTGGAGAGCATGGGACTCACGTCTGAGCATACCCATCCCACTCGGGGTGACAAAATGCAAAACAACAGTTGATGGACAGAATGCAGAACAATGTCATACATTCACCCCAGTACAGAGATCTGGGCCCAAATCCATCGTTTTTTTGCACTCCACACCACCCCAGTTAAGACATGGCCATATGCAAATCAGCCTTGACCCTGTGCCTCATGGGAACAGTCCAGCCCGAACTGCCAAGCCATGTCTTTCCTGGAACGGAATCAAGCATCCTAGGACCGGTTTCTGGCTATCAGCCATCTTCAGCCAGTATAGCTTGACTCCAGTGGTGTGGAGAGCATGGAGCTCACGTCTGAGCATACCCATCCCACTCGGGGTGACAAAATGCAAAACAACAGTTGATGGACAGAATGCAGAACAATGTCATACATTCACCCCGGTACAGAGATCTGGGCCTAAATCCATCGTTTTTTTGCACTCCACACCACCCCAGTTAAGACATGGCCATATGCAAATCAGCCTTGACCCTGTGCTTCATGGGAACAGTCCAGCCCGAACTGCCAAGCCATGTCTTTCCTGGACCGGAATCAAGCATCCTAGGACCGGTTTCTGGCTATCAGCCGTCTTCAGCCAGGATAGCTTGACTCCAGTGGTGTGGAGAGCATGGGACTCACGTCTGAGCATACCCATCCCACTCGGGGTAACAAAATGCAAAACAACAGTTGATGGACAGAATGCAGAACAATGTCATACATTCACCCCAGTACAGAGATCTGAGCCTAAATCCAGCGTTTTTTTGCACTCCACACCACCCCAGTTCAGACATGGCCATATGCAAATCAGCCTTGACCCTGTGCCTGAGCCTGAACTGCCAAGCCATGTCTTTCCTGGACCGGAATCAAGCATCCTAGGACCGGTTTCTGGCTATCAGCTGTCTTCAGCCAGGATAGCTTGTCTCCAGTGGTGTGGAGAGCATGGGACTCACGTCTGAGCATACCCATCCCACTCGGGGTGACAAAATGCAAAACAACAGTTGATGGACAGAATGCAGAACAATGTCATACATTCACCCCAGTACAGAGATCTGGGCCTAATTCCAGCGTTTTTTTGCACTCCACACCACCCCAGTTCAGACATGGCCATATGCAAATCAGCCTTGACCCTGTGCCTCATGGGAACAGTCTAGCCCGAACTGCCAAGCCATGTCTTTCCTGGACCTGAATCAAGCATCCTAGGACCGGTTTCTGGCTATCAGCCGTCTTCAGCCAGGATAGCTTGACTGCAGTGGTGTGGAGAGCATGGGACTCGTGTCTGAGCATACCCATCCCACTCGCGGTGACAAAATGTAAAAACAACAGTTGATGGACAGAATGCAGAACAATGTCATACATTCACCCCAGTACAGAGATCTGGGCTAAATCCATCGTTTTTTTGCACTCCACACCACACCACCCCAGTTCAGACATGGCCATATGCAATTCAGCCTTGACCCTGTGCCTCATGGGAACAGTCCAGCCCGAACTGCCAAGCCATGTCTTTCCTGGACCGGAATCAAGCATCCTAGGACGGGTTTCTGTCTATCAGCCGTCTTCAGCCAGGATAGCTTGACTCCAGTGGTGTGGAGAGCATGGGACTCACGTCTGAGCATACCCATCCCACTCGGGGTGACAAAATGCAAAACAACAGTTGATGGACAGTATGCAGAACAATGTCATACATTCACCCCAGTATAGAGATCTGGGTCTAAAGCCATCGTTTTTTTGCACTCCACACCACCCCAGTTCAGACATGGCCATATGCAAATCAGCCTTGACCCTGTGTCTCATGGGAACAGTCCAGTCCGAACTGCCAAGCCATGTCTTTCCTGGACCGTAATCAAGCATCCTAGGATCGGTTTCTGGCTATCAGCCGTCTTCAGCTAAGATAGCTTGACTCCAGTGGTGTGGAGAGCATGGGACTCACATCTGAGCATACCCATCCCACTCGGGGTGACAAAATGCAAAACAACAGTTGATGGACAGAATGCAGAACAATGTCATACATTCACCCCAGTACAGAGATCTGGGCCTAAATCCATCGTTTTTTTGCACTCCACACCACCCCAGTTCAGACATGGCCATATGCAAATCAGCCTTGACCCTGTGCCTCATGGGAACAGTCCAGCCCGAACTGCCAAGCTATGTAATTCCTGGACCGGAATCAAGCATCCTAGGACGTTTTACAAACACTAATAAAAGTAAAGCAAAAAACCCACCTGATTACAAACAGAATTGCTTTAAGTTTAATAAAGATGAGACCTATTGCATTTAGAATGTTTTTTCACTAGTGCCTCTAGGCAAAGAGTAAAGGGTTGGAGTAAGGTCATGCTGTTTTTTCTGTGTGAGTAGTAGAGAGTGATTAGTAGAGAGTGATTAGAGAATGAGTAGTATTGAGTAGTAGAGAGGGAGAAGACTGATGAATAAGGTGGATGGATGTAGGTGGCAAAAGGTGGATGAACAGGCGGCCATGGCACTGGCATGGCATTAACTATGATGACGTATGGTGACGTTTTTGGGTAATCCCATGGTTTAAGGGGCATGTTTTTTGTTGGTTTTTTTAGCCAATACTTTAGTAAATCCTTTACCATTCTTTAAAGTTTCTCCTAATCTTTCTCGGACCATTGGTGGGAATTTAAATATTTTGTGCCCTGTGTTCCTTTGTAATGGGCATGGCAAGGTGAAATGGTTTAGCAGTCAAGGGCCCACTTGTTCAGCCAAAGCAGCAAACTAATGTTCCTTAGGTGTTTAGGTGACCTACTTCACCCCTCTCCCCTCCCCATGGAAGTCATGAGCTCCAACACAACTTCCAAACGGTCTGGAACAAGCGCTGAGAGACCGAGCTCAAAGCATCCAAGTCTCAGGCAGGACTTGCTCGAGGGAGATTTACAAACATGTGGCAAATATTAATGGCTACGCAGTAAATTGCGACACGGTAAGCACACTGGCACGTTTCTGATTTCATTTCCAATGAGTGTGGGCGTATATACCATTACTGCATAATGCCCTTGCCTGTTGTAACGCTCTCTGCCCGAGCACTCGGAACAGGCAGACAGCGCGCCGACCAACCACACTCCACTGACTGCTAAGCCAACGTCCGTGACCTGTATAGACATCCCAGGCCACCGCAAATCATCACTCCCAATAGTTACCCACTCTTCAGCAACAGGCCCCTCCTTGCCTGTAAAACAACACCACAACCGGGTGGACGCAGCCCCACGCTCGGCCCTAAATCCATCCAGCCGTAATAGAGCATTTGCTCCTTTTCACTGGTAGTCACAGCCCTAATCAAATCGGGACGTGTTCCTGTAGCCTGCGGCAATATGAAACATTTCCATACAGCCGTAAAAGTGCATTTGATCCTCATCTATGACAGCATTGGCAGGCGCAGGGGTTTGGGAAATTAACTCTTCAAACCACGCTGCTTAGAGAAGGGGGTAACCAACCTCTCATGATAATGCCCAGGTCGAAGGTGACTGCACGCAGCCTGCAAGGACCTATTCGACTCCTGCATGGTGGGGCACAGTGGCACAACAGCGCTTTACATAGCCCTGAAGTACTTTGTAAACGGACACCTACATATCCAGGCACATATAGAGACCGCCGCTTCAGCAGCTGTCTAACATGCGCCTACAAATTAAAAGAGACCATTGAATAATTAGCACAACGCGTCAGGCAGAGCCCATGGATCCATAGCATCCAACCATTACCCCCAGGCTGGCGCAGCTGTGACCACTGCGGGGGCGAGCTTATTATCCCACAACAGCAACTGGCCCACATGCCCAGAAACACGCCCTGGCCACATCCCTGTGTGAACAATGGATCGTGCACCATGAGCTGAGCACGCACAGCAGATCACTGGCCGAGCCGGACGGCGTAGGAGTAGAGACGACTGTGAGTCACCCAGCCTGAGGGGACATGCCGCCGGCCCAAGAGCATCGGCAACAAACTCACCCAGACCTGGCACCCAGCTCTGTGTGCCCGCCCCAACCCAGGACCTCCAAATGCGCCGCCGATAACATCACACTCAGCATACGTCTACTGCCCCAGACAGGGGATACAAAGCGGGGGGAGTGAGGTAGATAGGACGACTAACTAGCCAGCTTTCCTCTCAAATTCTCCACCTGGGCGAAGGCACACACTGGGGGATCCCAGAGGAGCCCAGATGACATCATCAGTCGCACAACCCATCGCCCACACCAATCTCACGGCAGAAAGGCGCTGATGAAAGTAGTAAGGAGGCGGAAAAATAGTCACTGCAAATTACTTCACAAATCAGTAAAGGCAGCCTCCGCCACTCTTCCAAAAGCTACGCAGCCCTTCATTCTTGCTGCACTGTCAAAGCTGCACGCGGATCTCGAAAGGAGCAGAGCTGTGCAGTACTCACGTATCTCGTCAGCTTCTTCTCCAGGGGGTGATTTAATGTGCCAGCCTGTGCAGACCACGTCCCCGGCGCTCATTTTCCCCCCCGAATGAGAACGAGGGGCGGCAGATCCAGTGTGCAAGAGAGTCGGTCCTGGCTTAATTGTTTTGAAACCCAGCAGCAATCGGCTTCCTCCAGCTTTGCGCGAGCGGTGCCGCTGTGCCGCCAGGAGCAAGTCCTGGCTGACATTGATCGCTGACACGCCGAGCTCCCCCCCACCCCCACCCGGTCAACAACGCGAGGGGCACATGACGCGCCCAGGACCGCTTGTTAACACAGCGCAGCACGTGCAGAATTACCTCAGCGCTGCCATGTGGGTTCCAGGGCTCCGAAAACATTTTGTCCTGCCTGGACTCCTGGTACGCTCAGTCCTCCATCAATCAGGTACAGGTTTTTCTATTTCCACCTGTTTCTGCTTCTTCCGTCAACCTCCAGAGACACAACTGCTGGGGTTAAATAGTAGCAAGTGTACTTCACGACACACCACTGTATAGTTATGACAATTTAGTAAGGCAAGATAAGCAAATACAAACAAGCGCTCGCTACGATGTGCGACCTACACTTTTCTGCCATCCCACTTGGTCGGGCCATCTGTTTGGACCCATAAAGAAGATAAGAAACCTTTTACCACAGCAGTAAGTCAAGGAACCCAGTCTGAAAAGGACAGGGCTTAAAGAGAAAGAAGTACGTCACTAGGACCTCTTCTCCAATGGCCGGCCACCGTTTAGCATGAACGGTGACGCCAGCCAATGGAAAAGAGGGTCAGGGCTTAACCTCGCTAGTGAAAATACCTCTATCTCATTAAATCTCAACAGCTCGACTGCACGTGTGTGCAGTCTTACGCTAGCCGAGACCTAAAAAAAAAAAGATGAAATAAAAGGAACAGAAGTTTGTCCTTCTTGGCTCAGTAGTGCCTAGTTACTTCTAAATTATAGTGCTACGAGAACCCTGCCTGCAACTGGAAGCACATGAATATGCACATTGTTTTAAAATTGTATTGCACACTGTATAAGCTAGCCTGCCACAAAATGTGTAGACATTTAGAGTTATTTTTAAAAAAGTGTAACCTTTAATTTAAGGGGATTTGCTCTAGTTGCAAGATATATTAGAACTACTCATGTATAAGTTCTAATATTTATTTATTTCCACGCACCTCATTATGTGGATTTACTCATGAGAAAGTGTCACTCTAAGTGTCACACATTTGGCAGTTCAATGTCATTCATAAGTCCACTAATACCATGGACATGTCACACATAAGCAATCTGAAAACTTGGCAGCTACACTGCCTGCCCTGCAGTCAGGCAATCTTTCTCCCGTTAGTGCACTTCCATTTCTGGTGATTTCTAGTAGTTTAAAGATCTTTTTAGTTTCTCATTGCTAAAATGGGTGACATTTCTGATAGTTATATGTTTCCCTTGTCTTCATTGCTTGGTTTTGCTCGCACGAAAGTGTCACTCATAGTTGTTGAAATGTCACTCAAAATTACACTGAAATTATAAAAATGTCACACATAGCAATCTGAAACCTTGGCAGCTATGCTCTTATCATTAGTATAAGACTATGGGGACAGAACCATAGCTTAAAAACCTGATGGAAAAGGTATTATTTATATGGTAGTCTCGGAAACTTTATCAACCCGGTCCCATTTGAAGCCTAATGTCTATGGACCTTGGATTGATGAAGGGTAAGAGTGCACTTGTATTGTATTGTAATCCGTAAAATACAAACGTTCACAAAACACATTGTTAAAGTACACAATTAAAGGCCTTCTGACCAGTTGAAACCATCGGTTGAAAGGAATAATGTTTACACAAAGGATGTTAGTCTCCAGTCCTCCATGGTGTTCAAACTCTGGGTGATTGTTGTAGATCTGTCCATCCAAAATAGTTCTCTCCCGGATCGAAGCCCCACTTTATCACCTCCTCGTGGTCCCATGGTAACACATTCAATTACTTGCCACTTTATATCTACGCTGCTGTTTGTGTCTTTGATAGCAGATGTGATAAGGCAAAAACTAAATTTAAAGGCATTTTTATTGCTCCTTCACCTTCTGGAATCCAGCATGGTTATGTTGGAGGTGCTGCAGTACTCCCTACGTCCTACTTCCAGGACTTATGCCTGTAGCTATAGCATTGTATGGAGTAGGGTTATAAGGTTGCATAAAAACTAAACCCCCTCCAAATTGAAGAGAATAGGATGTTTCAGCGGATTTTGGGTTTGTAGCAACCAGCCTCTACCTACTCTGTGCCCGTGATTTAAGTACTTAGACGAAAAAATGTAATATGGCCAACTTTATTGTTGTGGGTGTTTGTACGGGTTAATGTGTATGCTAGCTTAACAGGATCGATATGTGCAAACATACTTGTGGATACTTCCATTGACATCTAATTACTGGAATATCTCAAACATATGCTGGAGGAACAAGGGTGTGGTTAGATACACAGCCATCTTGATAAGATTTTAGCCTTACACTAGAGGAATGTATCCTCATTATTTTACTTTGTTTAAGTACAAGACCGGTAAGCAACTGAGTCATGTAAACCACCTCTGAGGGCGCGTACACTCTGTAGTGAATAACTACGACTACATGTAATTAGCTTTGTAGTTTTATTGTCATGGACAGGAACTGAGCAGCAGTAAGCATAAACCTTAATTCTTCGTTTCAACTGTCACCTCAAACCATTCCACATGTTACATTCTATTGTGGAATTGCATGACAACACAAAGGCTTCTAAACACTCTACCAGGTGACAAACGTCAACCCAGTACTAACCACTACATTATTATTTCTCTCTAGTTTTTATAAGCAGCACCAGATTGAGAAACACAAAAGATTCCAGAACCATGCACTCAAGATACTACAAATCATAAAGCATAAATAACTGATCAAAATATTAATACGAAAATACATCTTCAGCCCTATACAATAAAAGACAAAAAGTAATCCTTTATTTACATCTCCACTGATTACAACCTGTTAATTAACAATATGAACGATGTTAGGTAAATAATACCGTAAGCAGACAAAAAAGTTAACATATGGTATGAACACATGAGCATATCCACCTCCACTCTACCTTACTGGAACTGGACAGTGTAGTTTGCCCCTCCAGAGCTCTTCTGGTACCTTATCACTGGTATCATCTGATTTGAAAAACTCACCAGAGTTGAGGGTTTTATTGATCACATTATGATTACTTGTATCACCTTCTTCCCTGACCCCCTGGTGACTTCATCTTAATCACTCTGGCAATATGCCACCAACTTTTGTTGCTTACCCCAATGGCTTTACCACAGATCTTATCAACTAACATTCGTTCAGTATATTTCATATTGCCATTCTTAGGGTGAACATGCACTTTTACCCATGCAACATCTTCTATTTTAACATGTGTTGTGCAACTTTTATCCTGAAATCGAAATATTTATTTTGCCACTCTTGTCCCTTACCAACATTCTGTCTGACAAACTCATCCACACCTCCCATGACATTAATTTTTACCCACCTTGACATTCAACCAGGACATAATTTGGACGATGGTTTTCTCCCTCTAATTCAAAAGGTGAAACCTTAGCCGAAGAATGGGGAATAGTGCAGTAAAACTAAAGCATTGAACACACTGCATTTTGTACCACACACTTTCTTGCAATGGCCCACTGAACACAATTGTTGAAATTCTATGCTGACAAATTGTACTCCATTGTGAGAGAATATGGAAGAAGGAAACCCTCTTTTAAGAAGATATCTTTCAGAAAATCTATGACAATTTTGGAAATTGGTTCCCCTAAAAAATGGATTTCTGGCCTCTTAGAATAGTAATTAATGACCACAACTGCACAACGGGACGAAGGAGTCAACAAGTTAAATGGACCAATTAGGTCAATGCCCACTTTTTCCCACGGTCTGGTAGGGTATTCTATTGGTTGCATGGGCGAAGTTCTTACTTTGAACCCCTTTTCTGCATTGCTAGACACCACACAATCTCCAACAAATCATCCACTCCTTTATTCATAAGAGGCCACCAGAAAGCTTCACTCATCCTGCGTTTTGTCAACGTCTTGCCCAAATGTCCTTCTTGTACACCACACATTATTCTTTATCCTAAAGTTTTGGGTGGTATCAATCTATTAAACTCAAGGAGATGATGGACGGAGTGCTGAAACTTTTCAGACACTTGCCCCAGTTACACATCTGGGTTAAATCCATCATCGTTCTTTGGCTCACTTTGCCACCACAGTTCAGACCTAGCCATGTGCAAATCAGTCTTGACCCTGTTCCTCATGGGTACATTCCAAAGCGAACTGCCAAGCCAGGTCTTCCCCGGAAGAAAACCAGCTTTGTGGGTCCGTTTTAGGGGTAACACCCCTCATCAGCCAGGGTCGCTTGAATCCAGTGGCAAAGTAAGCAAGGGACCCACGTGTGGGCATTCCATGGCCACTTAGGGTTTCATTTACATTTATTTATTAAATAAGTTGAAAATTCTTTAGATACATTATTTTTATTCTTTAAATTATACGTGTTTATGTTTCTGTATTTTTGTGTTCTGTTTTATTTAAGCTATGTTGTGTTTTATTATACAATTTTAAGTGTTCTGTTTGATGTTAATAGATTATGTGAATGTATTTATATTGGAGTAGGAACACATTTCTTTTGTGTTTATTTTCTATCCTTTTCAGGAATTGTTTTGTTTGGAGTGAGTAAAGTATATTTTTAACATTTTGTTTCCTGCACCTTCCCAGACTTAAATTATATTGGAGTGGGAATAGTAAATGATCTATGTTTAGTGTCCAGCACCTTCATTGACTTAAGTTATATTGTAGTGGAAGTAGAATATTATGTATGTTTAGTGTACAGCACCTTCCCTGACTTAAGTTCAAGTCAAGTCAAGTCAAACAAGCTTCATTCGACATAGTTATAAAAGCATTACAGATAAAAATGTATTATATAAAAATAGAATTAGAATTTACACGAAAGTTTAAAAGAAGTTTTTAGAATCCAAAATTCATTACAGTATTACTTAAAAATCGTCATATTAAAATACATCAAGTATTCAGGTAGAAAGTCCATTATCCCATAAAACTTCAATAAAACATTTTGAACAAAAAGAGCCCATCCCTTTGCGTTTTTGTTTCTAATAATCCAGGCCTATCCTAAGAATTTCACCACAGCTATATATATTACAGGGCTCGGGTTTGTACAGATGATTCTGGCAGCCACAATTCCACTCCGAGTATACCCAACAGTTTAGCCATGGGTCGCAGCCAGACTCTGCGCGGAGCAGAGTAAGCCGGACACACAAAAAGTAGATGGCTAACTGTTTCTTTGGGATCTGAGGAAGATGGACAAGAGATGCTCCCACCATTAGACCATCTGGATGTGAAAGCTCTAACAGGTATACTACCGAGTCTCAGTTGAAAATAGAGCTTTCTATCCAGTAACTTCGTTATGTCGTCCCAGAATGTCTCGAAATGGGTCTCATCTTTGAACTCCATAAACACCCCCGTTAGTGAAAGTGGGGGAATGGTTCTGAAGAGTTTAGAGAATATCATCTCCCAGTACATTCCCTTAATAATCTTTTTTGAGGGAAATATAGCGTTAGTTGGGCCTTCCCAGGTCTCCATCAGACCCAGCTCACTGAGAACCGCTCTAATTCCAGGGAGCCATTTTATCTGGTGGAAGGCATCACTTTTAATAATGTCCAGGAGTCCCATGGCGAATATTTTCAGCTCCGACGTTACCCATAATCGCCTCCAGTATAATACTGGACGGAGATTTGCAATAATCTCGATTGGTTTCATGCCAAGGTCCTGGTGAACCGGGCTCATGGGGGTACTATGCGGCAGCATGACAAGGTTACATAGGAACCTATTTTCGGAAACAGTTAATTTGCTTAGGTTCCCGTGTCCCCAGATCTCAACCCCATAAAGTGCTGCACTCACCGCCTTTGCATCATAGACCATGATTGCAGGGGCCATCGGTTTTGTTAGGGACCTGGCATGTTCGCGAGTCAATGCCCCTGTAATTTGCCTATGCTTTATCCCACCCTCGTCGCCAACTGTTGTGGGTAAGAGAAGATATAACTCCAGAGGAAGCCAGGTAGTTTACCCAAGATGTAGGTTTATTTGTAGATCAATACAAGTTCCATGTTAATTTCAGATGATAGTCATTTAAGGTCCCACCAGGGGCTAGGTGTTAGTTGCTCAGCCCACACTCATCAACTGTCATTCCACACAGACACACAGGCACACTCACATTCTGAACTCTCTGACATCACGCACTCCAACATTCCACACAGACATAACACTCACTCTGGCTGAGCAACTGGAAAGGAGGAAAACCCAAGCACTACTAGGTCAATCTGTTCATTCCATCGAAGATCGTGCTGGATGGTAACACCTAAATATGAGAACGATTTTACTTGCTCCAGGGGTAGGTTATTCATCAGGACCTTCCCTCTAAATGACTTATGTTATGTTGACTTATGTTGATTAAAAGACATGAATTTGGACTTTGAGACATTAATTTCCAGGCTGTGGTCAGTACAATATGTTTCGAAGATCCCAAGTGCTTTTTGCAGGCCACTTGGGGTCTTGGAAATAATGAGACAGTCGTCAGCAAACATTAAAATTGGTATTTTGGCGCCTGCTAAGATTGGAGTGTCAACGTTTGCCTCTATCAGAGTCTTTGCCACATTATTAATGTAGAGAGAGAAGAGGGTAGGCGCTAACACGCAACCTTGGCGCACTCCTCTCTCTACCGGAAACTGGTTTGTAACATGCTCAGGGGGGCCCCATCTTATCTGGGCGTAATTGTGCTCGTGTAGTTTGATGATCAAGGAAAGAAGAGTTGGAGGCATGCCCATATCATTCAGGACAAACCAAAGGTTTGGCCGCGGTACAAGATCAAAGGCTGCCCTCAGATCAATGAAGGCAGCATACAGGCTGCCTCCCCCCAGTTGGACGACCTTCCAATAAAGCATGGCAAAGTGTAAGACCTGATCGACTGTGCTTATGCAGGCTCTAAATCCTGCTTGGAGGTGGGACAAGATGTTCTTCTCACGCTCCCATTCGTGAATTTTGTTTAATACCAGTCTACCATAGATCTGTTGGATGGTTTCAATTAGACTGACCGGGCGATAATTACCTGGGAGCGATTTGTCGCCCTTTTTAAAAACAGGGATTATTTCTGCCCCATTCCAGGATTCGGGTATTGGGGATCCACTGGCTATCATGTTTGTCAGTAATAGTATATAGTTCCCCCAGAGCTCTCTGTTGTTTAGGAAGATGTCAGCCGGGACACCATCTATGCCTGGCGCCCTTCCAGGGGTGATAGAGTCCAATGCATGTTGGATATCCATGATAGTAAACAGATCTTCCGTACAGGGGTATATACAATCCCTTCTCTTTGTTCTGAGGGTAGTTAAAGCCCTTTGGCGTATTGGGGCCTAAAATGAGTTACCCAATCATCCTGGGCTACCCAATTTTGGGGTTTTTCTGGGCGGCCTTCGCAACCCCATTTCAGCAGGTCCCAAAATCGCTTAGAATTCTTGAAAGAACTAGCCTCCCTAAGCTCCTCCCATTTTTTTACATCCCAGGCGCGCTTAGATTTTTGGATAATAGTTTTATACGCGCTCCTGGCTGTGCGAACACTGGCACTGGATCCATTTTTAATGGCCTGCCCTAGATCCAGCCGTGCCTTTCTACATTCTTTATTATACCACCTCCGAGATTTGTAGGTCATCATTTGGTTAGGGTTATTTGGTTTGACAAATAGACCTTTTATTTGTGAAAAAAAGATTTCATGCACCTTACTTGCATTTTCTCTCCCTGGGGTAAAAGGCTCGGCATTGGTGCAGGCACTCAATTCCATTGTAGCTTTCTGTAAGTTCATTAAAATAAAGTCAATGTTTGACTGGCTTTGAGCAACTTCGGCCCACTTCAGGTGACGCATATCATTTGCCAGAAGGACGGCTTGGGAATTTCCTTTACTTGGGTCCTCTGTTATCGCTGGGGCTTCCCAGTAGGAAAAGATCATGCATAGGGGGTTGTGGTCACTCTCAAGGCCGTCAACTACCATCATATCCTCCAGATGGTGCCATAACTCGAGATGGACTAGTATGTAATCAATTCTACTTTCTCTGTTGCCGCTCTTGAATGTAACAGCACCCACCCTATCTTTCGGGGTTCTACAATTGGCCGCCCTTAGTCCTTTATTCAAACAGGTAGAGTTAATCTGGATCACCAGATCAGTCCACCTTTTCACTGGGTCCAATTCTAACTTTGGAACCCCCCACTGGCTGTCTTGATCATCTACAAGGTAGGAATCGCCACCCGATAGAGGTTCAAAGTTTACATTGAAATCTCCTGCAACAATCAGACGCGAGTGTGCGGAGAATTTTTCAATAAGGCCATCAAGGACAGCAAGGGTATCAGACTTCCGCCCCCCTGACTTAAGTTAATTTAGAGTGGCAATAGTAAAATATGTATTTTTAGTGTCCAGCACCTTCCCAGACTTCAGTTATATTGGACTGGGGATAGTAAATTATGTATGTTTAGTGTCTAGCATCTTCTCTGACTTAAGTAATCTTGGGGTAGGAATAGTAAATTATGTTTGTTTAGTGCCTAGCACCTTCCCAGAGTTAAGGTATTCAGGTGTGGGAATAGTAAATAGTGTTCAGCATCTTCCCTGACTTAACCGATGTACTGATGTTGAAGTGGGGATGGTAAATTATGTATGTTTAGTGTCCAGAAACTTTCCTGACTTTAGTTATGTTGGGGTGGGAATAGAAAATTATGAATGTTTAGTGTCCAGCATCTTACCTTAATTAAAATACACCTGTAAGGCCTCATTACAATGTCAGCCGGAATTGCCTCCGACCGACACCATCGTGGTTTGGGAACCAACCAACCTCAGGTCGGCAGCCCGACCTCTTCGACCCCACCAACTTCCATTTTTCAATGGTAGCTTATGCGGCGAGTAGTGACTGCCCGCAGCACAAGCTCCCATTAAAGAATTTACCTTTGTAAACATCCCTGCACCGTGTGGCAGACACCCACACAGGCAGGGATGATGTGGAGGGCACCCTAGGCCGCGGAGGACCAGGGGCCCTTCTAGGGATCCTCAGTATCGCATTCCGACAGCCTTTGCACGTTGGAAAGGCCATCATGGAATGACAGTCGGAAGCCAACATCATAATTCCGACAGCCGAAATGCAGTTTGTAAGGGATTGAGCCTGTCGGAACCAAGTCAGATTCTCCAGCTGGTTTAAACTCTGACTGCCACCATCATATTACGGCAGTCGGACTTCAAACCTACCATGACAGTCGGAAAGCCACCGACTAGTGGTCGGAGGCATTCTGACCGACATCGTAATGAGGCCCTATAATTGTTTTTTTTATAACTAATTTTTATTGATTTTGGGTTAAATAAAACAGCACCATTCAGGAATACATCTTAAAAGGCAAGACCAAGACACAAACATTAGCCTTAAAAAGATAGACGTACATAGGGCCAATATCGGCAAACCCACTTCCAATCTAGATATCGTATGAGTCCAAATTAGTCTTCTATCCCTCCGACCCACTTGCCCACATTTGACGAAATTTCTTAGGACAACCCCATGCCACATAAAGAGGCTGTGACTGCGCGGCACACCAGTCCTCCCCTCTGCCCCGACGTAGGTGCGGTAGTGTTTAGCCAGTGAGCTGCAATGTCCCTCTTGGCTACTGCTGTATTAAGGAAGAGTTTCTCAGCCCTGTTGTCATCCAGCCCCTCTGTGATGCCCAGGAGAACATGTTTAGGGTCGAGAAGAACCTCCCAGCCCAAGATCTCTGTGAGCTTCCCCTTTACGGACTCCCAATACCCCTGTATCACAGGGCAAAGCCATACCATATGATAAAAGTCTGCCTGGGAGTGGAGACAGCGGGGACAGAGGGCATCAGGTCGAAGCCCCGTGCGGTGAAGACGCAGCAGTGTAAGGTAGGCAGCATATAGGAAGTATATTTGGACTAGCTGAAGCCTCGCTGAGACCGCAATTATTTTAGGGGCCATCAGGACATCTCTCCAGTCAGCGTCTTCCAGAGTCCCAAGCCAACTCTCCATCTTGTCCCGGAGTTGAGAGAGGGAGTTGGGGGTGTTGTTGGTGAGCGAACGGTAAATACAGGATATCCCTCACCTTCCCAGATTGCCGGTCATGTCCTGAGACTCAGGTGGACTATACTGTGGTAGAGAAGTGGCGTCCGAAATATAGGATCGGAGGGCATGGCGTAGCTGCAAGTATTGAAAAAACTGAAAGGAGTACCAATCCTGAAAGGAGCATAGATGTGTACTGCTCCATACATCCCTCAGCAGGGAAATCCCTATGAGGTCCCGGTGCTGGAATCCCGAAAGGGAAGCAACCTCCCGGAGCCTGGTGCCGCACCACAAGGGGGTATACTGAGTGAACCTGCCCGACCAGCGGGAATGACGTAGGGAGGCCCGCCAGGCCAGGTACACTCTGCGTGTGACCTCTGGTATAGCTTGGGGAACAACGTCCCCGTACAGCTTCCCCTGGATAGTGGAAAAGCCTATGGTGTGCAGTTCCAGACGGTACGCCTGGTCAGACTAGCCGCCATTAAACCAATCGTGTACCGTTAGGAGCTGAGTCGCTAAGTAATAGAGATATAGGCTAGTCATCCCAAGACCACCATCAAAGGGCGGGATTCGGCATTGGGCCGTGGTCAGCCTGGGCCGCCGTCCCCCCATAAAAACTTAGGGGTCCATTATGATGTCGGGCAGATCGCCACCGCAATGGTGGCGGTGGCGATACGCCCGATATTCGTGCCCGCCACCCATTCCCCCCCCGCCATATTACTATGGCGGGGGGACCGTCCACCGCTTTTCCGCCCCAGTCGCCTTGCGGCCGGGGCGGAAAATGTTTAATATGGTGGCGTGTCTATTAGACACCGCCAGCCATATTATGATGGGCTTTCAGACATGCCTTTCCGTGACGGCAATGCCGCCACGGAAAGGCATGCGAAGACTCCCTGCGGGGTTTCGTTGTGGGCCCCCTGGGACTCCGAGGGGTGGGGGGTGCACATGGAGGGTCGCATTTCAAAGTGCAACATGGCAGGCACCGCGCGGTGCCTGTCATGTTGTGCTTTGAAATGCACAATGTGCAGTTTTACCATTGCGGCGGGCAGCGATTTCAGCACCCCAAGTACTTGAAGGGGGATTGTCGACTGCCAATCAAAGCATTCACGTGACAAGTGAAGGGGAACCAAAACTGATTTGGCCGGGTTTAACCGAAGGCCGGAGGTGTGCTCAAAGACAGTGTCTAGTCCCTCGGAGAGGCATGAAGCGGCATTGATCTGGATGAATCAGACTAGCCAGGTGTGGTCTTATGCGGGTGGCCAGGACAGAGGCGAAGATCTTAAGCTCAGTATTAATAAGAGAGATGGGACGGTAGTCCGAACAGCAGCTTGAGGGGGGCTGAGGCTTAGGGATCACTACAATGGTAGCTAGGTCCGTCTGTGGACGGAAAGAGCCGCCATCCACCGCTTCACGGTACATCGCCGCTCGAGGTGACACCAGGGTGTCTCTGTAAGACGCATACAATTCTTGGGGGAACCCATATGGTCCCGGCTTCTTACCAGCCACCATGCGTGATATGGCATCTGACACCTCAGGGGTGATCAGGAGGTCCAGTGCCTCCGCCTTAGATTCACTAAGGCGCGGAAGGGGGAACCGTTCCTGCCGGAGGAGCTCAGGGAGCGAAAGACTAGGCGCAGCGCCGAATAGAGAGTGGCATTGAAAGCAGCAAAGCACTGGGCCACCGCTGTTGGGGCGCGGTGGATCTCACCGCGGACTTTAGCTACCTCTTGTATTATACGATTGGCCATAATGTAAGTGGCGAGGCGATGGAGGAGCTTCCCATTTTTATCTCCCCAAACATACACTCGGGCCACGGAAGATCGCCAAAGCAACTTGGCAGCCTCCAGGGAGGTCTGTTTGATTTCATCCCTTAGGAACGCAAGCCTCCTGTCTTGGGCATCAGTTCTCTCTTCAGGGGGCAGTGTCTCGAGCTCGGCGGCATGTGCCTCCAAAAATGTGAGCTGGGAGTCACACGCCACACGGGTGAGTTTGAGTTGGCCTTTGGCGAAGCCCCAAATGGTGGCCTTCCCGGCCTCCCAAAGGGTTCGAGAGGAGGACACTGAACCTTGATTAGTGGTGAAGTAGAGGCGAAACTTGTCACCTACTCGTCACCTACTTGGTCTTTGAACTCCTCGTCCTAGAAACCAGGCGCTGAGTCGCCCGATTCGGCGCAAGGACAGGGAAGGGAGCCTATGTGCAGCATCACCGAGGAATGGTCCAACAAGCCCCTGGGGAGGATAGAAATCGTTTGAATCGCCCTGCAAATGCGGGCCGGCAGGAAAACGTAATCTATGCACGCCTGTGTGTGGTGAGAGGCCGAGGTATGGTTGTATTGTCGCGCTGTCCGGTACCAAAGTCTCCAGACATCCCCGAGACCCAGGCTGGTAGCCCATGTCAAGAGGAGGCCGGATTGAGCAGTCCTGGAGGTGGAGGGGGGCAAGGCGGTGTCAAGGTAGGGGTCCATAACTGCATTGAAGTCACCCCCAATACCGGTCATTCATAGGGACAGGGCAGCGACCTCTGATGTGAGTCTCTGGAGTGTGGAGGCCAACCGGGTGGGAGGGGAATAGACAGCCAGTAGATTAAGAGGCTGATCTCCGAGGGTCCCATCCAGGAGAATAAAGCAACCCTGAGAGTCGTGTGTCACTTTACGTGCCACCAGAGGAAAAGTTTGACGCACCAGAATAGCCACTCCTCTTGAGCCCCTACTAAATCCAGAGTGCCAGACTTCACCATAGCCATGCCGCGCCAGGATGGGGGCAATTATTGCCCATCAAGTTGGTCTCTTGAAGCAGGACTATGTCTGCGGCTTGACGCTGGGCATATCGCAGGACAGCTGCGCGCTTGACCTTGGCTAGAAGGCCATTAACATTCCAGGACAGTATATGGAGCTACATCGCCCCGTTATAATCGCCGGATAGGGGAAAGTCATGTAAGGGGCCAGGCAGCGAGGCCCTATAATTGTTACAAATAATTTTATTTAATACACATAATACTCATAAGTATTCAATACACAATTTTATAAGATATAAAAAAAACAAATATTAAATAGAAAACATTTATTTGTTCAGACATATAAAAGATTGAACATATTTTTGTACTTATTGTATGGATTTATATTTATTTTAACTTTTTTAAACACAAAATTGTTTTGTATAGTTGAAATAAAGATTTACATATATTTATATTTTTTAACAACCTATTTTGTAATATTTATTAAATGTTATTTTTGTTATAATATTTCAGTTTTTTAAGTACATTGTTTATTTGTACATAGATGCAAATATTTTGTATATTTTAGTTAAACAAAATTGTTTATATTGCTTGTTCACATGATGTTAGCAAATTTTTAACATGTTTTGGAATGAGCTGTTTATACTGTTGATTAAGTAGCATATTTTTTATATATTAAATAATTTTATAGAACATATTATTTAATATATATTTTACAAACATTTAGATATATAATACTGTTTTTTCTGTTTGTATAACATTTTAGTATATAATAAACATATATATTTTTTTATAATATTTAATATTTTATTCTATTTTTAATCATAATATAATGAAAAAAGAAATTTGCAGTACAATATATTTTTTTTATAATACATTCATACATTTTGTATGTAATGTATTATTTGTAAAGCTTTTTTAACACTTTTTTTTTTTTTGTCCTCATATCCACCATGGTTTAAGAAAGCCATTTAGAATAAGCATTGGTACAGTTGACACAGTATTATAACTGGGAGGGATCAATTCATTTCGAGGGGGAAGGCCGTAAATCCCGCAACTGTCTCAGCTTGATATCCACTTTGGCTACCAATGGGGAGGCCTACTGCTGGGCCTGGGCCGGGCTATGACCGGGCAACATTTGGATTTTGGCACCATAGTAGTATAATCATTGGACCCGGGGAAAAAAATAAAAAAAAATAAAAAATAAAAAAAATCCCGGATCTTTATTGTGCCCATACAAGCAAATGCCAAAAGGCCCTTTTGTTTTGGTTTCCTGGTCTGGCTAGATCCATGCGTGCGGTCTGTAAAGTAGATGTCAACCAATCCCCATGGGAAGGAGGGAGAGAATCCTTCCACCTCCTGCAGATCTCTCTCCTTGCCAAAAGGACCGTATAGAAGACCAGACTTTTGGCTATGTTTTGAGTTGTCCTCAGGACTCCAAAGATCGCTAATGGTAAATCTATGATAATTGGGATACCTAATGATGCCGTAAGAGTCTTACCTATGGCCTCCCAATATGATACAATCCGGGGACATTAAAAAAACATATGAATATCTGAAGCTGCAATCAGCCCGCACCTTGCACATGCCACTAAATTTCCTGAGGCGAATTTGGATAATCTTTGGGGAAAGTAATACGCCCTATGAAGGGTAAAAAGATGGTTTCTGCGAAGCAAAGAGGGTTTCACCATACTTTTTAGAAGCTCAAATGAGGTAGACCAGAGTTCTTGTATGTCTTGACTCATTATTAAGTCACCCCAAAGTTGAGTTGGTAACTTAAATTCCCCATCAGATTCATCTAGTAGGAGTTTATACCAATGTGAGATCTCACGTTTGGTTGAAGGGATACTTACCAAATTAGTTATTAGTTGACTATGCCCCCCAATAGGAAACCTATTTCGTTTTATTAGTGGATCATTATATGCCAGTGTCCAGTTTCTCATTTGTATGTATTTAAACCTCGAAAGAGTTGGACCTATTTTATTCTGTAAATACTCCCATGAAAGCAGGTCCCCCTCGTAAAAGAGATCCCCCCATTCCTTAAGGCCTGCCTCTCTCAAGGGAGTGGCTAGAGTATCTTCCAACCAGGCTGGACTATCAGGTAACCCCCAAAGCGGTGCTTTATCGCAGTAATACCCCTGTTTAATTGATTTTATTACCTCAGACCAGGTTTTAGCCAAACCGAGCAGGACCTTCAATTTGATCTTTTTGAAGAATTTCAGGTTGCCAAATTTAAATAAGTATCCCGACTGGCTGAGGCCTTCCCCTTTCAACATGGCTGAAAACATTAATCCTATCCCATAGTTAGTAGGTTTTTTTAGAAGCATTCGCATGTGTGATAGCTGAAAAGCCCACAAATATAATTTTACGTCTGGTGCGGCTAATCCTCCCTTCTCCCATCGCCGTCTAACTTCTTCCAAGCTATTCTTGGTAGTATTTTGTTCCAGATAAAAGAGGTGATATCTGACTGTATTTTGGTTATGTAAGTCTGATCAAAATAAAGGGGAATGGTGTTAAAAAGAAAAGAAAGTTTAGGCAGAATGGACATTTTTATGAGGTTAACCCTCCCTATCAAGGATAATTGGAGGTGGGACCATGCTTGCATTAATTTCCTACATTCTTTGATGATTGCTATAGTATTTACTGTGGCAAGCTTATTAAGATCTTTTATGATATTTAGGCCCAGATATCGTAATGATTCACCCTCCTGTATTTCCAAGGAACCCGGATTGTCATTCCAGACCAACATCTCTGTTTTTAATGTATTGATCTGGTAGCCTGATATTTTCCCAAACCCCTTAGCAGTTTTCAAATATAACCGGGAGTGCAGTTGTTACGTCTGATGTAAGAACGAGCAGGTCATCAGCGTATAACGCCACCTTCTTTTCCCACCCTCTGTGACAAAAAGGAATGATGGCATTCTCTCTCCTCAGTTGTTGTGCGAGAGGTTCAATATAAAAGTCAAACAGAAGGGGGAAAGCGGGCAACCCTGCAGAGTCCCTCTAGTTATATTAAAGGGGTCTGACAACTCCCCGTTAATTATTAGGCTTGCCGATGGACTGGCATACAATAGACTAACTACACGACAAAATCTCTTCCCCACTCCAAATTTAGCCAGGGCCCCCGACAGGTACACCCAATTAACCCTGTCGAAGGCCTTGGTCGCGTCCAGAGTAAGAGCAGTCTAGGGCAAATTCTGTGATACCGCGATATCTATTGCCCCTATTAAGTCGTATGTCAGTTCATATAGTTGTCGGCCCTTTACAAATCCTTTTTGATCTACGTGGAGGACTGCCGGGGCTACCAAGGCCAACCTAGAGGCTAAAATTGTCGTTAAGATCTTATAGTCCACGTTTAAGATTGATATGGGCCTGTAAGCTTTTTTAACACTTTTATGTATAGTTTTCACTTGCAATTAACAATATAAATTATAATATATAGTAAATAGTATATACATTATAACATTATTTACTATATAATATAGTTAATAATATTATATGCATTATAACATTGTTATATATTGTACACTTGTTTTAATATATTTTATAATATTTAGCATTTTTACAATTTTGCAAAAGTTTTAATATATGCATTTTTGCTATAATTTTTTCAATTGAGTTGAACGGGTAAATAGTGATTTTTTCCAGTTTAATTAAGTGCCCGGTATTGTTATTTGGTCGGTTTTGGAGAAAGAAACTTGCAGTTGGGTGCTGCGTCGGAACTGTTAATGTAAGTTTGAGTTTACTTATTTCTAAAGTATTTTAAGGGATGGAGGAGGTAGGTATTGTATAAGGCATGTGGTTATTTGTCATGTTGTGTAGTGTAGGGTGTTTGTAGTAGTATGTGTAGTAGCGTTAGTACATTGTATTTTTAATGATGTGTAGTGTTTTAGGTCATTAGTTATGAGTATTTGAGAATGTGTTCTGTAGTTGTAGGTGTTTTTGAGTGAAATATAAAGTATTACAATGTATATGTATGTATGGAAGGGAATAGAGTTTTTTTAGGGGCTTTTGTTCCTGATTTGCAGTTGGTCGAAAGTTGCCTTCTGCTTTTTTTTTTTTAAGAAAACATATTAGTTTAATATAAACTAATTGTTATTAAACATTTCCTTTATTTTCAGGTTTCCTTGAGCATTTCTTGTTTTTTTAACTCAATTTTTTGTTTTTTTATGTTTCTACGGTATGGAGGAATATGTTGGAGGGTTTATTTTTCCGCAATTGTATGTTTCAATTTGTAGGGCCTACTTACATTTTTTAAAATAGATTTCAAAGGACTTCTGTCAACTTATTATTTTTTTAATAAAGGTCTGCAGCTACAGAACTGTAAGTAATAGAAAAAAATCTAAAAAGGGTGTGAAATGTTATTTCTTTCTTTGTCGTTTGATGTTTTAAATTTAGATGCACTGTTTTATTTCTCATCTGTTAAATTAGGTTTTGTTGGTTATTTTCTATTGATTTTTATAGAATTATTTTCAATGTAAAAGTATGTTTGTCAAATATTGAAATACAATATATATTTTGTGTCGTATTATTAATATATATAGTTTTTTAATGTATAGAAGTTAGATAGGTGTGTTTTTTATGTTTGCTAAATTATTATTGGTTATAGGTTAGATTTAGAGTAAGGATTTTGCTATGGTTTCTAGGTATTCTAGACCTTTAGTGTTTGGATATAGTCTAACTATGAATTGTAAATGCTCCAACGTTGTTTTAGTTTCTTTAGTTGATTTATGACATATAGCCTCATTACGATGTCGGTCGGAAAGCATTCAGACCGACTACTTGTCAGAATCTTTTCTGACCGACTTAGGTTCGGGGTGTCCGACCGACCGATTACGATGTTTCTGAACACCGCTCGGTCGGACTCCCATTGTCTTCAATGGGAGCCTAGTTCCGACTGACAACACAGGCTCCCATTGAAGAAAGGGGTGGTTGCAGAAAACCTTGCACTCTGTAGCGGGCACCCCATGGTGCCTGCCACACTGTAAATGGTTGCTAAGAGAGGTCCCATGGGTACCCCCACAGGCCTCTCCCGGAGGCCTCGGTTGAAGGGGAGCTTGCTATGTGCCCCCAAAATCAGTTTCAGGCAGCTGTTGGACAAACCAATTCGGAAAGGCTGTCCAAATCCGACATGGTAATACATTGGTCAGAAACGCGGTCCATAGGCCTGTAGGATTCGGCTCCAACCGACATAGTTTCTCTGAATGCCGATTGGAACCGAGTCGGAAAGACCGAATGGTTAAATTGCCTCGTAATCGGTCTGCCGCAAATGTTTCCATGTCGGTCGGAAACATGGGTTCCCAAACAGATTTGGACAAACCGAATTCCTTTCGGAGCCTTTCCGACAGACATCGTAATAAGGCCTCTAGTAGTATTTCGGATTGGTCTAGTCTAAGCTTCTAGTGGGGCTCTTCTTTTTAAATAGCTTCTAGTAGATTTTGTAATGCAGGTTTTCTTCTTCCCATTTTGGGTGGGAAGGCATTATGCCATCCTTCCATTGTGTTGTTGGTTTTGGCTTGCTGTGCCAGTGTGCTGTCCTACACATTCCACCATGGAATGTGGAATTTTGGTTGACGCCTGTGTCCAGATCTATGTAGTCTTACTATCCAGGTGTACTCAAAATAGTCTAGTAGGGGCGATAATTCATTTTCATTGGCTTGGTAGTAGGGGCTTTCTATTAAAAGGTTTCAGTGATTTGGTATTTCAGTTATGGGGACGTAGGCTAGAGCTATAAATTTTTTAATTTCATATGCAAAGTGACTATTTGTTGCATAATTACACTTGGGGCCCGATTACGAGTTTCAGCAGTGCCGGGGCCGACGGTACTCCACCACGTCCCTGCATCGACAGAACAAGCTACCACCCGCCACCAGATTACTTCTTATTTGTAGGAACAGTGGTGGGAGCACATCATTTTGAAGTAAGTTTGAACTGTGTACTGCATTTACCAGGATGCAAAGGGGTGAACTGTGCTGGGACTGTTAGACAGTGTGCTCCCAACCCTCATGCTGTTTAAAAGGCTCCCTTGAGCCAACAAGCTCACAAGCTTTGGAGATGCGCCTGTGAGTGGTACTGTAATCTGAGAGGAACTTGGCAGCATTTCCAGCAACACCAGATGATTTTTCTTTTCTCTCTAAAACTGCTGCTCTCTAGTGATGAAGGGCTCAACCCAGAAACACATGTCTAGAGATATACAGCAATATCTGCACCAACTTGGTGAAAAACTTCAGCTAGTTTTGAATTAAGTTTGGACTGCGTACTGCATTTACCAGGATGCAAAGGGGCGAATTGTGCTGGGACTGTGAGACTGTATGCTACCAACCCCCATTCTGTTTAAAAGGCTCCCTTGATCCAGCAAGCTGACGAGCTTTGGAGATGCACCTGTGTGCCTGTGAGTGGTACAGTGACCTGAGAGGAACTTGGCAGCATTTCCAGCAACCCCAGATGATTTTTCTTTGCTCTCTAAAACTGCTGCTCTCTGCTGATGAAGGGCTCAACCCAGAAACATGTGTCTAGAGATATACAGCAATGTCTGTACCAACTTTGGTGAAAAACTCCAGCTAGTTTTGAAGTAAGTTTGAACTGTGTACTGCATTTACCAAGATGCAAAGGGGCGAGCTGTGCTGGGACTGTGAGGCAGTGTGCTCCCAACCCCTATTCTGTATAAAAGGTTCCCTTGAGCCAGCAAGCTGACAAGCTTTGGAGATGCACCTGTGTGCCAGTGAGTGGTACTGTGACCTGAGAGGAACTTGGCAGCATTTCAAGCAACCCCAGATGATTTTTCTTTGCTCTCTAAAGCTGCTGCTCTACTGATGAAGGGCTCAAACCAGAAACACATGTCTAGAGATATACAGCAATGTCTGCCCCAACTTTGGTGAAAAACTCCAGCTAATTTTGAAGTACGTTTGAACTGTGTACTGCATTTACCAGGATGCAAAGGGACAAACCTTGCTGGAACTGTGAGGCAGTGTGCTCCCAACCCCCATTCTACTTCTTATTTGTAGTCTGGTAGGCGGGCGGCGTGATATTACCAGGGCAATTCCTCTTTTAACCCCTTCACTGCTAGGCCTCCCCCCCCATGATAAGCCTTGTTTTGGCTTTTTGGGCTGGTTCGTGCTTAGGCCCCTGTAACTGTTTGTTGTCCACATAAGGTATCTGTGCCAAATGTTCATGTTTTTCTTGCGACATATGGAAGATTCTAAAGGTACCCATGGTTTGTGAATTCCCCTGGAGTATGAATGAATATTCATAAGGGTTTTTGGAAGCTAGGCTGGGGCTAGACCACCTTCCTCCCCATATCTATGTACACGATTCATCACATACGTCATTCCCGTTCCCAACATGGCTAATACAAGAAACAAGGGACAAAGGAACCGTAGATACTTTCTGTACAATACAGCACCTCTTGCTAATGTTAGACCGAGGGAACTGAGACTTCTGTAGTAGGGGATCGCTGTGTATCGTCATAATCTAGTGAATAGTCCGGCCCATGTGCGTGGACCCCGCCAATCAAAAATAATCTCTTAAGTTGTCAAATCATGCAGAAACTGCAAAGACACTTAAGAGAGAATTTAAAGACAAATAATGCAGCCTATATCCACAGGATACACTGTCCAGTACTTCAACTAGAAATTCCACCAAATAACACCACACATAATACAGCCAGCCCAGTTTCTACCATAGAGAAACTTGCCTCCACCAGTAAAAGACTCTGGAATGATAGAGAGGAAGGCATGGACAGACAAGCCCCATAGGCTGCCATTATGTGGCTTAAATAGGATACTGTGCCTTTAAGAGAGCTTTCCAGAACTTTCTCCCAGTATCCCAGAATGCATAGCAGGTCCCTCTACTTTCAGTTCTTTTTTCCGGCTCCTGCTAACAGGACCCTGGCATTGAGCTCTCCCTTGTTTCAAGGGTTTATTGGATATTTTGGCACTTTTGTGTTTTAAAAGTGTTTAAGTTTACTTTCTTGGTGTTCTCCTTCTCTTTTGTGTGTTGGTTCAGGCGTTTTAGGGCTCTAAAATGCCTGGTCTTATTGATAAGTGCCCTGCATGTGGAAGGAAGAAGGCCAAGAGTGATCCACACGACGTCTGCATCGTCTGTCTCCCTGAAGATCATGTCCCTGAAGACTGTGTCATCTGCCAGCAGTCTACAGCTCGGACTCTGAGGGACAGGCTGAAGATTAGGCTTTCAGGCCTTGAGGAGAGACGTCTGCAGGCTGCAGGTGGGTCTGGGCAGGCTGGGAAGGTTCCCTGTGCCTCTGCTGAGGCCTCTGGGGGGCTCTCCAGAGGCAGAAAGTCCAGCAAACGGTCCCGGTCGCCGTCGACGTCAATTGCATCGACAACAACGTCGAGAGGGATGACGGCGGTGTGTTCCCCTTCTCCCCGGGGCTCCGGGTCAAACGACGTGACGGCTCGATGTCGAAGGGCCTGGAGAGGTCTCCGTCGAAGCCACTGTCTACATCATCGTCATCGTCGACGTCGGAGTCTTCCTATCGACGTCGGAGACGAAGTGACAAGCATCGGCGCTCGCCGTCGAGGCGACACCGCCGATCGCCGTCGAAGCACCGGTCGACGTCGAGGGGCTCCTCGACGTCGAGGGCATCAAGAAGGAGGAATCGACACTCGTTGTCGAGGACGGAACGTTCGACGTCGCGGAGGCGGCATACGACGTCACAGAGGAAGAGGTCGACGTCGCGGGGGGCGTTCGACGTCGAGGAAGAAGAGGTCGACGTCGCGGAGGCGGCGTTCGACGCCGGAGGCGACGTTCGACACCGGAAAAGCGACGCTCAGCGTCGAGAAGGAAGAGGTCGGCGTCTAGGAGTCGTTCTGCCTCTCCAAAACGGCGCAAGAGGGATTCTGGTCCCAGAAGTCAGACTGCTTCTAGTGGAGGACGCAAGAGGAAGGGATCACCTGCTGAAGGGGCTGGATCTCAGCCCCCTTCGCCTAAGGGGTCACCGGGCTCGGTGTACTCAGAGGTGTACACGCCATCTCGGCCTAGGTCGCCACCTCCGCCTGTACCTAAAGAGGACCCTCCCACCAACCCTCCGCTTCCGCCAGGCGGGTCACCAGACACGAGGGTGTCCCCGATTGATGACCTGGTGGCGTTCCATGATGTCCTTTTAAGGGGCGCTGCGAAGTTGGGCATATCCTTGACGGTTCCTACTCCTAGGACTTCAGTCATTTTTGAGACATTGCATCAGAAACACCTGTCTCGTCCACTCCTGCCTCTGGTGCCGGGCCTGGAGGAACCGGCTATGGCCCTTTTTCTCACCCCTGCGGTGACGAAGCGGCTCCATCGAGATTGCTGAAAAAGTACCGGGCTCCCGATTCGGACCCGGCCTTTCTGAGGGCGGAACCCCCTCCGGACTCTGTGATTGTGACGGCGGCTCGCAAACAACATGCCACCACCCCGTCATCCACGGTTCCCCCGGATAAGGAGTCCAGATGGATGGATTCAGCAGGGAGGAAAGTATGTGGAACATCGGCGACCTCCATGAAGGCTGCGAGTGCCACGGCGCTGTTGGGAGGCTACGACCGCGCCCTCTGGGACTCTCTCCAACAGTTTGCGGAGCACTTACCTCGCGAGAAGCGGGAGGACTTCCAGGAAGTGCTGAATGAAGGGATGCTGGTGGCGAACCAGATTATCAGCGCTGCAGCGGACTCTTCCCTGTTGGCAGCTCATGGGTTTTGCCATGGGGTTAACCAGCGACGTCACGCCTGGCTCCGTCTTACGTCCCTGAAACAGGACGCACAGCAGAGGGAAGCCAACCTGCCATTCTCCGGCGAGACCCTCTTCGGGAAGCATGCGGATGATGAGATGGCCCGCATGAAGGCGGAGGCCGAAACGCTCACGGCTGTGGGCCTGGAGAAGCCTAAAGACACGAAGAAGTCGTACCGCCCGTTCCAACGGCGGTTCGGTGGGCAAGGCAGAGGACGTGGCCAAGCTTCGGGACAGTCGCAACAACAACAACAGTTCCGTAAGCCGTTCCAGAAGCGCCAGAAGGGCAGAGGAGGCCAGCAGTCGGCTCCGGCGCCCAAGGGCCAGGCTGGGTCTAGGCCCTCGGAACCTACTTCCCCCGGATCTGTTACCCACTCCGGTAGGGGGAAGCATTCAATTTTTTCTGGCAGAGTGGAGAAAAATTACTCAGGACAAGTGGGGGCTGAATATTGTTTGCAATGGATACAGTCTTCGGTTCACGAGCCCGCCTCCGGCGATTCCTCCGGTCAGCTCGCAGTTTCAGCTGCGCGAGCTCCAGGCGGAGGCCGATATCCTGTTAAGGAAGAGGGCGATAGAAGACGTGCCTCTGTCCCAGAGAGGAAGAGGCCTGTACTCCCGGTTCTTCCTGGTTCGCAAGAAGGACAAGAACGAGTTCAGGCCCATTCTGGACTTGCGACAGGCAAACAAATGGATTCGCAGGGAAAAGTTTCGCATGCTGTCGTTGCATCAGATTTATCCTTAGTTGCAACAGGGAGACTGGCTATGTGCTATAGACCTACAGGATGCTTACTCCCATGTGCCCATTGCACACAAACACAGGAAGTTCCTGCGGTTCCAAGTCGGCGCCAATCTTTATCAATACACAGTACTCCCATTCGGACTAAAGTCTGCGCCGAGAACATTCTCGAAGTGCATGGCGGTGGTAGCAGCACACCTGAGGAAGAACAAGGTGTTTGTCTACCCGTACCTGGACGATTGGTTGATCAAGGCATCCTCCTTCTCGGAAGCGCGAGCACACTTCCAGAAGACGTGCGTTCTCTTGAACAAGCTGGGGTTGCACATCAACATGGCCAAGTCTGTCCCGATTCCGGTCCAATGCATACAGTACTTGGGAGCCTCCATCAATACGCTGTCAGCAAGCGTGTCTCCTTCGGAAGATCGACGATTATCTCTCCTTCGGAAGGCTCAGGCTCTTATGACAACTCCATCTACAACAGTGAGGACGGTGTCTTCTCTACTGGGATCGATGTCCTCTTGTATCTTCCTGACGCCACACGCACGACTGCACATGAGACTGCTGCAGGAGTGCTTGGAAGACCAGTGGGATCAGAGGAAAGGATCTTGGGACGACAAGATACGACTGTCTCTGCATGCTCTTCAGTCTCAGAAGTGGTGGTGTTCGGCGGAGAATCTGCTGAGAGGGGTTCCCTTCCACAAGGACATTCCCTCACAGACTGTCGTGACGGATGCTTCTCTCTTGGGATGGGGAGCGCATTCCGGGAACCTACAGATTCAGGGAACGTAGTCACCGATGGAGGCCACGTATCACATCAATTTCCTGGAACTCAGAGCTGTTCACTTGGAACTGAAGGCCTTTCTTCCGTCCTTCCAGACCAACTCCCTGCTGGTACAGACGGACAATACCACCACGATGTACTACCTCAACAAGCAGGGGGGCTCGAGATCATGAACTCTGTCACAGGAGGCGCAGGCGATCTGGCACTGGCTCCTAGCCAGAGGACTGACGATAACGGCTACCCATCTGCCAGGTGTGCAGAATGTTCAGGCAGACGCACTGAGCAGGCTGGTTCAGGAAAACCACGAATGGGTCATAAACGACGAAGCACTAGGAGAAGTCTTCGCAAGGTGGGGAACCCCAAACGTAGATTTGTTCGCCACCGCCGAAAACAGCAAGTGCAGAGACTTCGCCTCCAGGTACTACCAGCAGGGGACGCTGGGGAATGCGTTATGGATCAACTGGACGAACAGCTTTCTGTACGCCTTTCCTCCCATTCCCCTGATTCTGGCGGTGCTCATCAAGCTGGCCCGGTCCAGGGCTCGGATGATACTCATTGCCCCGGAGTGGCCCATGCAATGGTGGTTCACGGACCTGCTTCACCGGTCTCTCCTTCCTCACATTCGGCTGCCGTGCAGGCCGGACCTTCTCACGAAGTTCGGGGGACGGATGTTACACCCCAACCTCTCGTCTTTGAGTTTGGCGGCATGGCTCCTGAGAGAGTGCAATATGGCCATCTGAATCTGCCTGAGGATTGCATGGACATACTGAAGGAGTCTAAGAGGCATTCCACTCGAACTTCATATGCTTACAAGTGGAAGAGGTTTTGTATCTGGTGCCAGTCTAAGAACCATGACCCTACGACCTGTAAGGAAGATGTCATCCTTCCTTACCTTTTATATTTGGCGCAGTCTGGCCTTAATGTTCATTCCATTAAGGTTCCTCTTGCTGCATTGACTGCCTACAGGAAATGCCCTTCACAGACTTCCTTTTTCCAGATCCCTGTGATCAAAGATTTTCTGGAAGGATTGAAGAAAGTATTCCCTCCTGTCAGGCTTCCTTCGCCTTCATGGGAACTGAATGTGGTGCTGTCCAGGTTGATGAAGGAGCCTTTTGAACCTATTCATAAGGCTTCGTTGCAGCACCTGTCCTGGAAGGCGGCGTACCTCGTGGCCATTACATCGGCCCGCAGGGTGTGTGAAATTCAGGCGTTGTGTTGTACTGAACCTTATACTGTGTTTCATGCTGCTAAGGTTGTTATGCGTACTCACCCTAAATTTCTTCCCAAGGTTATTTCTGATTTTCATGTCAACCAGACCATAACTTTGCCTACGTTTTTTCAGAACCCTTCGTCTCCAGCGGAAAGGTCTCTCCATTCCCTGGATGTTAGGAGGGTGTTGAAATTCTATCTGGATAAAACCAAAGATATTCGTAGGTCTGACCAGTTGTTCATTAATTATGGATCAGTCAGGACGGGTCTTGCTACCTTTAAGCAGTCCATCTCTAGGTGGATTGTGTCCTGCATACAATTATGTTACCAAAAGGCTAATAAGACCTTAGGAGGTAAGCCTACGGCTCATTCCACCAGGGGCAAAGCTGCCACGACGGCCTTGCTTCGTAACGTGCCGATTGCTGAAATCTGCAAGGCAGCCACTTGGAAGTCGGTTCATACCTTTGCTAAGCATTACTGTCTGGACTCTGATGCCAGGGCAGATGCTCAGGTTGGGCAGGCTTCGCTGCGGAACTTGTTCGCACAGTAGTGGCGTTATTTTCTTTCTCCACCGCCGCTTTGGTGTGGGGATGGGCTTGCCATTCTATTCACTAGATTATGACTATACACAGAGATCCCCTACTACAGAAGGAGTAGTTTCTGTCCTGTAACTCCAGTTCTGTAGTAGGAGTATCTCTGTTATAGTCATAAGCGCCCGCCCTCCTCCCCGGTGGAGATATTTCTTCATGTAAAGAATGCGACAGGTCTGGCGTGCTTCGACTTCAAAAAGAACTGAAAGTAGAGGGACCTGCTATGCATTCTGGGATACTGGGAGAAAGTTCTGGAAAGCTCTCTTAAAGGCACAGTATCCTATTTAAGCCACATAATGGCAGCCTATGGGGCTTGTCTGTCCATGCCTTCCTATCTATCATTCCAGAGTCTTTTACTGGTGGAGGCAAGTTTCTCTATGGTAGAAACTGGGCTGGCTGTATTATGTGTGGTGTTATTTGGTGGAATTTCTAGTTGAAGTACTGGACAGTGTAGCCTGTGGATATAGGCTGCATTATTTGTCTTTAAATTCTCTCTTAAGTGTCTTTGCAGTTTCTGCATGATTTGACAACTTAAGAGATTATTTTTGATTGCCGGGGTCCACGCACATGGGCGGGACTATTCACTAGATTATGACTATAACAGAGATACCCCTACTACAGAACTGGAGTTACAGGACAGAAACTACTCCTTCCAGGCCGACACACTGACCCGAGATGCTGAGGCTCCTGCATGCAGAAGCTCCAGCTGACAGCGGTCTAAACCTTCCTTGCGGGGTTTCCAACTCGAGAGCTGGACGGGGTCCTTCATTTTCTCTCTCTCTTCAGGTAATGGGGTTAGATTAAACCTAGAGGGATTCTTGGCTTTACACCTACTCACATGCTAGGTACATCTATATAGGCATCGTAGGAGTATGCATGCTTTTTTTTATCATGCATTTTATATCCATGTATGTTTATGACTATTACAAAATGGTAGAACTATACTATCCTTTTATATTCACTGTATTGCTGATCATATATCTCTGCTACTGTCTTATAGTTGTCGCCGCACATATATTTTACAGTAGAAGAACAACTGTGCAATAAATACTTATTGTAACACGCCTGACTGTTTCTTCTGTGCAACTCTCTGAGAGAAACTAAGGGGGCCATTAGCATGGCGGGCAGATCGCCACCGCTCTACCCGTGGTACTGATCCGCCCGCCAAAACACCCCGCCTGCTGGCCTGTTACCCCTGCCACATTAGCATGGCTGGGGTAACGCGGCGGGGGAAAGTTCGTCTGACGCTTTTCCGCTGGTAGGCATTCGTCACAATTGCGTGCCGGGTGGAAAGGCCCATAATATGGTGGCGGTGCCTTGCAGGCAGCGCCATCCATATTAGTGTGAGGCATTTTCAATGCCTTTCCATGGCCGAGACTCCACCATGGAAAGGCATGCAGAGTTACGGGCCCCCAGGGCGGTGGGGGGGGAGGTGGCGGGGGGGTTGCTGCATTTGGGGGTACCCATTGGCATACACAAGGTGGCAGGCACTACGCAGTGCCTGTCACGTTGTGCATGCCAATGTACAGCATGCATATATTGCATAGCGGCGGGTGCTGCTTACAGCACTGCCCGCCACAATGTAATATATGCGGGATGCCACCGCCACAGTGGTATCCTAGTTGGCAAGGCGGGACCGCCACACCACTGGTGGCCGGTCCCAGCACCGCTAGGGTGGCGGGCGGACTGAAGCCCGCCTGCCATCCTAATGGACCCCTAAGTGAGCACGAGTGACTGAACGAAAGGTATTTCATTGTTTCCACAATCTTGGGGGATCAGGGTTGTCATGTTTTGAGGTTGCGAGAAACTATTCTCTCCCCGATAAGAGGAGATTCTAGTGGCACTGTGAGATAGCTAATGCAAACAGGCTAACATATTCAATGGGGGTGCTCAGAGTTTGTCTGACACCAATCCTACAGTTTATGTTATCCAGACGTGCAGGTCCTGTATGGTTAATATTGGAACTACACTAAATGGCGCCCAAGATTGATTTGGTACTTTTTTTTACAGTAGAATCTGAGTAATTCTGTTGTGCTTATTCTCAGAGACCCCTACTCACAAAACGCCAGAGATGTCTGGAGTGGGTGGGCACAAACTCCGCCACAGCTGAGTAGGCAAATATCCTATATATTGCCTGTTGGTTCATCCAGCTGGACAGGACACTGTAGTGTAGTTCCTATTTTCCCAATAGGCTCTGCGCATTGGAATAACATAAATAGCAGTGTAGACGTAGAACTGAGGTCATCTAGGTCTCTACTGACTATGGTAAACTTAATTTAGGTTTGCGCCAGCTAGCTCACAGGTCACTGGAAACTTTCTTGAATGGATAGGGAGGGATATACTTCCCTGGCTCAGACAAGAAGGGATTCAGTTTCCGACAACCGCATAAACATGACAACTTTGCTTCCTTAGAATAAGAGTGTATCTCTAGAGTTGTGTGAAAACAATAGCCAGCTATTTCACTCAGTCAACCATGCATACTTAGTTTCACCAGAGTGCAGAAAAATAGAGAGACGGGCGTTTTCGATAAAAGGTGTTATTTATTGAGCGGTCTTCTTTCTCATGCAAGAGAAATGAATTGCCACAATTGCAATACTTAAAGTAAAGTAAAGTGCATACAGTAAAAGTAGTATTATGAAATAATACTGTAAAAGCATTGATATGGTTTCTTAGCCATATGATACTTTAAAATGGATAAAATATATACATACACAAATACATTGACTAACGTACTCAACTGGTGCTTCTAACTAAGCCTACCCCGGTGTACCTGACCTAAGCCTAATACTTGGGAAGGAGTAAGTAAGTAGCAGTTTAAGTTAAGTTTGTTAAGATTGTTTTGCCAAGAATCTGCATCAATAATTCTCTTAAGTGTTTTATCAGCTCCGTACCTTGGTAAGAGAATGTGGGAGGTCTGGTATCTCTTTCCTCAGGACTCGATATCCCAGCAACCCGCAAGGGTAGGCTGGAAACACCGGAGCCGAATTTTCTCGGCTGGAGAAAAAGACAGCGTCTCTCTCAGTGCGTCAAACAGGAGGGGTGACTTCTGTGGGCTCTCGCATCAGCTGGGCTCTCGGGCAAGTAGATAGCCGCTCTCCTCCAAACCACCGTGTGTTTGCTTAAGGCAACTGTTGGTATTTTATACCTGGAAGGTGCCGGGTTTGACGGAAGGTTGGACATAAGACGTCACTAAGACCTAACAGTTCTTTCTGGACTTCAGGAGTACTTGTTAAAATCAAAACAAAAGCAGGGGGGATTTCCCGGGCTGCTGAAGGCTTGGTTTGTTTAAAGAACGCATTGTGCTTTCTAGAAGTCGATGGGAGTAGCCGTGATGTGCTTTGGACTGCATGGGCTATTACTGAATATGGATCTGATTCTTATGCCTTTATCAGGATATTATTGATTATAACCTCACAAGGGCATAAATCGGGAATATTGAATTAGGGTCCTAGATATAAACACGACCCCCACTCTACGGATTGATGTCCATCATTACTAAAAAACTAAGCAATAGTAAACATTCAACGATGTATGTGTGTTTTCTGACCCACCCCAAAATACATATTTCGCATTTGAATGGTATAAGGTAAATACACGGAAATTAGTGTTGGTACTGTACACTTTTCAAGCAGTGTCATCATTCAGTTAAATGCATATATTAGCTGAATGAATTGCGAAAATGACACATGAAATGGCTCTGAATACAGAAAAGAAGGTCGAGACCATTTCATCACATATTTATACAAATTGGTGTATATGTGCTAGAGGCTGAGGTAAAATATTGTCTCTAGTATCCTAAAATAGAAGCTTTGTTCTCCAAGAATAGTTCTACTTTAAGCAGAGTACCATGTGCCAAAAAAGTAAATATTTTGGAAACAACGAAAATAATTTTGCTTTCAGGGGAAAAAATAGTTCCAAATATTTTCTGTAGTTTTGTTTTTCAAAACTGAAGGCCGAATTCAGAGTTCAGGGAACGCTGTGTGCTCATTGTTTTTATTAAGAGTTATTCTCGTTGACTGGAGAGAACATTATTTCAGACAGACCCGCAAAAAATTGGTCTACCACATCAGGTGAAAGTTTGACCAAGTTTGAAAATACTGCAACTGTGCAGTTCTCTGCGTGATTGCTATCATCGATGGTTGGATCAGCAATGCTCACAGAAGGCTGTACCTGTTTGGTGCTGCTTTCCTCTCGTACCTCACCGCCACCTATTCGTAGTGGTGAAATCTCAACGAATGCCGTCATCAGAATCGGTAGCCGCTGGGGACAACACGATGCATGAGTCGTTACAGGACCTAGCAAAGTATCGATATCCCTTGGTACTGCTGATTGTAGTGTAAGACAGACGTCCAACACGTATTCTTCTCCGCATAGCAGACATCAAAGCACAGGTATGATGCAATCTTGCTAGATCGGTCTGAGTGAAAGAAACCAGGTTGTACTCAGATCTCTCGCCAATCGCCAATCCGAGGACCTTAGTGATACGGTCTCGGTATCGTAATGCTAGGATTGTTTCTTCCATCGTTGCTAGGATCAGCTTGCCATATCGGTGCAGAAGGAGCAAAAATAAAATTCCTGCCAGTAGTCCCAAGATTAAGGGTAGGCCCCCGAAAACAGAATGGACAAAATTCGGGAAGATGCACAGAACTGTTTCAAAGGGTGCTAATAGTACCGAAAAAATTGTCTTAAACACATGTGCGATGCCACTGGTATCAGACATGTTTAAGATTTGGGTTAGTATTTCTACGAAATGCACGGGGCAATTTGTCGATAAAAGGGAATGTATCTCTGCAGATGTCCTTGCCACTTGCAGATCATACATTTCTTCTGATGACGTTAAAGGCACAGTTGTCTGAAAAAGAATAGACTTCATTCTGCTTAAAGTATCAATTCGAATAGAAGAGATATTCAACGAAGGCCATAACGCAGCCCCCATATCTGTGGTGTGGTGTGGCTCACTGGTTAGAGGCGGCAGACCCGGAAGCAGAGAACAGCCCGGGACCAGGGTTCAATTCCCGACGCGGCAGGGTTGTGGACCAGGGTCAGCGGACTCGATAATTCTCGCCTCGGTGCCTACTCTAACCAGGATCACACTCGGCAACTCTGGGCATTAGCTTGCCTCATCTCTACAACGGCCCCCCACATTCGCCGGGGATGCCTGGTTTCACCTTGGAGATACCCAGTAGGGACCATCTCACAGGGTTAGCCAGGGCGGGTTCCCCAGCGGCCTACAGCGCCACCACGCCTCAGGGCAGCAGTGCGCTTTACAAGACACATACATTACATTACATTATATCTGGATTGCTGTGTGGATACAATACTTGCATACAGCAAACGGCCCTGGAAGTTACAGTTGTCAGATAGGCTTTTCCTGACAGCATGCCACAACAGCTGTGGTCACTTATTAAAACGTAACTGTTGTTAGAAAGTGGTCTAAAAAATGGCTCTATCCGTTTTGCAGGCATGACATGCAGGTGACATGAAAGGTTATTTTAAGACCCTTCGCAGGCTCTATGGAAATTAATACCTTGACACAGAAGTGTACCGCTTAGTGATTGTTTGCAATTGTTACCACTAAGGAATACCTCCTTGTTCTCTTCACTGTAACATCTGTGTGTATAAGGTAAATCCCAGGTTGATTTGATGTATTCTTTACCCAACCTTTCATACTGGCCTACAGGTATATACTCTTGACCGTATTTAAACTGGAAAGTTGTTATTGGAATTGTAATCGTTCCGTATATTATCCATTCAATGACAGGTCTCTCTGACATTGACAATGGTAATCTCTCGAGTTTTTCAATGCTCAGAATCGTATAGTCTGCTCCTTTTTGTGCCAAACTGATTTGTTTTATCAGTAAGGTTAAAGATACCGAATAATGACGTAGTGTTGATGTAACGCCATTGTACGTAGCCTGAACGCAGATTTTGCAACGTCCAACCAAGCTGTACAATAGAACGTAATTGAGACTGACCATGTTGTAACATTAGTAAGTCCTGCTCTATTATATCAAAAGCAGATGATACAATGCTGTCCAGTGAATATATTCTGGAGGACAGAGTCGTTAACCCATTGTCCACAGCAGAAAGTGATTTTTCCAAATTTATACGATCAATTTCTCGTATTTTTTCCGCTGTTTCAATTTGCATTACTTTCCATGCTTCGTTGTACACAGCGTATATACCGGCCGCTATGAAACGTTTTTGACGCTGTTTGCGTGGTCCCATTATAAAATCACGCAAGTCTGCACCGTCTTTAAGTAAAGTCAAGTGTTGCTTAATTTCAGCCAGTGTGGATTTCTCTAGCCACTCGAGGCATAGTTTCCCTACACTGTATGTTGTAACTATCCCTGGATGTTGTCTCTGGGAGTATCTAGGGTCTGGCCTGGTCATTTTGAACCCTTGTATTTTGTTCAGGAATCTATCTTGATAGTTATTCGTGTCTGTTGGCCAGATCAACCACTTTTTCCAATCAGGATGTGTTCTGTTTTGGTGTAAAATATGGGATACGTCTATCTCCACATCTGTAGTGCTGTCACTATCAGTTATGGGTTTCGGAATAGACGGTGTATTTAAGTCTTTTATCTTAGCTAGGCCAAGACAAGTAGTTTGTTGAATTGTGTCATTCAAGAATATCATTTGTTCTGGGATCATGCAGGCCCTAAATAATGCTTCTAGGCCTTGTACTTGCCAAACTTTGGAACCCCAGATCGTTTTTGTTTCAATGGTGTTTTTCCAAAATTCGAAACCAAATGTAGACATTTTGTCATAACATTTTTCAGAATAAATCAGTTTAGTGTTTGTCAACATTGTTTTCATTCCTGTCCTACTTATCATTTTAAAATAAAACGTTTCTGGATCACCTTTATTAAACCCTGAGAAGTACTGGAATTTCTCATAAAATGTTTTCAAACTGCCTTTTGGTGGAGTTGGACAGTGTTCCCACTGGTTATAAGATAAAACATTTCTAGGCTGAGCAGTTTTATGCAAATAGTGATCACCATAATGGTTATAACAGTATAACTCTTCATAATTCGATGAACCCTGTAAGTAACCATGTTCTGTGAATTTTGCTGACATTACTAAATCTGACATCATATTATTAATGTTTTCAAAGTCACAATCATCAGAGAAGGTACTTGGTGTCACAAAGTCATTTAATGAAACCTTGAACTGGTGTGGATATTTCAAGAGCTCAACCGGACCAAAAAAGTCATAATCAGTTCTGTCCCATGCTACCCCACCGGGTATTGGATTGGCTGAGATGTTTACAGATGTCAGTTCTCTTTTCTCGATGTGGGAGGATGTGTGAGGCTTTAGGACCAAGTTGATGTTCTGACTTGCTGTGTCCATTGTACTATATTTTCCATCAATGAATTTTCCCAAACAGAGAAACATGATGAGCCAAAGCAGGAGAGTAAGTACACCTAACACAATCCAAAATTCAATCCATGGTGAAATCAGATATGTTTCTTTTAGTTGGTGAAAAAGTTCAATTACTTTGTCTTTGAAAGTTTTTGTTGAAGGCGTTTCTTCATGCTCGCTTGGATCTTCAGAGAAGTCATCGAAATTGATAAAGTAGCCAGATGCAGTTCTGTCAATTGTTGGAATTTTTTCCGGATTTTCATTTGCTTTTGCATTTTTCTTTGTTTCATTAGCAGAGTCAGAAGCTACATCATTGTAGACTGATGTTTCTTGATGAGCTCTTGCAATTGGGTTTCAAGAGGCACAAGTTCCATGGCATTATTGCATAGTCCTTTTTTATTCACTGCAGGTTTATCAAATGTGATTAGTCTCTCAGTATGAGCCTCTTGGATTGTAGTACATTTCGGTAATTCTGCTATTTCTTGGGAGTCCACTTGGCCTACTTCTTATTATTGGCCACATGATTGTGGTTTTACCAGGTCGATGGATACAACGCTGGTCTCCTTTTTACCAGCATGGGGCGGTAGTACAACTGATCTTGTTCCGCTGATAGCTAAGAAAGGTACTGCTTTCCTGTAAGAAGGCCCAAATTCCTTCTTTACCACGATCTTTTCTCTGACCAGATCCCCAATCTTTGGAATCCAGACAGATCTTGCTGGGACAGGTGGTTTTTCTTCAGTGGCTGTCGGCTGTTGTTTCAACTTTATGTTACTCAGGTTTTTTCTTATTTCATTTAAATCCTGTAAAACAGCCAAACGATCTTTGATATCAAAGGATTTTTCTTCTACCACTGAAGTATGACTATCAAGATCCTGAATAAGCATTCTAGTTCCGAACAATACTTCGTATGGAGTGAGACCTTTTAGAGAGTTTCTTGGCAGATTATTAAGACTACGTTGGACACTTGTTAAATGTTTGACCCACCCATGTATAGCACACTACTCACCCGCAAGGGTCTCAAGGAACTTGTACGAATACCGCTGTGGAACCCATCCTGGCTTCCCCTGTGAGGCGTCCAATCCTAGGTATCCCCAAGGTGGAGGCCAGGCATCCTTAGCGTTGTGCGGGCCGTTGTGGAGATTAAGCAAGCTATTGCCAAGAGTTGCAGAGTGGGACTCCATGATTGGAATAGGCACCGAGGCAAGAATTATCAGGTCCGTGGAATTTTGAGCCCAAGACCCGCCGAGGCGGGGAATTGAACCCTTGTCCCGGGGTAGACACCCTTGTCCCGGGCTAGATCTCTGCATCAGGGTCTGCCGCTCTAATCATTGAGCCACACTTCTCCACACCCATCACCAGAACCTAATACCCTCGCTGTTATAGATTGCTTTATGTCCCGTTTTTTTATTTCCACAACCGCATTTCCCTCAGGATGGAAGGGAGAAGAGTACCGCAATGCGATGCCCATGCTGTTCATGGCCTCTTTGTAAGCTCGAGAGCTAAACGCAGGACCCTGATCAGAATGTAGCATGCCAATTGCGTATGTGCCGATAAAGACTCGCAAATCTTTTATAACAGTTCTGGCGTCAGCCGAGTGCTGAGACCACATTTTTAAGTGAATTAAGTCTTTATTAATTATGGGACGCATTTCTCCGACTGGATTTTTGCGCTATAGATAGCCTGATGCTATCTAATAGTGGTATCTGGGCTACAGGCTGGTCCGGTTCAAAACTGGGATCTCTGTTGCAGTCCTCACAATTTTTTGCAAATTTGTAGATATCTACGCTCATTCCCGGCCACGAGTACTCTGATTGTAGTTCCATCAGAGATTTCAGGATCTCTTGGTGCCTCAGACCCAACCCCATATGTGCTTCTTGTAACAAGAAGATTCTCCGGTTCGTGTTTGGAATTACCCTATCCCCCACTCCAGGGATTCGAGCAAACGGAACGGAGTTTGCATCAATTATGTATGTATTACTGAGTGGATAGTTGAGAGGTAATGCTGCATAATCGCCATTTAATGAGGCTTTTACTGCCAGCATGGTTTCTCCATCTATTTGTTTTTCTGAACGCTTTTCAGTGGCTACGGATCCGGTTGAACTGCTGCCGCTATGGCTGTGTTAGCCAATGAATTCCTGCAATGTGAACGCCATCACGTTGATGACTCAGTGCGTGTATCGCGTGAGTCTTTCGTAGTTCTTTCTTTAAAAGAACTACTTGTTCCCAAAGCGTTTTATGCTTTATTGTGGCACCTGTGTCATCTTTGTAACCGTTTTTGATCCATGTCTGCATGTCACTGTTGTATGATTTGACGCAGAAATACGAATCACACACTATTAGTGTGGGGAATTCGCGATCAGCATTTTCGAGCGCCATCTTTCAAGATCTTATTTCAGCTCGCTGAGCTGAACAGTTCCTGAGTGATTCAGTTTTGGTAATCATTGGTTTGAATTTACCAGAGAGCCAGCGACCTTTAACAATCGTGCACGCTGCATTGTAGGATTTCTTCTCTACATCGTAGTGTTGTGCGAATCTGTCCATATAGATTGCGCAGGTGTATTGTTCTAGAGGCAGAATTTTAGCTGGCAGAGGATATTATTTTTCATATACTAGATAATCTAGTTTTTTCAGTTTTTGGTCAAAATAGTATTTCACGTCTACCGCAGAAAAATAATTTTCCAATTCTATCCATTTTGGATTTAAGACCATTTTAATCAGATTACGTGGACTTGTTAACGCCTCAAGGGCTGGTTCTGATGAGAAAACAGCTATTCTTCTGCCTTGGGCTAGGGCTCTTTCTTTTGCTACAGCAGTTTGAACCGCAGTCAGAATTTTTTCTGTAGAGCTGAATTTCATTTCAGCTTCAGTGTACAAATGTGATTTGTAAGCTATAGGTACGTTTCTCGCTCATTATAGGTCAGGTATGTGAATCCATATCTTCCTGGGATTACTCGGATTACAAGATTGCGTATGTTTTCGCGAGTTTGTAATTTTGTATTAGCTAACATGTCTGTTTGCAATGATCTCAAAATCTCTGTGTGTTTCTGAGTCCAATTGATTTGTTTGAAATCTGGTCTTATCAATTCATAGAGAGGTTTAACCCTCTCTGCATAATTTAGAAAGTATGTTCTTCCGAAATGCAGGAAACCTAGTATTGATTGTAAATTCTTCAGCGTTTTTGGTGCTTGGAGTACAGCACATTTCTCTAAGAAATTGTCTGCTAGGCTTTTGCCTTCACTTGATAATTCATATCCTAAAAATAGGACAGTTGGATGGACAATTCGTGGCTTTTTAAAGTTGAATTTTTACCCCTCTGAAGCGAACCCAAGTATTATTGTGTTCACTCTTTATAAGTGAGTCTCCAGGTCATCATCTGTGAGATAGATGTCATTGACATAGGATAATGCCTCATCATCATATATTCGTAGTAACTCTGTTACCCTCGCTGAGAATAATCCTGGGCTCTTCTTGAATCCCTCTGGGAGTCGGCAAAATTGTTTTTGCGATCCCATTATTGAGAAAGCGGTCAAATACCTGCTTTCAGGTGCAATGTTTTGACAGAAGAATCCATTAGAGATATCTAATGTAATTTTATATTTTTTGCGCACAATGTTATTCATTAGTGCTGCACTATTTGAGTTTTGTACTGCAAATGTTTTACTACAGGAGTTAAGGTGTCTGTAGTCCAAAACTAGACGATATGAATCGTCTGGCTTGGAGACAGGAAACAAAGGATTGTTCATTTGAGAGGTGCATGTTTCGATCACCCCTTGATATTCAAGTTGATCTAATATCTCCCTGACTTGCTTTTTAGCTTTTTGTTTAACTGGGTACTGCCTTTGTGCTGTGGGATGATTTTTTAACTGGGTTTTGTGGTGAGGTGAATCCTCATCCCATCCTACATGATTTTTTTATAAAGCAGGAGCTTGGGCCTTTGCCCATTTTCTTGCCAATGTGTATTTTTTATGAATCGGGATATGATTCGAGAAGGCAGGCATAATCATTTCTTCGCCATGAGGGCACTCCCTGACAAACTCTGGTGGCCAGTCTTTCTCAGCTAACAGAATGTCATAGCCTTTTGAAAGTTTGTCCCAAAAGAGATCTTTTATTTTCCTAGTTTTATCTCCCTCTATACGTAATGTTATTTCATATAGTTTATGGGGCACACTAACTCGTGTGTCTGCAGTTTCCACCTGAATGTATTCATTCGTGTCCACTGTCTTCAGAGGATTCATCAGGATCTTGCGAGCTATGGTCACTTCTGCTGCGCTGTCTAGCATTGTCTGTGCCCACTCTCCGTTTTTCAGTTGTGTCCTCGGAATTCTCGGCATGTTTAATTTCAATACTTGCTACCTTCTTTCTGGGCAATTGTAATTTTTTACTTTGATGAGCAGGTTCCTTGTCTTTGGACTTGACGTGCTCTTCTCTGTGTTCTGACCGTCCTCTTCTTTCCGATTTCTGTGAGTAAGATCGAGAAAGATTGAGTGAGACGGGTCGAGAGGGACGTGTATCAACATCTTGATATCTGTCAGGTTTTCTTATTTTATCCCTATCTCTAAGGTTATATCTTTTTTCAGAGTGCTCCCTTTGGGGAGACTTGTCTTCTCGGCCTGGAGATCTCTCTCTACGCTGAGGAGACCTTCCTCTGGACTGGAAATGTTTTTCCCTGGGAGTGGATTGTTTATTACCATCCCAACTCTTTTTTTGAGTTTTTAAGTTATTTTTAATAAATATTTTTTCAGGATATTCAGTTAGTTGGGGTTTTACCGGTTTCCCACCCAAACTAGCTCTTCCAAGGATTTTTCTATGATTCTGGCGAGTTCAAATGGTTGGTCTGCTATATCTGTTTCCTTCAATTTCTGGTGGATCGCCACAGATGCTGCTTCTCCATTTATGTTGGCTAATAATATAGCCGAGACCTGCTTGAAGTCTTTCAGCAATTTCATACCCAGCGTTATGGCAGGTTCTGGACCGTATTCATTTTGAATCTGTCTTAGTACATCTGGTATCACTGCCATAGACGGGACACCATGTGTTTTTGTGTAGATCGAAGCAAAGACTGTGCCCCAAGTGTCACAGTCTTCCACATGTGGTGCGATCCCCATTGGAAGACAGATAGTCAGAATTCTGTGTTTCTCAGTAGGAGTAGTATCTGGAAATACTGCCTCTATTAGAGTAATTTTTTGTGCTAACCAGAATAGAATTTGTTCCCGTTTTATGGGTACTTTACCAAGACATGATTGTATGTTCTGTGGTGTGATTTTGTTTGTGTTCCCCTGGTGAGGGGTCTGCTGTGGAATATTAATTGTCGGTTGGACTATTGAAGTCCGCATGACATATTGGACCAATTGTCTATGTATTTTAATTAAGAGTTTTAGCTGAGCTAAAAGTTCACGAACTGACATTTTATCAATGTCTGGATGTGGTATGTAGCTGGCTAGAACCGGCTACGTTGATCCTGGTCTACCTAGTGGACCGGGCCTGGTGATGTGATTATTATGTTTTAGGGCGCCATTGAACCAGAGCAGATGCTCTTGGTAATTTAGTGGGATTTCGATATCCTCGAAAGGAGTGTATTCTCCCGGAGGTTCCTCTATTTTGTAATAGTGGAAGTCTTTTGTCACAGTGTGTGCTGCTGGAAAATGTATCCATGAATAGAATACATCTGTCTGCCGATATTCATGTGCCCCTACCACGAATATGACTGTACCACCTCTTGGTGTCAGTCCATTTTCTATAAGTTTAAGAGTTATAGTTCTTATTATATTGACGGGAATGATTATAACACTCGGGTCATTATCTTGGAGGGTTGTGTCTTCCTCTAAGAGTCGAGCTGCTAAGGCTTCTCTTTCTCTCTCTTCGTCACTTTCTGACATTTTACTGACTGAAAGTTTTTTGTTGCAGATCGAGTTTCAAGGAAACAAAGATTAGGTGCACAATATTTTGAAACACTGTATCCTTCAACGTTGATCAAACCAAAAACTAATACATAGGATTCTCATCCTACTAAGTTCCGACGGATATTAACCTTCGACCCACTCCAAACGTCGTTTGGAGTTTTTACGGGAAAAAGGGGTTCTGTGTGAAAAGGCACGACTGAGTTACTCTAGTGTCTTGCGTTAGATTATCGCCTTAACAAACGTTGGGCGCCATGTAAATGTAAAATGTAAATTGATACTTGTATAGGGCACTACTCACCCGCAAGGGTCTCAATGCGCTTGTACGAATACCGCTGTGGAACCCATTCTGGCTTTCCCTGTGAGGCGTCCACTCCTGGGCACCCCAAAGGTGGAGGCCAGGCATCCTTAGCATTGTGGGGGCTGTTGTGGAGATTAAGCAAGCTATTGCCCAGAGTTGCAGATTGGGACTCCATGATGGGAATAGGCACCGAGGTGAGAATTATTAGGTCCGTGGAATTTTTGAGCCCAAGACCCGCCGAGGCGGGGAATTGAACCCTGGTCCCGGGCTAGACCTCTGCATGAGGGTCTGCCGCTCTAATCATTGAGCCACACTTCTCCATGTAGTGTACTTCCTATTTTCCCAATAGGCTCTGCGCATTGGAATAACATAACATAAACAGCAGTGTAGACGTAGGACTGAGGTCATCTAAATCTCTACTGACTATGGTAAACTTAATTTAGGTTTGCGCCAGCTAGCTCAGAGGTCACTGGAAACTTTCTTGAATGAATAGGGAGGGATAAACTTCCCTGGCTCAGACAAGAAGGGATTCAGTTTCCGACAACCGCATAAACATGACAACTTTGCTCCCTCAGAATAATAGTGTATCTCTAGAGTTGTGTGAAAACAAAAGGCAGCTATTTCACTCAGTCAACCGTGCATTCTTATTTTCACCAGAGTGCAGAGAAATAGAGAGACGGGCGTTTTCAATAAAATAAAAGGTGTTATTTATTGAGTAGTCTTCTTTTTCATGCAAGAGAAATGAATTGCCACAATTGCAATACTTAAAGTAAAGTGCGAACAGTAAAAGCAGTATTATGAAATAATACTGTAAAAGCATTGATATGGTTTCTTAGCCATATGATACTTTAAAATGGATAAAATATATACATACACAAATACATTGACTAACGTACTCAACTGGTGCTTCTAACTAAGCCTACCCCGGTGTACCTGACCTAACCCTAATACTTGGGAAGGAGTAAGTAAGTAGCAGTTTAAGTTAAGTTTGTTAAGATTGTTTTGCCAAGAATCTGCATCAAGAATTCTCTTAAGGGTTTTATCAGCTCCGTACCTTGGTAATAGAATGTGGGAGGTCTGGTATCTCTTTCCTCAGGACTCCATATCCCAGCAACCCGCAAGGGTAGGCTGGAAACACCGGAGCTGGATTTTCTCGGCTGGAGAAAAAGACAGCGTCTCTCTCAGTGCATCAAACAGGAGGGGGGCTTCCGTGGGCTCTTGCATCAGCTGGGTTCTCGGGCAAGTAGATTGCGCTCTGCTCCAAACCACTGTGTGTTTGCTTAAGGCAACTGTTGGTATTTTATACCTGGAAGGTGCCGTGTTTGACGTAAGGTTGGACATAAGACGTCACTAAGAACTAACAGTTCTTTCTGGACTTCAGGAGTTCTTGTTCAAATCAAAACAGAAGCAGGGGGGATTTCCCGGGCTGCTGGAGGCTTGGTTTGTTTAAAGAACGCGTTGTGCTTTCTAGGAGTCGATGGGAGTAGCCGTGCTGTGCTTTGGACTGCATGGGCTATTACTGAATATGGACTGATTCTTATGCCTTTATCAGGATATTATTGATTATAACCTCACAAGGGCATAAATCGGGAATATTGAATTAGGGTCCTAGATATAAACACGACAACACAGTGTTCCTAAACAATTGTGCATAAAGCCTTATCTTAGTTTCCTTGAACAAACTTCTTCATTTCAAAATGAGTGAGGGCGACGATTCAATACTGGTGTCTTGACGCACCTCAGTAGGGGAAGAAGGTTTGAACGGAATTATAATTGCACCTAAATACAGACATACAATCACCCTAAAACTATGAGAAAATGGCTTACAAGCCAGGGATGGTGTAGTAGCTTTCGTGATTGAGGCACACGCATCAAACAAAACAGAGGTATTCTACTTATATGCAATAACACATACATTTCATCAATACTGGTTTAATGGCACCCTACCACACTTAAGAGGAGGAGTAAGGCTTGGTCCGTTAGGAAGACCAGGAACAACATGGACTATAATAGCAGGCTACACACCTCATACTGACATTGAAACAATGCATCAGCCAGAATTACTCACTCAACGCAAATAATTAATTAAAATCCACAGAAACATGACACAATTCATCATGAGGACTTTCACAGTCCAACCAGGAATAGTTGTAACAAATATAACTCAATCTCAGGGTGCAGCAACTAAAATTACACTCAGTAATGGGCAGAACACCCATAAAATGCGAACAAATGACATTCTGGGTAGTATTCCCAGATACCCCATTTGAAAAACACAGAATGCTAACAATCTGCTTGCCCATGGAGATAACACCACAGTAAGAAGATTGTCCCACTTGGGGTACAGTCTTCGCTGCCATATATACCACAACTCATGGTATTCCTTCATTCGGGGTGATACCCAATGTATTGAGACAGATACAGAACAAGTACGGAGCAGAGCCTGCTCTGAACTTAGGGATGACGTTATTAAATAACTATGAACAAGTATCAGCCATAATACTAGCTAATATTAAAGGGGAAGCAGCTTCAGTGGCAATCTGCCAATGCCTAAGGGAGTACAGTCCGTTAGAGCAACAACATGAACTACCCAAAATAATTGAAACTGCGTATGCGGTAGAGACAGTTTGGGTGGGAAAGCTTTAAAACCACAACTGATGGGCAGTCCTGAAAAGGACACTTCTAAGCAGACACCTGCTTCTTCTAAAAAGAAGTGAGAGAATAAAAATCAACAAAACTGTACAGAGAAAAGATCTCAATCCTGAGGTGGATCTCCTCCACAGGAGCACTCTGAAAAGAGGTACAACCTTAGGAATAGGGATAACATTAGGAAACCTGACAGGTATCAGGATACTGATACACGCTCCTCTTGTTCCTTTCAGGGTTCATTGAAAACTCTGAGATAGAAGGACGGACAGAACACAAAGAGGAGTGTACAAAGTCCAGAGACAAGCAACACGCTAAAGACTATACTTCCAAAAAAGAAGTAATGCCAAAATCAAAACCTCAGTTTAAAAAGAAGAAGGTTGCAGGCCTGAAAATCGAGAAAATCGAGACATGCCCAGAATTCTGAGGACACAACTTCTGAATGGGCTCTGATGATGCTAGACATTGCGGCAGAAGTAACAATAGCGTGCCAGAACCTGAAGAATTTTCTGGTGACAGCGAACTTGAATGATTACATCACGGTGGAAACACCAGATAAAAGGGTGAGCGTCCCACATAAGTTACATGAAATAACACTCCGGATGGAGGGGGACAAGCCCATCTCTTTCTCTGTTCACGTTCCCGAACAACTTAAATACACTTATGCACAGGATTTGGCAGTAGCCCTAGCTCCAGCATTATACAAATATCATGCCAGATGGGATGAGAATTCAACCCACTACGTGATCCCGTTAATTGTTTCACCAAATGCTCAGAGGCAATACTCAATAAAACAAGAAGATAAAAAACAGGTCAGGGAGATCTTAGATCAGCTTGAATATCAGGGGGTCATTGAAAGATGTACCTCCACAATGAACAATCCTTTGTTTCCCGTCTCAAAACAATACGTATCGTCTAGTTTTAGATTACAGACATTTAAACACTTGCACAAAAACATTTGCTGTCCAAAACGCACACAGTGTCGCATTATTGAATAACATTGTGCAGAGAAAATACAAAACAACAATTGATATCTCAAATGGATTTTTCTGCCAAAATATAGCGCCTGACCGCAGGTATTTGACTCCATTCTCAGCATTAGGGTCCCAGTGACAATTTTGTCATCTGACCCAGGGTAATAAGAACAGCCCTGGGGTATTTTCAGCAAGGGTAACTGAGTTACTACAAAAATTGGAGCATTGTCCTACGTGGATGATATTTATCTAACGGATGATGACTTGGAGAGGCACTTGACCAGGGAGAGTTCCATTATTATGGGATTCGCATCTGAGGGCTACAAATGTAACTTTAAAAAATCCAAAATCGCCCACCTCATTGTCCTATTTTTAGGATATGAGTTGTCAAGTGAAGGGAAAAGTCTGGCAGCTAACTTTTTAGAGAAGTGTGCGCTGCTCCAGCCTCAAACAACATTTTAAAAACTCCAATTAATTTTGGGATTCATAAATTTCGGCAGAACATACATTTTGGATTACACAGGAAGAGTAAAACCTTTATACGACTTAATAAAACCTGACTTTTCAGTTAGACATTAGACATAAAAGCACACAAATATCCTACATTCACTACAAGAAGACATGATAGCTTCAAAGCACTTATAAACAGGCGTAAACGTGCGCCACTTGGTTATCCGTGTAATAGCGGGTCAATGCGGGTACACGTATTTAACCTTTAATGAAGGTAAAACAGTACCAATCGCATACAAATCACACCTGTACACAAAGGCAGAAATGCGTTTCACTTCGACAGAAAAAATCACGGCTAGAGTAATACCAAATATGGATCACAGACAACGTTTGATTGTTGCAGCACACAAGGGCTTGGGTTCTGAACACACAGGCGTTACAGCAACTATTTCGTTATTGAAACAACGCTACTGGTGGCCAAGTTTAATTAAACAATATAAGGACTGTGTCTTGAAATGTGACATCTGGCAGCAGATGAAAGGATCCACCATAACATGCTTAGCGCAAACACTGTTATTAAAATCAGACAAACCTCTTGCATGTGTATTTGGACCACTGAGGCCCCTTACAATCGGATGGGACTTACAAGTATATCTTGGTGGCAGTGGATTCATGCTCAAGATTCCTATGAGTCTGGCCTCAGCGCTCGGCTGACGCTCAAACTGACCTCTCTCTAAAAACACAAGTGGGTCAAGTGGTCTCCAAGTGTTTTTTACAACTCAGAAAAATCCGGAAGGTGCGACGCTTTTTTACTCCAGAGGCCATTATCCAGGTGGTGATCACCACGGTATTGTCCCACCTGGACTATGCAAACTCCATATATATCTAGGCCTACCCTTATATCTACTGAAGCGCCTCCAGATGGTTCAGAACTACGCGGCCAGACTAATCACTGCTCAACCCAGATGGCTTTCAGCATCTCCTCTGCTCAGGAACCTTCATTGGCTCCCTCTGGCCCAACACTGTTCCTTTAAAACTGGCTGCATGATTTTTAAATCTCTCCACTGCAAAAGTCCCAAATTCATAGATAATCTCATCATCAGGCTACCCCCTCCCACAATCTGCGCTCTGCCCACCTATCCCTCCTCCTTTCAAACGCAAACGTTCTGGTGGCTGCAGATTTGCTGTTCTTGCATCTCGTCTATGGAACACCTTCCCCTTCGAGATTAGGTCCTGCTCGGATCTCATGTCATTCAGGAAAGCTTTAAAAACATGGCTCTTCAGACAAGCATATCACTAATTCCATCATACTCACGTACCCAGGCTCCGTTCTCTGTTTTTCTTAGCGCCAGGAAACCAATCGGTGGCAGTGCGCTCAATAAATATTTTTTAACATAACATCAAAGATTTGCGAGTCTTTATATAGGGACATGCACAGTTGGCACGTTACATTCTGACCGCGGCCCGGCGTTTAGCTCTCAGACTTTCAAAGAGGCCATGGAAAGTATGGGAGTAGCATTGCGGTACTCCTCTCCATACCATCCTGAGGGAAATTTGGTTGTGCAGAGGAAAAACCGGGACTTAAATCATTCTTTAACCCCTCCCCTGCTGATGACGGAACCGGTCCGTCATCAGCCGCGGTCGCGCTGTGCTGATGACGGACCGGTTCCGTCAGGGCCTGCTCGGCGCGCCTGCGCTGAGCGTTCTATTAAGCGGGTGGCCCGTGATGGAACCGCTCCGTCATGAGCACCGCGCAACCGACGCTGGTGATGGAGCGGTTCCGTCACCAGCATGCGCCCGCCGCTCGGCCGCCCTCCCCCCTTAGCACTGCGGCGGAATAGCCGCCGCAGTGAAGGGGTTAACTGCTAGGGTATTAGTCAAGGGCAGATGTTGGGTCAATCACTTATAAAGGGTAAAAAGAGCACTCAATAATCAGCCAAGAAGTTCTCTGGGGGGTGTCACTCCATATGAGGTCCTATTTGGGATGAGAATGTGGGTACCTGATCTTGATTGTGAAGACGCAGTGGCGGATGAAAAAGCATGAATGTTTGGCTCTATTACAGAGTCTAAATGAATCCAGGACACAACAAAGTAACGTCCACAAAAACAGACCACCACTGGGGAAATCAAGGCAGTCACGGCAAGACCTGTCTGGTTCCCAAAAGTCGGGGATCTGGTCAGAGAGAAAATAGCGGATGAAAAAGAATTTGGACCATCATACAGAAAAACTGTACCAGTCCTAGCAGTACAATGAACAAGAACAATACATTTGCCGCCTCTTGCCGGGAAAAAGGAGAAAAGATTTGTTTCAATCGACTTAATCTAACCACACTATGTGGACAATACTAAGCAGTAGGCCTTGTTGACTCCAAAGTAGCAGACACCCTCCTCTCGTACAATCCAAGAAGTTGAAACAGAAAGACTCATCACGTTTGAAGCGCCTCCTGTACGGAATGAAGGACTATCCAACAATGCTATGGAACTCGTTCCTCTTGAACCCGAAGTTCGACTTCAAAATCAAACTCAAAATAATAACCAGATTGCAATTAGGCCTAATACAGACGTCTACGTCAACATGCCCCGACAAGAGCAAAAAGCAATTTCAACAAACCCCGATGCAATTCCAACAATTGATCGAACTGCTTCTGGCTATTTCATGAATTTTTATACGTTTTCCTTGGATCCAAGTAACCTCAAAACGACTGTGGAAAATAACGAAATTGATGTACATAAGCAGCGTTCATTTGCCCTTTCCCATTCCCTTCTCTGTACGTTAACCACACCACTCCGCCAGTAAAAGCCCGTGCCCACCTGTATCTGATAGCCATTTTTTTAGGCACCATGGCCCTTTTTGCCCGCTCATCGGAATCCCCGGCTTCCCTCCTGCGCGTATTTGAACCCCCCCCCTCTCACATGTATAGACCATGAAACCCTCTCCCTCTGCGCGACCCTGCTACGAAAAGCAACCCTCCTGCTTGACCCACGCAAAGTCCCCCATTCCTTCTTGAAGAAGCATCCCTCGCCTCAGCTGACATAACCCCCCCAGCTGTATCTGACTGCCCCCGTTCTCTCATGTGCGGGTCATAAGACCTCTCTCTCTGTGCGACTCTGTCCCTGTGCGCACCCTGGCTCTCCCCTCCTCCCTCACATGGACAAGTCATAAACCTCCTTCTTCTGCAAGGCCCTGTCCTTGGGAGTCACGGCCGCACCTGACCAGCACCTCCTTTCCTTTCATGAATAACCCCTCTGTTAGTAAACCCTCCCTCCGCGATGGACTATCCACACATGTCCGAGGCCATCGCCTAAGCCGGAAGACACTGTTTACTGCCCCTTATTGTATGAAATCGCTCCTCCTCAAAGGACGCACTATTGATCCTGGCCTCCCCACCCCCTGGGATACGATCAGGCGCACATATCCCAAGGATCGGCGGAACACTCAGCTGTTTGATTACCCCCTCCTCTTATCAGCAGGTCAAGGGCTTCTATTGTGGATGCATGTGGGGTGGGATTGACACAAGGATTAGGGGAATGTCGTTCTCTTGTTTCACAATGCCGTTATTGCAATAAGGAATGTTTTGTAAGGTATAAAAGGCGATGCCTCTGAGAACTTGCCAGAGCACCTCCCGAAAGACACTGTGTTTCGTGTCCGAAATGACAGGCTCTCCTCATGAGTAATAAATCCTGTTCTTGTGATTCCTGCCTCCAGCGCCCGTCTCTTTATTTGGTAACTATTCAGAATGGGAACTGAGAGGCGACTTGCGCCAGCGGCCCGGGCATCGATAGTAATATGGGCTGACTTTTCCACAATTGGCGTCCCAACGCGGGGTCCATCAGTGACATAAGGTCCAGTAAGAGAGATCCAGACGAAGAGGTGAACATCTAAATGATCGGAGTATACCTGCCTTGAGAGGGCCCTCGTCCGGCTGCCGATCGAATGAACTTCACCGATTCTGAACGGACCCCTCTTGAGTGACCTACTGTCCTGACTGGAATCCCACAGGAATGCTGCATGGAGTAAGAGAACGATCGGGCGCTGGAGGAGGAAGACGAAGAACTGTTCGTATGGTCCGGTCCGGGTAAGATTAAGTAGGGCGTTTTACGCCTGATTGGTAGGATGGTTTTATCCATCTGATTGTTTGATTGATTGTATTGGAATCGGTATTTGGATACTGATATTGTTTGGTTATTGGTTTTTTAGCTTTGGATGCTACTTGAAATATTGGTTCTCTTCTTGAGAACGAGACATTCTCTGTTTACAAACAGCGGCGAATAAGGAACGTTCGTCTCTCTTTGCAGATAGAGAAGGGTAGGTAATGCAGACTTTTGTCCACGTTGTAATCCGTCATGCCTACCTTTCTCCCCACTGATTGTTTGATATCGATTAATAATCGATTGTTGCTCTTTGAGATCTTCCCTGTCCACAAACAGAGACGAATAGAAATATTCTGTCTCCCTTTGCAGATAGCGAAGGGCAGGTAATGCAGACGTTTGTCCCCGTTGTAATCCGTCATGCCTGTTTTTCTCCCCACTGATTGATTGATTGACTGGGCATTGTTGTCCAAGGAATTGTTCGTTTGAGGTATTTTCTGTTTGCAAACAACGTGGAATAGAAATATTCTGTCTAGTCTTTGCAAGTAGTAAAGGGTAGGTTATGCCCCTTTGTGATTCGTCAGGCCTACCCACTCCCCACTGATTGACTATTTATTGGAGGTAGCTCACCTGGTCCGCCCAGGAGGCTGCCCTACTGGAGGGACATATGCTCCCCACTCATTGACCCTTTATTGGAGGTAGGCCATCTGGTCCGTCCAGGAGGCTACCCCAGTGATTGGAGGTACATCATTCGGTCCGTCCAGGATGCTACCATAATGAAGGGACATGTGTTCCCCACTAATTGATAATCTAGTTCCACCCGGACCATTTATTGGAGGTAACTCATCTGGTCCGTCCAGGAGTACCCCTAATGAAAGGACATATAAAAATGAAGTGATCACCGTACCCTACTAACAGAGAACTTTAGCTCGAAACACGCTAAGGAAAGGAAGGAAAAATAAAAGAAATCGGGCTAAGTCAGTAACCCCCTGATGAGCTTTCGACTTCACTAAAAATAAGAAACATTAGAAACAGTTCGTAATAAGAAACATAAAATGGCGAAAACTCGACAACAAGACAGCCATGAGGTAGCTAGGCTCCACCGCCTATTCCTGCTCCCAACATGTCTGCCTCATTGTCTGCCACGCCCAAATAACGGTAACATGAAATAGATACAAATCAATAAAACACCTACCCCCATTCCGGAAAACTCCCGAAGTGCAACAGGTCCGCGGTTACGCCCATCCGGAAGGCGAGGCCTCAGCGCGTGCAGAGCAGGGCCTGGCTGGTCGCCATCGGAAGGGGAGGCTGTAGGGCGGACGGCCCGAAAAATCGTAAAGGTCTCCCCTTTTTCCTCTCTTCTGCTGCCCTGCAGGCCACGGGGGGGGGGAGCTGTCTTGCCTCAGCCACCGACCCCCCCCCCCTCTCTTGCCTGATCCGGCCACCATCGAAGACCAGAGCCAAGGCGAGGTCGTCAGTGTTTTTTCAATTATGTCTCGGACAACCCTTGAGAGTTTCAGGTAGTCCCGCCACAAACGGCAACCCCTGAAAGTTGCAGGTAGTCCCGCCACATGAAAGGGGGGGGCTGTCTTGCCTCAGCCACCGACCCCCCCGCCCCCATCTTCATTAGCTGGCACGGCCAATACCGAAGCGCTGGAGCCGAAGAACGGCGCGGGGTCGCTGGAAGGGGGAGGCGGCGCGAACGAGCCTCCCCCACCTCCCTCCAGGTGGAGGCTTCCAGCGACACCCCAACGCTCCTGCTTGAAGAGGGTCCATATCAAAAAGCGGTTCTTTGCCCGGGACGGGCACACACCCTGTGCTCCTCAACCTTGAAGATTCTAGAAGAGCCAGGGGGGCCGACCTCTCCACGAGGCGCCCCCCCACCCCCCGTCCTCTGATGGAGCCACGAGATGTCGGCACACTCCTGCCGGCACCAGCCTCAGTTTGGAAATGGCTAAAATGCAGCAAAGATACAGACTTGTTCAGTTCCGGTGGAACACCAGAATGACCCGGTAGGAAAAATTGTTGCCGCCCTCCCCACTCTTTGACTGATGGTCCATATTGCTAAACTGTTAACCCATTGCGAAAAACTTTTGAAACTACCAACGGAAGGTTCTGGTCCTACTACGAGTCAGCGGAGGCAGTCTGACTGTGCTGGGACTTGCCTGACCTCGCCCAAAATGGCGCCGATACAAAATGAGACTTTTAAAAATCCTTGTTGCACCCTGATTGCTCAGCTTTGATGCCCAAAGATATGTATGCAATTTTTGGACAATGAAAGTAGATAAGATGAATATTGAGTATGTGCTTGGAAAAGAAAGCGATATAAGATGGATATTGATTATGTGCTGGGACGATGAACTGATTTAGAGGGGGTACTAATTATGTGTTGGAGGCAATGAATTGGTATGAAATAGGCACTGGTTGAGCATTTGAACAATGAATTGATATACGTAGGTCTTGAGTAAATAGTAGGATAATGAGATGATATTATCGAAAGCTTGACACGCATTATACTTGCACCTTAAGAAAGTTCGATATGATTTTCATTACACTACTGCACTTTATGAAATAAACGGCCACCGACTTCGTTCCTCTTATGCCCAGTTCCAGTCTGCTCCGTTGTCGGCCCACTGGGTTGTAGGCCCGTATTTGTGCGCCAACCTTTTCATTAAGGTTTTTGAACACGCAAATATTATCGTAGCGTTTGTATTTATGAATGTTATTGAAATGTATGGCTACTGTCACCGACATAAGTAAAATACATGCAGTATGACTAAGGTTGGAGGTTAAAAGGGTCCGATACTTAGCAGCTACATTATGTGTCACAGACAGCCGGAAAAGTGTTTCAGACGCCCTTAGAACAATACCGAAGAAATGCCACTTGACCGCCACCCTTGCGCATGACCTAAAAAGCCACGATCAGGTGATTCATGTAGATACGCAGCCCATCGATGATTATCTATCTAACACTACTGGTCTCTCTGGGCTTAAACGCCGAGATGGTAGAGAATGCACCCCGTGGAGATAGGTCGAGTATGTGGTAGGTAAAAACATTTTCGGATCTATGCTCGTTGGTGTGTTTTGAATGCTGCCCCCACCCCCCTTCTTCTTTTCCTTCTGCAGGTCGCGCCGGAACGTCGGCTGAAGTATGGAAGAGCGATGATCGAACGACCGACGATAAGGGAAGGAGGGGATTTCAGCATAGTATTTATACTAGACTTAGATATGACTGTTCCTCCTTAGAACATAGCGACTGGGAGGATGGACTGACATAGAAACTTGACGGGTACTGTATGACAAAATTGACTCGAAATTAGCACGTTAGATAATACAACTATGACGTTTAACTAGATAGGGAAAGGACAAGGAAAAGTCCTGGGGTAAGGGTTACCCAGGCACCACCTGTCTGGAAAGGTAGAAATATTGTTGATGTTCGAAATGTACCACCTCCTTCTCACCCTCTTATAGATATAAACAAGCGGTCCGACTATTCTCCTGATCAATACCCTCTGTTGCCTCAGCCTGGAGAACTTCCCACCAAAGGAAGACACTCAAAAGTGGTTTGAGATCCAACCGTGGGCAATAGCTTGACCAGGTTAATTTCCGACCGGCTGACCGAGGTATGAGTATTAGTAATTGAGAACACTCGCAAAAATAGCAAGCGGGAGGAACAAGGAGGAATAGGTAAAAAGAACTCAGCCCGATCTTTTTGGCCAATAACTGTTCTATGTCTTGTCATGAATTTCTTTGTATGTAATGCATGTACTGTCTTCCTTCGTCTGAAGTTTTGTGTGTATGTAATGTATGAGTTTATGTCTCCCCTCTGTTCGCATCTCTGTGCTACCTAACCCCTGCTGTCCTGTGTTGTGAGCACACTAAATGACCTATTTTTGTACACGTCTCTCTCTCCCACTCTCTCTCTCTCTCTTTCTCCCTCTCTATCTCTCTCTCTCTCTCTCTCTCTACATGTCATACGTGTACTGAATGGCTCGTTTAGGTTGCGGACGACTCTCACTCTCTACGAGATTCCCCCTGTTCCATCTTCCTTTTTGTGGTAAAATTGTGCCCCGCTGGCACCAGTCTGATTGGATACTTATCGAACACGAAGGTGTTCAGCGAAATTGACAGAAAATAAAATAATTGTAATTTGCCATATTACTACCCCTCCTTTCTGCAAAATGAATGAACTCGAATTGGCTAAGAAAGAAAGGACAGGTGAGACGACTAAGGTCCCCTAATCTGGCCTCCTTAAAAGGGGAACTATATGTCAATGGCACCCTATTTTTCTCGTTCGTTAGAAACAAGCGCCAATGTCCAGATTGACCCCAATGTCCGAAGCGTCCCCGCCCCACCTGATTGACCCCAACTGCTGTCCCCGATACTTAACTAATGACCATGACCAACTGTCGCCCCTCGAGAAAAATGCGTTAACACTGCCCTTCGATTATTGCACCCCCCCCCCTCTGCTTAAAAAGTTAGCCGGCTCTAAAAAGGGAAATGTAAGACTGCTAAGGCTCGGGTTGGAAGGACGAGTCTCCCCTGAATGTTTATTTTTGATGAAATACGCAAGTGATAGGAGTCTGACCCCTGTCCATATGTGTCATGAATGAACGCCGATTAGACTCCGTACAAACACAGCAGAAATGCCCACATACTTACTTCACGGTGATAGACTTCTGACTTTGACCAATGAGCATAACACCCAGGTGCTAGGATTGCGGGTGAAATTCGAATGTAAAAATCTCTTCTCCTGTCAGTTCTCTAAAACTTGTTTTTACCCCTTCAAAGATATACGACCATCGGAGGAGAAGGGTCGGACGCGACACACAGCCTGGCTGCAGATCCTGGGACGCATGTGACCTCGGCCAAAGGTGGAGCCACAGCACAGCAGGAATACGGGGCGAGGCAGCACTCTCCAATGTGGTAAACGAAAGGATGAAAGGCTGTCCTGAAGCCCTCTGTCCGCCTACCCATGCGTGCCTGAAGCTTCCGTCCCCCTCTTCAAGCCCGGTTGATGGGCCTGCCCGCTTGTTATCCATTGCTCCCTTGGTCCCTTTGGTGTGTCCCAGGAAATCTGACCCCACTCCGCTCTCTCTCTCTCTCATCGACTACTGAACCGTACCCCCTTTTCCACGTGATTTTTTGTCGAAAGAAAGAACAGCATTTAGGTGGAAATGGGGTTGCGCCACAGGAATATAGGTGCCGAGCATAAGGCGCCACTAAAAGGATTGGTTAGGGAACAGGACTGTGGTCTAACAGCAGAGGACTGACCGCACCCTGCAACGCGTAAGGATGGATCCGATTTGGACCTATAGCTCCACCGCCGGTGCTCAACAGCGCCAACGAAAGGACACGGACTAGAGCCTACCAGTGATGGCTCACTGCTAAAAAGACACTGTGACGAAGAGATCTTGTTTGGACTGAATTCCTCCCTCAATTGCTTGGTCAAAATGTTCATTGGTCACATTTTTGAGAAAGTCAGAAGCATTTATGTAGTATGTTTGAACGTTAGGAACCCAACAAGTGCAATTTCCTATGTGCTGCATTCGGCCAATCACACCAACTGTTCATGATTGTATGCAATATGTTAGTATTGACAAATGCCGTTTCGTCAACCACACATGTTTATATGTACGCCCATTTACTAGGAAGAATAGGGAAAATGAACTTTGTTATGTAAAAAGCGGCGACTGGAAAATAAAGAAATTGATGTACATAAGCAGCGTTCATTTGCCCTTTCCCATTCCCTTCTCTGTACGTTAACCACACCACTCCGCCAGTAAAAGCCCGTGCCCACCTGTATCTGATAGCCATTTTTTTAGGCACCATGGCCCTTTTTGCCCGCTCATCGGAATCCCCGGCTTCCCTCCTGCGCGCATTTGAACCCCCCCCCCCCCCTCTCACATGTATAGACCATGAAACCCTCTCCCTCTGCGCGACCCTGCTACGAAAAGCAACCCTCCTGCTTGACCCACGCAAAGTCCCCCATTCCTTCTTGAAGAAGCATCCCTCGCCTCAGCTGACATAACCCCCCCAGCTGTATCTGACTGCCCCCGTTCTCTCATGTGCGGGTCATAAGACCTCTCTCTCTGTGCGACTCTGTCCCTGTGCGCACCCTGGCTCTCCCCTCCTCCCTCACATGGACAAGTCATAAACCTCCTTCTTCTGCAAGGCCCTATCCTTGGGAGTCACGGCCGCACCTGACCAGCACCTCCTTTCCTTTCATGAATAACCCCTCTGCTAGTAAACCCTCCCTCCGCGATGGACTATCCACACATGTCCGAGGTCATCGCCTAAGCCGGAAGACACTGTTTACTGCCCCTTATTGTATGAAATCGCTCCTCCTCAAAGGACGCACTATTGATCCTGGCCTCCCCACCCCCTGGGATACGATCAGGCGCACATATCCCAAGGATCAGTGGAACACTCAGCTGTTTGATTACCCCCTCCTCTTATCAGCAGGTCAAGGGCTTCTATTGTGGATGCATGTGGGGTGGGATTGACACGAGGATTAGGGGAATGTCGTTCTCTTGTTTCACAATGCCGTTATTGCAATAAGGAATGTTTTGTAAGGTATAAAAGGCGATGCCTCTGAGAACTTGCCAGAGCACCTCCCGAAAGACACTGTGTTTCGTGTCCGAAATGACAGGCTCTCCTCATGAGTAATAAATCCTGTTCTTGTGATTCCTGCCTCCAGCGCCCGTCTCTTTATTTGGTAACTATTCAGAATGGGAACTGAGAGGCGACTTGCGCCAGCGGCCCGGGCATCGATAGTAATATGGGCTGACTTTTCCACACGACGCCAGCCCAACAATCACACAAGCAATGAACTTTCTGCACTTTCTTCAAAAGACATACTTGGTATCGCCTTGGGTAGAACTCTGGGTAATTACTGGGCTACTGTTTTTTCTTTTACGGCTAGGCTTAGTTATAACACTCAGCATGCTTATTAATGGACGATACCTTCAGCAAAGCTCTACAGCCCAAAAGGTCAACCTAATCCTGAAGCCACATTAAGCATCCCATTGTGAACAAAGAGTCTTGTCATCAGTAAACATCACAGCAGTTTCTATACCAGACAGTATAGTTTGGGGCAAGGTTGATTTCGATATATTCAACCCGACCAAACTTTTAAAAAATTCTCATGTATTTAAGATTTAATTAAGTGATATCATTACCTGTACTTTTCCTGATGATTGGGACACTGAAACTGTTAATAACATGTTGTCTGATTTAGAAAAAACTGCTCCATTTCCAAACACTGAAATTTTAGAAGGTATTTCAGACTACGACACTTTGTACTGTTATCAACACCTAGAAATGTTTTTGAGTACCATCAATAGGAACATTGCCCTACACCACCAAAAAGTAGTTCGCAAACATATGCACAGAAATGTTAATATTTTTCAGGATTTAACACCACTGACCCGACCTCATATTATTATAAAGTTGCACCTACATCGACACTCTGCTTCCTTTATTATCCAATTGTCTGAACAGGGTTTTGACCTATGGAAGGACACAATAAACGGTCGGGGGATCTAGGGACTGGCAAGTCCTGGGAACAAAAGTGCTATTTAGAGCATGCCTCATTCCACATTAGATAACATTTCTAAATAATACTGTGCAACCAACATCTTGTTTTGGACTAGCCAGGAACAAGGACATGAACACTCCTCGGTTTCCAACACAAACACAGGGGTTGCAGAATTCAACTACAAAGGAAGGGGCAACAGTAAATGACAATTTACAGTACAATAGAACAGACCCATATTGGAATGAATGGGTGATTTGGCCCTTAGACACAAACATATGTCATGATAGGTTTTTGGGTATCACCAAAGGGTTCAGTATCCATAGGCCAGACCCACGTTATGTACAAAGAGACCACCCAGGGGTAGTGACATCCTATAGGTTTGGGAATTTGTGCCTTGATTGGCTAGAAACCTCAACACTTACTCTCACAAGATATGGATCTAGGGATTTTTTGTTAGGTCCGAAAAAGACGCGTCAGAAACATTTCATATATGCTGGCATTTACGCTGCCTACAATGAAATTTGGAAAATATCCCTACAAGAGTCTGCAGAGAGAATATGGTAAATATGCTGTATTATCTTAGAGAAATCTCTAGCTGTGGTTGACAATGGGTTAACAACTTTGACCTCCAGAATATATTCTTTAGGGAACTTTGTGTCTTCTGTGGTAGACATTTGGCCATATTACAACACGGGTAATCTCAGTTACGTTCTATTATGGTATTAAGCTGGACTTTGCAATCTTTGTGTGCAGGCTATATGCCTTGGCGTTAAATCAACAGTACGTCACTGTTTTCTGAATAATATAATCTAACAGATAAACAGGTTGAAATGGTACGAACAGGAGCTAAATATACAATGCTGCGTATTGAAAAACTGGATAGATTACCATTTACAGTGGTGTAATCACCATCTACTGATGGCTCTTCCATGGACACATAACCCTACCGGTCACTACTTTTCAATGTCAATATTAACTTGAACAAAGACAGGCAGGCAGGCAAATATGAAAGAATATGTAAGGAATACATTAAGGAATCCTGGGAATTACCATATAGATTTCGATGCCGGAGTGGGGATCAAGAAGTGTTTCCAAGTGGTACAAACTGCAAGAACGCTTTAAGCAGTTCTCTCATGTGCCAGGACATTTTATTGCACCGAGCATGTAATGGTTCAATAGCAAATTTGTCTTGCCAGATGAAAGGAACACCAGCTGCCGTGAACATGCCGGTATTCGAACTGCTCTCAAATGGGAGTTACTTGAAAATGAATGATCAAGGTTGCTGTGGTATGCTTCCGGGCATTGCCTATATAGTCACTATGAACTCCAGGGTTACTTGCTGTATGCAAGTATTGTTTCCCCCAACAAGTACAGTGGAATGTTTCTTTTATACAATTTGATACTTTGAGTAGACTGAAAGCCATACTTTCACAGCAAACTGTACCCTTAACCTCCGCTCAAGAGAGCTTTAACCCTTTAATTGCTGTCGTCGGCCAACGGTCGTCACGAGCGCTACCTCCCCAGTGCTGCGCACGACCGTTGGCCGACGGGCCAGCATTCGTTCTCCGAACGTTCAGCACTGGGCGCTGAACGTTTGACGCTGGGAACGGGTTAATCTTCAAGTCGCAAGGACCCGACCGAGATACAGGCACTTATACATACGTACAAACTGCCACTTTAATTTTGCAGAATTGGTGGGTCGTATCTTTAACTTGTCTGATACGAGTGGTATTGTACACCTATTTAAGACCATGGGTTTTCTAAGCACCTTTCAGACAATCCTCTGGGTTATTCCTAACTTTATCCACTCCGTATTTTGAAGTATTTTTTGAGGTCTACAGCTGTTCTGCTCTCAATACCTGTAATCCTGATTGTCATCTATCTGCTATGCAATGGACGACCCAATCACCAACGAGATGGCAAAAGCTCTCCTGGAGCAGAAATACCGTGAGGGCATAGTACAACATCTGGGCATTTATCAAAAAGGGGGGAATAGGCTATTGATAGGGCTTTTCTAATAGATCCAGCGTACTTGCCCAAATAATAGTGGAACAAAGGAGTGGTACGCAGTTCCTAGGTGAAGTAATAGTCACCTAAATCCACCTAGACCGGAGTGTCTGATGGAGAAAGTGAAACAGGGGTCGTGTCAATAGAGGAGGAGGGGAATTCCTCCTTGTGAAACTAGGGCTCTCACACAATAGGCAAGCTAGGTGTCATGCTTCATCATTTGAGCCTGCTACTCGGTGGGCCGGCGCTGCAATGCCCAACGGGCACCCTTAAAGGGGCTCTTTTTCGGAGATCTTTTATTCCTTGCCGTAAGGGTGCAGTGGGGGTGAGGGGACTAGTCTGATGTAGATGTATGTGTAGTGGATTAAAGTAGGTTAAGGATTCCTCTGTGATACTTTATTCATATGGGTACCTTACCTAGGGTAAAAAATAGAAGGAGGGTAGTGTGTTCTCTGTGGTAGGTGCAGGAACCTCTTCTCTACTCCTTAGTAGTCGACATGTTTCTCGCCATAATGTTGTCTAGGGGAGATCTAAGGCGATTCTTCAGGACCGTGCAAAAGGGTAAGTGAAAAAATAATAACTATCTACAAAATGGCGTGGAAAGTATAGGAGTTATACTTGCCACCTTCAAAGTACACCTAGGGAAGTCCTCCTAGGGGAATGAGACCACCTAAAGTGGGGAGGGGATTGGCCTCATCTGATGCAGTGGTGTAGACACGCAACAGTAGTGTCCCTGTTCCAAAGTTCGGAACTGCTTTCACAACCTACCCCTACCGCCGCTCGTTAGCCGCAACATTTGGGCATACCTCGCCGACAGAAAGTAAGCGCTTCTTGGTTCCTATTGTTTAGACCAGTCTGGATGGACTGCATCTTACCTGTTCTTCTATGCCTGTTTTGCAGAGATAATGCGTGTTGGACCTCTGTCTGACACTTGCAAGGTACACGCCTGTGGATTTAACTACCGGGCTGGAACCCTTGAGGTACCATGCTCGGCAATGTCCCCAGCGTATTCCTGTCTTGGTGGCTGCATACCCCGAGAACCCACAGGTGCCTTTTGGCAGTGCTGACTATCATTTGTGCTCCATTGACATACTCTGCAAGGTGTTACAAGGTCCGTCCCCTGCGGCAGCAAGCAGCAACAATGTTGCGTCTCACAGCCTGGATACTTGATCTATAATTGGCTCATTGTGTGCTGGAAGGAATTTGGATTTTCCTCTCGTTTTCAAAACTGAACAAAAAATTTGAAAATTTCCTGAAAATGTACACTTTCGCTAAAAAATCATGGCCTTCTAGATATCTTGTTGGGGTTAGAATTATATAAACAACTCATTTAGGACTGTGATTTAAGGGACAATTCCGAAGGACTAAATTTCAGAAAAACGTGTTGCCCCTTTTCACTAATTGTTAAGAAAAATGATTTTAATGTTTTAAAATGTTTTTACGTGGTTCACTGATAATGTCATGTGCTGCTACCTAAAATATGGATTACTAGCATTTCATTATTGTTGACTATTCAGAAGAGGAGTGGGTGTTATGTTTCATATAGGTACCCTAATATAGGCCTGTGTAACATCATACACTTTCACCTACATCACCTCCCCTACACTACACAGTAACAAGCCTTTTAGGATTGAACCTTTGCCTAGTTCTATTCCTGGGCGCAGAAGGAGGGTTTTCCTGAACAATTGCCTTATATGACTTCATCTTTAGACTGATACAGTATGAATGGAGGATTCTTTTAAACTAGGCTGGGGCTACTCAACCTTCCTCCCCCTATCTACATACACGGTACATCCCATACATCATCCTCATACCAAACAATGGCTAATACAAGAATTAAGGGACAAAGGAACTTTAGATACTTTCTGTATAAATACAGTACCTCTTGCTAATGTTAGACAGAGGGAACCGAGACTTCCAGGTCAACCCACCGACCAGAGACGCTGAGGCTCCTGCATGCAGACGCTCCAGTGGACATCGGTCTAAACCTCCCTTGCGGGGAGTCCAACTCGAGACCAGGATGGGGTCCTACAGTCTCTCACTCTTTAGGTAATGGGGTTAGACAAAGCCAAGAGGGATTCTTGGCTTTACACCTACTCACATTCTAGGCACACTTAGGTACATCTAGATAGGCATCGTAGGAGTATGTGCGCTTTCTTTTATCATACATTTTATATCCATGTATGTGTTCATGACTATTGCAAAATGGTAGAACTGTACTATCCTTTTATATTCACTGTAATGCTGATCATATAGCTCTGCTACTGTCTAATGGTTGTCGCAGCACATATATTTTACACTAGAAGAACAACTGTGTAATAAATACTTATTGTAACACGCCCGAATGTTTCTTCTGTGTACCTCTCTGAGAGAAACTAAGTGAGCAAGAGTGACTGAACGAAAGGTAGTACATTGTTTCCACGATCCGGGGAGATCAGTGTTGACATGTTCTGAGATTGCTAAAAACTATTCTCTGCCCAATAAGAGGAGATTCTAGTGGCACTGTGAGCTAGCTGATGCAAACAGGCTAACATATTCGGTGGAGTTGCTCAGAGTTCGTCTGCCACCAATCCTACAGTTAATGTTTTCCAAACACACAGGCCCTGTATGGGTAATATAGTAATATAGGATCCCCAAGCAGAGATCCACTTGGGAGGGGTTCCATTGGAAAGGGCAGATTCTCACCTTTCCAATGATTGCTCCCGTCTTCCTACGTGTTCGGGGGCTGAGATAGCCCCATGAGTACGTAAGCAGTGAAACTGAAATAAGCCGTCTCATTTCAGTTTTGGTTTCAGTTCAGTGACGTCAGCGAGCCACACGCGCTGATCATCATTTTCACTGACAAAATCAGAACAGCCTCAGGAGCTTCCACAGCTCCTGAGGCTGTTTTGTTACAAAGGATATTCCTCTGGTGCGGGGATTTCCAGGGCAATGTGGTCTGATGTATGGGAGCCTTATGACTTACATAAACAATGTAGCTTCAGACTGCTCCCATGCGTCTGACTCACCATAAGGATTAAAGGTTGCGGTGCCTTTGAAAAAGACATCGTTATGGGAACGCCTCACAGGGTGGACTTTAAAGTCCATGCTGTGCAGGAACATTTGTGCCCCTATAGGGCCCCCTTTGTTTCCTCTCCTCCAATGTTTACATGGAGTAGGAAACGCCATGTAAAAGGAAACTTGTAATATGCTTGACGAGACTACGGCTGTCCCACCAAGCATATTGCGACCTCTGACCGCCACACCACAGCCAGGAAACGGTAGTAATGGGTCGGGGAACCGTTTGTGTAGTGTTCGCTCGACCGCTACTGCTGCGCCACCACAAGTCTGGCACTACTCGGACCGCCAGACTCTTAATTGGACCCTTAGGGTAGATTTTTGTAGGTGTGTCCATATGCTCAGGTTAAAACGGCAATAGAACCCTTTCATGGATGTGTGAGGAAAAATGTTAAGAATGGCTTGTATCATTGATTGTTCAAAGTCAGTGATAATTGTTTCTCGGTAATAATTGTTAGTTTGCTGTTTTAGTTTGGTTAGGAGGTCTACATAGATAGTTGTTTGTTTAGGAGGTAATAGTGCATAGATAAAAGAGATTTTACTGTTTTGGTATTCCCCGTGGATGGTATAAAGCGGGTAAAATGCTTTGGGACATATTTTAAATGTCCCATCCATCATCCATGTTTCGCATTGCCTTAGTTTCAATAGATTTGTGAGTGTTGCAAAGATAATAATTCTTTTATCCTGACATTTAGGGGCTGATTACGATGTCGGTCGGAGGCTATCTGAGCGACACGGTTGGTTTGCGGTCCAACCGCTCAATTACGTTGATGTCAGTTGGAACGTAAACTGGCCGGTCATGCTGACTCGATTCCGAACGGCTCTCGGAGTCACCCAGCAGGTTGGAACCAAGTCAAAATCCCCTATGAACTGCATTTCTGCCTGCAGAACTACGATGTCAGTTTCCCACAGCCTTTCCGTGCCATCCTTTCCGACATGGAAATACTGTTGCCTCCGTGGCTATGGTTGTTGGCCGAGGGGGTACCTAGGGTGCCCCCCCTGTAAATCCATGCATTGTGTGGCAGGCACCATTGGGTGCCTGCCACAGGGTTCAGGGTTTTCAACACACCCATTTTGCCATAGGAGTCTGTATTACGGCCGTAACACAAGCTCCACAGAGAAAAGTGAGTATCCGACCGAACAGTGTTCGGTCGTGTCGTAATCAGATGGTCAGAACCGCCGACTTCAGGTCAGTTGCCACTGAGTTCGAGACGGTGTTGGTTAAAGGCAATTCTGACCCGCATCGTAATAAGCTGCTTATAGTCATATAAAATTAATTGGTCCACTTTGTGAGTTATTGCAAGTTCAGGTGGAATTTCTACCTCACTGAATGTTTTTGGGTCTGCTGGTTGGTGCATTAGTTGTGTCTTTTTGGTTCTGGAAATTAGTTGTTATAATGTTGGTATGGCAGGTAACTGACCAGATACGTACTCTGGGACATGGAGCAAAATGTCTTTGAGAATTTCAGTTGTGGGGTTTTGGGAGCTAGTGCTTGCTTCTTTTTTTTTATAACAAATTTTATTTGGATATTTTGCAATATGTAGGGGTCGCAGCCCCACCATGGCAAGAGAGATATACATTTAGTTTGTGTCAACAACCGTATTTCTAATATATAACAACACCCATCGAACATGTAGGTGACATAAACGAAAAACTTACAGACAGGTTCCGGTCTCCATATTCATACAAGGGATGTATTAGTCATAGTGTGCAACATTAAATATATTCATAGACATATTTTAGAACTTTCAGTGGGCATATACCAGCACATAAAAACGAAACTATTTAGTCTCAGGGGTCCGACTTGGGCAAAGGGGGAAGGTCGATACCACGATAGTCTGCCCATCGAGACCAGATTTTGCAATGTTTAGCGGGCACCCTCGGGCCTCAAAAACAGCAATCTCAGTCCCCATACATCTCAGCTCAGTTTTCCATTTGCCCAGGGTCGGTGCGATGTTGCCTTCCACATTTGCGCTATATCCCTCTTGGCATCCATGAGTGCTAATAACAAGATGTGCTGCTTATACCTGTTCCCCCAATAGATTCTGTTATATGTAACAATAAGATGCGAGGGTCAAGTGGGAGATCCCATGACACAGCACCTGATGGAGACACAATCGGGTTTGGCGCCAAAACGGCTGTAGTGCCGAGCAGCTCCAAACCTTGTGTAAAAATGACCCATCCTCCCTATCGCACCTCAAGCACATGGGAAGTTGAATAACGCCCATCCTCCATAGGCGTACTCTAGTGTAATATGCGCCATGTATGTATTTAAACTGGATAAGCCGAAACTGCATAGAACCGCTGCACCCCTAGGTCTGGCGAAGGCTTCGGCCCAATCATCGTCGGTGATTTCAGGTATATCTGCTTGCCATGCAAGCCATGTCTTGTCCATTGTGGTGGGTGTATGGATTGTCAGTGTCTGATAGACCTGTTTGATCTTGTGAGGTCCAAGGTCACCTGTAAGTAACCGGCCCTCTAGGGGTTGAAACTCAGGGAGGGATTCCATTGTGTGAATCTGGGGTAGAAGTGCGTGTCGGAGTTGAAGGAACCTATAGAATTGTGATCTGTGTAAATCAAAATCATTCTGTAGTTGTTGAAACGATGTTACTGTGGTGCCCCGCATTACATCATCAAGGTTCGAAATCCCGACACGGTCCTACCCTCTAAACCCTTTTAATGTCGTCACGGATCGGAGGTACGCGCCCTGCCATAACAAGTAATTTAAGTAAGTGTACCCAGCCAGCCCATCTGTCGGGTCTTAGCCCGCCAGAGTTGTATCATCACTCTGCCAGCCGGTGACAGATGATCGATACAAACTGAGCTGTAAACAGGTGGAGGAGCTGGACCTGATCCATAGCAGCATGTTCAGCCGAATATGCTGGATCTGTGGGGGAACTATACTACCATTCGTTTATTCCCAGAATATGGGACGCTACATAATAGGCATCTGCTGCGGCGATCCCGCCGCAATATGTGGATTGTGTACATGTACGGAGCGCCACTCTGATCGCCCCATCGTTCCACATGAATTTATTTTGTATGGCTGCTACTTGTGCGAACCATGAGCGTGGTTGGGATATGGATAATTTTGAGGCGATACAGAATCCGGGGAGTAACACCATTGGCTGAGTACCCTTATAGGGAGAGAGGACCACACAGTGGTTTAGCTGGTAAGGCTGGCCAATAGCGCAGTGATATTGCGTGCCCAGGAGACCTTTGGACATGGGGAAATATATACCAAGATATTTGAAGCCCTCTGTCGCCCGGGAAAGCTGCGATGCCTAGGCGTCACGTCCCTCATGCCCGCACACCGGGAAAAATATAGATTTGGCGGGGTTAGCATGGAGGCCTGAAGTTCCCCCAAAGACCCTGAGGATTTCCAGTATACTGGGTCCTGAATACCAGGGATCGGTCATATAAAAGAGGGCATCATCCACATATAAAGCTATGCGGTCTGAGCGCGATTGGGGCCAGTCGAACCCTCGAAGGACCGGGTCACTCCTAACCCACGCCGCCAGGGGCTCAATCGTGTACAACAATCGCACGTAAGCCAAGAAGCGAGGCCCCGAGTTTAACACCTTGAGGAGCTGGAATAAATACACCCAGCTCAGGAAGTCGAATGCCTTTTCTATATCGGTAAGAAGCAAGGCGGCTGGTCGACCCAGCGTCGGGGCTGCCGCCATGACATAATGCACCCATCGGACATTATGCCGAGTAGCCCGTTGTGGCATAAAGCCCGCCGGCGATCAGCTGGCACCTTCCCCAATAGCTTTGGTTAAAAATGTATAGGGGAGATGGGGAGATACGAGGAGGGGTCCTCCGGGGGTCGGCCTGGCTTGTGAAAGAGCACAATTTCTGCGTGGCGCCAGTCCCTTGGCAGAATGGCAGATTCTGAAGCCTCTTTGATGGTGGCCAATAGATGGGGCCCCAATTTGTGTATGTTCGGCCTTGGAATTCCATTGGGAGCCCGTTAGGTCCGGGAGCGCGGCCAGGATAGAGCGCATTGAGGACCCCTGTGAGCTCCTCCGTTGTAATAGGAGCATCCAGGTCTTCACGGAGATGATCGGGGAGACGGCGGGCGGAATATCTACCAAGAATTCAGCAATCAATTCCGGCGAAATTTGTTCGTGCCTAGTATAGTGCTTGCTTCTTTACATTTTTCTAATACATCTCTGCCTTCAATTTCAGTCATGTTAGGTGGGAAGTTATGTTCCTTAACACTTATAACAGTTGTTTCTCCAGTTATTGCCCTCCCATAGCAAGCATTTGAATAATATGTTGTACATTTCCAATTAATGCACTTACATATCTGGGGTGCGTTGAATTTTTGGTTTCTTGAAAATATTTCTGTTCTTCTTTCACTTTTTCAGTTTGCTGCTTTTTCCTGTTGAAATAAATGTTTAGCTGTTTTGTTTAGAAATAGTATGCTGTTTTAGGGGGGAAAGGGTGTGGGTGGGGTTGGTTTAGATTTTTTAATTGTGTGTTAGTTTGCATTTGAAAAAAACCTACGATATTTAGGGCCTCATTATGATGTCGGTCATTCCGGCTGGATTCTGACTGCCCCAAGGAGACTGTCGGCCAGTTGGAGGCCTCACTGTAATCCCTAAGGATGTCGGTTTCCAACAGGCTTTCCATGTAAGGCTTCCTGACATGGAAAACCTGTTGGAAAGCGACTTTGGGGCTGAGGATGTTAAGTGCCGGAGATTAAAAGAAACTCCCATTTCTCTATGGGAGCTTGTGCTGTGACCGGTTTATGGTTGCAGCACAAGCTCCCATAGGGAAATGAGTGTATGCGACCGCACCATGTGCGGTCACATTCTAATAGCGGTGTCGGGACCGCCGACTCGAGGTCGGTCGGTCCTGAGACTGCAATGGTGTCGTAATCAGGCTGTTAGTTGTTTTTCTTTGTTTTTCTGTGAAGTTAGTTTGATTGAGGTTGAAATAGTCTGTTGAGAAGAGAAAATGTACAGAAAGAAAACCATATTTATTTTTATTTTTTTATATGGCATTTGATTTTAATTTACTTAGGTGTTCCATTAAATTATGGAATATACTTACTTTGTAAAGTTGGCGTGTGAAGTATGTATATAAAGCAGCTACATGCTGGCAGAAATCATGCAGTTTCATTCTAGTCCAGTTTTTGCAGTTTTAGAGGTAGTTTGTTTGCAATATTTTGAAGCTTTTATATTGTTTATTTAATTGGTTAAAGATCTTTACTGGTTATTGTTGTTTGTAGTTTTATTTTAGTTGTTGTTATAGCTTCTGTTCAGTTGTTTTGTCACTTATGTCCTTATTTGGAAATCGCAAATTAATTTGGTTTAAAGTTAATTTTCTTTAAATATGTATTTATTAAAATATAAGTATTTATTTTGTGTGCAATATAATTTTATTAATGTAAGAAATATATATATTTTTGTATGTTGTGATGTTTATATATATGCAATGTTTTTCTGGTGAGTAATGTAATTGTATAAAATGCGATGTGATATTTTAGAATTGTAAAAATATAGTTCATTTAAAGATAACTTATTTATTTATATGTGTGATTTGTTTTATATGTCTGTTTATATTGTAAAGGTGAAATCGTTTTGCAGAGGTTATTTTTATGTTTTTGCACAATATTCAAGTAGTCTATTTTTAGTGTCAATGTTTTATGTGCTATGTTTATTTAATGTTGATATTTTTGTAAACGATATTTGCTTATTCGATATTTGTTATATTGATGTTTTTTATGACAATGCATTTTTATCTATATTTGTGTATTTCTTAAATTAAGTATAGGTTGTTGATATTTTTGTTACTGAGATTAGTGTGACAATAATTTTGTAGATCAATATTAGTACAGATGATATTATGTCAGTGAAGCCTCCCTACGCTCAATGGTACATTTCTAAGCCGGTGTGTGACAGGTATAGCACCATCTTTTACTTTTATCTGATGGGTAAAACCTTTAATCATCCTTAACTGATCGCTGAAGACAGTGGGAAACTGTTGTAGAATGTTACAGTGTTATCTGTATAGTCGACAACGGAAACTTGTTCCTTAGTTCCAGGCCTAAGGATCATTGGAAATAAACCATGGTAAAATCACCTCAGGATTGACAGGCCCTTGATTGCGACATACACTTTACCACGTATTTTTCTGCCTTTGAACTCTAGGATCTCTTCGAAGAGTCCAGCCAATTCTATTTTCCGCCCCCTCACAGGAGACGGGTGCCGTGTCTAGTGGTTCCAAAGGTCGACCCCCCACATTTCCTCAAACTTCTCCTGAGTGATCATGGTTATCGTGCACCACAGTCCACTAGCAAATTAACTTTTTTGTTCCTTATACCAATCTCTACATAGGGATCCTCACATGCAGAAGTGGTGCCTACAATGATTAGCTCTTCGCTCACAACCATAACCATTTCTCTCAATTCATCTTGTATATTTTGGATTTTTTCTGCATCATCATGAAAAAGATACAACACATTTGCAATGCTAGAGGTATTAACATAACTTATGTTTTAACTGACAACTTCCCCCACAACGCTTACCACTTAGGCATATGTTAGCAAAATGCCCAATTTTGCCTCAACCCCTGTATACACATTTTGTGCTAGACATCCTTTACTGCCACTGGCATGGGTGGCATTACCACACTCAAAACTGGTTTTAGTTTGCTAAAAGAATGGTTTGGTTTCCGTTCCTGAAACCACGTTAGACCTTGACTACCCAAACAGCTTCATTGATTTTGTGTTCTAACTCTCTCACAGACACTTTGGACAGCTCAATACCCTTTGCAGTGCAAATTCTGTCTACTAGTAATGGATTCCCCGTTGACAATAACTTTTACTGGATATTTTTCTCTGATCACTTACAAATACATTGGTCTCTGACCAGTTTTTCCATGAAACCCTCAAATTGACAGTCTGCACTCAATTTCCTGAGTGCTGATACAAAAGCATCCACATCTTCCCCCGACTTATGCTCTCTTTTAAAAAACTTGTGTCTGGTGACAACAAGATGTGGCTGAGTATCAAAACGTTACTCTATTTTTTACACAGTTTCCACTTATTCAACAATATGCTCCTCTCCTTGGTCTCTCACCAACAGTGGTAAATGTTTGAGAACAGATCTGCATTCAAAGCCCAGTGAATGAAACAACAAAAAAATGTTCCTCTCCGGTCTATACCATAACACCCCATTGCTCCCAAATATGTCACAAAGGCATTGTACCACTTTTTCGACGCAATAGGCGGATTACCAGGTACCTCCAGGAAAGATGGTGGTGGTGCTACAGACTGCATGCTGTTTGCGTGACTACTTACCTCAAAGTGTTTAACCTTGGCCCTAGACAATAGACAACCTGTTGACATTAACCAGCTGACTCAAAATATGAAATCATGAATGACTAAACTAATCAGGCACCAGGAGTTTAGACAAAAAAACTTGTACAAAACTTCTGGCTACATTTTCAAGTTTCTTTGAAAATGAGCTGATGGTGATACATGATGGCAGTGTTAGTTTTCCTTGTAATACACTGTCCTTCACCTAAGTGTGTTCATGTCTGCACACCATTACACCCAAATTGAAAAAATGTTAACTCATTTTATTGGTGCACCAAAACATTGCACAAAATATAATGAATAAACAAGAGATGTGCGTACCACTGTGCCGTAGTAACATTTCAGCTGTGAGCACACACCTGCATTGACAGCAATGGTCTTGGGTGTGTGTATCACTACGCTGAATCGGAATGTGCAAACAATAACCAGGGTGTGCGTGTCACACCACTGTGCTTCAGCTGCGAACACTCACCTGTACTGACTAATTCAATTGGGTGTGCTTATCACAGCATGGTGTAAAAACACTGCTCTGGACACGCCAACCGGGACTTAGCCTGAACGAGTGCAGCGAGATGAGTTAACAACCAAGCTGTAAACCCAAGATCGACCCAAGTGCACCAAAGCAGCTCCCAAAATGGCCACAACGTCAGCTACATCCATCAGCTGACATGGAACCAATAACTGGGCTGTAAACCCAAGATTCACGGTAGTGGCCAAAAAGGAGATTGAAAATGGCTGCAACATCAGCTTTAACTATGTCTGCCAGCTGGCGTGATACTGAAATGGCCGTCAATGCACGTTTCTTCCCAAACATTTCTGCCCCGGCCTACTCAGATGACTAGAGCAGGGATATCAGTTTGTGCCACTGCCACCAATGTCTTGCGCAAGATCACTGACAGTATTTCCTCAGTATTAGACTACAATGCTCGTGCGCGATGATTTACAGGTCCCGACGTGCTGCCTCTTGTAAAATGTAAATATTGAAGCAATCTTTCTCGCAAAATACAATATCGATGATGATATAAACTTGGTGTTATGAGCTATGTTTTTTCCTCCTAAATCCCCAGAAACCTTCATATTGTTATTAGACATATGTTATATATTGATTATTGATCATACATTTACTGCGCCACTGGAACCACTGTTTCCTATATAAAATACGCACCCTGGTTCCTCATTGAGGAGGGTTCCCTTGTTTTCCTTGTGTCATATAGTGGCATGCTTCCTCTCTTCCTTGAACTCAGGTCATTAACTGGAGACCTTACAGTGCAGAAGGCAGTGAAAAGCTGTGTGAACTCCGGATGGCCTCATTAGTTCAGCAGTCACATGTTAATGCATCACCATAATATTTGTACGGAATAACTACAAATACACATAAGCAGCTTTGTAGTTTTATTGTCAAGGAACTGCACAGCAGTCAACTCAAACCGTAACTCTTCTTTCCCAACTGTCACCTAAAACCATCCCACATATAACATTCTATTGTGGAATTGCATGTCAACACAAAGGCTTCTAAACATTCTACCAGGCGACTGAAACGTCATATCGGTACTAACCACTGCACACTCCAACTATTCTGCCTTGGTATGGAACAGTACAATCCATAAGAAGGGAAGGTGATGGTCCGATTTAGATTTGGTCTTCTCCGAGATTTGTTGAGGCATCTGAAAGGCAGAGTAGCATAGTGTCAATATCGGACCATTCCCCAGCCCTCCCACAGCAGTAACTGAATAACAGACACAACACAATTTTGGTGGAAAAATTTGCTGCAGGTTTATTTGCATAACAATATGCCAACATGGTGGGTTAACTTACTGGCGATCCTCGGGCAGGCCGCCCCTCGCCGCCTGCCCATCTGATGAGCCATAAAACCCAGTGGTAGTAACTATGGGGTGTTGTCATCTTGGGGGAGGGGATAGCCCCTTCCTCCGGCAGACCGCCAGTCCACTACTTACTCCCGCCCCTCCCCGCTACGGGGGTGGAGAGTTGCAGGCAACCCCCGGTTGCTCAGGTCCACAACCGCCTGTAGGACTAACGGGGCGCCGTCGCTCTTCCAGGATCCCGCACAAGGACCTCTCTGGGGTAATTGGCTGTAGCACCCTTACTGTGCTCCTGTAGAGGATACCCTTCTGTACCTTACAGCCTTTGGATTGCCCTGTAACTCCGCCATAGCCCTGGGTATGGACCCCGCCACCCCAAGGCCCCCACCCTATACTACTTTTTCACTTACATCCTGCTGCTTTCAATGCCTCGCCCAAGTCCTGCAAAAATAAGTCGATACCCACATTGGACAGGTGTATCCCATCGTTATCAAGGCACCCTGTGCATTTCGCATGTAGCAATCCATGCCTGACGAACCCAAAACCACTTTGCTCAGTGAATTTACGCATTGCGCTGTTCACCCTCCTGTGTGAGGTCTCCATGGCTTCCGCTGACCGTGCGCCCTGCCATACTCTCCTTGGCGCGATTTCGACCACCATAATTCACAGGAACCCAGTATGTTATTCTACTTGCACAAGGTAGCCCTCATCTCCTGAAGCAGAAGCAGGTCCTTCCCCCCAGGGGAACTAGATCATTCCCTTCCAGGTGTACTACCAATACATCAGGTGGGGAGATCCCCCCCCTCCCCCCAGTCTCTGTAGAACTTGCTTCTTCAGGCTATTCCAACGCATGCCTGTTGTCCCCAGCCACATCATTCTTCTCATTGACATAAACCTGTGCCTCCATTTTCTGCTATCTGCCCACTGAGATACCCTCTGGACTCCAGAATGTCCCATCACCCAGACCGTTTTACCTGGTAAATAAAGATGCAGAAGTTTGAAACACTATTTATTATCACAACACAAAAACCCAATTCTTCAGCACAAAATTGACAACAATAGATACACTGACATCCTTTGTCAAAACAATATTTTACATAACATACATTACTTCCTGGGTCCATGTTTACTCAGTGTCCCTCACGATCATATATACTTCTTGTAACAGTTGGACTCCCAACGCCCCACCTGTTTGATGTGTTCCACTGGCAAGCCAGCCTGGAAGTCCGTGGTTGCCGCTCCTATTCTGAAAGAGTGGCTGCAAAATCGCTTGCCCTGGACCTTAATGCCTGACAGCTCTAAACACACATCCATTATGCGCTGAACCTGATATTTGGTCAAGGGTGTACTGTCTGCGTGCATAAGGAGGTAGCCTTCTGTTGCAGGGCGCAGCGCCAGGTAATTCGAGACTAGGCGCACCGTACAATACTTGGTGATCTCTAGTTTGTTCAGCACGATCACTTTCCCCACCCCTGCCTGGTCTGTCTTAGATCTACGTAGCCTTATGGTGTGGGCCTCCCCTGTCGGTACTGCATCCTGTCTGGACAACGCCACCCCGATGTGTCCCCCTTCGATTTTGCTACCAGTTCCCCCATTCTAAAGGCCCCGAAGAATTCCAGACCAAAAGTTGCAGAAAACAGAGCCGCTTCAAAAGCCGAGATCGTGGCCCTGTCCACCCAATCCAGCAACCCTTGTAGTGTTTCGAAATCTATGGCTGACCTGGTGTCAGGTGCTCGTGGCTCACTCCTGGCCCAGCCCTTCAGTGCCGACCGTATCAAAAAAGACTTGGTAGGATCTACCTGCCCCCTTAATCTAGCGCGGTGGCTGATGGCTGACAAGTGTCTCGCAATCCACAATTGCGTTTTCCCCTGGTCCTTGGCCCACATAATCAAGTCCTGGGTTTTGCTCTCTAGGGATGACTTCCCATCTTCCCAAGCACTGGTTATTCTGCAGAACTTTACCACACACGCCCGGTACCGCTTGATCGTCCTAGGTGCTAAGGCCAGCTCGCCCAGCCCCCTCAAACGCTTTTCAGATTAACTAGGAACCACAAGTGTGCTGGAAAATGGGTGATCTTCTCCCTCGCTCTCGGCCACGTCTCCCGAAACCTATGCCACTGAAAGCGAGAAAGAGCATCAGCCGCTGTGTTCTGTACACCTTGTATATGTTGCGCCCTACACTCCACGTTGTTAACTAGGGACACCCTCACCAGCTCCCTGAGTACGCACAGAACAAGCGGGCAGGATGCTGACTGAGAATTGATGGCTTGCACCACCACCAGATTGTCTGACCAGAAAAGGACCCTATGTCCCGCCCGAACAGAGGGCCACAGGTGAAAAGCCACCACTATTGGGAATAGTTCCAGGACTGTAATGTTGGCCGTGATCCTCTTCCTATGCCACACATTGGGCCATCTCTACGCGCAACACTCTGTGTCCAAGATGACCCCAAAGCCCTCTCTGCCTGAAGCGTCCGTGAACAAAGCGAGTTCCGGAGATCCTGCCCAAGGTTCCCTCCATACTACTGAACCATTGAAGTTTTGCAAGAAACTCGCCCACATGCTTAAGTCAAGGTGGTGCTTCCTGCTGACCTTCGCTGTCGCCCTAGAAATCCTGCGTGCAAAGACCCTCCCTGCCGGTCTAATTCTGGTGGCGAAGTTAAGCTTGCCCAATAGGCTCTGCAAGAAACCCAGTGTCACCTTTTCCTGACCATTGGCAGACTGGATGTGCTGAGCCAGGTCCTGAACCTTGTCCGCCGGGAGCCTGGATACTCCTGCTATGGTGTCAAGTACGATCCCTAAAAAAGTCAACACTTTCCCCGGCCCCTCAGTCTTGCCAGGCGCCAGAGGGACCCCCAAATGTCTGGCCAGCAGCTTGATATCCCGAAGAGCCTCACTACATGCCTGCGACCCATCACTCCAGATAAAAAGGAAATCGTCCAGGTAGTGAGACACCCCTATGACCCCATAGCTCGACTGAAGAGCCCACTGCAGGAAGGTACTGAAAGCCTCAAAGTACGCACAGGAAACTGTGCAACCCATGGGCATGCATCAATCGTAATAGTAACTGCCTTCTAGCTTGAAACCTAGCAGGTGTTGGCTGCCTGGCAACCCTGCCTGCCCTCCTGACTAAATCCAAAGCCACGTCCAGTGTACAATACGTGACCGAACAAGGGACTTCCTCCAACCCATGGTTGACCAAGCCCCCTTCCGGGTGAGAGAGGTTGTGAATTAAGCGGAAAGTCCCGGTCTCTTTCTTTGGCACCACCCCAAGAGGAGAAACCACAAAATTATCCAAGGGTGGCTTCGGAAAAGGGCCCACCACTCTCCCCAGTACCCTCTGTTTCTCTACTTTGGCCCTGACCACTTCTGGCTGATCTTTGACTGACCTGAGATTATCAGCCTCTCTGGCCCCTTCAGGTCCCACGTAAGGGATTTTGAAACCCTCACTAAACCATGCCAGTAGCAACTGACTGTCCTAAGTGAGTGGATACTGTCTTAGGAGAGGCAAATGGTTAGACAAAATGAGTGGCAAAGGGCCCTTCACTGCACCCCAACCTCGTCAGACTGGCCTATGGGGGTAACCAAGGAGGGGTTATGCTGTGTGCCGTGTAAGGGCGTCCGCCTAGCTAAAACTGGAGGGGGGGGGGGTGTGGAGGGGAGGGACCCAAGTCACCCCTTCTAACTTCCATTCTCTTGTTTGCCTTTGGGGGTGCCACCTTGCTGAGAGTGGTACAAAAGTGGGGCGGTAATGGACGCAGCATCTGAATCAATCAAACACTCACACCCAGTCAAAAGATCTGGGCTTAATCCATCACCTTTCTTTAGCCCACTCTGCCACCCCAGTTCAGACATGGCTATCCGCAAATCAGTCTGACCCTGTGCCTCATGGGAACAGTCCAGCCCGAACTGCCAAGCCATGTCTTCCCTGGACCGGAAACAAGCTTCCGAGGACCGGTTTCTGGCATTCCAGCCGTCTTCAGCCCGGCTTGCTTGAATCCAGTGGCAAAGTAAGCAAGGGACTCACGTCTGAGCATACCCTGCCACACTTATGGCGGCCAAAAGCGATACAAAAGGGGGTGGTGATGGACGGAGCATCTGAATCAATCAAACACTCACACCCAGTCAAAAGATCTGGGTTTATCCATCACCGTTCTTTAGCCCACTCTGCCACCCCAGTTCAGACATGGCTATATGCAAATCAGTCTGACCCTGTGCCTCATGGGAACAGTCCTGCCCGAACTGCCAAGCCATGTCTTCTCTGGACCGGAAACAAGCTTCCGAGGACCAGTTTCTGGCATTCCAGACGTCTTCAGCCCGGCTTGCTTGAATCCAGTGGCAAAGTAGGCAAGGCACTCACGTCTGAGCATATCCTGCCACACTTATGGCGGCCAAAAGCGGTACAAAAGGGGGTGGTGATGGACGGAGCATATGAATCAATCAAACACTCACACCCAGTCAAAAGATCTGGGTTTAATCCATCACCGTTGTTTAGCCCACTCTGCCACCCCAGTTCAGACATGGCTATATGCAAATCAGTCTGACCCTGTGCCTCATGGGAACAGTCCTGCCCGAACTGCCAAGCCATGTCTTCCCTGGACCGGAAACAAGCTTCCGAGGACCGGTTTCTGGCATTCCAGCCGTCTTCAGCCCGGCTTGCTTGAATCCAGTGGCAAAGTAAGCAAGGGACTCACGTCTGAGCATACCCTGCCACACTTATGGCGGCCAAAAGCGATACAAAAGGGGGTGGTGATGGACGGAGCATCTGAATCAATCAAACACTCACACCCAGTCAAAAGATCTGGGTTTATCCATCACCGTTCTTTAGCCCACTCTGCCACCCCAGTTCAGACATGGCTATATGCAAATCAGTCTGACCCTGTGCCTCATGGGAACAGTCCTGCCCGAACTGCCAAGCCATGTCTTCTCTGGACCGGAAACATGCTTCCGAGGACCAGTTTCTGGCATTCCAGACGTCTTCAGCCCGGCTTGCTTGAATCCAGTGGCAAAGTAGGCAAGGGACTCACGTCTGAGCATATCCTGCCACACTTATGGCGGCCAAAAGTGGTACAAAAGGGGGTGGTGATGGACGGAGCATATGAATCAATCAAACACTCACACCCAGTCAAAAGATCTGGGTTTAATCCATCACCGTTGTTTAGCCCACTCTGCCACCCCAGTTCAGACATGGCTATATGCAAATCAGTCTGACCCTGTGCCTCATGGGAACAGTCCTGCCCGAACTGCCAAGCCATGTCTTCTCTGGACCGGAAACAAGCTTCTGAGGACCGGTTTCTGGCATTCTAGACATCTTCAGCCCGGCTTGCTTGAATCCAGTGGCAAAGTAAGCAAGGGACTCACGTCTGAGCATACCCTGCCACACTTATGGCGGCCAAAAGCGGTACAAAAGGGGGTGGTGATGGAGGGAGCATCTGAATCAATCAAACACTCACACCCAGTCAAAAGATCTGGGTTTAATCCATCACCGTTGTTTAGCCCACTCTGCCACCCCAGTTCAGACATGGCTATATGCAAATCAGTCTGACCCTGTGCCTTATGGGAACAGTCCAGCCCGAACATGTCTTCCCTGGACCGGAAACAAGCTTCCGAGGACCGGTTTCTGGCTGAGAGTGGCAAGAAGCTGCTGGGTGGGTCCCCCCACATCCGTTGCAAGTGTGCAAAAATGTGTATGTTTTACCCCATGAGCACGACCCCGTGTTGAACAAACGACAGGTCCCAGGAGGCGACCTAATGAATCCTCCTCTGTTGCTCCCTCTCCCCCTGTACCCTCCCCCCGAAAGGGCTGCTTGTCACCACGTGTCCCATATCGAAAGCTACTATTGCTAACTTCGTCCCTGCGCCTTGCCGCGTGCGTGATCCCATGTGATCTAGCCATAGCTGTACTTCCTTCTAGTCCCACCTCATTTCCGGACACAAGGACATACTTTTCTTAAACTTCCTGTCATAGTTCACCCATCCCTGCCCCCCCCGCCCCCCCCTCCACTTCATAGCCTCATTGCGAATGAGCGCGCCGTATTGGAGGAGCCCCTGACCTTGCTCGGATGTTTCTCCAGGATGACTGCAGACAAAATTGCGAATGCATCTAGCAAGTTCTCAATGTTTTTTTCCAGCCATTGCTGATACTTAACCTTTTTGTCGTCCTCCTTCACCCCCGCCTTCCTGGCATCTACCCCATCCTGCCCCAACACGAGCAGGGAAAAGATGTCTATCAGTTCTCGCCTCCATGTAACCTCCTTGGCCGCTAAAGGTACCTGCCAGGCTAAGGAGCAGTGACCAGATAGCCGAGGTGCAGCTGCGACCGGGTGCAACGGCGCTGGGGGTGCTATCTGCTGGACAGGGGGGACTTCGTTTGGCGTGTTGACAGCGGGTAGTGTTGTCGCTATAGGCACGGCACTACTATTGCTTGCAGGGGTGCTAACAATCGCACTGGCGGTCGGAACGGAACCTACTATAACTGCGGCCGAAGCGTCTGCCGCATCCCGAATGGTAGGTGATGCAGGAAGGACTGCGGGAGCGTCTAGACGGGGGGCTTCCCCAGCTCCCTCCGACAGCTTACTTTGCCCTGTTGTGGCCGTGGCAACCACAGGACCACCTGGGATGGCAGGGAGTGGTACCCCTAGAAGACTTTGCAGAACATTCACCTGGCTCACCCACACTGTTGCAGCCGCCCTAGCCCCTCCCTCACCCACAGTAGTGCCGAACGATTGGGGGGGCAGGGCTCACCCGCCCCCCTCTAAGCTCTGCCATGAAGTTCTTCAGTGTGTCCGAAAGCTAACCCAGATCTTCCCGTGTGGAGTAACAAGATGTGGCCGGGAGATTGTCTTATGGAGCCACTGGTGTTACCGGCTGAGGGGTTACCAGCTGGGGCACCGCCTCCTTCTGCACATTCAGTGCCCTTGATTTGGCTGGCAGCGGGTCTGCCAGGAATTCCTTTGACGTGGGTTTGTGGGCCCGCTTCGATGCTCTTGATGGCCCAGCCTCCTGGTTGAGGTCAAGCTCCGGGGGGGGGGCGGCTCACAGACAACGCCGGAGTCCTCCGATTCGACGGCCTTCAAGATCCCCGTAGCACAGGACAGGCCCTTTCCTGTTCTGTATAAACACCGCCCACTGTGCCTCCTGAGTGGCGTCTGGCAACGAATCATCCACCTGTGATGTCTGCGTGAAAAGGTTTGGGGAGCCCTGGCTATCCATGCTGTATCGAACGGGATTGCGTCACAATCTACGGGGACAAAGTCAGTGTCAGACATTTCCTTACCACTCCCTTAGCTAAGCAAGACCTATTGTCACCACTGCCGAGCCCCCATCCCCACTTCCCGTACTCACTTAATCTAAGAAAATATAGATAAGCTTATGTGCGTTCCTGGCCTGAAAACGACAAGAGTTCTGTATGCAAGATGAAAAGAAAGGTTAACATATCCCCCTTGCGTCCTGCAACCCTACGTGCTGGTCGCCAACCACCCTGCAACTCCTTCCCCACCCGTATCTGGGAAATGCCCTTTCCTGAGGCACATCTGACCGTACCTGCTCCTGTCCAACTTTAGGTCCTCTCCTGCTGCTAGAAATACTTGGGCCACTGACAATCTGCAAGTAGAAAACAAACGTTAGTCTCCATCAAAACCTGTTTGTTCGCCCCCAGTGTGCTCTGACCATTGACCTGTTTATGCCTCCGATGGACTCCCTGGTGACAACGACGGCTTTTTCGACGCGGTTTCTACATTGAAAGAAAAAACAACCATCAGCCGCCCTGCATCCCCCCCCCCTTACTCCTGGTGGCCTACCCAGGCCGCCACCCCTGCCCTTGTGTTGCTCACGGATACATCTGGTGAACAAATCGCTACACGCACAGCTAGAAGTCAGGGTAAAGATGGCATATGTATAAGACAACTGATAAGATTGTAAGAGGGGAAGCCTCAGAAAGACTAAAAACAATGGCACAGAGAGATGTATATATCGCTTCTTATAAACAAAAGCGCGGGCATAAGGCTGCGTGTAAAATAGACTGGAAAGATACAGGCAGCGGCAGAGCACTAAATATCAAGGCAATGCTAATGCTCCGGTATAAAAACTTCTAAGGGTGCAAATAGGAGACCACAATTAGTGCCCTATGTACATGTACTTGCACTTACTGTGACTAGGGGTGAATGTTTTGCCATTGTGCAACATTCAATACATCATCTTGTGTGTTTTGCTGTTCACCCTATGTGGGAAGGGTATGCCCTGACGTGGGTCCCGTGCTCACTACGCCACTGGAGTCAAGCTATCCTGACTGAAGACGGCTGATAGCCAGAAACCGATCCTAGGATGCTTGATTGCTGTCCAGGAAAGACCTGGCTTGGCAGTTCCGGCTGGACTATTCCCATGAGGCACAGGGACAAGACTGATTTGCATATGGCCATGTCCGAACTGGGGTGGCTTGGTGAGCAAAATAACAATGGATTAAGCCCAGATCTGTGACTGGGGGTGAATGTTTTGCCATTGTGCAACATTCTGTCCATAATCTTGTGTGTTTTGCTATACACCCTATGTGGGAAGGGTATGCCCAGACGTGGGTCCCGTGCTTACTACGCCACTGGATTCAAGCTATCCTGGCTGAAGACGGCTGATAGCCAGAAACCAGTCCTGGGATGATTGATTCCGGTCCAGGGAAGCCATGGCTTGGCAGTTCGGGCTGGACTGTTCCCTTGAGGCACAGGCCCAAGACTGATTTGCATATGGCCATGTCTGAACTGGGTTGGCTTGGTAACAAAATAACGATGGATTAAACCCAGATCAGTGACTGGGGGTGAATGTTTTGCCATTGTGCAACATTCCGTCCATCATCTTGTGTGTTTTGCTTGCACTTACTGTACCAGGATTTTATATGTCTATGAAATTTATGAATATATTGTCTATTATCTCGTTGCTTCTGTAACTCTATTATTGTGAAGACCGATTTATGACTGTTTTTGCTTATATGGTTGATGTACTTAACCGAATAAAAGTTTTCAAACTAAACTAGTGCCCTTTGTAAAGCCACACAATAGAAACAGACTGGGAGTCACCTAACGAAAGGTCCCGTATTGTAAGCTTAAATAAATTAAAAGTTCCCTACCGCATCCAGCATCTCAGCGTGAAAGGACATACTGAGACCCTGCATGTCGGGGAAAGGACGGGCCCCCACCTCGTACCGCCTGCCCGTCCACACAAGGGAAGCCGGGGGTGGGTGTAGCCACCACGCAAAGGCCGGAGCGAGAGGGCGCAGACCCCCTCCCACGCCGGACCGGGATGAGGCCCGACCGACAAGAACCAGCCTTCCCCCGGGAACGCCCCTCCCTCCGCCCCCTGCATCGACCCGCATCCGCAACCGAGGGAGCGCGGAACGCTGCCCGTTCCCGCACAATACGGGCACTGCCGAAGACTCCAAGGGGGCCATGCGGCCGGGAGAGAAAAGAACCCGTCTAGAGGCGTGCACTTCTCGTGCCCACCCGCACCCAGGGCCCTAGAAAGCATGCCAGAAGTGCCGGAGCAGAGACACACTCCCCCGCTGAATGCCATGGAAATACCTCCCGCCAGCACAAGGACCCCAGCGTCTGGGCCCACTGCCGCGAGAGCCCCGGGTGCCCAGAAAAGACCTGGGCCCGCCCCCGCACCACCTGCGCGGCAGAGCTATCGGGCCTCCGGGAGAGGCACGGACGGGCACACCGGGCGGGGGACCAACCGCGCAGCACCGCTAGGCCCCCCGCGAAAACCGCGCATGGGCGCAAAGCTGACAGCATACCCGCCTGCTGGGAAGAATATTAAACCCCCACACCAAGCCACCGCACGCCGCCCCGATAACCCCCTCTCCCCACCTGGCCCTCCGCCCACACGGGAGCACACCGGGGAAAGAAAGGCAGAAGCAAAACAACTCCCGCCCTCACCTGGACCCACCTCTCCTACTAGCCCCCCCCCCCGCCTACACAAAATTAATGAGCCGGGGAAAGGGGACAACCCTAAAACAACCCACGATCGCGAAGCGGCAAGATTGGGGGAACGTAAGGGGTCGCAGGGAAACTCACCGTGATTCACCGAACACAGCGTTAGGGCAGCCAGGCAAGGCAGGAGGGGCACCGTCGCTCAAGACCAGGAAAAGAGGGGGCTCCAAAGGGCGGAAGAGGTATAAATACCTCTTCCCCACACACACCCTCACCCCCCCCACCCCCGCCGGAAGTGACATCACATGGGGACCCTCTCGAGTCCCCAATCACTAGTATGCTGGTGACTGTGCCATCGTGTGGCACTAAGGGTGGCCGCCCTCTTAGCAGGCCCCCTTTCGGGACCCGAGGCAGCCTGGCAGAGTGCTTGTGCCCCTGGGATGAAATGCCAGTCAAAACGTAGATGCACCCGGTAAAAACATACAGGTATACCGGTGATCAGCGCGCGAACATGAGCGGACCCGGCTGGGAGCTTCACAGGACGGAGAGTGAGTGCACTCTGTACCCAGACCGAGATGAAGAAGCAGAGGAGGGAGGCCAAAATGGCGACGGCACCGAGGCTACTAGGCGCCGGAACAAGCTTCTCCCCTGCCATCCGTGACGGTGATTGGGGCCTTCAATGAGACGCTGCCACCGGGAAGAGTGCTTCTAACTACACCGCTGCTAAGTCGAGACCGATCCTGCATCGCAGTGAGACCTGCGATGTGCCCAGTGAATTTACAAGCCAAGAGGGAGGACGGCCCTCCCCATGACACTCCGACCAGGTGGGGAGCCTTTGATGGGTAACAGAGGGTGAGAGAAAACGGCTGGGCTGGCTCTGTGTTGTCAGTCTGCCTACAGGGGCAGAGGGCAGTCAATCAGGACTTGCTGAGCAGATTGAGAGCCCTTGCCTAACCCTAACATGGCGCCTGATGCCAGCAACAACTGGAGAGGAGGTCCCAGCGTTTTGCGGCGGAGAGCGGCCCCCGCCAACTGTATAGAGCGCCCTGGGATCTGTCTGGGGGTCCCTAGAGGGGCAGGCGCCTAGAACCAGACTGGGGTTGCTGAGGATCAGGCAAGTGCCTACGCCCGGTGTCCAGTCTGTCTGTCTGCAAGGCGCTGAGCCTGGTGGGGGTTCCTGGGCCGATCACCCTCTTGTCTGAGAGGGAGAGAATTTTAATGGGTCTAGCAAGGTCTTGATTTGGCGGATCAAGCATGACGGCCCTACCGGCACCCCGGACGCCTGACTGCGGTGTTGGATGACGATGCCCCATGGGTGGAAACCAATAACTGTTTGTACCTCCCGCGGAGCCCGAGTATCCTTAGCCGATGCCCGGGTAAGCTGCCCTATGCAGCTATTGAGGAGTTTGGCTCTGGTTCACTCCCACCGCCGTCACCTACCCAGCCGGACATCGGACATTGTTTTTCACAGTGTGTCTCACGTTTTTGTCTGTCTTTTACTTTAACTGCTTTGACTGCTTTGTCCACCCGGAAGTACTTTTCCGTCTGCCTGACTCTATCTGCATTCCTTTCCCCTGTTTACCTTTCCCCCTCTACCTTCCACTGCCCTTAAGACGTGTGTCTTGACTATGCTACGCGCCAATAACTTATATTACTGTGTAATCTCATGGTTTTCCTCTATGCCTATACTTGGATCCTGTAACTGATGTCATTTTTGTAACCTGCAACTCGCTGATCCTCATGTAAAGCGCTCTGATACCTCCGGGTCTAGCCAGCGCTATATAAAACTCTGCAAATAAATAAAATAAAAAAATATGAAGTCTGTCCTCATCTCCCCGTTCCACACACTCATCTCTATCTTTGACACGTGCATATCCACATTTATTTTTATGTCTCGACTGGCGTAGCTGCGCTCATGCGCAGCTCGCTCGGTGACATTTTATGTTTTGGAGGAGTTTCAAGTAAAGGGCTTTAAGCCCCGCCCCTCCTTTCCATTGGCTGGCGTCACCATTTATGCTACGGTGGCCAGCCATTAGAAAAGAGCTCTTTGTGAGGTGCACTTTAGGCTTTTTCGGCTGGCCGACTTGGACGGGCTCGCCTGTTTCCATGCGTCGCAAAAGGTTTCCTATCTTTATGGGGCCATGTGTTTAAACACATAGCCCCATAAAGACAAGAAATCGTTTTGCGACGGGCGATAGTGAAAGCGGACCGTGCTTGTTTAAACTGCGGCCACCCCCCTACATTTACACCCTTTCTCCTTCTACAATTTGCTATCTTGTTTTTAAGATTTTTTAAGTTTCTACGTTTTAGGTGACTCCACATTTTATCCTTACCATTTTGTTTTCCCACCAAGTGAATATTTGCTGCCCAGACAATCTACATTTGCCATCCCCATTTGTAAAATGTGGAAGTGAAAGAACACTTCTGAGATGATCATATCTGGATATTTTCTTTCTTTGTCTTTTCGGTATTTTGACTGCGTACCTCAAGTGTTTCTAGAACAAAAAAACTATGCTTATCAAGTGGCATGCTTTCAGACATTTTCTGTGACCGTTATTTCATTTTTCCATTTTCTCATCACCCACCAGAGAGTCCGTGCTTGGCAGGCAAGGCGGCCAACTATTGACTGTAACACTAAGTTTCTCACTCTAAGAATGTAAAAATATCCCTAGGACTGCCTCACAAAGCGAGTCATACACTGGCCTGTTAAGACTGGCATTCCAGTGGCAGACTGGGCACTTTAGAAATGCCAATTTCACAACTTGGTTACAAATTTAATAAACGAGCCCTACACTCAGTAATGAATGAGTGGCAGTGTGTTTAAGGGCAGCACTGAACATCGCCTTTTTGGATGGGCGCCATTTTTTCTTGTGCTTTCTGTTATTCTACAGCAGTATGAAGAAAACGTAAGTTGGTGAGAGTTACCTTAACCAGAATGGCCTCCGGAGGTCATCTAGCTTCGAGAGCTGTGTTTGGGGTCAGGCTCAGAGCTTCATCGGTCCGCCCCCACTCCATCTAAACAATAGGGGTGTATTTAACCCCACTTAAGTAATTGCACTCGTGACGTGGACTTGCAGCCTCAGTGTCGTCACACCCACCCTGATCAAGGATCGCTAGGACATAATGTACCCAATGCTTAATTTGAGCCGGTGTGTGGAAGTGGGGGCCACCAACGCTCATTTTTTTTTGTATAAGAAGGGCGTAATTTTCATCCTGGGAGATAGAGCAAGAAGGAGAAATGAAACATGTAAGGAAGAGCGAAGGGAGAGAAGGTTAGAAAATCAAGGACGAAGTTGAGAAAGCAGACTTGTTGATAAAGAACCTACCATAGTGAGTTGTAGGGGAGGTTTAGGGTGGCGGAAGAAGGAGGCCTGCGGTGGAATCGAGACAGAGGTCCTTGGTGTTCGGTTTCCCCAATTTTGGGCAGAGTTGGCAGTCGGCTCATAAGAAAAGCATTGGGCCCCTACAGTTATGTATTTGTTTGTTTACAAATAAGGCCCTGCGGAGATGTGAACCTAACTACTTCCACCCAGAGGAACACGACCAGAGCAGGCACCCCGCGTGCTCTTTTACAGATTCCTTTGCACAGTGACACTCACTTGATCAACTCCCAATAAACATTACATACTAGGATAATATCCTAAACCACTCACCAATGCTACCGGTATAAACAGGTGCATTACCAACGGTAACCTGCAGGTGGCGCGCTGGCGGAAGTGGTCACGCTTTCCACCTTTGGCCCAATATAGGTTTAAAGAGCAGCAAAATGTCAAATTATGGAAGACAAGCAGCTTTTGTTTTCCATGGGGCAATTTAATGGTCTTTAAAGTGCCTTTTAAGGTAGCGACTGCCAGGCTCTACCTTAATGTGTGGAATTTAAGACAGCCATTGAAACATTGGACAACGAATGTGAATCTACATGGAGGCCCAGGCCTGGGGGGTTTGAAAGAGAATGTTAGAACTAATACCAGGGAGAATTCTGCTGACATTAACTGTAGCGGGCATGCGCTGCTGTTCAGCTAAGTGACAGTTCAACTTACGTTATTTCCAAATTAAATGCAAACTGTAAGGAGTTTGTAACCTCAAATAAGTAATTCAATTAGAGCGCAAAGGTAGGTAACCAACATCAGGGTTGGGTTGGGATTGAAAATCGGCTCGGGCACGCAAAAAAAAAAGAAATCGGCCCACATTTGCTTAATCACTCCTCAAATCACTGCTATGGCGTAATCATATAAAAAAAACTTTGGGGGGGGGAGTGTAAAAAAAATGCACTTGTTAGTTTACAGTGGTGAAACAAGTTAGGCCACTTCTACTCAGGCCCCCTGCCCCCACTCAGGATGTGCACACATTAATGGGCTAGCCAGAGAGCAAAGAGGATGATACCTCTGCCTGTTGCTAAATGGAGGTAATGAGCGCTCATCTGCCTCTAGAAAGGCCACTCAGACACCCACTGGGCCGCTGGCTGTATTCTAACAATGCAGCCAGCGCCCAAATGGCCACCACAGACTGCTCAAAAAAGAGGCCCACAGCAGCACACGGACACTGGCCCCTCGGGCATTGCCCAAATGCCTGCGTTACCAATCCGCCGCTGACCAACATTGTAGCACATATATGTTTTCAGTACTTGGATTTCATTCCCATTTAAAATGATGGTATCACTGCGAATGCAACAATTTGCAATAAAATGATCTCAAAATGTAGCCCCAAATTCTCTCAAAGTAACGGTTCATATCTTTCAGGACAAGAAAGAAATTGTTTAACAGCCACTGCGGCACTTTTGGCACCCTCACTGTTGCTGCTGCCTTCCAGCACGTGATCTGAGGCAAAGTATGGTTGACATTCGCACCCTGCGAGGTGGTTCAGTGCGTTAATGCTCGCTGCTGATATCTACAGTGATCTCAAGATCACGAGTACAATTGCCGGCAAGACAGATTTGGCCTACCTTTTGTCCGAGGTGGGTAAAATAAGGACCATTTAAATGTAATATTAATATCTGACGTTGAAAATACTTAGGTATGTCAGAAGTGTGATAAGCGCTATACCAAAAACAAGCTATTATTTTGCTGTGACGTAAAAAAAGGGTGAGTACTTTGGTGGATAATATAATTTAATAGTGCACATTGCAAAAATGGCAGTGGGTGAGATGTATTGTACCGAAAGTCATTGGAACAGAATGGCATGCTGTGCTGTGTTATGAATATATATAGCAGATTCCAGCAGCACTGGAAAACACATCTTGTCAAGTCGCTACAGCCATCGTAAAGCTATAGGAGACCGAAGGTTTATCAACATGGAGGAATATGCATACTCTTAAATTAAATTGGGTACGTTCAGGCAATGTAAAGCATACATACATGCAATCAGTCAGTCAGTCAAAGATAACTTTATTTGGTTTATCATAACCATAAAGCATATAAAACACAATTTATTACATGAAAAATTTTAAAGCGAAGTGTATTTTAACTCTGTTAAAATATTTACAATTTCTGTAAAAAAAAGTCCTTTTCTGTCCCTGAGCCTTTAGTCTTTTCCAGCTTTAGCAAGTAAATTTTCTACTAATATCATGAATTTTACCCCCGACATATTAAAATATTTGATGAGGCGCCCATTCAACTTGTTACCGCATGTCTACAAGTGCCAGCGTTTAAATCAATTAAGACTGTTTTCAACAAGTTCCTTCTTTCTACTTTTACTGATTCACAGACGCACAATATGTGGCTTAAAGTTTCTATATGGTACCCACATAAACGACATGCTTTTGTTTGCTGTTTATTTTTCCAGTTGGGAACCAAGTCCTTCAAATAGTGATCGCCAAATCTAAATGCCATGAACCTCCTTTTCAATGATAGTCGGAAGTGGGCTGCTAGATAGGGTTGTGGTTTTAAGCTATATATGAGTTTATTACAACCCATGCATGGCGGCTTTTGGCCAATCTCCTTTTATCTTCCACAAAGGATAATGCCTTTTCCCTGTTGTTACAGACTTTGTTAAATGAGGACCTTTCCAGCTTTCTATTCCATATTTCTTCGATCTCTAGTTCCCCCAGGGCAATACGCAGATGGTCACCCCAAGTATTTGGGTTTCTTTGATCGTATTGTAGTTTTATTCTGTCCAGCATAGGTTGTTCAATGTTCCCATTTCCGCTGCTCTGAGTTTCCAGCATAATTTTACCAAGATTGCTTTCCTTTGGAATTCTTGGTTCTGGAGCCCAAATTCCAAACGTATTGGGAAATGGGAGTGCGCATGCGTGGTTAACAGTCTCCACGCATGCGTGAAAAAGTAGTGGCTTCCTGAACGCGACATGCCGCATTCTTTTATCTATGGAGCACTCTTCATCCAATGAAGAGTAGCTACATAAGGAGGAAGAGCGGGATCTCATCCACCTCCACTTCCGCTCGGTTTAGAAGCGAGGGCACCGACGGACAGGTTAGTCGCTGAGTGCTCGCTTTAGACTTTAGTGAAGTTCTGTTTGAGAAACTGGGCTATCCATTTTCTGTTGAAACAGCTAGGTCATTAGGACTCGTTATAGTCCCTATTTTCTACTTTCTTAGGGCGAAGGCATCTTGCCTTTTGACACTCGTATACAGACTAAGGGCCGCTGAATATGAGAGGCACAGGCAGCCATTGAGGGGCGCTTTCCAATAATTTTCCAATAATTTCCCACTTATGCAAATGTGCTGGAGTCTTAAACAAGTCTTCAGTCTCCTGCATCCCTATATATAGTTTTTGAAGAAATAGAGTTTTTTTAAAACAACTGTGTGGATTGGTTTAGGATATACATTTCCAAAGAAGTCACCTAGTAACACACAGTAATATCGGAATACTGGACTATGTGTAGGATCGCCAGATGTGCGATTTCTATGTACCCCATGTGAATCTTTGGGGCGGTCAGTGTTGGGTGTTACATTTTGTCTACTATCACACGTTTGTTGGGTTATGTGTAGTACTATTAGGTTGGGCGCTGTAAAGTTGTGTGCTTACTGTGTCTTTTATTTCTACACTATAGAGCGGGGCCTCATACTCCCGAGCGGTTGCCGGGTGAGGTGAGGTCATCACCCACACAAAGTTGGGTGAGTATCACTGAGAGGAAATGCCTTAAAGTGATCAAGCTATTATGTTTTTTAAGATGCAGAATGTAAATTATTCCTGCAGGTGTGACTGTAAGGTCTCTGTATGTGTACGCCAGGTGGATGTGTGGGATCTGATGTTGTTTGACACATTGTCTCTGTGTTCTTTTTTTCTCTTGATAGGAAGAAGACACTTTTTTCTCTCTTCTCCAGTGGACATTTAAGTATACAAGTTCCTGGTACATATGTAACTTTGTATTAGTACATCTTTGTTATCCTTCACTTTAACACATCATATGAAGTTGCAGTAGCTAATTATTTATGTTAAGATTCCTGAAGAAAGCTGGGCTAATTGCCCTCATAGCTGAAACATGTCGACCATACTGCACAAAGCCAGAGAGTAGCCTCACTACTTGGCGTGTTTTTAATCTTTGACACTGGGACTTGTTTTGAAAAGCTCTTCGGAGTCCTGGTAGTAATTTTTATTATTATTTTTTGAGCACTGCACTGTTTTCATTCTATCACTTTAGGGTGTCACAAATAAGACCATGTTCTTGACAACTTCTCCCGCATTGACACTATATGGTCATACGAGGGATGGTAAGATCAGTATTTCCCACGTGACGTGAACTCCACCACATGGGTGGTCTGATGGGAATTACTTTAGCCTTTTGTGACCAACAGTCTTTAATTATATTTTTACAGCCCTTGGTCTCATACACTCACCACCACTGCCTCACGGTCACTATTACAGTCACACACTGTTTCCAGACCTGGTCTGCTCTTTTGTGTGTTTTGTATCTTGCTTAGGGGAGCGAGCAGACAGGTCATAAAATATTCCCCCCGACCCTCCACACACCTGTTCTGTTTTTCCTTGTTTATATGGACAAATTCTACCGCCAAGAGTTCGGACGATGGTATTTCCCCTAATTTGGGAATTTCTTTGAATAGTCGCATTAAGTTTCCCCTGTTTAGTGTATCCTTTTTTCCTTTTGTTTGGTATTCTGGCCTGAAGATTAATTTACAGCCTGTCTCTACTGGATCGGATTGAGGTTCCTGGTTTTGTTCGTTTTTTTCCCTTATTGTTTCCCAGGCCTTAGTTTTACTCAGGGGCTCTATAAAAGGCCTTTCTTTTAGGCTAGATTTTGCCGTTGAGTCGATCACGTCAATTTGACCTCTTTTGGCCTCCGTTGTTCTATAACTTGTGGCTGGCCTGGCGTTTTCCTTGTAGGTTTTTCCCGATGGTGCATTGCAGATCCTGCCTTTTTTATCCAGGGTAATTAGTAATTGGGTATCAGTACTCAAGAGACGTTCCACCTATGGTCCAGGGCTCTTTCCCCATTTAGGCGAGTCAGGTTTATCTTCATCAGTTCTCCTCATGGTTGTTTTTACCTGGTCCAAGTTTTTTTAGCCATCATGGGTTTTTGCTTCGGGTACGTATTCCAACGATCTTATTTAACTTTCCTGTATTTCTGTTACTGGTTTATTTCTCCCCCTTATTCGCATATTTTCTGTTTCATCCTCTATGTTAATTATTTTATTTATTACTTTTTCTTCTACTGCCTGTCCTCATTTTGTTCTGAATTCGGCGTTTTCTGGTGACCACTGGTTGCTTTCCCTGGAAATGTAAAAAGGCCCTGGATTATCTGATGTGTTTATTTCTTGGATGTTTAATTATGCTTTTGGAGTGTCATCTGCCCGCTCTGTCACATTTTTATTTCCTTTTTGTGAAAATATAGCATAATTTTGTCTTTTTTCCCGCTTGGTTTTTAAGATAGCGTTCTTCCTTGCTTTCCGCGCTCGTTTGCGTTGTCTTTTGGTTTGGTTCTCCAATACGCTTGGTGAGGCAGGGGCATTGTTTTCACTGAGCCCGTTTCCTTCATCGTTTGTTATATTTGCTTTCGTTGTGTTTATGGTGTCTGCAGTTTCAATGCTTCGCCTCATGTTCCTTTGTTTTTCAGACCTTATGATTTTGCCTTTGTTTTCTTGGACCGGTGTTTCTTCTCTTTGCCTTGTTGTTTGCGCCACGCGTAGAATTTCGGTCAATATTTCTGGTAGGGATGCCAGTTTATCTATTATTTTGCCACATCCACAGCTTTGATCTAATGGTTTACTTCTAATTTGGCTGTCTTTATTTATTCCTTTGGTTATTTGGTCTGTTATTTTGTCCAGCTTAGTATTAATTCCTGCTATGTGTGTTGCGATCAAATTCATTAAGTCTACCTGGTCGTCTAATTTATCCAATTGGAAATTTAAAACGGCAATAGCTTGCTATAGACTTCTTAGTAGCGATTCGCTCCAAGTGACCGACTCTATGTTGTTCGGTTGTATTAGACTCCCTGATTTGGAGTCGAATCCGCTTACTGATGAAATGGTAATTGGAGACTGTATTTTTATGTTTCCTTGTGGTAGTCCACTTTGCTCGTTGTTTGTTTCTTTCCAATGGTTGGGACTAGAGGTGCGCTTGATGGGTGTTGAAACAGCTCCCCTTTCTGCTCCTTTTTCCCTTTTTTCCGGCGGGCCCGTCTCTTTGTGTTTCCCTTGCCTGTTCGCCCATAATTCCTTCTCTCTATGCGTGTTAAATTCTAGCACCTTTATGAGATCGTCTTCCTCTTTGTGCCTCTTCTGTCGTTGCGTAGATTGCCGCCATCGGGTCTTTTAAAAATTTAAATTTACGCTTTGCGTGGTTCCCCCCAAACTTAAATGGTTCTGGTGTTGCAATTGGGGTCAAGCTCTTTTTTTGCAAATTGGGGTCCTCTTTTGTTTGGGCTTTTGTTTGCAGATTTGTTTGCAGATTTGTTTTAATCTTTTGTTGTCACTCTTCTCCTGTTTTTATAAGTGGGGGCTTGGCGAACTTTTCCTGACCGCATATCCCCGGTTCTCTACTCAGACTGGGCCTATGACTGTTCGAAAGGACTTTTCTGGGAGGGACGATCTGCTTCCCTCACAGCAACCGAACGAGCTCCTGGCGTCTGTCGGTGACTGTCAGCAATCGCAATAGAAAGAGGGCAACAGTGTCTGAAGGAGTGTGGTCCCTGCAATCAGTTTCCAACACCTTCCACCTGTGTCATGAAGGGAAACAGTAACTCTAAGAAAAATCCAAGGGAACTGTGAAAGGAAGCAAGCAGAGGTTGCAATTGCATTACTTGTGGACATAACCAGAATTGGATTATAAGAAGCGGGCTCACTGGAATTATGCAATTCTTCGGCTCTGAAATTTCACGCATAGTTATGGATTTAATTACCGTACTTGCCACACAAAACACCATGTGCTACATAATTAGCAGAATTCAAAATGTTGTTCCTATCTGAAACGATTTACTGGTTTCTTAAAATTACACCTTACGTGGGAGTGCACAGGAGCAGACACCTTTAAAAGATCCACGAGTCACACATTCTAGGGGCTGACTCCTGCAGCCAGGTGTAAAAGTGGTACTAATGAGATTAAACATTTTTTTCCCGACAATATCAATGTGGCTTAATATCACAAAGTAGTGAAACAATAAATCTGTAGAGTGTGCCACATTATGCCGCATAATTTGCCTGTTACTGGATAATCACTGCGACCAGCAGCGCGTTCTAAATTAACAAACGTAGCCCCAACGACATGGATCCAAGACAGCGTGGCTGTAGATAGAAGGAAGCTGAAATAACTAAATGAGAACCCGCAGATTATACGGCTCCTCGCTCTTCTCTGCTTTGGAATACAACTGTTTGTCCTCTCGGTTTGGAGCCTTGACCCAAGAATTGAGTTAATATTGGTCCTGAGGAGAACCCTGGCATTGACGGGGTTTGAAACGCGTCGACCGACCCGGTCCCGGGTCACTTTAAAAAAACACTTGATCCACAATTACATTTGCAAATAGCACGAGGAGTGATTTTGTTTCCTTTTCTTTGAACTTTACAAAGAACTATAAGTTGCCCAAAAAAACAGGGGTCATTTCTGCATTTTGTACAGTATTGTTGACACCGGGACTAGTATGTGTATGTATGAGTAGTGGGATGAATGTATGGCCAAGAGTGTTTGAATTTGAGAGCGTGTGTAATTTGTTGTGTATATTAATCTTTCACTGTTGTATATAAATGTATGTAGTTTGTTTGTATTTCCATGCATAAAACAAATATGCGGTAAAAATTGAATAATCTTTGAAAAAGAAGCAATAAAAATTACATGTTGCAATTTATAAAGCAGGTTTCCATGTTACATTCATGACAACCATTTCTTAGATCAAGAATTTGGAAGTAAGGTTCTCAGCACTGGCAATTGTGTTGTTTCTTTAGTTAAGTTTGGCTCAGCCTTGCTGAGTTTTGAGTCAAGACCCTTTCAGTTGTCTTGCAGCCTTCCCAAGAAGCATGACTTCCATCTTGCCCGGATTCAGCTGGAGACAGTTGTTGGTCATCCAGTTTGAGATTTCAAGTATACCTGAGGCAAAGCGGAGTCTATCTGCTTCTATATTTGGGCCGATGTTAAATAGTAGCTGGGTGTCGTCGGCATACGAAATAGTTTCGAATCCCAGGGCTTCCACTACCTTAGCCAATGGTGCCATATAGATATTAAAAAGGGTGGGGCTAAGGCAGGAGCCCTGGGGGACACCTTTGTCCAGAGATGTTTTCTCAGACTGATAAGGGCCCAGGATGACAGTTTGAAATCTGTCCACCAGGAAGTTCTGCAGCCACTTAAGAGCAGTACCTTGGATGCAAAAAGATCTTATTCTCTCCGCGAGCCTAGTATGCGAGATGGTATCAAAGGCTGCGGAGAGGTCAAGCAATATCAAAATCGTTGAACCTCCAGCATCGACAGTCATCCTCAGGGAATCGGTAACCGCTAAGAGAGCCGTTTCCGTACTGAAACCCCGACGGAAACCCGATTGCGAGGAGTCCAAGATACAATTAGTTTCAAGGTAGCTGCTCAGTAGCCGATTAATAATACTTTCGAGCATTTTTGCTAGAAGTGGGAGCAAAGAGAATGGGGCGATAATTGCCCAGGTCTTGAGGATTGGCCGAGGGTTTCTTTAGAATCGGGGGGACAAATGCCTCCATCCAGGAGGCCGGAATTATGCCTTCATGGATTGAGAGGTTAAAGATATTTTGGACAGTAGGCACTAGAATATGGGACAAAAGAGATATGATTTTTGGGGGGCAAGGGTCCACAGGAGAGCCTGATTTAGCCATCTCTAAGGCATTTTTAGTCTCTACTAATGAGACCGGCGTAAAGCATTCCAGGGAGCATTCTATCCGTCTCATAGAACTGCCCGGACAGGGTTCCAAGGGTAAAATTGCCAGATCGGGTAATACAAAATTGGAGTAGATTTTAGAAATTTTCTCCTGGAAAAAACTGGCCAGAGAATCACATAGTTCTTGGGACTCTATGGGTGATTGTTTACACGCTACTGGCGCCACAAAGTCCTTAACATTGTCAAATAGGGCCTTTGATGAGTTACTTGAGCTCTCAATTTGGTTCAAAATATACAAGCATCTAGCTGCTTTCAAATTCCGATGATAAGCTGCCAAGGCATATTTAAAAAACTGTTTTGTCTGCAGAGATTTACTCTGTCGCCAATGCCTCTCCAATTGTTTGCAGGAAGCCTTTTCCTGCCTTAGTTCAGCGGTGTACCATTGTCCCGAACGTCGGTTAGGGGTTGTTCTGGAGTTTTTCCTTATAGGAATGATTCCATCCAGAACTTTCCCCAACGTTTCATTAAAAGTAATCAGTGAGTTTGATACATCCTGATCCTCTATAAGACCCAGCTGCTACATGTCAGTGAGGAGTTTATTTACCTCTGGTGAAGAATGCAATTCACAATGGAAATTAAAGTCACCCAACAAGAGGAACTTATTAGAGGCAAGGGCGTGGATAGCTATCTACTCCACTAATCTGTCTACAAAGTCTGTTTTGGGACCAGGAGGCCGATAAACTAGGGCTCCTGTCCAGCTTTCCGAAGGGGATGAAATTACTTTGAAGATGCCTATTTCCAAGTCTTCATCCACTAGTGTATTTATACAGGAGATACTAAGATGATTTTTAAAAGCGATGGCTATACCCCCCTCCCCCCTGCTTTTCGCCATCCTATCAAGATGGATACATTTGTAGTTGTCAGGAATGGCTACATTAATGAAAGGGTGGTTAGTAGAGTTCAGCCAAGTTTCGGTTAAAAAATAAATCTCCGGGGGGTGTGTGTTAATCAAATCCCATATTTCAAAAGGATGTCTAGCTAGGGAGCGTACATTACATAAAATATAGGCTAGACCCTCCAAAGGAGAGGTTCTTAAAAGTCGTGTTAAAGGTACATGGCTTATAAGTTGGTTTCCCTGGAAAGTGCAGCATCTACAGGCTACTGGACCTTCCAATTGCTCTGGGAATTTTTTTGTGCAATTTAAAATGGGGAATTGTTTCTCAGAAGCTGTTTTGTGAATGTTAAGGAGCTCACTTGACGAATAAACTATAATATTAGAAGATTTAAAATCTAGCTGATTTTGCGCAGGAGTCATGGCCTCGGGGCACGTCAAGGCTCGGACGGGCGCAGACGGGCTTACCTTTGGCGCACCTTCGGCGCGACAAAGGCACGCACGCTGCTCGCGTCCGCTACGCGGAAACTTGTCCGTCTGCCTTTATGCTGACGCCGAGCGCGTCAGAGGACTAGACCGCCACCCCAACGTACCCCTTCCGAAATGGGAGTTGAGTGTGACCGGCAGCCTCTAGGGGAAGGTGGAAGCTCTGCGCCCAATCGTCGGAGCAAGGGAGAAGACTACGGCAGTAAGTGCCGTGAATTTTAAAAAGCACACAAATTGCCAGAGAAAACAATTAAAAACAAAGTACAACGCTCCTAACTCCAGGCTTCCGCCTCAGGAGTAATCTGAATGTACATTGAATGGACTGAGGGGTGCTTGTTTTGTCTAAGGATCTCACAGCTCTGTAGGGTGAGGTTAGCTAATGGATTCTTTGTTGACCCTTTTCAAACGTTGGCTTTTTTAAAATCCATGTATGGGTCATTTTACTGATTTTGAAAGGGCGTTGGATAATTTTGAAACCACACATGTGTAAATATTTCTCTGGAGTTAATAATGAGTGACTGTATTTTCTGCGACCAACAGACATAGACTGCAAGTCATGAGTCAAAGGTCTTTTGTCATTCTGTAAATGTAAATGTAAATGTAAATGTATTGGCATTTATATAGCGCACTACTTACCCGTAGGGTCCCAAGGCGCTTCGACCGCTGCGAAACCCTTCCTGGCTTCCCTGAGAGATGGTCCCTTAATGGGTATCTCCAGGGTGAGACCAGGCATCCCCGGCGGTCTGGTGGGGCCGTTAGTGAAGATGAGGCAAGCTAATGCCCAGAGTTGCCGAGTGTGATCGCTGATCAGAGTGGGCACCAAGGCAAGAGAATTATCGAGTCCGCTGACCCTGGTCCAGAAACCTGCCGCGCCGGGATTCGAACCCTGGTCCCGGGCCGTCCTCTGCTCTCGGGTCTGCCGCCTCTAACCAGTGAGCCACACTACTTCACTACATTCTGCTGTGTTTAAAATGAAGAAGAGAGACTGTTTTTTTATTTTTCATTTTACAATCTTCTCAGTTCCTCTATCGGCTTCTATTGTTGATTTTTTTGTTTCTTTTTAGTTTTACTTGCTTTTACCTTTTCTTCGACACGCTTTGTTTTGGCTCATCCATGGTCCATATGTATTTTGTACATATGTGATTTCTGCCCCCTAAGAGTCTCTGATTGTGGAGGTGGTTTAGGTATAATATTCTTCTTCTGATTTTCCCATGTGTGGTTCCCAGATTTGTGTAAGCAGTTCTGTCGTGGTTCTCTCCATTTCTACCTAACTCATTCCCTCCCGAAGCAAACTGATACTGTCTTCTAGCAATAGGATGTGAATGGGGTATCCTAGTTCACTTTTTCTCCTGAAGCCAACTGGTACTAGCTTCTGGCAATATGATATGAACTGGGTAGCATAGTTCACTTTGCCTCCAGAAGCATACGAGTACTGTATTATAGCAATAGGGTGTGAATGGGTTATCCTAGTTCATTTCCCTCCAAAGCATACTGGTACTGTCTTCTAGCAATAGGGTATAAATTGGGTATCCTTGTTCACTTTGCCTCCTGAAGCATACGAGTACTGTCGTAGCAATAGGTTGTGAACTGGGTATGCTAGTACACTTTGCCTCCTGGAGCACATGGGTACTGTCTTCTAGCAATAGGGTAGGAACAGGGCATCCTAGTACACCTTGCCTTAAGTAGCATACGGGTACTGCCTTATAGCAATAGGTTGGTGAACTGGGTACGCTAGTACACTTTGCCTCCTGAAGCATATGGGTACTGTCTTCTAGCAATAGGGTATGAACAGGGTAACCTAGTACACCTTGCCATCAGAAGCATACGGGAACTGTCATAGCAATAGGTTGTGAACTGGGTACACTAGTACACTTTGCCTCCTGAAACATATGGGTACTGTCTTCTAGCAATAGGGTATGAACAGGGTATCCTAGTTCACTTTGCCTTCTGAAGCATACAGGGGGAAACATCCTTTACAACGCAACTTTTACCACGCAGTGCTTTTACATCGCAACTTTTACAACGCAAACCATTACAACGCATTGCGCTGGGGGGCGCTCTAGGATAGGGAATAGATTTAATTTACTATCCAACACCTTCCCTACTATCCACAGGGACTGGAGTTGGAATAGTAAATTAAACTATTCACTATCCAACACCCCTCAACACTATGCGTTGTAAAGGCATGCGTTGTAAAACTTGCGATGTAAAAGCATGCGATGTAAAAGCATGCGTTGTGATATCATACATCCCGTACAGGTACTGTCTTCTAGCAGTAGGGTATGAACAGGGTATCCTAGTTCACTTTGCCTCCTGAAGCATATGGGTACTGTCTTTTAGCAACAGGGTATGAACAGAGTATCCTAGTTCACTTTGCCTGCAGAAGCTTATGGGTACTATCTTATAGCAATAGATTGTGAACTGTGTACGCTAGTACACTTTGCCTCCAGAAGCATATGGGTACTGTCTTCTACCAACAGGGTATGAACAGGGTATACTTGTTCACTTTGCCTTTAGAAGCATACTGGTGCTGTCTTCTGGCAATAGGGTGTGATTTAGGTACCCTGACTGTTTGCCTTGAAAATTCTGTTGGTGCTGTGTCTTTACCACAGGGTATGACTTGGGCACAATTTACCAGTTCTAAACTTTTCCAACCTATTCTCTGTTTCTATTTATCCTTTACATTCTTTTTCCTTGTTGATTGTCTCCTGATACCCATTCCTTTTCTTTTTAGGTCTCAGCCTGGCGAAAGCAACGCATGTGCTGGATGCTTTACTGGCGGCGTGATACACAGATGGCTTTTTTTTCGCCGCCAGTAAAGCCAGTCCTCTCTTGCACATCTTCTGTCCGTCCCATGATGGGGCGCGCTTGTTGTTTTTTTCTCTCACCTCAGAAACAACACGATGCCGCTGTCTGTCAAATCAATGCAACCTTTTATCCTCTCAAGAAAGCTTGGAGTTGTTGTAATTGGGAGAAAGCGCCACCCTGGGAAATCTGCACAGTCCCTTAACAATGGCCAAGTGGTGAGCAGGCACTTTGTCGGGCTCGCAATTTGAAGTCTACCACTGGAACAAGTAGATATAAAAAAGTAGATATAAAAAATCACTTTCAATTATACGTGATCAACTTATGTCAGGAACTACATTTAAACAGACACACGCCTGTAACAGTAATCTGCACACTGTCCAAACTCACATCATTTGATGCCACATTCTAAATCAGATTTCCCGAAGTGCATCTATAAGGTATTTGTTTTGAAGGCGACGAAACACGACTTAGCCAGTTAAAAGCCCCTTGTTGCGTTTGGTGTGACTTGCGTGTCACTAGTTCGGATCCCAGAAGGGCAAGTTCAGCCTAACATCCCTGCGATTAGCTGAGTATTGTCATAGTAGGCGTGGGAACACATGTTCCCAAGTGCTTTGGAACACCAAAACTATAACTTAAAGCACTGTTTACAAAAGGGATATTAACATTTTTTAATGACTTTTAATGACTACTTACGGTTTACGAATCCTAAATTTCTATGTTTATATTGATGTTTTTTAAATACTCATAGCAACACCCAATAAACCATATAACACTATTTAGAAAATCTGATGGAGCAGATTGAAAAGAAACAAAGATGAATATTTACTAATTTTCCACGCAATGCAGTATAGCAATCCATTTTGTTGCGCTGTGCTGTGCAAGTGGGAAAACATATCTACAAAGATTGATCTCACTGTTCTGCAGTTGAACGAACAAGGCTGCCTTGAATGACAGACAGTCTCATTATGATGCAGAGTGAGTGTGGCTGTCTAGCTCAGGATATGTACTGAACGCAGACCCTTCCAGTAGAAATTAAAATGCCTACACAGAGTTAGAAAGATCCCACGCAGCGGATGTCTGCTGTCCACTTCAGCCCACATACAACAAGTTTTTTGGGAGAAATGTAACCATTTCTACTTTTAGTACCTTCTTCATGGAGGTGTTCATTTTTGAAACAGTATTTTCAGTTTGGAAATTATGTTAATAATGTTGACACAAAAGTGTAAAATGAAATGTATAATGGAATTGTGCAGCATATATATTTTGATAGATTGGATTTAAAGTGACGACTATATAAGTGAGTGTACAAATATAAATTAGAGAATATTTGATGAGATCGATGTACAAAGATATATAATATCCTATGAGGTCGATGTAAAGAGTGCATGTTCTCCCATTTCTCTTGGGATAGATAGGTGGTGAATTACCTACGGACAGGATTCAATAGAAACTACTAAAGAAATACGTTTTTTAAACAATGATTTTTGAGATTGCTTTTGTTATATTTGATACAAAAGTATGAATTAAATGCAGAATGAAACTGTGAGGTGTATAATTTCAAAATGAGGAATTGTACTTATATTGATTGATTGATTTTTCATTTTGTAATAAATAATAGAAACATACTAGATGGGCCTGATGAAGCGATGAACATCGCACCCATTGGCCTTTGTGCTGTTATTATTTTGGAAGTAATACATTATTATTTACTGCGGACTATGCCTCTTGCCTGTTTGTCTGATTAAAATCGCTGGGCTGAAGCTGTCAATTTGTGAGGGTAGAGCGTTTTGCAGTGTATGTATGAGTGTGTGTGTATATATATATATATATATATATATATGTGTAAAAAAATCAGAACTTATAGAAGGGTTTAAGCAATACTGAAAGCCTCTTTAAACAACCGTTTTAAATGATTTTTAATTGGGGCTTGTGAGAACTGTAACTGGATAGCCAGCAGCAAAGAATTACAGTTTTGGCTGCTGCCACAGAAAAGCTCTTTGACTCCTGGTAGAAGTTATAACCTTGGAGACCTTAACTAACAAACATTAAAAATGCAACGGTTCTCGCCTTTGATTAAGTTAAAGCCATTTGCTTTGCTATACAATACCATTAGCAAAGCAAATGGCTTTAACTTAATCAAAGGCGAGACCTATTGCATTTTCAATTCTTGTTTTCTGATAAATACTTCCAACTGCAGGTTCCTCACCTTAGTATACTCCCTAAGCGTCAGACTGGGTCTGGGAATTCTTCTTAGCAGTGCTCCCCTGTGCTGCTATTTGGCGCCACATGGCTCCTCTTTGACTCCGTAGCAACCCAGAAGTGATGCAGCGGAACCGCATATAAGCTCCATACCTGCATTCAGATGCCAGTTCATTCCTTTCCACTCCTTCAGATGAATTTTGTGTCTTTTGACAGCTTAAAAAACAAATTCCATTGTGTTAGGGAACGATGTCCCACCCAAAAACTACAGGTTTCAAACCATGCTGTGACTGCAGTAAACGGATGTCTTTCAAGGACGCACATGAGGTCTCTGGTGTCAGGCCATGACTCAGTTTTGCAATAAACGTGCCCTCATTCACCAAGAGGCGATCCAGGACCGAGCGGTTAAGCTGTATACTCCACAGAACTCAAGAAGTTACAACCTTCACGTAAGTCCTGTTCCCGACTCACATGCACAGACTTGTTTTCACTTCTGATGCTGTTCTTGCAGGCGCTAGTATTGTGCTTGAAGTACTCCAGTAAGCCAAAATCAAACTCGAAGCCCAAGTATAATAAGAATTGATAATGCAATAGGTCTCGCCTTTATTAAGTTAAGGCCATTTGCTTTGCTATACAATACCATTAGGAAAGCAAATGGCTTTAACTTAATCAAAGGCGAGACCTATTGCATTTTCAATGCTTGTTATCTCTATGACTGTGGCCAAGCCACTAATTACATATTATTGGGAATCTCAAAGCACCCTTTTTTAAGGTTGGCTAAACAAAATTATCAGGGTTATTAATGTATGCAATTCAGACCAGGAACTTTTGTTAGAACCTTTTTTGGAGTGTCATTTAATGGGTTCAGTTTTAGTCAATATATGTGAATTGAACTAAATGTCATTTTGCCACCTGCTCTGTAGGGAAAACCGCGTTTACAACGCTATCTTCACGAAGCGGTACCATTACAACGCGGTCGTTACAACGACTGCGTTGTTACCACACATACATTTACATCTTAAGTCATTACTATAACTTGCTTTTGGGGGCGCACTAGTGTTGGATTTAGAATCCAACACCTTCCCTGCTGTTGCATAAACTGGAGTAGGAATAGTAAATAATACTATTCCTAAGTCCAGCGCACCCCCTACAGCATGTTGTAGTAATGACTTGGGATGTAATTGTATACGTGGTAGCAACGAGGTCATTCTAACGACTGTGTTGTAATGGCATGCGATGTATTCGCATGCGTAGTAACAGTATATATTCCTACTGCAGCGCTTAGGTATAGAATGCCTGTGGATGCGTTGAGGTGGGCAGCAGAGACATGGGGCGGGGGAGAGGGTTATAACTGTGGGTTCATTGACATTAGGAACTTCCCTGAGTAGTAGAGAGTGAGTGGTAGTGAGTAGTAGAGAGTGAGTAGTGGAGAGTAGTAGAGTGAGTAGTAGAGAGTAGTAGCGAGTATTAGCAAGTAGTAGCGAGAGAGTAGTAGATTATTAGAGAGTAGTAGAGAGTGAGTAGAGTAGTGGAGAGTAGTAGAGAGTGAGAAGTAGAGCGAGTAGAGTAGTAGAGAGTGAGTAGTAGAAAGTGAGTAGTAGAGAGTAGTAGAGAGTGAGTAGTAGAGTGAGTAGTAGAGAGTAGTAGCGAATATTATCGAGAAAGTATTAGAGAGTAGTAAAGAGTGAGTAGAGTAGTAGAGAATAGTAGAGAGTGAGAAGTAGAGTGAGGAGAGTAGTAGAGAGTGAGTAGTAGAGAGTAGGAGAGAGTAGTAGAGAGTAGTAGAGGGTAGAGAGTAGTAGAGAGAAGTAGCAAGTAGTAGCTAGAGAGTAGTAGAGAGTGAGTAGTAGAGAGAGTAGTAGAGAGTGAGAAGTAGAGAGTAGTAGTAGTAGAGCGTAGTAGAGAGTGACTAGTAGAGAGTAGAGAGTGAGTAGTAGAGAGTAATAGAGAGTGAGTAGAGAGAGAGTAGTAGAGAGTAATAGGGAGTGAGTAGAGAGAGAGTAGTAGAGAGTAGTAGAGTAGTAGCGAGACAGTAGTAGAGTAAAGAGTAGTAGAGAGTAGTAGAGTAATAGAGAGTGAGTAGAGAGAGTAGGAGAGAGTAGTAGAGAGTAGTAGCGAGAGTAGTAGTAGAGTGAGTAGGAGATTGAGTAGGAGATTGAATAGTAGAGAGTGAGTAGTAGAGAGTAAGTAGTAGAGAGAGAGTAGTAGGGAGTAGTAGGTTGTGAGTAGAGAGAGAATAGCAGCGAGACAGTAGTAGAGAGTGAGTAGTAGAGAGTGATTAGTAGAGTGAGTAGGAGAGAGTATGAGAGAGTAGTAGAGAGAGAGTAGTAGTGAGTAGAGAGAGTGAGTAGTAGAGAGTAGAGAGTGATTAGTAGAGAGTAGTGAACCCTAGAGTAGTAAACCCTTGGCTTCCGGTCACGGACCGACGCCAGCAGGCAAAGAGTTAAATAAAAAAAGGAGCGCTGTAAAATTGATCACCAGATCCAAAATTAGAGGATGTACATGATGCAGCAGCTTTGTGGCGGGAAAAGGACTAGATGGCTGGAACAGTCTCCGTTGACTGCATTTTTACTGTAAGTGTTTAGTAACTGGAGGAGCAGCTCAGCCCTCCACCCCCTCCGGGAACCTAACACAGAATGTGCAACCGTACAAAACCCTTCATTCCGAGGTGACAGCTCATCGGCGCATTCCTGCAATCTCACCCAAAGCCCGGCGTCCAATCGGCTCAGTAATGCGTTCCGCTGCAAGGAGACCTCAGGCGACTTAGAGCCCTAATTTGAAAATAAATAATTCTGAGCCCTCCAGGGCTGGGCGTCTGCTGGTTGCCCTGGGACACCTGCCAGCCTCTCCGACTGGATGGAGAGATAAAAGGTGCGGGGACTGACGGGAATAATGGGTGAATCACCGAGCTCAGGTCACGACGATACGGTGTCGGGTAGCAAAGCACTGCATGATCTCTGTCACTGTGCTGATGTATGAAATCACTGCTAAGGATAAGGCATGACACAGCAGCATTACTTGTTTACTGGTCATTGCTTTTCTTGGCAGCAATACGTTCTCTCCCGGTACAACAACACGGAGCAGCGCAGCATGTAATGAGTGCCGCACCCGAAAGCGAAAGAGGATCGCGCCGGAGCTGGTCTTTATGGGCCATGTGTTTGGAATACATGGCCCCATAAAGATAACAACGGAAAGCAGTTCAAGTGGGCCGGCACAAAAACCGAAAAGGAGGCCCACACAGACAGCTCATTTTGAATGGCAGGCCACCGTTTAGAATAGACGGTCATGCAGGTCAATGGAAATGAGGGGCGGGGCTTAAAGCCCTTTTCTAAAAGTACTCCAAGACAATAAATCTCGCCAAGCCAGCTGCGTGTGTGCGCAGCCACGCTAGCCGAGATCTAAAAAAGCAAAGCGACACTTAACTTCATCCTACCGCTCTGAACCTAAAAAGAAGGCACGAGGATGTCATGATGTGACTCGTTCATGTTTGAGGACTCTTGCCGCTGAGCTGATTCCACAACAATTCCAGTGCAACCTGACTTTCCTGGGCGTTCAGTGATGCACAGAAGATTGTTCCCAAACGCACACTTTGGGGCACCAAGAAACTGTAATGATCTTTGTCATATTACTGCGCAGGTCCTCCCTTGATTTTTTTTTTTGTTGAAAATATATTTTTATTGCAGATTAGTACAGTACAGACCTAATTTGGACAACCATCTGACACCCGACACGTTCTAATCACATGTCTCTTCAATACTCAATACACGGCCATTTAGCCCACAACCCAAAGGTCGGGCGGCATTAGTCCAAAACACAGGAAGAGATAAAAGGAAAAAAAAAAAACCTACATTGCCCTGCACGGCAATCAGGCCAACCATTATCGGTCATCAGAGCTCCTTTGCATCTGCTTTTCTTTTTCTCCCACCGCCCTAACAATCAAACTAAAACAATCCTTGGGACTTAGACTAGAACATATTTTCAACTACTCCCCCACCCATTGTGTTCGCTCTATGACTTCAACATCTACTTGAAGCATAAATTAGCAAATCAATGTAATCAACAGTTAGTCACAATAATCGGTGTCGTAGCTTATAATCATTAGCAGGGGCAATACCAAGTCAATACCCATCCCCCTATCCAGAACCCTCCCCCTCCTATCCAGTGACGGTGGTGTGGCCACTACCAGAATCTCATTACCCATCATAGCAGATCAGCAATTGGCTAGCCAAGCTATTTATTGTGTGTAACGATCACATGGACATTGAGCACTCATTTCTCCTCTTCTGTTGACTGGTGATCCTTTAAAGTCTGAACCAAAGCTTCCCACGACCTGGCCACCTCTAACGCCTTATCATTGCCTAAACAGGTAGCCTGTCTCAACTCGCCCATTTGCAGAATTCCCTTCGCCAACGGCCACTCAATGGTCCCTCTCTCGCCTTCCAGTGCCAGGTGATTTCGCGCTTGGCCAGCAGGAGCCCCAGGTCAATAAATTTGCTGGTGACCTTGGTCTTAGCTGTGTGCAGAAACCAATGCAACAAGCAGGTGGCCATATCATATTCTAGTTGTCACTCTGGTAACGCATTCAGCAGTTCCCCCACCTCCCACCAATAACTCTCCATTCGTGGACACAACCATAGCATGTGTTCTAGTTCTACATCCTCCTCCTGGCACCTGGGACACGATGCGTCCTGGACCCGGAAATACTTCCGGATCTTCCCCGGAGTTAAATAGGCCCTATGTAGTATAAAAAATTGGATTTGTTGTAGCCTGGCGTTCCTTGTGCTCTTCCACGCCCTTTTGAGGATTTGTCCCCAAGCGGGATCTGGAATTGGGCGGCCAATGCTCGCTTCCCACTTTGCTTTAAGAGCATCCAAGGGGCGCAGGTTCTCCCGATGCAGCCGGGATTGGAGGCAACTGTCCCTGCCGCCATCAAAATTTATTGGCAAGCCAGTGTCAATACCGGTTCCGCCCTTCCCAATCTCCAGTGTTTTTGAATTGCTGCAGTGACCGTAGCATGAATGAAGAAAATCCCCGCTGGAAGCCCAAACATGTTGCGCAGTGTTGGGAATGTCACTAGTTCCCTGTTCACATACTGGTCACCTACCATCTGGACACCCAACTGTTCCCAATTCGCCAATTCGCCAATGGTGTCCAATCTCCCCCGTGCGGTAGAGCCGTCAGCTTGCCCAGCGGGATCTCCGGAGCATACGGATGAAGGGTCCCCCCCTACGCTGAGTTCTATTCCAACAAAGCCGCAGGGTCTTCTCCTCCCCAGTTAAACCCTGCAGATCAAGCTTTTGTTGCAACACTATGTAGGCCAGGACATGGCGCTGTATCCCCTGTCCCCATCCATCTTCCGGGCCCCGATATTCCTGCGCTACGTTTTGAGTTAGGACCTGCAATTGCGCTGCCAGGTAGTAAAGCTCGAAATCCGGCACTGCAGGTCCTCCCTTGATGACGTCTGAACCTTTGAGATTCACCTTGAGCTCCATACCAACATTGGAACAAGCCTCCAGTCTGGCTTCATGACCTGCGCTTGTCTCCATCAACAGCAGTACCAATGCCACTTTCATTCGAAGACAATCTGGTCCTGATACTGATGTCAGACACCAAACCGACTGATGTCGTGCTTCAAGATTACATAAGTATAGCCGGTCGTCATGCACTCTGACTCTTATCTAGTGCATCTAACAGGGCGGGTGTACTTGGGTTTGCATGACACGTTTTTTCATATACCCGTCCTACAGTCCCACAAACGTTACCTATGGATTATAGTTGACCAGGAGTATTTTCAGTTTGCTCTGCTCCCCTTCGGCCACACCAGAGCTCCTCAGGTGTTCACAAAGTAATGCTGGTGTTTGCTGCCCACCTTCAGAGATAGGGGATACAAGTTTTCCCCCTACCGTGACACTTGGCTGTTGAAAACGGGCTTGCCATAGTTATTCATAGACCACTTCCAGACAGCAGCAAACCTCCTGAGACTCTTGGGGTTTGCTCTCAACACGCCTGAAGTTGCACCTGACTCCTTCGTTGAGGCTTCCATTCATTGGAGCTAGCCTGGAAGTATTGCAGTTTAGAGCCTTTCTTCTCCAAAAATGAGTCCAGGATATTTGGGTTATGATCCTGATGTTTCAGCTTCTGTCCCGAATCTCAGTCAGAGCAGCATTAAGGCTTCTTTGCCTATTTAACTTCTGTATTCTCCTTGTCAGCTGTGCACATGGAATCTGAAGTTCCAGTGGGCCCTGCATCAATGCAATCTGATAAATATCATCCACATCTCACAGAAGGTGGCTCACAATCTACAGTGGAGGCTGATCAAATGCAATTGGTCCAGCAGCAGGCTCCTCTCTCTTCTCCACTTGGAGCTGGTAGTGGTGACAGATGCCTCCCTGATGGGCTGGGAAGGTCATTTGGACGAGTTGGAGATCAGAAGCCTAGGGCCTCGATGGACGAGCAGCTCCATATCAGTCTTTAGTCTCTGGCCAATTTTTGGGCTCAGAAGTTCTTCCTTTCATCCATCAGGGTGAGGCTGGTGCAGATTCTCGGGGATAAAACCACCGCCATTTGGTATTGCAACAAGTTGGACATAGTGGGTGTCCTGTTCCAGGAGGCTCCATGTCTTTAGAGTTGGTTGGAGCACCAGGCCATTTCCCCTTATGGCAAACCACTTGGTAGAGTCCCTGAATGCCAGACTAGATGAGTAGGCAGTGTCTGGCAATCACAAGTAGCATCTAGAAACTGAGGTGGCACAGGCATCTTCATTTCGGACAGCCTTGACTAGATCTTTTTGGCGCTGCCAAGAGCGCTTGGTGTGACTAAATGCTTTACAGTTTGAACAGAACACACTCCTGCATGCCTTCCTGCCCTGCCTTTCCTGCCTCAAGTTTTGAAAAAAATCAAGAATGACCAGGCCCAAATCATCGTAGGGGCTATTGGCTGGCCACAAGAGTGTAGTGCCCGGAACTTGTATGTATGAACATCTGTCCTCTGATCAGGCTACTACTTATGAGGCTCTTCTGTCGCAGCAACAGAGTATGATCCTCTACCAGAATCTGCGCAATCTACACCTACATGTGTGGAGATTGAGCAACGGCATTTGATCTGCTGTCTGCGGAGGTAGATGTCATCCTCGCTGCCAGGTTCCCTTTGACATAATCCATTCATGACGGGCACTAGGACAAATTTGTGACCTGGTGTGAAATTCTTAAGATTGATCCTTTACAAACAAAACTGTTGGACGTCATTTATGGTTTTATCTTCGGCCCAGCAAGGCGTTGAAGAGGCTACTATCAAAGGGTATTTGTCAGTCCTTTCAGCCTTTCTTCGTGTACCGGACCAACCATTGGTGGTGAGTGATGGGACAGCATTCTTGCCAAAAGTCATGTCTCCCTTTCAAGTTGGGTAACCCATCACTCTACCAGCATTCTTTGTTTCCCCTCGCCCCCTGAAAGAGGAGAAGAGATCCCCCAAAGGTGTTTAGGCTTTCACATTGATCATACCAAGGAACACCGTGTGAAGGATTGGCTTTTTGTGGGGTTCCCTGTGGCGAAGAAGTGGAAGAATGTGCAGAAGAGGGCACTAACGAGTTGGATAGTCCTCTGCATCAAGATCTGCTAAGCAGTGGCCAAGAAGCAACCGGGGATGGTCTGAAAGTCCATTCCACTAGAGATAAGGCTATTACCAATGCATTAACTCACATCTGCAAGGCTGCGACATGGACATCAGTGCGTATGTTCATGAATCGCTACTACCTTGATAGCCAGGTCCAGCGGTAGGAGCATATTGCCCTTCTTGATTCTGCAGGACTTTTTGGTATGAGTCCACTCCACAAACCCCCCACCTCAGTAGAACAAGTTATTTGCCTTTGGTGGCACTCTTTCTGTTTTATACTCTGTCTAGCCCCAGATTCCCCACTGACGTTCTGTTGAGTGACCTAATTTTAACACCTAAAATGGTCCCAATTTAATATTCTGCACTCTGGTGCCAACTTTTGTTCACCCTCTGAGTCTGAGGGTGCAAAAAGGGGGAAAAAAAGAAACCTACATCTTCACACAGTGGTGGATCGTATATGTGGCTCTGCTCTGTCACTTGAGGGGTGATACAGAGCTAATGCGAAGCAGCACTGTGCTACTAGGAGCACTGTTATGAAAATATTACAGATCTGGTCTGGTGCCTGGGAAGTGTTCTAAGGTGAGAATCTGCAGTAAGAGTTAAGACCCACAACCCTTATTGAAGGTAAGTAAGTTTTTCATTTTGATCATTCCACACCAATACTGGCCTTCTGTCAATCTACATATGCCAGTTGTAGCTTCAGCATAATGTTTCATAGCTTCTCTGGGTTGGGGAATAAGTTGAGAAGAAGGCGTTTCCTGATGTCCCATTTTATGCTACTAGAGTGGTGCCAACTATACAAATAGTTAAATTCATGCAGTAACATAACGTCTGATTATACAAACATGCCTTTATTCAGGTGAAAATATTTTTAGCAGTAACAAGTATGTATAGACCTAATTGTCAATTATATCATATGGCTCCTTTTATATAGTTGCTTGGATAGCTTTCCTGAAAGCTATTTTTACAAAACTGATGCTATCAAAATGATCTGATTCCATTCAAAAGTCGTATTGAACATATGAGTTATTAAAGATTTTAAAATGGAATGTTGTGAAACGGTTAATATATTTGTGTTGATTTGTCTTTATATCCCAGAATTTGATGCCTGCATATCCCAGAATTTGAGATCCATTATTAATTATTTATAATATAACCTGACTGTAACTCTTATTAAGATTGAAATCCTCCTTGCTTTTAATGCCCACCAATTCTCCAGTATTGAATCTTTCATAGATTCACATGCTTGTATCTCCCCCGTCATCATGGTGGGAGTCTCACGGTAACAGAATGACCATAGCAGTACCATAGAGAAAAACTGCATAGAAAATCCCATAGGGAATGACATAATTTGGTAACCAGACCTCCTTATTGTTTGGTCCAAAACTCAGCCAATCAGCAGAAAACCCTGACATCACAATCCCCAGCAGAGATCCCCTACCTCAGATTCCCAACCGCCTTCGTGTGAGGAGTCTCCCTGAGCTTTGCTCAGTTCTGTTCCTGAGTGAACTTTTGACCTTTTCAACTGACAAGTTTCCTTCTGGATTTAATGTACTGTGCTTCATCTAGTATCTTAATATGGCTGAAAGCTCTAAAAAGAGGCTTTTCAGGCCCTGCAGATCTTGTGGAAAAGCTAGACTTTATTCTGAAGATCCACATAAAGACTGCTTATATTGTCTTCATCCCAAGCATGTGACTAAGGACTGCAAACACTGCAGAACCTTTTCAGCTAAAACTTTGAGTGATAGAGAGGCACCTCTTCTGTTGTGGCTTCAGAAGATGAAGGCCACCTCTTATTCAGAGGAAGAATCCACGAGCCAGTCTTTCAAAAACGAGGACGTCTTCCACTTCAGAAGAATAAGTGGATCCTAAAAAACAAAAAACTAAGGGAAAATAGACATCTTCATCTTCTTTCCCTCAGACTCCTCTGAAGAAATCCTCAGTTTCGAGGGTAGTGTCTTCTGCTCCGTCAACGAAGACTGTGGTGCCTCCACGGCTAGTATCTGTGAAGACGTCGTCGACACTGTTGACGACAACAGTGTCGACGACGACGATCTCAACAACGACTGCGGCGTCACCGGGAGTGACCAAGACTACACCGTCGATGACCACGACTCCGTCGACGGGGAGAGCAGCATCCTCATCGACGATCCTAGCAACGACGATCTCGTTGATGACTACTCAGTCGACGGCAGATCCGTCGACGACTTCATCGATGACAGGAGCTTTGTTGATGGGGGCTCCGTCGACAACGACTTTCAAATCACAGAAGTCGAAGACTATGGACTCTATCAGATCTTTCCAATTGTCGACGAACTCATCGACGGTTAAGAAATCCTTTGAGATCAAAGCGTGGACAAAAATTTCTCTGCTTCCCTCGTCAAATTTACCAGAACTGCAGGAGTCGGTGACGAGGAATCTTCAGGAGTGGCTTACAGTCCGTCTCAATTTCAGATTAAAAGTCAGAAGACTGATGAGGAGGAATGCCAGAAGGTTCAAGAGGTTTATTCTTTTAAGGATCGTCCTGAGGCAAAATCTAAGAGATATGAGTCATTTAAAAAATCATATGACTATGAGGAGGAAGAAGAACCACATACTGAGGAGAGGGAAGAATCCATCTCAATGCCTGTCTCTATGGTGACTGATTTACGTCACACGATTAACAACTATTATCATCGTTTTCCGGAAGCTAATGCTCCTACTGCAAATGCTCCAGTCACACCTGCCCAGGTGGCAGTAGTTCAGCCTACGCCTACGGTGCAAAAATTGCAATCTCCTCCAGTTGTCACAATACGGGATGCCTTTACGGGGAGTGATGGAGAAGACCAGCCTGATGAAGGAGAACTTCTTCAAGATACTCCAGTGGGTGTTGAATGGGATGAATACACTTTGCCCACAACTCCTTCGCTTTCACCTTCACCAGCGAACTCTCATCCACAGGACATTGGAGAATTCCATGATATTATGAAGAAAGCAGCTAAAAGGTTTTAGCTCCAGCTACCAGTACATTAAACATAATGTTTCCTATATGATTTCAAGGAGGATTGGAGGAAATCGGTAAGATCAATCCCAATCATCCAACATATCTGGGATGAAGGTTTGAAAATCTTGAAAGTACCAGCATCTTTGGTGGCTTTGGTGCCTAGGATAGAGAAGAAATACCGGGCGCTAGAATCTTCGCCTGCGTGTTTGATTGGGCATCCACGTCCAGAATCGGTGGTAATGCAGGCAGGACAGAGACAATCTAAAAATCCTGTCTCAACATCTGTAGCTCCCCCTGACAAGGAAGGAAGCCGAATGGAGCAGGGAAGCGTTTTCCAGTAATGGCAGTGTCTTCCATCAAACCGGCAAATGCTATGGCTCTCATCAGTCGTTATAACAAACAGATATGGTCCGATTTAGCGGCATTGTTGGCTCATCTTCCAGTGGATAAAAAAGAGGAAGCAGCAGCTATTTTACAGGATGGAGTTAGGGCGGCCTCCGAATCTATTGATATTGCTATGGACATCTCTTCAGTGGCGTTTCGTCAAATGGCGGGAGCAATGGCTCTCAGAAGACAAGGTTGGCTGATGGCCACTTCTTTTAGACCGGAGGTACAGGCGAAAATCGTTGACATGCCTTTCGACGGAGAGAATCTCTTCGGTAAACATATCGATGATGCTCTCCAAGGAATGAAGGTGGATACGGACACAGCGCGGGCGCTGGTGTCTCTTCAACAGGGCAGATTCCAGTCCTTTCGGAAGAGAGGATCTAAAGGCCAATTCAGCCAAAGATCTTCGTACCAGTCCAACAGGTACCAGCCATACAGTTAGCAAGGTTATCTTCAATATTCCAGTAACCAGCAATATTGTTCCTCAAATCCCTCTTACCATCAGCAATCCAGAGGAAAGAATGCCGCGAGGGGAAAAGCACAGCAAACTAATAGACAGCAGTGACTTCATCAAGGCGCCCTCCACTTGGTCAGACCTCGACAACGGGGCTGTCGATAACAACAGACAGATGGGTACTGGATATAATTCACCAAGGCCATACCCTGGAATTTGTACAGAGGCCCCCAAATCCACCTCCTGTCTTTAGACAGCAGCAACATCTATCAGCTCTCAAAGCAGAAGTATTATCTCTAATAGGAAAAGAGGCTATTGAGGAAGTTCTGTTTCCTCAGCAAGGGAAAGGATTTTACTCACATTTCTTTCTTATAAAGAAAAAACAAACATCAAAATAAAGGCAGGTAATGGACCTGAGGGATCTGAACCAATTCATCAAGAAAATTCCGTTCCGCATGCTCTCACTTCAGGAGATTCTCTTACTTCTACGCAAAAAAGATTTCATGGCATCCCTAGAATTCTTAGGGCCATATGTATCAAGCAGAATGGCATTCGCAAACGCCGAAATTCACAGAATTTCGGCATTTGCGATTGCAATTTTGCCAAATGGTATGTGTGAGGCAAATTTGCTTGCAAAATAAGGAATCGTAAAATTTGCGATTCCTTATTTGCGATTGCATTTAAGGAATCGCAAATTTTGCGATTCCTTAAATGCAATGTAAGAAGCACCATAAAAGTGCAATTTGGCCTTAAGGAATCGCAAATTACCACCAACTTCAAGTTGGTGGTAATTTGCGATTTCTTTGAAAAATGCACTTTTTTGCATTTTTCAAAGTGCTATGTGAAGCACATACATGCCCTAAGGGCATGTATGTGCGCCACATGTGCACCCATGCTTATTTCAGGGGTGCAACAGGGTGTCCTTTTGACACCCCTGCACCCTTGAAATTGCATTCTCAATTTGCGATTCTCTACTTGCAAATCGCAAATTGAGAATGTCTTCCCATTCATTCCTATGGGCCTCTAGGCCCATAGGAATGAATGGGGAGGTATTCCTTAATTGCGAATCGCAATTTGAGATTCGCAATTAAGGGATATGTAGGATTCGCAAAATTTATTGCAAATCCTACATACATAGCATTTTGCGATTCTCAAATAGAGATTCGCAAAAAATCGCTATTTGAGAATCGCAAATGGAGATGTTGATACATATGGCCCTTAGATGCTTATTTCCAAATTCCGATTTATGTAAGGCATAGAAAGTGTCTGCGTTTTGTAGTGGAAGGGCGCCACTACCAATGCAAAATGCTGCCTTTTGGACTAAAATCAGCTGCAAGGGTCTTTACAAAGTGCATGGCGCAAGTGGCTGCTCACCTGAGACTTCAAGGGCACCAAATCTTCCCATATCTGGACGATTGGCTTATAAAAGGATCATCTTACAAGGAATTCCAGATCTCTCTAAAATGCTGCATGGATCTTTTTCATTGCCTGGGCTTACAAGTCAACCTGGAAAAGTCTTCCCAAGTGCCTTCGCAATCCCTTCAATTTTTAGGGGCGCTGCTTCACAAAAGAGAAGCGAAAGCCTTTCCGTCAGAGAAGCGGATTCAAAAATTTTAAACCTGGCATCAACACTACAGTCAAAAAAGTACACTTCAGTGAGAATATACAAGTCCTTGTTGGGGATGATGTCTTCTTGTATCCCATTGACACCAAATTGCCGTCTGCATATGAGACCTTTGCAGGAACTCCTCGACGAGCAGTGGATTCAATCGAAGGGGTCTTTCGACGATCGGATCTCCATATCTCCTCAAATCTGACAAGCTCTGTCACGGTGGAAGATCAGAAAACATTTAATACAAGGTCTACTATTCGAGCCCCAACGTCCCAGTTACGCAATGATGTCAGATGGTTCGCTTCAAGTTTGGGGGGAACATCTCCAGGACCTCGAAATCCCAGGTCTTTGGTCCAAGCAAGAAGCTCAACTACATATCAACATGTTGGAACTGAAAGCAGTGTTCCTGGGTTTAAAAGCTTTTCTCCCCAGAATACACGATTCTACAGTTATGATAAGAACAGACAGTACAACAACAATGTTCTATCTCTTGAAACAAGGGTCACAAGATCAAAGCTGCTGTCGGCACAGGCACAACACATTTGGAGATGGCTACTGCTTCACAACATCTCCATTCAGGTACAGCACATTCCAGGGATAAACAACACAAGGGCAGATATTCTGAGCAGATCAGCCAGTGTGTCTCACGAGTGGGAGCTAGCTCAAAATCAACTCTTAAGAGTGTTTTCTCAGTGGGGCACGCCAACGTTAGATTTGTTCGCAGACCAGAACAACTCAAAATGCGAACATTTCGCAAGCAGGTTCCTGCAGGCTGGATCATGGGGCAATGCGCTGCTCCTACTTTGGACAGGAATGTTCGCTTATGCATTACCTCCATTCCCTCTGATATCGAGAGTACTTCGGAAAATGAGATCAGAGCCATGCCACTTAATCCTGATAGCCCCAGCTTGGCCGAGTCTTGCTTGGTTCTCAGAGCTTCTCCATCTTTAAATAGCTCCCAGGATTCAGTTTCCAATATCACAGGATCTGATTTCTGTGAACAAGGGACAAATTCTCCACCCAAATTTGACATCTCACAAACATTCAGGGGTGTGGAAGTTTTTAAAATATCTACTTGTCCATGGGGAAGGTTGCTTCATAAATCTACTTGTCCTGTAACAAAATCCACTTGTCCCTTTGGTGCTATGTTGTGCAACGACAAATTATGGCAGCAATCTCATTATAAAAGAGCTCTTATATAGCCTCTCTGATTATGCCAGGGCTCATACCATAGTAGTGTTTGAATACTAGTTATCCCTTTATGTTGCTACGTTTCCGCAGATCTACATACTGGGACTGAAGGTAGTGGTAAACAATAGTTCCAGGGGTGGAATGTCCTTTTGAGTCTGTGCAAACCTACTAACTTGCATGTTTTAAGGGTTTTCAACAACTCTTCTCTAGTTTTTTCCAATACTGAGAAATGTTGGAAATTTACTCCTGACAATGGCAGACGTAAACCTTCTTCCAGAGTTGGGAAAAAAGTGGTTGGAGGGAAAATAAACTGGCAAACACTCAGGTTTTCGCATGAGCAAATCTACACATGCATATTTAATCATGCTAAAATGCAGTTCACAAATATTTTCTAGGAGTACTATTTCTTGCCCTACTGCTGTAAATTCTTGTGAATTCACGAAAGCCATATAGCTGCCCTTAATGCAAGGACATAAACCAAGGGTGAGTTTTCAGACTTTCTTTAATTATTGGGCCCCTAATTTGGTCTGGTGTTAACCATGACCTTTAGTGTTTATCAAAATTCTCTCTCTGTATCGGCTGGCTTCACGTGTGTGACAGCATTATGCTCTTTCATAAGGAGCATATCGGCGCACAAAGTAGTTTTGTTCAGTGCCAGTAACTAACGTGGAAGTGTGTGCTTTTTTTATAGACCAAAAGCAATTTTTGCTTATGCCAATGTTTGGTATAATGGTGAGGGTCCGGCAGTTCTCACATCAATAAGGTTTTACCACAACAAGTCACGCATGGCCAAAGCTAAAAAGCTGACCACTATTACAGACCTACTGGTGTTGTAAGTAAGATGGAGATAGATGACATGATACTTCTAGTTGATTACATGTAGATTTATTGCAGGACACAGCTGAGTACAAAACCTCGCTAGCTGACCAGACCATCAACTGACACTAGTAGAATTCTCAGGTGGAAGTAAGAACATACATAGACATTGTGGTAGACAGAGAATGAGAGAACACTAAGAAAGGACTAAGACTACAGACAACCATATTACATGAAGAATCAATGTACAACACATCTCCCTCCTTTATAGAAAAGAAATGAAATAGAGCAAAAACAGAGATTACAACACCTACCCCATGTAGTACAAAAACGAGATACACATATCTAATTAAGTACCACACGAGGTATCAGAAATATCACTAACATGAACGGAAATACAATAAGATAATAGACATTTGTACTACACACTCCATCCCCCTCCCTTGGTGAAACCAAAACATGGTTTAGATTAATGAAAATCAACGCAACAAGGAAAGGTGTTCACGCCCACAACCTCCCCAAACACGGGTACACCAAAGGGTAGGTACACTTTCCACACTGACCCCCAAAACACACAATAAGTTAAACAAACCAGGGAAAATTATATAAGCTCTCCTAGATAGGGTACATCAGGGGTATTGACCCTTAAAACAAGAATGAGGCACCGAACGTCAGCACAACATAGGGTAGACCATGGGTACTGACTGGCCCACACCCTCCCCAAAGAAGGGTACACCATTGGGTAAAAAAAAAAACACCGCCCTAGGCAAGTACAGCCACAACAGCTCTTCTTACACTTTCCACAATGACCCCCAAAACACACAAGTTCACACCCTGGAACTAAAACTACAACATACCCTACAAAGGGTATACCATGGGTACTGACAGGCCCCACACCCTCCCCAAAGAAGGGTACACCATTGGGTAAAAGACACCGCCCTAGGAAAGTACAGCCACAACAGCTCTTCTTACACTTTCCACAATGACCCCCAAAACACCTTAGGAAAGTACAGCCACAACAGCTCTTCTTACTCTTTCCACAATGACCCCCAAAACACACAAGTTCACACCCTGGAACTGAAACTACAACATACCCTACATAGGGTATACCATGGGTACCAACAGGCCCCACACCCTCGCCAAAGAAGGGTACACCATTGGGTAAAAGACACCACCCTAGGAAAGTACAGCCACAACAGCTCTCAAAACACTTTCCTCAATGACCCCCAAAACACACAATAGGTTAAACACACCAGGTAAGATTATATAAGCTCTCCTAGATAGAGTACATCAGGGGTATTGGCTCTTAAAACTAGAATAAGGCACTGAATGTCAGAACAACCTCTCCATGAAGAAAACAAAAGGAGAACAGACCCTTGAAACTGGATGAAGAGGGAATCGCTCATACAACCTCCCCTAAGTAAACGTTTATCACCCTTGCAAACTGTGCATCTTCCCTTAAATGCAAGAACAAACTGGATTGAGACAGTAACTGTCCACACTTGTCCCCATAAAAAGAGTACCCGTATGGGAAATTACTATGGATAAACAAACAAAGGGAAAGAACCTGAACACCGGTGAGCGGTCCCTCACCCGAAGTAATTACTAATATGAAACTGGTTCAAAGTTCGCTCTATGTAGCTCTATGTGGCTCCATGAAGGTTGTCCTCTACCATTATCAACAAGTCAACCCAACCATTGACACAAGTATCGTGACCTGCAGCAGGCAAGACCAGTCAAGTCTCATAAGTAACTTTGAAACTGTCATCGTGTACCTGGTGTTGATCTAGTATGAGCACTCTCATACCTTATGCATGCACCATTTACCAACGCACTTGGTGACTTAATCACCTACAACACAACCAAACAGGGGTGACCACACACCACATAGCCCCCTCATAGACAAGCTGATGAGTTGCCTAACAACTAGACACAACTCACACACAACATTTGTTGTGGGACAAACTCTAGTCCTGGTTCCTCTCAGAACCTTTCTGTCACAACTCTCTGTCGTGAATCTGGGACCTTAGTCCTGGTACTTCTGTAAGCCCCACTGTCACAATTTTCCTCAAGGTTCTGGGACTCCAAACCTTCTTCTTAATTCAACTGGAAACTTCTCAGTCACAATCGCTCAGACGCTCAATCCTCTCCTAGATTCCTTGACTTGCTTCTGGACTCACTGTCCCATTTCAGATCTTTTTCTTTAAGTTTTGTAGTCACCACACTTACAGCCATTATCCTGTACATTCTCAGTCCTGAACACAGATTTTAGACTCTACATTGTTCACCGACCCAGTTCAGAACTCACTGTTTCTGTTTCGGAGTCTCTAGACTCCACGCCACTATTCCGGACTCCTTCACTTCTCCTTAAAGAATTCAAAATGTATTGACAACGTTTGCCCTCTCCTGTTTAGATGTTAGAATCTTTGTCCTTTGATATACTTCGACCTCTCCCAGTAACAATCCTGGGTTCTTTGTCCCCGTTGTGGTCTTACAGTCCAGAGAATCACTTGGGACTTACTGTCCAGAGTCTCACCTTGGACTTTTCCCCCTGTTGTGGACTTACTGTCCAGAGACTCACCTGGGACTTACCGTCCAGAGTCTCTCCAGGGACCTTTGTCCCCCGTTGTGAACTTACTGTCCAGAGACTCACCTGAGGCTTACTGTCCAGAGTCTCTCCAGGGACCTTTGTCCCCCGTTGTGGACTTACTGTCCAGAGACTCACCTGAGACTTACTGTCCAGAGTCACATCTGGGACCTATTGTCCAGAATCTCACCTGGGACCTTTGTCCCCGTTGTGGACTAACTGTCCTGAGTCCCATTTGGGACCTTTGATCTCCGTTGTATACTTTTGTCCTTGCTCTCAAGAACATATATAGGCATTGTGGTAGACAGAGAATGAGAGAACACTAAGAAAGGACTAAGACTACAGACAACCATATTACATGAAGAATCAATGTACAACAACTGGCTTTGCCAATGCTTGTTTATTATTATGTTCCCAACATCTTATTGAAACTGGTTACACTGATTTTCTAATATGAATATTTTGGGGAAATACTAGCATGCAGCAACACATTTTACTAAATGATGCTACAAAGAAATGGTACCTGAAATTTTACAGTTGTTGAGCAAAAAAAATGTTTTCCTACTTTCATTTTTTAGGGACATTTTATATTGAAAGCAAAGAATCATTAATCTTGCTTTTAAGCGTCTGCAAATATTTGCATCTAATCAGAGAGCATTCTGGGAGAATTATGCATAGCCTCATATTGCTAAACTTTGAAACCATATGTACACATTTTTATACTGGAACCACTGTCAGTAGTGCAGTCAGAACTTACATTTACTGAGAGCGCTCAGCCTAATAATAAAGGCTCTCAATTATTGAACCATAAATACAAGTTTGAACAGCATTAACATATGCACACAAATATTAACTTAACTGCAAGCAGTTCCCTTCTTTGATCCTTAATGTGGTACTGCAAACTGGCAGCCAAAGGGTCGGTGCTTCAGGGGGTTGGGCCTGCTTGTCCCAAGGACAAAATGCACATTAAAACTTGTTGCCCTTGATCCCAAACAATATGTCCTGGGCTTCGGGTTATAGGAATTCCACTTCCCTGCAAACATGAATTCCGATCTCTAAACATCTCTCAGGAATGCCGGGACATACTTTCTCAATCTCGGGCAATTTCAACAAACAGAACATACAGCAAAATGGAAGAGATTTTGCCAGTGGTGTGCATCTCAGGCTCTACACCCCTACACTTGGCAAGAATTTCAAGATATAGAAGAGTTCCAAATCAACCATCGCTCTGGTCACAAAGAGTAGTTAAAGAATTTCTCAAATGACTTTTTTGAGTGTTTCCTCCAATTCAACATCCTCTGGTCCCTTGGCACCTTAATACAGTTCTATCACTGCTCATGAAGCCTCCATTTGAACCGTTGCACAAAGCAGATTTACAGTTCAGTTCGTGGAAGACAGCTTTGCTGTTGGTCCTCACATCTGCAAGGAGGGTTAGCAAGATTCAAGCTTTCTCAATTGTAGAACCATTCCTTCAGTTTGGACAAGACAAAGTAATACTGAGGACAAACCCAAAATTCATTGCTAAAGTTCCTACAATCTTTCATCTAAATGAACCTGTAGTGTTACCTACATTTTTCGGAAATCCTTCGACAGAAGCGGAGAGAGCCCTACACTCTCTAGACATTAAACCATGTTTAAAGTTCTACATCGACAGAGCAAAATAGTTTAGAAAAACAAAGCAGTTGTTTGTAGCCTTTTCTGGACAGAGGAAAGGTCTAGCTTTATCCAGATCAAGTATCTCAAGATGGATTGCATCGGCCATTCTCCAGTGTCACGAGAAGGCTGGGAAACCCCTGCGTTCCAAAGTGCCACCAGGAAGATGGCGACCTCAACGGCCTTGTTGCAGGTCTCACTTCCAGACATCTGCAGAGCAGCGACTTGGAAGAGTGCACACACTTTTACTAGACACTATTTTCTAGATACTGCGTGGAAGGAGGTCACAGCAGTGGGACAAGCAGTTCTTCGTCGTTTATTTCAATAAGGTATTTTTTGTGTCAAACTATATGCTTCTTTGTCAAAGTATACATGTGTATATATATAGATAGAGAGGTTTATGGATATATGTTTGGATTATCCACTATATTAGACCTGTTCTCTGTATGCTGCATTTCCCCTTCATGGTTAGCAAAGACTATTTATTAATACTTGATGGTGTTAGAAAGTTTATACATCACAAGGTTTAGGAGCAGAGCCCAGAGATCTTAGGGTTCTATCCTGGAAACGCTTTGAGATATATGTACTACTTGCTACTCTGATACAAGCATGTAAATCTATGAAAGATTCAATACTGGAGAAAAAAACGAGTTACGTACCTGTACACTATGGCTCTCCAGTATTATCTTTCATAGATTCACATGCGTCCGCCCACCTCCCCGTTTCTCAGGTAGAACATTTTACCTCCGGATATATCCATGTCTCTCACTTGGGGCTGGAAATCTGAGGTAGGAGAGCTCTGCTGGGTAGTGTGATGTCAGGGCTTTCTGCTGATTGGCTGAGTTTTGGACCAAACAATAAGGAGGTCTGGTTACCAAACGATGTCATTTCCTATGGGATTTTCTATGCAGTTTTTCTCTAGGTACTTCTTTTGTCATTCTGTTACCGTGAGACTCCCACCATGACGAGGGGGAAGATACAAGCATGTGAATCTATGAAAGATAATACTGGTGAACCATAGTGTACAGGTAAGTAACTAGTTTTTTATTTAGCATACCATACAACATGTTCGATGTTAACCTTTATTTGTATTGTTTCTCATGTACACTAAATAGGTTGGAAGGGAAAAAAACTCATATGACTAACAATTTTTATCGATAGGCATCATCTCAGGGTATTCCCGCACATTGGCAATGGGGAGCTCCACAGGTAAATGTATATTTACTAACTTTCCGTCTCATATATTGCACTCTGATTTAAAAGTGAATATTTTTTACAAGGCTCTTAAAGTACTCAATTTGTAATGTTGTTTTTTTGGGGGGGAAATATAGTAATAAAATAACCTGTAAATTGGCACTCACGTTCAGAATTATGATCAGATTTCCCCAAGTCTGTGACTTTCCAAATTAGGCATTGGATGTAAATCCTGGCGGTTTGAAGTTATGCTCTCTTAAAATGAGCCCTCTTGTGGGAATATGCCCTGGAATGCAGATCCATGAGTGATCATCTATCTTTTTATTCTGTTCCCTTATGGTGTTGTAGATATTGTCAGTTTGTGGTGACGGCAGGCCGCAGCCTTCCCGCTAAACCATTTTTTGTTTTTCAACATCCCCCTGACCCGGGGAAATAGTGTTTTTTCTTTTCCTGCCAATAATTATTGCATGTCACCGACATTTAAGTAACTTGTATTTCTTCTGTTTAGCTGATTTTTTGTTTGTGGATCTTCCTCTGCTTTTTGGGTTATTTGATTTGATCATCTCCAAAGAAGGCCTTTGTTGCTTTTGTCATTTAGATAACCGGCTATTTCTCACATTTAGACCATTGGGAAAAGGAAACATCCTAGCATTACCTTAGCCAAGTCCCTTTCAAAATCTCACTTGTCTAACATGAACTACATCACAGGGGCAATGGGGGACATAGAAAAACAGATCCCTAGTTTGGAAGAAACACTAACAACCTGCACTGGGGCGGGGCTCTGATTTGATAAACACAAGTTTTGCGTCTTTACCCTAGACCCATTTTAATGGCGACTCTGATAAAGACGAGAATCTACAGAATTCCACCGTACTGTGCTCCTCTAATCCTAACCCACCAACCAAATCCTCCAAAATGCCTAACAGCACTACTAATGTTCATACTGAGGCCATGCAGGTTGGAACAGTGCGGGTTAAAAAGAAGGCATTTGCCCAGAAACAGGCAGCCATTACTAAGCCACCCAGAGGTGGCAATAAAAAACTAGCAACTTTCCCCTTGGGCCATACCTCATTGGTGGCTTCAGTTCAGTCTGTGATAGATTTTATTAAGGCTTCTTTTAGTGCTTTCACTGACAAACTTAAAGCGATTGAGCATGCTGTATTAACCTGTGTAGACTTACTAGGGACGATTAAGTCATACCCGGTAGCCAATCATCACAAGGAGACGCCATGGGAGCACCGTATGGTAACACCAATAGTAGCAGTTTAAATTCTAGACATTCTGTTAACCTTCCACCACAGCCGACTACTTCAGGGAACACTGATCTTTTGGCAAATAAGGTATACCTGGTCTAACAAGCACCTGCTTTAGTAGTCAGCAATCCTCCTAAACCGAGGACTACTTCTCCCCCCTTATTAACAAATATTCTTGAAGAAACGCCTCTACATTCTCCTTGTCCAAACCAGACAGATTAGCGCCAGTGTGCCAGCTTTTTTCCCGTCTATCCAAGAACCATGGGATTCTCTAAGAAACAAATCTCTTAATTGGTAAAATGCAAGAGTGGGGTTGGGGTAAGTCCTTTTTGCTGATGTCAAGATGGCTAGGCGGGTCAAGCGTGTCGCCAGTGGTCCCAAATTATTTCATGGGGACTGCGTGGTAATTCCATCTTCTTTTTTAATTCTTTCTATTATAATCATTTATTATCACATTTGTAGTTGTAATTCAACTCATGCCAATTTGTCATCTTTTTTAATTTCTGTTCTTGCTTTCTTTTTTTCTTGAGGAATCCAATAAATATTATTTGAGAAATAGAAAACCACAGAATTGGTTAAAACAATACTAGGTAGAGCAAGCACAATGTTCCTGAATCCAGACCAAATTTCTGTTCTACCCCTTAGGTTTTTCTATCAATCCTTTTCACAAACCTCTATACAATTATATTCGTTGTCACAACCACTTCTTCAATCACAATCCCTACCTCAACAGTTAACATCTGATCTGAATTATTCCTGCCCCCCTATACTCCCCATTTCAATCACTAACAGGTTTGACTGTCTCTCCTCCCTTACTGGTGTGGACTGACTGTGGGCAGCGACCCAGAATGGAGACAATTCTTATGTAACACTTTCCATAACTCCCACCCAGCCTATCAGCTCACTGAGTGAGGATCGTTGATTGAATCTACTAACATGTGCCAAGCCAGGTTCTCCGAGCAGTGAGGGAAATGTAGTCCCCACAATCAAAGTGCATGTGCCACTACTGTTTTATGTTGGAATGTAGTGGGGCTTTGTAGTAAGCATAATCTTTCAGAATGGTTACATTCTACGTCCGGTTTTAACATTATCTGCTTACAAGAAACTTGGACTGTTGTGAAAATCCATCTTAATGGCTTTAAAACATTTAATTCCTCAGCCATCCCCTCGAGATTTGGTGGGCCTAAAGGTTGCCTCTGCATTGATGTTTCTAATAAACTGGTTTCCTCCAGTATAACTGCTAAGTCTACCAATCCAATTGATCAAATTGTCTCTATAAAACTCTCAGGGTCGTTATCACTGGTATTAGTAAATGTTTATAATAACGCCTGCGACTTAGAAATATTGAAAGTCTTATTTCAACTGGACTCCGACCTAGATTTATTAATTGCTAATGAGCCTAGAGATAAAATTATTTTAAGGGGGGTGATTTTAACATTCAACTATGCCAGTTGCCATCCAACAAAATCTGTGGCATGATTACCCCCACTAATGATGACATCTCCCAGTTTATACATACAGAATATGGAGAGAAACTCCATGAGTTATCTATTAAGTATGACCTGGGCTTTAGAAATGAGTTTGAGCGTAGGCCAGTTGAGGCAACTTGTACATTTAATGGTAGTGTGGGTTATAGCGTTATTGAATATCTGCTGTTCCATAACCGCTATTCTGCTTTAGTTAACAAATTCACTCTACATGACCTTGCAATGAGCGACCATTTCCCTCAGAGCTTAGAGCTGGACATAAATGTTTCTAACAACCAAGATGACTTCCATTGCACCTCATCTTTTGAAAGAGTTGAATTATCTCGCTTAAATGGCTTCACTCTGCGTTGGTCTATGGTTGATCCGACCACATTTTTTAGAGCAATTAATCTATCAGAAAGGCTTTTGATACCTGCTTAGAGGAGGCAACAGCAGCTACTACTGTCATTTTGTTTTGTCAAATCTGTTTATTGGCATTTATATATTTCAACATTACATTGGGTGCACCATTATAATTAAGACAGCTCTTCAACCTTGCCTGGTTGACAATGCACTGGCAGTGCAGCATCTCAATGAGGCGTTACAGCAGTTACACAAGAATAGCATGCAGATGAATCTTGGGCGCTCAGGCATGCCTGCAGTATAAAAGAGTCAATGCGTCCCATTTCTGTGTGGAGAGACAAGTCTTACATGTGCAGCTTAACTTTTGCAATGAAACAGGAACATCAAACTGCAAGTGGCTACTACGGTCATAGATGCATTTAACTTAATTATTCATGAAATCAAAGCAGGACTAAGCTCCCATCAGAAGAGAGGAGTTGTAACAACTAAGGCCTGGTTTGCCCATGCTTGTACTCAGACTCACAAAACTTGAAACAGGGTTTAAATACTTTACCTAGGAACATCACTGTAGTTCTTAACTGTAGGCAGGCGTATAGGCTTGCCCTAAATGACCGTAAAAAGGGTTTGAAGGAGGAGGCCTGGGTTCAATTGAACAAGGCATGTTGTTACAATGACAATACAGCATTTTGGCGTGTTGTAAATTCCCCTTTCTTTAGTGATGATAAAAAGACCAGAGTCGAGATCACTGTAGGAAAGACACAGGGTCACAGGAAGCTCGTTGAAGGAAGAGTTTAATGAGGCACGTCTGGAGCAAGTCCAGTCAAAGCAGTTAATGAATGCATCATTCCAAACAACAAGTAACTTACACCTTCAAAAGATGCAGTGGCATGTGCACAGAACAGAAAGCGACTGACACGAGATACCACGAGTCATACCTCGTGCCATCTCGTGTCAGAGACAGTATACAACACACCTCCCTTCCTGTGAATAAAAAAAAACAACAAAAAAAAATAAAGTCAAAGAGTGATAAAATAAAGAAAACACATAATATGATAATAAAATACATGTGAAAGTTAAAATCTTGAACACTAAAGCATGTAAAATTCGAACAATCTTAATTCATGACAAAATCCTTGTACCTTTCAGGGAGGCGATGAGTCCTAGAACAATTTTTTGAAGATACCATAAGAGGAATGGGCGTAACATCCCTAAGTGTGACATTCTCACTCAGAGGATTCCCAGAAGAAATTCCTACATTGCCAGAACCCTCATTGCCAGACTCAAAATAAAAAAAAAACATTTCTGTCATCATTTGACACAACAGCATCCTTGCCTTTAAATAAAACATTGCTGCCATCATTTGACACAACAGCATCCTTGCCTTTAAATATGGAAACTCTGTTCAGATTCCAAACACTCCCAACATCAATTCTAACAGCATGCTTGAAAACCTCAATGACTTCTTTGGGACGTGACCAGATCTGACCTCCTTTCAACACACCTTCCTTTCTTTTAATACGAACAAAATCACCAACCGAAATGACATGTTTACTCACTGACCCTTGTTTTACCTCCATCCTTTTCTTCATCTCATCCTTATATGCACTGACTCTATTACGAACCAAGTCATAATCTACCTTTGAAAAACCACAATGGTCACTCAGATTTCTTTTCAGCCACCACGGAGTCAACCGAGTACTGGGTTTCCGACCCCTTAAAAGTTCAAATGGACTGACCAATGTAACAGAATTGGGAGATGTTCTGTAAGACAATAACATAGACTGAAGAGCATTACGCCAGTTCAGGTTTCCTTTAACAGAAAGTTGGATAGCCTCCTTGACAACTCTGTTGAATCTTTCAACCTGGCCTTTGGCCTCGGGATGGAACACAGCGATTTTGTTATGTGTGATCCCACATTTAGTGATAAAACATTGAAAATCCTTGCTAGTAAATTGTGGTCCATTGTCAGTCACTAACTATTCTGGGATTCCTTCTCTACAAAAAGTCTCATCTAAAAATTCTACCACATTTTTAGTTGTTATCTCTCTGACCATTTTGACCTCTGGCCATTTTGAGAAATAATCTATCAAAACCATACCAAATCTTCCATGTTCAGGTAAGACAGAAAATGGACCAATAAAATCAAGTCCTAACTTCCGCCAAGGACTAAAAGGATATTCCACAGGACAAGGTTCAGAACGCAAAGGGACAGCAGACTTGTCACTATTGGCACATTCTGAACATTTTTGGACGTAGTGTTCCACACAACCATCTACTCCTGGCCACCAAAAGAAATCTTTTATCCGTCTCCTAGTAAACGAGATTCCTAAATGTCCCTCATGAGCAATGCCAATAATAGTGTCCCTCAAGGAAAAAGGAGGAATACATTTATCACCTCTCATGAGAACCCCATTTTCAATTGCTAACTCATCCTGAACTTTAGCATAACTCATCATCTCGCCTGAAAACTTCCTTTGTTCTGGCCATCCTTGTAGAATGTAATTTTTAACTTCAGTCAATTCAATGCTCTTCTCCATTTCTCTCGCCCAGGACTCCTTACTCAAATCAAATTTCTCCCCATACACCAACATAACGTCTTGGGAAGTAAAAGCTACCTCACACTCATCATCATCACAAGGAGCATCATGGGAAATGTGCAATCTGGACATGCAATCAGCATGAATGTTAGTTTTCCCTTTTACATACACCATCTCAAAATGGAATGATTGTAGTCTAGAAGCCAATCTGGCAAGGCGAGCTGATAAGGTTCGACCTCCACCCGGTGCCATCATGTAAATAAGGGGCTTATGGTCAGTTTTAATAGTGAATTTTGTTCCCCATAGAAAAGTTTTAAAATGTTCAGCTGCCCAAACTGAAGCTAATAACTCTCTTTCAATAACTGAGTAATGTTTTTCAGCATCCCTCAAAGCCCTTGAAGCATAAGCAATTATCCACTCTTTTCCGCAGTCATTTTGCATGAGAACAGCACCTAACCCCGTGCTACTTGCGTCAACCATGATGGTACACTTTTTCCCGACAACAAAAGGTCTCAAACAAGGTGCATTCACAACGAAAGCTTTGAGATTTTGAAATGCTTCTGTCATTACATCGGACCATAAAAACCTTGCATTTTTCTTTAAAAGTGGTCTAAAAGGATCTACTTTAGAAGAAAAATTTGGAATAAATTTGACATAAAACTCCATTAGTCCTAAAAAGGCTACCAATTGTTCTTTTGAAACAGGTACAGGAGCTTTAATAATGCTTTCAATGTGTTTCTGCTTAGGTCTAATCCCAGCACCACTGATGGAATGTCCCAGGTATTCCACTTCTTTTTCTCTAATCTTACATTTATCAAGGCGAAGGGTAAGACCCTTAGTAGATAATGCAGATATAACTTTTCTTAAATTATCATCATGCTCCTCCACATTTTTTCCTAATACAAGAATATCATCTTGAAAAGCGATTGCCCCTGTCAACCCTTCAAGTGTCTCTTTCATTAGCCTTTGAAAAACGGAAGCGGCACTAGCCAATCCAAAAGGCATACGTTTATATCTGAAGAGACCTTCTGGCGTAATAAAAGCTGTCAAATTTTTGGAATCATCATCCAGGACAACCTGATGATAAGCACTTGCCAAATCAATGCACGAGAAAATCTCAGCACCTCCTAATGTTGAGACCATCTCATGAAGATTCGGCAAGGGATGAGCATCCACCCAGATCGAATTATTTAAGCTGCGAAGATCTACACAGAGCCTCAATTCGCCGTTGGATTTAACCGAAATCACAATCGGGGAAACCCACGGCGAGGACTCAATGGGCTCAATAATGTCTTTGTCACACAAATCCTTGAGTAAAACTTTAAGTTTATCCCTATATGTAAGAGGGACGTTTCTAACTCTGTGCCGAACAGGAACAACACCATCGTTGAGTTTAATAGTATGTTTAAAACCCAGATACTGACCAAGTTTCCCACTGAAAACATTTGAAAATTCAGATTTCAATTTATCAAGCATGAGATCTCGATCAGAATCGTTGGTGTTTGCAACGGAGTAGACTGGAGGATTGGCTCTTGGATCTATCTTAATGCCCAATTGATCCTGGTGTGGCCATCCTAACAATGGCTGCCCAGACTTTGCAACATAGATCTTACCATATGTGGATTCACTAGCAAATGTGATTTTCCCCCAAAAATACCCTACTAATTCGATTTTATGTCCAGTATAGCCCCCTGGAGAAATGTCGGAATCAAGTAAAATTTTGTTTGGCCAATTCTTTTTTACGACATCTAAACCCAGTAACGTATACCATGCACAAGTGTCAACAAAAATATTTATCGTCTTTCCATCTATAATCACGTCACAAGATGGAAATTTATTTACACCCTCACTACCACAAATATTGATAACAGTATTGATGTCATTTTCATTTAGTGAATCATAGTCATCAACATCTTGGACAATATTCACTTTCCTGGTAGTGGATTTGCAAAACTTTGTTAAATGCCCTTTCTTATTGCATTTTAAACATATTTTATCAAGGGCAGGACAAGTTTTAGAGTTTGCTAAGTGATTTGAACTTCCACATCTGAAGCAAAACCATTGAGTGTTGTTCTTCTTATCACTTTTAGTATACTTAAGTTTTGAATCATTCTTATTGTTAGAAAATTCATTTTTAAAAGTAAAGGATTTCTTAAATTTCTCTCCTTCTTTGGAAACACTAAAAACGTCTCCTTTTTCACTTCCTCTTATTTCCTTCACAAACTTCTCAGAATGTTCAATTGACCTTGCGATATCAATAGCTGCACTTAAGGACATATCTGAAGTTGTCCAAAGTCTTTCCTGGACCTTTTTGTTATTTGTTCTCATCAGTATTTGATCTCTTAACACTTGTTCACAGGTTATGTGTTCAAAATCACAAGTCACAGCAAGTGATCTGAGAGAAGATACAAAATCATCAATTGGTTCGTCTGCAGATTGTTTACGGGAATAGAAAATAAATCTCTCCATGACAATGTTCTTTTTTTTTCCGAATCTAATTTTTAATTGTTCCGCTGCACACTCATACACATCCTTCTTACCGGGATTGGTTAAGGATGGAAGAGTGACGAATTCTTTTAATCCAATCCCCCAAGACAATGTTTTAAAAGTGATAATTTCCTCTCAGGTTCGCATTCAGTACCTTCCATGACTTCAACATAAGCCAAGAAAACTGGTTCCCATATTTCCCATTCCATGGGAGGATCACCTTTATTTGCCAAGAACGAAGGAGGAGGAACAATTCCACTCATTTTAAAATATAATAAGTTAGTGAGATGACTTATTTAAAATAATAAGTTAGGGAAAAGATCCAAAATAATACCTGAAGGCAGAGTTCAGTTGAGAAACAACCGTGTAGAAATGATTCCAGGAACACGAACTTGAAAGGATAAAAAAAAAAAAAACAAACAATGAAAAACAATGAAGAAACGAAATTCACCAATTTAAGATGGCCGCCGTGGAAATCGCTTTCTTTCTAAAGGCAGTGGACCTTGTTTTGAAAGCGTATGACGTGAAACGTAAGCTGAGGAGATCTCGCGTTGCATTCACGTTCGCGCTGGAGCTCGAACTGAAAGGGGCTCGCGCTGCTGAAGACTCGCGCTGAGGAAATCTTCGAGGTAAAGAATTAATTGATATAAATACCTTAGAATATGAAAATGAGTGTTCTCTAAGGTCTAATCTGTGAGAGTCGGCAGGTTCCAATAGCTCCGCGTTAAAATTGCTTGAAGTCGGGATTTCCTTTTTTTTTTAAATCCGATAAAATGAATATTGATAAAATCTTCTTCTTAATGAACAAATTAGAAGATATAATGTTCTTTTTCCCTCGTCGCCAGTGTAGGAAAGACACAGGGTCACAGGAAGCTCGTTGAAGGAAGAGTTTAATGAGGCACGTCTGGAGCAAGTCCAGTCAAAGCAGTTAATGAATGCATCATTCCAAACAACAAGTAACTTACACCTTCAAAAGATGCAGTGGCATGTGCACAGAACAGAAAGCGACTGACACGAGATACCACGAGTCATACCTTGTGCCATCTCGTGTCAGAGACAGTATACAACAATCGCAGTAACTGAAGAAGACTGGCTAGCCTACTATTCTAACTTATACGCCAGTACAACTGAGTACGGCTGTAACTATCTTACATTAGCACCTGTGGTCGACCCCTCCTTGTCCACACCCCCTCAATACCAGTTTGACCTCAACTTTACTCTGGACGAGGTCAACTCAGCTCTAAAGTTGAGTAAAGGAGGCAAAGCACCAGTCCCCGATGGCATCCAGATTGATCTTCTCTGATGGATGCATCTGCCTATGGATTCCTCACCTTATGAATATCCCCTGTGCCAGCATTCCATGGACATTTTTCCTAGCTCTCCACGCCAACGCGTTGTCACAATGCCATGGCTCCGCATGACATCACTGGAGCCCCAAGAGGACCACGTCGGCGTGATGACGTCAGTTCCCTTTTTTCCACACTGTTGACGCAAACGTTTTTTTCTGGGACTCTCCATACTTCGACTGGATACTTTGTTTTTTCGATTTGTATCTCTTTCTCTTTTGTCATGTCTGCCCCAAGGAAGTCAGGTTTTAAGCCTGTGGGGAGTGTAGTGGACATATGTCAATTACTGACCCTCATGAAAATTGTCTTTGGTGCTTATCTTCAGACCACGACGTTGAGGGATGTACTTCGTACAGGAAGATGAATCCGAAGGTATTGAAGGAGCGAGAAGCCAAGCTTAATATGGCCAAGGCAGAAAAGAAAAACGGGGTCGGAAAAGATATAAGTCCTGGTCATCGACATCGCATGACTCTAAGAGGAAACATAAGAAGAAGAGGAGACATGCTTCTCGATGCGATTCTCGAAGGCTGCGGTGTCGAGCTCGCCTTCTCCTGTTAGACGTCGAGAAAAGGACTTGGGGCCCGATTCACAGAACTAACTTAAGACAAAATCCTAAACTTACTACCACTTTCGTATTCACAGAAGGCACTTACTCATTTTGGTATTCACAGAAGACACTTACTCATTTCGGTATTCACAGAAGTTAGGAGTCCTAACTTTAGGACTCCTAAATGCCTTCTGTGAATACCGAAAGTCTTAAAATTAGGATTTTTCTCAATTTAGTAGTAGTAAAGTTAGGACTCCTAACTTTAGGACTGCTAAATGCCTTCTGTGAATACCGAAAGTCTTAAAATTAGGATTTTTCTCAGTTTAGTAGTAGGAAGTTGAGAAAAATCCTAATTTTAAGACTTTCAGGTATTCACAGAAGGCATTTAGGAGTCCTAAAGTTAGGAGTCCTAACTTTACTACTACTAAATTGAGAAAAATCCTAATTTTAAGACTTTCGGTATTCACAGAAGGCATTTAGGAGTCCTAAAGTTAGGAGTCCTAACTTTACTAATACTAAATTGAGAAAAATCCTAATTTTAAGATTTTCGGTATTCACAGAAGGCATTTAGGAGTCCTAAAGTTAGGAGTCCTAACTTTACTACTACTAAATTGAGAAAAATCCTAATTTTAAGACTTTTGGTATTCACAGAAGGCTTTTAGGAGTCCTAAAGTTAGGAGTCCTAACTTTACTACTACTAAACTGAGAAAAATCCTAAATTAAGACTTTCGGTATTCACAGAAGGCATTTAGGAGTCCTAAAGTTAGGACTCCTAACTTCTGTGAATACCGAAATGAGTAAGTGTCTGCTGTGAATACCAAAATGAGTAAGTGCCTTCTGTGAAACGAAAATGGTAGTAAGTTTAGGATTTTGTCTTAAGTTAGTTCTGCGAATCGGGCCCTTGGTATCTCCTTCAGTGTCTCCTCAGGTGACTATTGCTCATTCTCCTTTATATAAAGGGACTCTGGAGCAGGCATCGATGCAGAGATTCTCACCGGCTCCAGAAGGTGTGTCGAATCCGGCTGACACAGAGGTTCCTTCAGCTCTGGCTGTTCCACCTGTGACTCCAGCAGCTCCGACTCCAGAGGTACCTCTTTCGGACCTTGAACCGGCTTCGAACCCTCAGTTTCCGATGCTGGGTTCGGATCCCTTGCATTTTGTTCATGCGATGTATGGCGTGTTTGCCAGGGCCTCGTACCCCTCTGGTGCACCTTCGGGTCCCATGGGTCCTATGGCATTTAAATTGGGTGTGCCTCAACCGGTATCCCCAGGCCCCCTTTATGCCGTTCATGCCAGCTACGCCGACTGGCACTTTCCGGCTCTGAGGATGTCGACACCGTATGGTCAGTCCCCGGCTCCATCCTGTGACGCTTCTCGAATTCGATTGGCACTATCTACTGCAGTGGATCCATCTTAGCCGCGGCCCTGGGAGCCTTTGACGCTGCGTGTAGCGCCGCTGACGCCGCTACCAAAGTTGCGCTCGAGGAGAGAAGCGCAGAAGTTATTGGAAGAGGAGCAGTACCAGGCTGAAGAGAGGGAGGAAGGAGAGGTGTATGACACAGATGATGTGTTTGAAGACCTGTGTGAGGCAAGTGAACTTGTCACTTCTCCGGAGTGGGACTTTGCTTCTCAAAAGGCTTCCACTTCTAAGGATGTTGCTCCTTTTCATACAGTCATTAGGAAGGCTGCTGAGCTTTTGGATTTTCAGCTTCCTATGACGAGTATAAGCCTAACCTTCTCACAGTAGTTCTTCATTCTCCGTCTTCGTGGTTGAACCACTTTTGCCATTTAATGATGCACTGACTGAGCCAGTCCTCGATGTGTGGGGCAACCCTCTTTCAGCTCCTGCTGTTTTGAGGTCCGTCTCAAGAAGATATAGACCTGCTCCTGGAGATCCGGTTTTCCTTTCTTCTCACCCCTCTCCTGAGAGTCTGGTGGTACAGGCTTCTTGTTTGAAGCAATCTACAGGGGCGTTTTCGCAGGCTCCGGCAAACAGGGATTCCAAGAAGTTGGATCAGTCTGCGAAGAAGGTCTTTTCATCAGCCAGTATGGCACTGAAATCTACCAATGCCACTTGCCTTTTGGGCAGGTATATTCATGCCTTAATGGACTCTGCTAAACAGATTCTTCCTAAGTTATCTGAGGAGGACAGGAGGATTCTGAGTGAGGTGTTGGAGGATTCTCAAGTTGCAGCTCACCAGGTTATCCAATCTGGCCTGCATACGGCGGATTCTGTTGCCAGAGTAATGGGTTCATCCATTGCGACAAGAAGGCACGCATGGTTAAGATCTTCTTGGCTCTCCCCTGACGTGCAGGCTGGTATTCTTGATTTCCATTTGATGGGTCCAGGCTTTTTGGTGAAAAGGCAGCCTCTGCCCTGCAAAGGTTTAAGGACAGTATGGCAACGGCAAGGTCTTTGGGTCTCCAGACTCAGACAAGAGGCTATGGATAAAGCGATACCGTGGCTTTGAGAAGTCTTCCTTTTGTGGGTCCAGACAGCCTCAGCAACAGCAGCAGAACCCCTTGTATAAAAGCTACAGGGGTAAACGCAGAGGTTGCCTTTGTGGAGCCGGATGTCAATCCTCCTCCTTTACCTCCGCAACCCCTCCTGGTAATGCAGGAAAGCAGCCCTAGATCCTTTATCTTGGATCATGTAGGTCCTGTGGTACGCCGGCTTACCCATTTTCTACAAGATTGGAAATTGATCATTTCGGACCTTTGGGTTTTAGATCTGGTAGAAAATGGGTACGCCTTACCCTCAGGGAATTCTATCCTCCTTTTCCTCCTTGCCAAGGATTTTGCAAGGAGGATCATTTACTTCTCCTTAAGAAGGAGGTTCTTGCTTTGTTGCGAAAAGGTGCGATAGAGGTGGTTCAGGAGCAGGAAAGGGATGCTACTCCCGGTATTTCCTGATTCCCAAGAAGGATGGCAGGTTACGTCCAATCCTGGACCTCAGAATTTTGAATCTGTCTCTCACGCTGGAGCGGTTCAAGATACTCACCCTAGTGTTGGTTCTTCAGGCGCTACAACAAGAAGACTGGGTGGTGTCCATCGACTTACAGGATGTGTATTTTCATATCCCAATCCTGAAGTTGCACAGAAAGTATCTCCTTTTTACGGTTGGGTCGCAACATTACCAGTGTGCGGTCCTTCCGTTTGGTCTTACCATCGCACCTCAAGTCTTCACCAAGGTGATGGCAGTGCCGTCTGCCCATCTCAGGAGGTTGGGGATCCCAGTTTTCCCCTAACTGGACAACTGGCTTTTGAAGGCAGAGTCTCCAGAGATGGTGCTTCATCATCTGCAGGTTACAACCCAGCTGTTGTTCAAATTGGGTTTTTCGATAAATGTACCCAAGTCTCACCTGGTGCCCTCACAGCGCAACCTGTTCATAGGGGTAGTACTGAATACCACTGTGTGTCGAGCTTTTCCACCTCCACAAAGGATTCTCGACATTCAGGAAATGATTCCCTTGTTTCACAATGGAGCGGTTTGTTCCAGTTCTGAAGGTCCTTCGCCCGCTCGGTCTGTACGCTTCCTGCATCCTGTTGGTCAACCATGCACGCTGGCACATGAGGGCGCTCCAGTGGTGCCTCCGCAGGCAGTGGTATCAGCACAACAGGGATCTCAGGGAGTCAGTCAGGATCTTCAGAGAAGCTGCAGCGGATCTGTCTTAAGGAAAGCCCTTTCATCTTTCTCCATCGGTGGCCACACTGATAACGGATACCTCTACCCGAGGGTGGGGTGCTCATCTTGGGGATCTGGAGATCAAGGGCCTTTGGTCTCCTCAGGAAAGGTTGCTTCACATCAACCTTCTGGAATTGCGGGCGATACGTTTGGCGCTCAAGGCCTTTCTCCCTTCCATTGCGGGCAGTCGGTACAAGTCCTGACGGACAACACTGCTGCGATGTGGTATGTCAACAAGCAAGGAGGAGTAGGGTCGTACCGTCTCTGCAGAGAGGCGTTGCGGCTCTGGTCCTGAGCTCAGGACCATCGGATTTGCTTGATGGCAAGTCATCTGGTCGGGGTTCAGAACGTGCGTGCGGACAGTCTCAGTCGGCAGTTCTCCGCCGACCATGAGTCTAGGCTTCACCCGGAGGTAGTTCGGCACATCTTCTAGACATGGGGAACTCCTCGGGTGGCCCTTTTATACCACTCTCGAGAACGCGCACTGCATGTTGTTTTGCAGTCTCCAGTTTCCGAGGCAGGGAGTGTTGGGGAACCCGTTTCAGTAGAGTTGAAGCTCACAATTCCTTCACGTATTTCCTCCCATACCCTTGATTCCTCAGGTTCTGAGAAAGATTCGCCAAGATCGGGCCCAAGTCATTTTGATCGCCCTGGATTGGCCAAGAAGGGTCACGGATCTTCTTCTCCTCTCGTCGCACCCTCTGCTCCGTCTCCCTCTGAGGGTAGACCTCCTCTTGCAGTCAGAGGGGCAGGTTCTACACCCCCATCTCCAGAGCCTTCATGCCAGGAGATTGAATGGGGCAAACTGAATTATTTTTCTCTTCCGCCTGACGTGGTGGATGTTATTTTATCGGCCAGGCGACACTCCACCAAGTCCATCTACTCCTGTAGGTGGTCAAAATTTGTTAAATGGTGTGGAGAGAAGTCTATTGATGTTCTTTGTTTTTTCACTTCATTTGGCTCAGCAGGGTTGTGCTGTTGCCACTGTTAAAGGATATTTGTTGCCATTTCTTTATTTGCCTGATCAACCTTCTCTTTTTAAGTCTCCAATAGTCTTAAGGTTCATTAAGGGGCTGACGAACATGTTTCCTCCCACTCCTTTTGTTGTGCCCCAGTGGGGTTTAATTTTAGTGTTAACTTTTTTAATGGGTTCCTCGTTTGAACCTATGGACAGTTGTCCTTTTAGACTTCTGTCTTTTAAGACGGTCTTCCTTGTGGCTGTCACCTTGGCAAGGAGGGTGAGTGAGCTTCAAGCTTTGAGCTCAAAGCCTCAGTTTCTGATCATAAATGCTGAAAAGATTGTTCTCAGGACTGGGGCTGCTTTTCCGCCCAAAGTGGTAACTCCCTTTTATTTGGGACAGTCCATTACTCATCCTACATTCTATCCTCCCTATCACCCTTCCAAAGAGGAGGAGAGACTTCATCGCCTGGATCCAAAGAGGGCGATTAGTTTTTATTTGGACAGAACAAGGGACTTCTGTCAGGATGATCAGCTATTTCTGGGTTATGCTGGTCCTAAGAGGTGCAAGGCGGTGCACAAGCGCACTTTATCCACGTGGATAATCTTGTGCTTTAAGGAGCCTCCTGAAGGCATTAGGGCTCATTCTACCACGGCTAAGTCATCTACCTCTGGCTTGTCCAGGGGTGTTCCTGTGTTGGACATCTATAAAGCTGCAACTTGGTCATCAATCCACACTTTCGCGAGGCATTACTGCTTGGATTCTGAAGTGAGGAGGAATGGCCATTTTACATGCTCTGTTTTGCAAGACTTTTTGGTATAGAAGGGTTAACACCCTTCTCCGGGGTTTTGGACAGCTGTGGGATTCTATTCATAAGGTGAGGAATCCACAGGCAGATGTATCTACCAGAAGAACAAGTTACTTACCTTCGGTAACGCTTTTTCTGGTGGATACAGTATCTGCCTGTGGATTCCTCTCTGACCCACCCACCTCCCCGTTGTCCACCCTTTGATACCTTAAAAAGAGGTATTGGTTAATTGATGTTTTTGTGTACTCAAGACTTTATTATCTCTATTTGTCTATTGTTGACTTGTTTGAAATGTAAGCTTTCTTTGAATTCTTATTTCAATTTGCACTGTGTGTATTTGTGTGAATACTGTGTACTATGTATGCATTGTCTCTATGGTCGGTCCGCCCGTTTTGCCTGGGTGGCACTGAAAAAATGGGTGGAACTGACGTCATCATGCCAACGTGGTCCTCTTATGGCTCCAGTGACGTCATGTGGAGCTGCATGCGGAGCTGACGACAACCTCGTCGGTGTGGAGAGCTAAGAAAAAGTTCCGTGGAATGCTGGTGCAGGGGATATTCATAAGGTGAGGAATCCGCAGGAAGATACTGTATCCACCAGAGAAAGTGTTACCTAAGGTAAGTAACTTGTTTTTTAGGGCTTATATTGATCTTTGCGACCTCCTTTTGACTCTCGTCCTTAGATCGTGGCTTTCCAAACTCCTGGTCCGAGTCTCATATTGTAACTATATTTAAGAAAGGTGACTGAAACTCCCCTTCCCGTTACAGACAGATCTCCCTGTTGGATTCACTAGTCAAAGTGGTTGGTTGTATGGTCTTAAGTAGACTACAGGAGTGGGCTGATTGTGACCTCATAATTTCAGACTTACAATACGAATTTCGGCCGGGAATCGGGACCACGGAGCAGGCTATTAACCTGAACCTATGGATAGGTAAATATAAATATACAAAGTGTAGTAACTTGTTCCTGGCATTCGTCAATTTGGCCTTCAACTGCGTAGTTAACAACAAACTCTGTTCTGTTAAGATTTCAATTGGAGTAGATACCACTATAGTCAACTTTCTTAGACATTTATATTCAACCAGCACTGCAAGGGTTCGCTATGGACTGACAGGTGAATGTACTCGATCCGTCAGCTTCCAAAAAGGAGTTTGACAGGGTGCGTACTCGCTCCGTTTCTGTTTAACTTATACATTAACAGTTTGGGTAGCACAATTGCCAATAAATGCTTTGGCCTCTCGCAAGTCGGGCACCGGTCCATACTAGTTCTTATTATGCAGACGACGGGGTGCTCATGGCTCGCACCCCGTTGGCCCTGCAGCGTCTCCTTAATGAATTTGTACACTATATGGAGAATCTGGGGTTACAAATTAACACTAACAAAACTTTTTTTATGAAAGCAGGTCAAAGAACAACAGTGTGCCGTAAAATTACAATTGCAAAAGCTATCATACCACAGACACCCTCCTTCTCGTATTTAGGGATTGTATTTGATTGCAAGGGGAATTGGAGAAGTGCTATAAATTCTAGAAGACTGCAATTTGTTAACTCAATTACGGCCTTGTCCAGTTTTTCTACGAAACTGGGTATTAAACATCCAAAAGAATTTTTGTCAAATTACTATGCCAGATCTATTGCAATGTATGGAGCTGAGTTGTGGGAATATGTAAATGTGGAGAGTCTACAGATGTTGGAAAATGCTTTTTTTAAAAAATCTTCTTGCGCTTCCTAATAGCTGTTCTAATTTTATATGTCACTCTGAGGTGGGGGCCCAGTATCTAGCTTATTTGCTAAAGGTTCAACCAGTTTTACTCTGGCGCATATTTGGTCATCGACTATACAGAATTTAACCGTGTCATTGCAAAGGACTGTTGTGGTTTGGAGCACGCGCTAAAAATTCCATGACTAAAATTCATCAAGCAATTCATGTCTGACATTGGCCATCCCGAATACTATGACCATCTAGAAACCTTGAGAAATAGCACGAGGAAATAGCTAAAACTGAAATGTTTAACTCCTATTCAGCAATTAAGGTTGTATATTGAACTTGTTAAACCCACTGACTTTCATAATCAAATGATCTTGACCACATTTTCCATGCAACCGTACCTAGTTAACATGGCTTATGCCCAGCACAGATTTGTTCTCACACGTTTCAGACTTGACATTTGTCATCGATTGACGAGTTTTCCTAATACCAATAACTGGTCACATGAATTAATGCATTGCACCTGTGACTACTTGTCTAAACAATGGACCATGCATATTATGTTTTTTTGTACATTTTATGCGGATTTGCTCAATTCTTTTATCAAGCCATTAATGAAATCCTTTAATTTTAAGAAATGTGGACCGTCTTTTTTATACTTACAAATACTCCCAGATTTGTATACGTGTGTGGTTTTAGCACACTTTTTAAAAAAAAATCTTTATTGGTATTTACAGGTTACATATAATGACAGACATATAAACTTGACATTCTTAGGAAGATCATCGCCTTGGGCCTTTGTTGCGAGATTGGCTGTTCGACATTGTACACTCTTAGGGACTTGCTCACAAGTAACATTTAACACTTATTTTCGCCTTTGATGTGTTTCTCGTTAGAAAATAAAACATAAAACGCAAAACATACGGTGATGGTGGTTGTTTGTGACAGAAAGCTACGACCAGATTAGAGGTTGGGTCAAGCTTTGTCTATGGAGGTTTGAAGGAGTCTATGAATTTATCTAGTTTAGACCACATATTTTTGTTGGGGTGTCTTCCTGGTGTCTGAGTGTGGTGAAGTCTGCCCCTCTGAGCAAGATCACCCAGTTCAGCCACTCTTTGAATGTGGCCTTGGCGGTGTTCTTCCAGTTCGTGAGTACTATCTTAGTTGCTGAAGTGAGGAGGAAAGTATGGGCAGTTATCTTTCGGAGGAAGTCGTTGTCGGGTGAGCAGATCATTGCTGCATTATCTTAAATTGTATTTGTATTTTTATCTCTTTGCTTTTTAAACAATTCTTATTTATTTTTACTGTATTGTATTCTGTCATGCATGCTTTTATGGTACACTATATGAAATGAATAAAGTTTATTGATGAGCAATCGCCTATCCCTGAAAGGCCCACATGTCAGGCTGGGATCAATGTCTCATCCAGTAATTGGGCAGAGGAGTGCATTTTGGGGCAGGAGGTCTCTTCCACTGGCCTTGGTAACTGCACCCGAGGCATCATAAAGTGCATCGGGACAGGAAGGAGAGGGGTCACAGTAATCTGGATGGCCAACTACGTTTTCCTAATAACCTCCAGAAAGAAGTTTAGGTAAATTGGTGTTGATGACTACAACTTTAACTAATGCTTCATTATTTATTCATACTCTTGCATGAACACCTTCTTATTTATTTACTTAAAAACAAGCACTGGCGTTGCCAATAGGTCTCGCAGTAGGAAAGTTGGAGCTATTTGTTTTTGTAAATGACATTTTATATTTATGTTTAGTGATTTACAATGCCAATAATTTTAACTTTAGCAAATGTGACACTTATAGCATTTGTAATGCCACATGTTTTGTATTTACGAGACTTAGATGTATATATCTTAGTAATATAAATGTTTTTTTTTGTTAATTAATTAATATTGAAATAAAAGTTATTTATAATGTATAATGGCAATATTGTAAACTTTCCTAAATACCTTTTGTGAATATTATGTTCAGTGTTTTTTTTGGTGAAGAATATCTAAGATTAGAAGTGAAATCTTAAAAAAATGTTGTGGCATTTTTAATAAAGTGTGAAACATTGAGCGAAGATTTTATAAATACTTGTTGTTGAATTTTTGCATGGATTGATGCTGTGGTGGTGCGGATAGATGTTGTTGTTGCCTGTGTGTGCGCAGTGCCGGTGTGTGTATGCAGTGCCTGTGTGTGCGCAGTGCGCTGTGTGTACTGTGAGTGAGGGCTGTGTGCACCCTGAGTGAGGCCTGTGTTCAGTGTGAGTGAGTGAAGCTGTGTGCACTGAGTGAGGGCTGTTTGCACTGTGAGTTAGGGCTGTGTGCACTGAGAGTGTGCAGTATGCACTGAGTGCGGACTGTATGCAGTGTGATTGAAGGCTGTGTGCACTGAGTGAGGCCTGTGTGCAATGTGAGTGAGGCCTGTGTGCAGTGTGAGTGAGGGCTGTGTGCACTGAGTGAGGGCTGTTTGCACTGAGTAACGCCTGTGTGCAGTGTGAGTGAGGCCTGTGTGCAGTGCGAGTGAGAACTGTGTGCACTGAGTGAGGGCTGTGTGCACTGAGTGAGGGCTGTTTGCACTGAGTAACGCCTGTGTGCAGTGTGAGTGAGGACTGTGTGCAGTGCGAGTGAGAGCTGTGTGCACTAAGTGAGGGCTGTGTGCACTGTGAGTTAGGGCTGTGTGCACTGAGTGTGTGCAGTATGCACTGATTGCGGACTGTGTGCAGTGTGATTGAGGGCTGTGTGCACTGAGTGAGGCCTGTGTGCAGTGTGAGTGACCTATTGGCATTCAAAGTTTCTAAAATGCGAGACCTATTGCTTTGCAAATGCTTGTTTAAATTGTATTTACAATCCCGTTTCCAAACCGCAAACGCACACCCCCCTCGCCACACACCTCCACCCCCATCATGGCAGCCACAACTGGTTGTTTCTAATTCTAAGTATTACTTGCAAGGTGGAGTTGGTGTAGAAATAGTTGCCACTTGATTGGTTCATAAACTTTATCATTGATGCCGATTATCACTGTTTGGGGTGGTGATGACGTATCGTAAACAGATTTAGCTGGAAAGTAAGAATCACATTGCATGCTGGGATATTGAGTACGGAACATCCATTGGGGATGAAAACGCTTAATTTAAATACACGATGCACTTTGTTTTACTGTGGGGCACGAGGAGGACGTTGGTGCACGTTTTCGAGCCAGTCACATTGGGTGGCTTGGATTTATTTCTGACATTGCGCTTCAGGAAGGATGGGTAAATTTCTACATTTTAATCACTTACACGGCTGTATTAATCTTTCCTTACATTGGCCTTTTGGGAGTGTCACTACTGTTTAACTGATTCGTCTTCATGCTAAAAAAAAAAGCCTGAGACTGTTGTGGGTAGTAATTGTGTGGTATTGAGTTTACTGGAATTGTGTGGAGTGGGATTGTGTGTTACTGAGTGTAATTATGTGAAATTGTATTTTGTGTTGTGGAATAGTATCTGGTGGAGTTTAATTATGTGGTGTGCTGTGAAATTTTGTGGCATGATGTGGAATTCTGTAGTGTGGATTAGATGTATGTGGTGTGTTATATTATTGTGTTGTTGAGTTGAATTATGTGGATTGATGTCAAATTATGTGGAGTGTTTGTGCGTGTGGTTGTGTGTATGCGTGTTGTTGTGTGTATGCATGTGGTTCTGTGTATGGTTGTGTGGTTGTGCGTGTGGTTGTGCTTATTTATGTGTGTGTGGTAAACAGTATTTATTAATTTAATGTGCATTGAAAAAGACTACACCTCACCCAAGCCATTCTTATAGCTTCAGGGGCAGCAGTCTGAATTGTCACACTTGGCAGCGCTGGCAGAGGACATGGGTGGTGCAAGCTGCAGTGGCCTCATGAATAGGTCTCTGGCACGTATTTATTTACAAATTAAGCACTGAGCTAAATATTACCTATCCTGTAATATGATAATCAGGAGCACTGCCTCCAGGCTGAAATTAATACTCCAGTACCAAAAGCGAGCACCCTGTTGCACACTATAGAAATATTAAATCCCGTGCAGCGATAGCTGGGCCGGCAGGTTTGAAAAGTAAACACTGGTATCTATTCTCTGCAAGACCCCCATGTGGAAGATGGCTCTTGGTTCTAAGAAGTGGAAACCTACCAGAGTGCGTGGCAGGTAGATGGGATGAGTGTGTGTGTGCGTAGCGGGTAGAAGGGATGAGTGTGTGTGTGCGTGGCGGGTAGATGGGATGAGGGTGTGTGTGGATGGCCGGTAGATGGGATGAGTGTGTGTATGTGTGTGGCGGGTAGATGGGATGAGTGTGTATGTACGTGTCGGGTTGATGGGATGGGTGTGTGTGCGTGGTGGGTAGATGGGATGAGTGTGTGTGCGTGGTGGGTAGATGGGATGAGTGTGTGTGTGTGTGCGTGGCGAGTAGATGGGATGAGTGTGTGCATGCGTGGTGGGTAGATGGGATGAGTGTGTGTGTGTGCGTGGTGGGTTGATGGGATAGATGTGTGTGCGTGGTGGGTAGATGGGATGAGTGTGTGTGTGCGTGGTGGGTAGATGGGATGAGTGTGTGCGTGGCGGGTAGATGGGATGAGTGTGTGTGTGCGTAGACAGCCCACAAGTTGTGATCTTGTTCCCTGGGCAGGCTGGCAAGCATTTGGTCATGAGTGGCACCTTTTCTTCTCCTCTTGTGAGGACTGGCTATATTACGTTGTCTGAGCAGAGGGTGCCCCAGTGGTACAGAGTAAGCACTGTGGCGTGGTCAGTGCAAGGAGAGATGTTTGTACCTGCCCACTTCACACAGGCACTTTTGATTTTGTTAAGGCCTAGTAGATGTGACGATGGGTGAATCTCCACCCCTCCCCTTATTGCCACGCCCAAGCACCGTGTATCTCTCACAATTAGTGCGATCGGGTTACAATGTGTGAGTGACTTTGACAAGAAGGGCTGGCCGAGCCTGAACGACATGTAACACTCACAAAGAAGCCTCCAGGAAAATGGCATTTAAAAGGAGAATTACCAGTTTCAGGTTTAACTTTTGGTTTCTCACCTCTAAACACGCCCCATGTCGTCTATGGCCCAAGGGCTACGCTGGTTGGGCTTTGGGGATTGCCGCTGACAGCGCGACACGCAGGGGAGCATGGGCGAGACAGCGCCCTAGTCCCACACGACGGGCGAGCAGAGCCCGTAGCGTGACAACCCCCTGGAGCCGCCCTCCTCGCTAGCAGCCAATAGGGAGGGCTCTCCTGGGGATGGGGGTGTTCCTAATAGTATAAAGCAGGCGCAGCAACGAGGCTCGGCCTCTCTTTCCCGCGCCTGGTTCCAAACACGCCCCATGTCGTCTATGGGCCAAGGGCTACACTGGTTGGGCTTTGGGGATTGTGCTGTACTAGCCGGTTTGGGAGGGGAGTAAGAGAGCACACAGGGCTGAGAGGGGAGCAGGACAGCACACTGAGCTGAGAGGGGATCTAGAGAACACACAGGCCTGAGACGGGAGCAAGAGAGCACAGGGGGCTGAGAGAGGAACAGGGGAGCACACGGGGCTGACAAGGTAGCAGGAGAGCACACAGGTGTGAGAGGGGAGCAAGAGAGCACACGGGGCTGATAGGGGAGCTAGAGAACACACAGTTTTGGGAGGGGAGTGAGAGAGCGCACATGTCTGAGAGGGGAGCAAGAGAGCACACAGGCTTGAGACGGGAGCAAGAGAGCACACAGGGCTGAGAGGGTAGCAGGAAAGCACATAGGTGTGAGAGGGGAGCAAGAGAGCACACTAGGTTGAGAGGGAAGCAGGAGAGCACACAGGTCTGAGAGGGGAGCAAGAGAGCACACGGGGCTGATAGGGGAGCAGGAGAGCACACGGGGCTGAGAGGGGAGCTAGAGAAAACACAGGTTTGAGAGGGGAGTAAGAGAGCGCACATGTCTGAGAGGGGAGCTAGAGAGCACACGGACCTCGATGGGGGTTGTGTTCTGACCTTGAATCTGCCCTCTTTTTATCCTGTTAATTGCCCCCAGAGGCTTGGTTTCTGCTTTTATTCCTGGAATGCACGCATGCCTAATATTGCACTGTTTTACGTCTCTGCAGGAGTTAGCAATCAGTTGTGGTTCAGAACAAAATTCTTTAAGAACTGTTTGCTTTAACACTGTCGACGTGGCGTTTTAGCGAAAGTTAAAAATTGTCATCACCTTTTTCTGGACAAATAAGGTTTCAACCATTATCACTATTTTATTCCGGATAGATTCCTCTTAGAAAGAACGACAGCCTGTGTGGCATAATTTGTTTATCAAGCCCGTCAAAACTTTAGTTGGGGCAATGTCCTTTCCAGAGTTATTTTTTATTAGCAACCATCTAGTGACTGCTCAGTTGTTTAGAATTTGGAAGTCTGATAGAAATTTCGTGTGAATATTCCAAAAAGCTGTCTTTATAAAATTGACACAACTATTGATAAACTGATTCCTGTCCCTAAGATAGAAATAATGACTGGACCTTAAGAGTCACTCTTAAGTTATTCTTATCCAATATTTTCAATGAACTGAATATTTCTTGATTTCAAATTGGAACTTGTGCGAGTTTTAAGCCTCCGCATATGCTTTACAGATAGTAAAATGATGCTAGCACATTGGGGGTAACCCCTGTCATCAAAGGGCAAACTGACATATAGAATGGTAGCAACAATGACAACAAGCTGTCCCTGACACAGTGGGGTAATTTACGACATAAAAGACACCTGTGGTTATGGACTGCATAAAAATGGCAAAAACGTTGCCCCTGGCATATTTTTAGGTAGCTTTTGGTGTAGAGAACACCCATGGCTTATGAGGGCACCCATGACAAAGCTAGTCTTGGCATATGTAGTACTTTGTGGACACATGGGAACACCTATAGCATATTCTTAAAGAGGGATAAAAAGGAGTTAACTCCTGCGAAGGGGTGGGCTTCACTGGCTTGGCACACCATGAAAGATCTGAATATTGAGTGCTCTTTCAGACCCTAAGGTTTTTGAGCAAACCTATGTTAGCGACAAAACAGTCACTAGCTCTTATTAGCGTTCCTGTTCGTACCATAAGCCGAAATCTAATACACAAATGAGTAAGTCTGATTGGGAACATAGGCAGCCATATAAAGGGGAATAAGCAAACATTCTCAACTTGCACAGTATGAATAGAGTACCACGTGCACATTAGCTTCCCAACTTAAGAAAGGGGCTTCAAACTCATGCCTATCAACCAACTTCGCTTCTTTTTCCCTATACTCCAACTACACACCTCCCTCTCACGACGTGTCAGCCCCAACTCGCCAAACAAATGATCCCACGTTATTTGCATATAGCCCATTCTTACAACACCGAGCTCACCCTAAACTTCTCTTAAAGCTCCCCCCAGTACCTCTCCCGTCATACCAGCCCTACCTTCCCCGCCAAAGACCACCCCACGATCTCCACTCTCCTCAGCTTAAGCCAAGCAACCCTAACCAACCAGCCTCAGCACCCAGAGCACTTCTTCAACTACCTTGGCCTAACACATGCCTTCCTTATCCGCCATGCCGCCCCTGCCGTGCCTCCATCTCCGGGGGGCTGGACTGCCTTTCTCCAGCGCGCGCTGCTGCCTCGGGTACAGGCGGGAAGTCCGCGCCGGGTGTACCTGCTACTGAGACACTCGTGTCCGGATGTGGAAGTACCGAGCCTCCCCGGTGCCCGACAGCTGGATGTCCTACGGAAAACAGGGACCTGTGTGCCCGGATGTCAGATGTCTCCCGGATGGCGGCACTCTATCCCTCTCCGGTGCTCTATTGTCCACAGCCCGCTCCAGCGCGTCTTTCAGTGCATGTTCGCGCCAGAGCAGCCGGCTTACCGTTCTGATAGACTGGTGAGCGGGAGAGTCTATTAGACTCCTTTTGTGTATTTTCTGCAATTTTGGAGCTGCCTGTCCACACAAGCATAGCCTTGCCCCCACTCTCCCAGACCCAGCGAAAGCGATTAAATTGTCCCAAAAAAAAAAGCGGCACTTCAAGCCAACGCAAAAGTGATCCAAATGCAATTTTTTTTTTAAAAAGCCCCCGAATGGTGCGTGCGCCACTGCGAACATATGTCATATTATAATTGAAGACATATGGCCTATGGTGCGCTTAACAGACACCAATAGGCCATGGGCGGAGCTACGCGACCGCCCATGGTCTATTGCGTGTTCTGTTTTAAAAGTACACGCAGGCAAAGGTCAATGAAAATAGACCTAGGAAATAACACGCACGAGCTGCGTGGATTCCTAGGTCCATTTTCAAAACCTCGAGAAAAGGACTCTGGCTGCCCGACACTGCTGCGCAGTGTACGCTAGGCCCGAGACCTGAAAATGGCCCCTTAAAGCCAAACGTGCCAATGTGAGTTTGAGCTGTGGCCAGATAAGCTGTGCTAACATCGTAACTTTAACAGAAGCAAAGAAAAATAAATAGAACCAACGAAAAACCTCCCCCTACCCTACCCCACCTCCCACCCGTGTTCCAAGTCCACCATCTATACCATTCATACCTTTGCAACTCTCATTCCGCCCCCGGATGTTCAATATTAGAGAGGCGTAGCAGCCGGAGGTACCAAGGACATGTGACCTCGTGGAATTCCAAGGCCAGTAGGGACAAGAAGGGTTGCCATAGCTCTACAAATTTGGAGCCCTCCCCCGCTAAGGTCAGTGAGAGCTTCTCCACCCTAAGCACATGCCATAGGCGGTGAAGCCAGCCATTGAATGTACGAATAAATTTGTTTCGCCAGTGTGTAAGTATATTCTGCATGGCAGAGCCCAGCGCAATTGCAATCAGACGGCCTCTGCGGGAGCGTAGAGGATATGTCAAGGGATTCTGGAGTCCGAGGAGAACGTATGAAGGGAGGCGAAGATTTTCAGTTTCAAAATGCGGATCTATCTCATCTAATATTTGCTTCCAGTGGGCCTGGAGGTGAACACATTCCCACAGTAAGTGGACCAATGTACCCACCTGCCCGCAATCCCGCCAACATGTCGCCTCTTTGGTGTGATCCATCGCGTGGATACGCTCAGGTGTGTAGTACCAGTAGGTAGCGATTTTAGTGAGAGTGTCAGTAAGCTCCATATGATACCCCGAATGCCTTGTCCTATAAAATACTCCCTCCCACTCTATATGGCTTAACGTCCTACCCAACTCATTTTCCCAGTGCGCTTTACCAGCACTGTAGGTATGAGCATACCTAACCAGCAGCATTACATATAAATATGAGATTCGGTTTTTGTCTGTCGTGCGCGTGATCAGCCAGCGTTCGTAGGGCAGGAGATGTCTATCGGCCACCAGGCACACCTGCTCACTGAGTGCCCAATGTCGCACTTGAAGGTAACGCAGCCTCTCGGTCTCCAGCATCTCGTATGTTTGCTGAAACTGGGTGAAAGGGATCACCCCCTCCACTGAAATCATGTGAAAGAGGCATTGGCAACCAGCCGGTCGCCACCTCGCATAGGCCACTGAATTGGTACCTGGCGTGAAGTCGGGGTTATCTATCAAAGGGGTAAGCAGGGACGGGAAAGTAGTAAGTTCGTGTTTAACATTGGCTTGGTCCCAAACTTCCATGGGGAACGGTGTAATATAAGATGCATAAAGATTAGGGCGCCCATGCTGCTTTCGGAGAAATAGAATTTCCTGTAGAGGTCGGCCGGCCACTGCTTGATCTTGGAACAGCCAATGTTTCTCGGACTCCCATCTACTCCACTCCACTAGGAGGTGTAATTGAGGTGCCTGGAAGTAAAGCAAAAGGTCTGTTACCCCAAGTCCCCCACCCTCCGGCAGGAGCGTCGCCAGTCTCAGTTTTAGATGCTTCTTTCTCCATTCCAGATGAACTGGGTCAATTCTGATTGAGTTTGCTGTATCCAACCCGTCGGTGGCCAGAGAGGAATAGTGTGGAACAAGTAAAAAAACTGGGGGAGAATGGTCATTTTGACCGCAGCTATCTTACCCAACCAGGACAGCGGGTAGTGCTTCCACCGCCCTAGTTCCCGCCTAATTTTCTGCCGCAATAGTGTATAGTTCATATTAACCGTGTCGACAACTGAGGGAGCCAATTTAATCCCCAGATACGGGATAGCCCCAGTTGCCCATTGAATGGGGAATGAGCATTGTAGGTGTTCTCGGGTAGACTTCCCTAGAGACAGATCAAGAGCCTCCGACTTGCCCGTGTTAACTTTGAAGCCGGAGCATTGTGCAAAGAGTTCCAAATCCGCAAGGCAGGCAGGCAATGATTCTTGCAGGTTAGACAATGAAATCAAGACATCGTCCGCATAGAGGCTAATTGTATGGACATAACTCCCAAATTTGATCCCTGCCACCTGTGGGTTAAGCCGCAGCTTCTGCGCTAAGGGCTCCATATAGAGGGCAAAAAGGAGGGGTGACAAAGGGCACTCAATGGGGAACCGAGGGGACGTGTATCCATTTACTCACACTGCAGCCGTCGGAAACCTGTAACAGTTCAGCACATATGTGCGGAACTTTGCACCTAAGCTCACTTTCTCCAACACTTTCTCCAGATAGGGCCAATGCACCCTATCAAATGCTTTTTCAGCGTCAATAGCCAACATAAAAAATTCTCCGCGCGTTCGAGTCTCTTTTTCGATTAGGTGCAGTGCCATCTTGGTGTTGTCCGAGGTTTGTCGTTCCGGGATGAATCCTGCTTGGTCCGGGTCGATTAAGCCACCCATATGGGGGTGCGAGCCGGGCCGCCAGTATCCCGTATATACTTAAGATCCACATTAAGGAGCGAGATGGGGCGGTATGCACCACATTGCGACTTATCTTTCCCCGGTTTAGGGATGAAGGCTATGGAGGCCTGTACGAGGTCTCCTGTTATTGCCCCAGGCTTTGATAAGGTATTAAAAAGATATGTGAGGAGGGGGGCGACTTGCGTACAAAACATCTTGTAAAAGACCGCCGGAAAACCATCCGGCCCAGGCGCTTTGGCCACCTTAAGGCGCGAGATGGCAGCGATAACCTCTTCCGGCCGGATGTCGCGCTCTAGATGCTCAGCCTGCTCCTTCGTGAGGGCAAGCAGCGGTTTGGAGGCAAGGAAAGCCTCCGCATCTGCGTCGCTCAGGGGAGAGCTGGTATAGAGGTCAGTGTAAAAATCACTAAAGGCAGTCACGATACCCAGGTCGTCAGTGACGCACCTGCTATCCAGTTGAAGAATTTCCTGAACAGTTTTTTCGCTGGCGAGCTTCACGCAACCTCTGGGCTAACAGTCGCCCGCACCTTTTTTCCGCCTGTATAGTAGGCATGTCGGAGTCTCAGCGCCACAAATTTTGCCCTATCCTGATCAATAGCTGCCAGTTGCTGCCTCACTGCCTTAAGTTGCCTCCAGATCTGTAGAGCCCCTGTGCGTTGGTGCATTTGCTCCAACTCCCTCGTGCGTTGTATGAGTTCTTCCTGCTTGCAACTACGTTCACTGTTACCTGCCGCAGAGATTGCAATAAATTCCACACTAAGGACAGCATTCAGTGCTGCCCACTGTGTAACGAGTGTGGTGTCCGTGTTGCTGTTGTGAGAGAGGTAATCCGCGTTGACGCGCAGAATTTTTGTGACTACCTCCTTGCGGTGTAGTAGAGTCGCCCTAAGTCGGCATGTCCGCTGCGCGTGCTGAATTGGTGGGAAGGCAAGCCCAACTGTCACCGGAGCGTGGTCAGAGAGAGATGCAACCCCGATCTCCACCTCGGTTGCCAATGCCTGTAGTGAAGCCGTCACTAGCAAGTAATCTAGACGTGCATATGTTTTGTGGGCATTAGAATAATATGAGTATGCAGGTCCCTGGTGGTGGAAGCTGCGCCATAAATCGGTAAAACGTAAGTCATGAAGACAAGCTAGTCCCTCCGCAGAAAGAACGCCAGTTTACGAGGAGCGCTGAGATGATCTGTCTAGAATATTGTCAAACACCAAATTTAAGTCCCCTCCCAACAGAATGTGGTGATCTGGAGTGACAGTAGCATCTGAGAGGGCAGAGTGAAAGAACTTTTCTTGACCCTTGTTAGGGCATAGATTAAACAGTGAACGTGTAATCTCCCAGCGCAAACCTGTATGTTAACAGCCTGCCCTTTAACTCGTCTTCTTTCTGTATGATCGTTCCCTTGTTATGTAATGTAAAAATTACTTCTAAAGCGCAACTAACACCTAGCGGTTTCTTAGCGCTCGAGCAACAGGGAGAAGACAGTCCGCAAGACAAAAGGCGTTAGTGATAAGCATTACAGAACAACTGAGTTTTGAGAAGGAACCTAAAACGTGCATAGGGAGAGGCAGATCCAATGCTTAAAGGGAGTGAATTCCAAAAGGAAGGAGCAAGAAATGAAAATCTTAATCCACCATGTTCCTTACGTGTAAAAACCGGGACCTTGAGTAGGGCCAGGTAGGAGGAACGAAGATTACGAGAGGGAACATAAGGGTGTAGTAGTGGAGAAATAAAAAATGGACTCACACCGGCGAGGGACTTAAAAATGGTACAGCCTAGCTTGAATTTGCACCGCTCGGACACGGGGAGCCAGTGGAGGGACTTTAACAATGGACTAACATGTTGGTGCCTAGCTTGATGGTAAATGAGGCGTGCAGCCTGGTTCTAAACGAGCTGCAGCCTCTTCAATAAATAGGCCGGGATACCTGCATAAAGAGAATTGGCATAGTCAATCCTCGAGAGGACTAAAGCTAACAGGACTAGGGTGAGGGCCTCAGTGGTCAAAAAACGGGCAATCTTCCGGACTTTACGGAGCTGGAAGAAGCTAGACGAGACTACAGCATTGATCTGGGGCTTAATCGTGAGATCATTACTGATGATAACTCCCAGACTTTTTGCTGAGTCGCCTGGACTAGGGGGGGAAGACCTTAACTCACAGGCCAAAAAGTAGATTTCCATGGGTTGGCAGCTCCCCCGACAAGAACCAATTCTGTCTTGTCGGGGTTAAGCTTGAGGTGGTTGACCCCCATCCAGTCGCTGATATGACAGAGGGTAGACTGGAAATTAAAAATGGACTCCGCCGAGCCATCAATGTTAAAAATCAACTGGATGTCATCCGCGTAATTAAACGCGGTGACATGATTGCCTTGCAAGGACCGGATAAGGGGGGTCAGGTATAAATTAAAAAGAAGAGGGGATTAGGAGGAACCCTGCGGGACGCCACATGTTAGGCCGACCCTGTCAGCGGTGAACTCAGAGAGCCGGACCGCCTGATGGCGGTTGGTCAGAAAGGAGCGAACCCAGTCCAGAACGGTGCCCCGGATGCCAGCCTCCCCGACACGGTCGATCAGAATATCATGGTCGACCGTGTCAAAGGCGGCCGACAAATCCAGGAGCACCAGAACCTGGCTGATGTTAGAGTCCGCCCCTCTCCGCAGTTCCTCCATAACTGAAAGTATGACTGACTCGGTAGAATGGGTGGGTCTAAAACCGGCCTGTTGGGAGTCAAGATATTGGGAGTGTTCAATAAATGAGCTCAGAGTGTTGGTGACATGAGACTCAGGAACTTTGCTGAGGTAGGGAAGAAGGGAGATGGGGCGAAAATTACTCATGACCGTAGGGTCCACCGTGTTTTTTTTTTAAATGGGCACGACCTCGGCAACCTTAAAAGAACTGGGGACCAGGCCAGAGGACAAGGACATGTTCAAAAGTCCCAAGGGGGGAAGCGGACAGGCTGTAAAAGCCTCGCGAAGAATCAAGGGAGGACAACAGTCAGTAGGGGACCCAGAAGTGACCTTACTTAAAAAGGCAAAAAATTCCTCCTCCGAGATTGGAGGGATCTGAGTAAGTTTCTGCGAGTTAGGGGATAACAAGGAAAGATCGGGCCTAGGGGAGGAAGGCAAGCCAGCAAGAGAAATGCTCTTTTTAATATTGACAATCTTGTCCAACAAAAACTGATTAAGGGAATCACAGAGCGCTTGGGAGGGGAGAGGTTTAATGGTGACCCTGTCTGGATGTGACAGCTCCTCCACAATGGAGAAGATGTCTTTAGTTTTAGTGGCAGAATTGACAATTTTTTGTAAGAAATAAGAGGTCTTAGCAGATAGAATCGCTGTTTTATATTCTTTAAGCAGACAAATATATCGCAACTTTGTGTCCGCGGCATAGCCTCGCCGCCAACGGCGCTCAGCCTGCTTGAGCTCGAGCTTTAAGGCTTTGAGATCTTCGGTAAAACACTTTTGTGCGTCATGGAGACGCTTAAGCTTGATGTATTTAAGCTGGGCAACAGCATTACTTGCTGATTCAAGCCAATGCGTAAGAGCTGAGTCTTGGGTGTCAATAAAATTAGCAGCAGGGGGAGGAGAAGTTTTAAGTAGATCGACAAATTTACCAAGGTCAGCCCTATTCCAGTTCCGGGCTCGAAAATTACTCTCCAAAGCTCTACTAGGATAGGAAGTAGCTATGAGGGAAAAGGATATTATAAAATGATCTGACCATAGGCAGGGGGAGATAAGGGGAACAGAAATCTCCACATTGGATGTCCAAACCTGGTCCAAAACGTGACCTTTAATGTGGGTCGGAGCATTTATATGTTGGCAACAGTTCATGCCGGATAAAAGATCCTAGAACATAGTGGAACAAGCACTCTCCTTCTCATCAAAAGGCCAATAGTTAAAATCTCCTAAGATTAAGATATTGGAGTTATTAATAATTAATTGAGAAAGCATATTGCCAAACAGCATCTAGAAGTTAGGCATAGGTTGAGGGGGGCGGTATGCTAACACACAGATGAGGGGTGTGGCTGAAGATTCCAATCTTAGCACAAGGTAATCGACCAGAGGAATACAGACCGTAGTTAAAGTAGAGAATCTGATGGAAGATGTAATGATGGCGCTACCCCTCCACCTGGTCTGCCAGAGGCTCGATCCGCTTGCAGGATATAATAGCCAGGAGGGATAGCCGCAAGAATATCTGGAGAGGACTCAGCGTTGAGCCAGGTCTGCCCTCCACAGCAATCCGAACGTCAGCCGTGATGGACCGGGGCAGGGAGGCACACCCTACCGAGGAAACGAGTATTAAATCACCCGCTGTCTGGCCCAAATAAAATCAGGGAACGAGTAATTTTAAAAAGGTCGCGCAGCAAAGCTGTTTAAAAAGTAATAACACAGCGAAATGGTAAACGGGTGACAGAAGAGCTCCACGCAGTGTCGGTAGCTCGCAGTCTGCCCCCAGCGCTCAGCGGACCTTCAGCGGTGCTGCCACCACACCTACTAGCACCCTTAAAACTCTGGGCCACTGGAATAGCTACTCCTGCTGTTTTATTAGATCCTGAGGAAAAAACCTGATGTGGGAACTTTCGGGACCGCAGGTGGTGGAAATCCCTCTGCAAAAGGTGTGTCTCCTGCAGGAGACAAATGTCCGCCTGTGAGTGCTCTAAACAGGAAAGACCGCTTTGCGCTTTACGGGGTGATTCAACACCCTCACGTTTAGAGTGAGTACCTTAAGTTCTGTGGTCAACATCTACTCTACCAGGTGGACAGAAGGCAGGAAAACCGCACTAGTGCCGCAAAACCAAAAACCAAGGGCGCCAGCTGTTCCAAAAGGACTAGGAATTGTGTGTCTATCTCAACCCCAAGCGCACGGTGGACAAGGAACACTAAACCCTCCCGGCTCCCTCCCCCCTCCCGAAAAAAAAACAACTTCCCCCCCAACATGAAACCCAAAATCCAAGAACACATTGTCCATCATCCGTAGGTGATTGAGAATGTAGTACAACGGGATAATTCGATCAGTTCACAACAAGCCCCCATCCCGCCAACAACCTGGCAAGAGAAACAAGCAAGCAAACAGCCGTAAGGGATATTAACAAGAAAGTCAGCTGGGATGGGGCGAGGTCAGCTCAGATGCGACTGCTTCCACTGCGGTGCTCTGTCCGTCCTTAATCTCGGCCGCAGGGGGCTTCTTTAAGCGGCGCCTTCTACCTTGCTGGAGCCACCAGGGTCTAGAGTCATCCGATTCCCCGGCGTGGCCCGACGACTCATTCTCCTCAGCCGGTGGATCTATACCCAGCAGGCGGCATGCTTCCTTCAAAGATCGGATCTGGTAGAGTTTATTGTCCAGTTTGAACACTAGGCGGATGTGTTGCTGGAGGTATGCTGTGACGGGCTCGAAGGTTCTGCGCTTCTGCAAAGTAAGGGCGGATAAGTCCTGGAATAAAACTGTGGATTGGTTTCTAAAGGACAGAGGGTGTAGCTGCCGTGCTTTCTGGAGGATGTCTTCTTTTGTGCGGTAATCCTGCACACATACTAGGATGTCTGGTGGGGGACTCGACGCAGGGCCTGGGGGTCCCACTCTATGTACTCTGTCCAGTCTGAGTTCTGACTCCAAAGGGCGCCCCAAAATGTGATTGAAAAGTTCTCTCGTGAATCCGAACAGATCTTTAGTGTCCTCGGTCAGTGTCACTCCCCGAATCCGTACATTATGTTGACGATAACTGTTCTCCAAGTCCTCTAGGTGCGTTTGCAGGTCAACTTGTTGGTCGTGGATCTGCAGAATCTCCTGCTGTAGTGCCTCAATTTCGTTGTCTCTCCCGACATTCTTGGTTTCCAGCTCTGCCACATGCTCCCCTATGCCGTCCACATCTCTGCGAACCCCCTTGATCTCCTCCGAGAATTCATTTATTAAGGTGTGGATATCGTCTCTCAAAGTGGTAAACAGTGATTCTAAGAAGGCCTTGGTAATGGGTTCTGAGCCGTCTGCTTGATCCGGGGGGGGGGGGGGGGGGGGCAGCATTTGGAGCCATGTCCTTATGTTGTTGGCTCGCCTGGGCCTTGGCGAACAAGTCCTTCACGTTTTTGTCTTTGCGGACCCTTGAGGTGGACATAGCGCACTCCGTGCGCTCCAGGAGTCGCCCTCGAAGCTCACCCCCTCCGGCGCCACTCACGAAGCTCAGGAGGCCCGGGTAGCTGCTCACCCTCCACGGAGGTCTCACTCGACCAAGGGCCCCCTCTCTGTGGGCCGCTTAAAGGACAATGGCCGACCAGCTCGCGGCGCCAGGTTATGTACCCCCTAAAGCTCTCCAATCTACACCAATGGGCGTTGAGTCCACTGCTCGGCACTCCCTGTGTCTTCTGCCGGTCCATTCCCACCTATGTCTCCAATCAGCCCGCTAGGCCAGACCACGAAGCAATCCACCACTCGCTGCCGGCTCGCTAGCCGTCTCCTGATAGCTCGAAGGCACCAGTTGGCTGGCCGAGTCCACCCCTGCGCAGGGCCAATCCCGAAACCGCCGTGAGCCGTTCACCCACCGGGGCGATCTCTCCGGCTGTCTCTGTTATCCTCCCAAGTGCAACCTGCGAGCATTACAACCTCGAAAATGGCCTCCGGCCCCGTCCAGCAACAAGAGGCTCCCCAGAGCCAGGCTCTCTGCTTCCAGGCTCTGCCTGTCGTGTCGCGCACTGCAGGGCCTCCTCCCTAAGTCCAGGGCCCCCCTCCGGCCTTACTGCGGCCTAAGTCCCCGCTCTCTGCCTGTGCTGCGCCGGGTATCTGATCACCCCTCCTAGTGGCCAGCCACTACTTCCAGCTTCCCTTGGTCTCTCCGCGGGTCTCCTCAGATCACCCCTGGGACTGTGGCAGTACTCACCACCGGCGAGCCGCTTCTGGCATTCGCGGATGACTCTCTATCGCCGCCAGCGTCTCAGGCTGCGATCAGGCTCCTCCGTCCGCTATGGGACTCCGACGCCACCTTGCCCGGGAGCTGCCAGCACCCCCCCCTGCCAAGCTGCGGTGGGCCAACTCCAGCTTTTTCCCTGCACGGGCATGGGAGTGCCCAGGCACCACTACCGGGCCCTCGACCGCACGTGTGGCGCCGTAGTCTGCGTCGGGTTCTCCCAAAATGGCATCACGGCCCTCCTTCACTTCGGCCCCAGTTCCACACTTGCACGGCCACAAGCTGCAGTCGACCGCCACAACCTCTGGAGTATCGCCTGACCTCTGCTGGCCCTTTCTGCTCCGGGCCCTGTCTCAGGACCGTCGGATCGCTGTTCGGCAGGCTTCCTCCCGCTTGGAAATGCCAGTCCTCTCCGCTCAGCCCCGTGGGGGAGGGGCACGCTCCTGGACGCTTGCTCGGCCTCGCCCGCACACCGCTCGCCGGACCTGCCACCTGTCCGCTCAGACCGGACAGGCTATCCGTGCGACCAGGACTGGACACCAGCTAGGGTCAGCGGACACGTAAATGGCTGAAACCGGTGCTTTGAACTGGCCGTCAGCTGGAGCAGGAGCGCAATACATCTGCTCACGCTGCCATCTTGGCCATGCCCCCTAAAATCCTATTTTAAAAGTTATATGTATTTTTTGGCCGTTTAGCTGAAGGATTGTTAACGGTGTTTCTTTTGTTTCATTCAACAAAGAAGCCAGTTTTATTTTAAAATCTACCATTAGATAAACCATAGTAACAAGAAAAAACCCAGAAAGGGTGAGCTTGTCAGCCAAATAGGTGGCAATCGTATTGGCTTTGTGAGCAATGCAGTCGGTCATGAATATGGTACGGCCAGGGAAGGGGAGTCAGTGGCGTTCCATTACGACAGGAGTGATGTAATGATTCATGCAGCTGCATATAGGGTACAATTAAGGGAGCCAGTTTGTTTTTTTAGCAGCTATGGAGCAGGGTGTTGCCACCTTCTAGGCTGGGGGAGGGTGGGAGTTGAGCATTTGGAAGGCAGTTCTGAAGTTTATTAATACTTGCTCTTTCTGTAGATGAGAGTGCTGATACTATGCCTTCTTGGTCTTCCTGGCATTGTGTTTCTTGAGGCTGATGTTAAGATCAAGGGTAAATCCGACTAGACATAGTGTGTAGTTGGGGTTTGAATGCGTTCAGATTTGTTGTTGAGCCAAGTTTATACTAGTTGTTTTTTTGTTTTTCGTGCCCAATAGGAAGAGTTTGGTCTTAGTGGGTTTGAGTTTCATATAGGTGCTGAACATTTAGGTCTGGATGAGGTGAAGTGCTTTAGTCTTTGAAAGTTGTGAGCAAAGAAAACTTTCGAGTAGAGAGTCGCTTCTGCAGTATCGATTGCGGCAGGACTCAGCAAATGAAGGAGAGCGTTTGACATCTCAAGTGCCCTATATGGACCAACAGTTTCTCTTTGGCTGTGTGGGAGGGGAAACAGATGAGGGTATTGTCAACTCAGGATATGGATGAGTGTGGGATGGTCGATGGTGTCAAAAGGGGGTAATAGGTCCAGAAGTATCAGGAGGGTATAGGTAATCTTTATTAGTGGTCAGTGCTGTGCATGAACTAACGTATGATTTGTAGTCGGAAGAAGATTGTTTCTGTTCCTGGAGTTGTATCGACTGCTTTTTCAATGATTTTGCCATTGAATGGTAGATGGATCAGTAATCATTAGGGTCTACGGAGGTCTTAATGTTGATGATGAGAGGGTGAAAGACATTTTCAAGGTCAACATAGTCCTCATAGGAGGTATCTGTGAGAGAGTTGAGAAAGCTGAGTTGAACTTTGAGAGAAAAGAGATTGAAGATGGTCACTGTGCGGTGTTGGAATGGAGGGGAGGGCAGGAGACGGGAGGGATAGCTTAAGTATTGTCAATGTGCTATTGGATCCTCTGGATTTTTTCATTGGAGAGGAAATTGATGACATTGCACTTGTCTGTGGAAAGTGGAATTGATGAACATGGTGGGGGCCGGGATACTGAAATCCTTGTGCTTTAAATGGATGCTTTGTTGATGGCATTTGTAGGAAGCTGGCTCTACATATACTATACCAAAGTAAGGTATAGTGTGCACAGAGTCCAGTGGATCCTCAGAAGTATAGGAGAAGCTAAATTCGATAATCACTAATAGCTCTGTTTGTGGTAGTGTGGTCGATCAGCTAGGGCCATCAGGAGGTTGCGTTGAGCATTTATTGTATTCACTCAATCAAGGCTGATGTCATAAACACTGAGAGACAGAATCCAGACCAATTGGTTAAGTATAAAAAAACATATAATGATGGTTTATTTATAGAACCAAGCAGGACTTGGTACAGGTAAGTAATAAATACTTTCAAAGGCACAACTGTTCAAGGAAATATAGTTGTTCTTGTAATTGTAACAGTTACAGGTGAAATTCTTCTTATTCAGTGCCCTACCTGGGCAAGATCGTGCTTCATTTGACTCCCTCACTATAACCATGAATATGTGGGCTGTCTACCATTTTCCTTGCGTAGTGCTTACTGCTTCTAGTGGAACTGTATTATGTCTTGTTTATTCGCCTTTTCTTAAAAATGCAAATTAAAAAACATTTTTTAAAAAGATGGATCACATAGCATACCATCTCCCAGTAAAAATAGCTCGGTTTCAGTAATTGTTTGATACTGTGCCAAAAAGGCAACACAGACATACATAAAGTCACATAATTTACATTACAGTTTCTTAAACCCAAACTACTCCAAATCATGCATATCTTCTTAATCTGTCTCCTAATCCATTCACTAGATCTTAAACAATAATGAATTAATTTCCTTTAGGACAAAATTTCAATTGATATAAGAATATACAGCCTGATTCATCAAAACCGGATTTTGCGATTCTCAATTAGCGATTAACTGCGAATCGCAATTGAGAAATCGCAGAACGGAATTCATGATGTGTTGCGATAAAAAAAGCGATTCGCACGCGGCCGCAAAAGCCGTTTGCGATTATCGATAATCGCCGAAAAATCGCTATTTCCGGCTACATCTGTGTCGGATTTGCGATATCGCAAAAAGCGAGATCGCAAAATCGCGAGATCGGGAAAACGGGAAGTCGCATTTCGAGCACAGTGATGACATCACAACCAGGAAGCAGCCAGTTCCCACCCCCATTCACCACAGTGAGGCAGACCTCGAGTTAGCAACTGGGAGAGCTCCTGCAATTCTGCTTGGATCACTACTTAGAAAGTACACTGCAGCCATGTCTGAGGAGGCAGTTCCTGGGCCCAGCAACACCACAGGGCGGAAGAGAAAGTTAAAGTTCTCCGAGCAGGAGCTGGAGCACTTAATTGAGGGGGTGGTGGCAAACCACTCCAAACTGTTCAGGAAGGACTCAAGGAGGGTGCCCGAACAGGAGAAACGCCGGATCTCTGTGGGTGTGGCCGACAGGTCACTGGACGAACTTAAAAAACGCTGGTACGACCTCCGAGGTCGTGCCAAAGAGAAGGTAGCTGAGAGGCTTGGAGAGTCCCTGGGCACTGGAGGGGGAGGACCTACAGTCCCTCCAAACACCCCCTTGGAGGATCAAGTAGAAGACACGCTGGAGGCTGAGGCGTGCATCGGAGTGACCCGTCTGGACTCATCCCGCCCCACCCAAGACATCCAAGGTAAGTGGCATGCGACTGCGACCCTGTCCCCTATTAATGGCCATGACCATATAGCCTCCCATAATGTTCCATAGTCATGCCATCGTTGCACATCAGGTAATGCCCTAAAGCATTGTGGGACATGTAGTGTGGCCACAATGTAGAAGTACCACAATGCAGCCAGACAGGTTCCAAAGTATGCAAAGCCATAGGCAGTCAGGGAATGTCACCCAGCATGCATGTAGCAACTCCACGTGTGACAAATACATGCAACTAATGAACGTCCACTTCCCCTCACAGGTGGCGCAGACAGCAGCGACAGCGAGAGGCTGCAAATAGATGAGGAAGCACAGGATGAGGAGGAGGTGCCGTCACATACACAGCCTCCAGCCCCTGCCGCAGCAACAACTCCTGCAGCCAGGTCCGCCACCACTGCGCCTCCTGCGTCTGGCGCAGCAACAACTCATGCAGCCAGGTCCACCACCAGTGTGCCCCCAGCCTCTGCTGCTGCAACTACTCCCGCAGCCAGGCCCAACACCAGTGTGCCTCCAGCCCCTGCCGCACCAGCAACGCCCACCGTGACACCACCAGCAGCTGGTGCTTCAACATCAGGGCCGGCAACAGCGGGAACACAGCAGCCACCCACTGTGTCAGGCCAGCAGAGCAGGCGTGGCAGGTCTCGCCTGCAGACCAATGCACCTATCGCCAGAAGGGGGAATGGACAGCGGCTGGCGAGAACGAGTGTGGAACGTCGCATGCTCCGTATACATCAGCTGCAGGCACGCCGGCAAGGTGCCATACAGCTTCAGCTATACAATATTGGCCGCAATGTGGCCGGTGTTGGGGACCGGATGGACCGCATGACGGCAGCCATGGCAGGTGTGGGGGAGGGAATGGCCCGCATGACTGCAGCCATGGAGGCCAACACTGCTGCAATTACATCGCAGCGCAATGCAGCCCGCCGCCGCCACCGTCAGCTACTGACCCGGCTGACCGCCTACACCCGGTCCAATTATGTAATAGGCAATGCCACCTGGCAGTTATCGCGCTGGTCCCTTGCGCAGCAGCAGCAGCTCATCCAGTGCTGCGAGGATGTGGCCAGGGTACTTGAGCACCTGACCACTGCCATGACAGCACTTCACCCTGCTCTTCCTGCCACTGTTGGGGGTGATGATGCCAGTGAGGGGACATCGAGTGTGAGCAGCCACTCTGCCTCACACGTAGGGGCACTCATACGCAGCACCAGGCCCACTGCAGGAACAAGTGCCTTGGATGAGGATGAACCGCAGAGGCGCTTGGGTGGTTCGCGCCGGAGGCGCACATGACTTCATAGGACTTGTACAGGCACAGGCTGAGCATAAACCTGCCCTGTGTGTTGGACACAGCAGTATGCTGTAATACTGTTAGCAATGGCAAGATAGAAACTGGTACCATTATTGTGAATGAAACAATAATATTTAATTTAGCATCACACATTGGCGTTGTCATTATTACATTTTGCATGCAATTGTGATTTGTGGGGTGAGGGTAGAGGGTGCACTAGAAACTGTTCAGTGTGATGTGGTTGCGACGTCTGTGGCCTTCAGCTGGGTTCTACCCGCGTGCATGGAGCGCATGTGCAGGTGGCTGGTCGTCCCCTTCCGATTCACTGCCAGAGATGTCGACAGGTATCCTGCGCTTGGTAGCAATGTTGTGTAGGATAGCACACACAGCCACAATGCAGCAGCACACTTCAGGACTGTAGTACATGGCCCCACCTGTCTTGTGAAGTATGCGGAATCTGCTCTTCAGTAGGCTAAAAGTTCTCTCAATGCAATTCCTTGTGCGTATGTGTGATACGTTGTATAGCCGTTGCTGTGGTGTAGCAGGGTTGAGGTATGGGGTGAGGAGGTATTCACGCAGGGCGTAGCCACTGTCACCTGAATGAGAGGAGCAGAGGGTGAGTGCCTGTGCAGCGCAGCTACTTAATCGCAATGTGACATTGTGGGCAAAGTATACTTACCAAGTAGGTGTCCTTCCCCGAAGTCTCCCCTGACCAGTTGTGTGTGGAGGCCACTGTGCCGGAATATGAATGAGTCATGTGTACTCCCCGTGTACTGTGCCACTATGTCCGTGATGTATGTCTTTGCATTGCAGACCATCTGGATGTTGAGGGAGTGGTAGGACTTGCGATTGCGGTACATGTACTCCGTGGCAGCAGGTGGGCAAATGTGGACGTGGGTACAGTCAATGCATCCTATCACGTGTGGGAAACGGGCGACATTGTAGAATTGTAGCTTGGTCTCATCCAATTCCTGTTGGCTGGTGGGAAATTTGATGTGGTGGTGTAGCTGGGTCAGCATTGCGTCAAGGAAACTACGTAGGCAGCGGGACATGGTGGGCTGGGATATCCCACCAGCTACCGCAACTATCCCCTGGAAGCTCCCAGAGGCCAGTAGGTGCAGGCTACACAATACCTGCACATGTGTTGGGACGGCATTGGTCCGCCTTGTTGGGTGCTGCATCAGGGGGTCAAGGTCCTGTATTAGCTTGATGATCATAGCCCCATTCAGCCGGTACTTAGCGTATATTTGCTCTCTGGTTTGGCCCAGTAGGGTGACCCGCTGGCGGAATATCCTGGCCTGGATTCTGCGTCTCCTCCTTGCTGCTCGCTGTAGCCTTCGCCCCCTGACCACCATGTACAATCCTGGCATTGTGAGACGCCCTCTGCTGATGCTGCTTCTCCTTAAGTGTGTTTGGTCAGGCCTGCACCAGTTACTGATTGGCCAACGTTTTTTCAAATTTTTTTTTACTATGGGTTTGATGGTTACCACCTGCTTTGGGTTGTCCTTAAATTGCGCCTCGCAAAATGCGATTTTTGGGTTTTTCGCTATTTGCGATTTTTCATGAATACCGATTGCGAGTAATGTGCGATTTCACAATTATTTTCGCAGGATCCGTGAATTCTCGCTATTTCCGATTCGCAAATGGTCTCCTGCCGGGATTCTGCGAATATTTTTGCGATTTCGCAAATCTGTGTTTGCGAATTCGCTAATTTCATGGTGAATTCCGATTATGGGAATTGCGCCCGCGATAGCATTTTCGCAGCTATTGCGAGCGCAATTTTGCTTCATGAATCAGGCTGATAGTTCTAAAGAGACATTTTTGATAAATGTTACACCTAATTACTGGAAATTCTTAAAACATAAAAACAATTGAGCCTTGTCCATGTTGTCTTTCGGATATCATTGAGGCCTATTACACAAAGTATTGTGATATAAATATGACAAATAACTGTAAACATATATAAAATTGCAACCTAACGCAACTATAATGTATAAATCCCAGTTAAAGCATCTATTAGTGCAGTGCTGTGCATATAAATAGCCGCATATTGTTACAGATACCCAATTCTCTAACACAGAGTCCACCTACTTATTCCGAACTATCGCTAAAAACCAACGAGTAGCAAGGCATAAGCCAGCATCATTACAACTCATTTGTAGAGCACCAAACCGGGTAAGTGCTGGATATTGATTTCACGAAATCTTGGTAGTAATAGTTTCTTTCTTTCACCCTCAAATGTAGGACATAAAACCAAAAGGTGAACCAAAGACCAGAAGCGTTTAGCACAAAATGGACATATATTTCCTGCTACGTTATTATTTTGATTATGGACCTACAACAAAAGACCCTGTCCAACGGACGTCAACATGCATCGGTGACTAAAAGAATAGAGCAGTCTATATGTACTGATACCTATTCCTGTCCTCTGCAATTTATGAGGGGACAATTCACTGTACTACGCCCAAGTTTACATTAAAAAAGGCCTAACTTCCTTGACAGAGACACAGAACAACAAGTACTCTGACCCTTCTAGATCAATATCAGAGATCCACACCATCGATGTTGGACCAATTTCTGCTTAGAAAAAATGTGCGAGAAACAAGTGACACCTCACGGAAACACCACCAACGGGGTAACTGGTATGTAATTTCCAGACAAGCCCCCTGTCTCATCAGTTGGAGCGACCCCCATGGATGTAAATTTGAGCCCCCCTTGGCTTTCACAGTGAATTGGGACCGTTGTGAAGGTCTGGGCCTACTCTCTCTGTGGAGCCAGGACCTCGAGTGAGAGTGCGTCAACATCGGCCGCTGCGGACCGGAAGTGGTCGGCCTAGTCTTTGAGGCTCCGTGACTTTCCCGGAATTGGTGGCGAGCCCCGCATTGCAGGTGCGGGGCGGTATACTGTGCAATAGTAGCACTGAGGTGGAGCTCGGGACCTGAACTGCCTGGGTGCTCCCGGGTCTCTGCCCTGATGGGACCTATTAGCCTGCGTGTGCGGCTCGGCGGCTGCTGTGTTTTGGTGCCCTAATCCGGTATATAATCCGGACTTAGCCTTACTTTCTCCTCCCCCTGGGGCACAGTGCGCACTGGATTGTTCTTGGCTGAAGTCGCGCTGCGAGTCCCCCGGGGGAAGGTGGGGGGGTGGGGCAGTGGACGATTCTTCCTGTGCCCGGACCCGGTGCCTTGGATGAGGCAATAGCCCTGGAAAGTGGTGACTGCAGAGCCTCCTGAGGGTGTTTCGTGGGGGTCGCGGTGACCCTGTGAGAGCAGTCCAGGACACTATTGGCGACACGGGCCCGGAGGGATGCCACGGCTGGTATCCTGAGTGTGGCCAGACATTTGAGTGAGGTGCGGGAGCCTGCCCCGGGCACCACTTGGGAGGTGAGACGTCCGACGCTCGAGGTGTGGTGAAGTGCCACGGGCATCCTATTGCGTGGGGGAGGCTGCCCAAGTGAGCTCTGGAACCGAAAGCTGTAGCCTCTGTGTGCTCCTTATAGGCGCCTGCTGTAATATACTTCCTAGACAAACGTAGATCCCTTCGTGGGGTGGTACCCTCCGCGTCCGGATGGTGCATAATTCGTTGGTGGAGAGGATTGGGCGGAGGTGAGGAACCCCGGGCTACTCGGTGGCTTTGCGAGAATTAGGTATATTGCGGACAGTGGACCGGATTGGGTGTCCGGAGACGGTTGGGCACGCACTGGTCGAGCAAGATCGGAGACAGCCTGTGGTTGACTTCAGGGGCAGGCGGAGAAGTTGTGTGCCAGGCATCAGTTGGAGAGGTGAGACCTGTTGTCGGCTGCGAGATGACGACGAAATTAGACCTGGATAAGTCCTTGCCCAAATCCACCAGGGGTGCCAGGCACGTCCAGTCCAATAAGTTAGATCGCTATACTCAGCCTAAAGGGTCGCCTGTGGACTCGAAGAGGGCCCCGGTCGGGGCGATGGACGGTAATTCCGCCGGAACCAAGCCGACGCTTGCAGATCTCATGGCGGCTATCACCGGAGTGCAGGTGTCCCTGGGCCAGAAGATGGAGGCCCTAGACAATAAACTGGATACCGTAACAATCGAGGTGGGATTGATAAGAGCGGATCTCACAAAGGTTGAGTGAGCAAGTTAAATCCTTAGAAATAAAGACGAATAGCCTCATAGATGATGTCAGCGAGCTGCAGCAGGAGGTGCGTGAGCTTAAACCTTCGAGGACTCTCATTAGCCGCAAGCTGGACGATTATGAAGGGAGGGCGAGGAGCAACAACGTCCGTATATTGGGAGTGCCGGAGAAATCAGAAGGGCTAGCGTCTGATCTTTTTGTTGAAAACCTTATTCTCAACCACCTCAAACCTAAAGGTCTTAGTAATTACTTCACGGTTGAACGCGCCCACAGAGTCCCCGGAGGTAGACATTAACCGGGGCCCCCCCGTCCTATGATTGCTAGAGTTCTCAATTTCCGGGACAGGGATGTGATCCTCCAGGCTGCCCGTGCCCCACTCCGATTCGAAAATGCAACTCTATCCTTCTTCCCGGATTTCACCCAGGTGGTGCAAAGGTAAAGGCAGAGGTTCCTGACACTGAAGAAAAAACTGAGAGTAAGGGGTATGCCATGATGTTTCCGGCCCGCCTAAGGGTAGAGTTCAATGGGAAGGCCTGGTTTTTTGACAATCCTGAAGTGGCGGCGGATTGGTTGGACACTATACACGTGCCGGACTCCGAGAGTCAAGATCGAACGGAGACATCCGACCCATGATTTCGTAAATAGGGGACTCAATGGGCTTGACTTGATGTTGGTTGTTGGAGGGTGGAGGGGGGTGGGGGGGTTATATCCATGCATGGATCCCCTGTTTTATAGTACGTTGTAGTTTTATCCTGAGTATTGCTTGACACAGGGGTGACATCATGGTCGGGGAGTAATGGGGAGGGGGACCCAGAGATGCTTCACTCATATATCCGCTGCACATAATAGCATGTCCAGATTGGACTACATATTGGTTCCGGTGGCCATAGCGCACACAATTAGCGAGGCGCTGTATCCGGGGAGGGGTGTCTCAGATCATTCCCCAATGTAGTTACAAATCGAGATTGGTCAGCCAGCGGTTGGTAGAATCGCCCTGATTAATGCGTGGTGCCTGAAAGACCTGGCCACAAGGAGGGAGATTAGTCAAATTTCGGAACGCTGTTTTTTTTTTAAGTATGTGGGCACGGTGGACTCAGCACAGTCCCTCTGGGAGGCATATAAGGTAGTGTTGTGGGGCGAGGTCCACTCCCTGCTTGCAGGTAGGAAGAAGGCACACCGAGTTGAAATGGACAATGTGGAGGCGGCAGTAGTTGAGCTGGAGAAAAGGGTGGCAGCGGCGGCTTCTCCAGGGAATTCTCACTTGTTGAAGGTGAAACAGGACGAATACAAGCGTCTCTCTAGGGAAAGGGCAGTCTCGCATGAGAACGATATCCAAAGCCGAATCTATGAGCACAGGGGTCGCTAAATTGATTGTTTGGCTAGAGCGTGGAGAGTGAGCCTCTCACTTGGTCCCTGAATTAGCAGGGTCAGGTCCGGATAGCATCACAGATCCGCAGGCAGTGGCGGATACTTTCTCCGAGTATTATAGAGAAGTATATACCGCGGCGAGTGGATACACTGAACTCGAAAATGGCGAAATGATTAGAGATATAGCCATGCCGACCCTCTCAGAAGAAAATAGGAGATATCTGGACTCGCCTATCACTGATGACGAAATTTCACAAGCAATCAGAAACATAAAATCTGGGAAAGCGACTGGTCCTAATGGATTGCTTATAGAGTTATATAAACTGAATGCCCATAGAATTGCCTCACATATTCGTGGCATGTTCCTGGAGAGTAGAGAGTCGGGACAACTCCCATATGACCAGCGGGTTGCAAACATAGTAGTTATACACAAGGAGGGCAGTGCCAAGACGTCCCCTTCCTCGTATCGGCCTATATCGCTTTTAAATGCAGAGCCCAAGATATTGGCGAAGTTGCTCGCTACTAGGTTGGTCAAGGTTGTCACAACTCTTGTACATACCGACCAATCTGGCTTTATGCCACGTCGTAGAACAGCCCTGAACTTGAGGAGGCTCCCAGGGATTTTGTGTGGCTCCCCGAAAATTTTGGAACCGGCTGCCTTAGTATCCCTGGATGCCACCATGGCATTTGATCGGGTTGAATGGGCCTATTTATTTGCGGTTCTAACTAAGGGCCTCATTAGGATGGGGGACGGACCTGCGTCCGTCCGCCACCCCCGAGGTGGAGGGACCGTCCGCAGCGGCGGTCCCTCCGTGCGAATTAGGATGTGACCGCCACCCTGGCGGTCACATCCTGTATATCTAACATTGCGGCGGGTCCTGCTTGAAGCAGCACCCGCCGCAAGGTTAAATATGCATGCTTTCCATTTGCATGCACAAAACGGCAGGCACCTCGCGGTGCCTGCCGCCTTGTACATGCAAATGCTGGGGGGTACCATCGGTACCCCCCATGTGCACCCTCCGACACCCTGGGGGCCTGCAAGTGCCCCCCAGAAGCAATTTTCCACATGCTTTTCCACGGCGGTAAATCCGCCGCGGAAAAGCATGTTTTTACACACATTGTAATTTGGCTGGGGGTGTCTTGCAGACACCGCCACCAAATTGCGGCCTACACCCCGCGGATCAGCGGCGAACGTACCTGCCGTCCGCCGCTGATCCCACTGCCATCCTAATCTGGCGGTGGGTGTTTTGTAGGGCCACAGTGGTGATTCCGCATCCTCCGGGCCGGCGGTGACTTCCACCGGCCCGGAGGATGCGAAATCACCGCAATCCTAATTGGCCCCTAAGTTGGGCTTTAGAGTGAAATTTATTGGGTGGATTCGATTGTTATATGGGGCACCTTTGGCTAGAGTGATAGTGTACAATTGCAAATCAGCTGATTTCGCCCTTGAGAGAGGCACGAGACAGGGATGCCCCTTGTCCCCACTTCTTTTTGCACTGGCGTTGGAGCCGCTTGCGGCATGGGTCCGATGGGACCGTTCAATACGCGGCTTGCGGTGGACACTGGAATGGGAGGATAAAACTTTGCTTTATGCGTATGATATCCTGTTATATCTTACGAACCCTAGTGTATCCTTGAGCAATTTCTTTGATGTCCTGACGATATTTGGCCCTCTGGGCCGGTCACACCACGCACCGCGCACACTCCCCGTGAGTGAGCCCAGGCTGCCCCGATCCCGCCGCTGCCCGCAGCTGTGCTCCTGACCACTGGTGTGGTATCCGCCTCTGTAGCGCAGCGCTGCTTTTCACCTGCTGACTGCTGTTTTCTCCCCTGTTGCCCGTATCGTGACCAGCCACTGTCTCCTGTGATTTCCAGTTTGTTTCCCCGCTGACTGTTGTTTTATCCTCTGTTGCCCGTATCGTGCCCAGCCACTGTCTCCTGTATATTTAGTTTGTTCCCTTGTTGCCCTTACTGTTCCCAGCCATTGTCCTCTGTTTATTTGTTATGCGCTGTTTTTCCCTCTCGCTGTGCTCCCGCCGCATTTCCCGCCACCTCCCAGCTCCCTGCCACTGCTCCCCTGCGGCCCCGCCCCCTTCCACCTGGGACCCTTCCCATTCGCCGCCCCGCTCCCGCCTCCCAGCTGCTCCTCCCTCGCTCCGCCCCCCCACTCTCCACTTATGGGAGATTGGCAAACGCGCAGCGTTGACGCGCAGCGGGCGCGCCCTAAGCGCACCGAAGGCGCGCCAAAGGCAAGCCCATCGGCGCCCGTCCGCGCCTGGCCCGCGCCCAGAGCCCGGACCCCTGGCCCCCGTAGACACCAGCCCACCCGCCGGACCTACGACGCAACCGAACTCAACGCACTCAACACCGGCCGGATCCCCGGATGCTACCGAGCAACCCCGAGACGAACCCACGGACCCTTCAGCTGCCATTCCTGTAACTTCTCCTGCATCCGGACCTGCACTGCACCCGCACCCGCCAAGAAGAGCACCAACAGCAACCACCTGAAGTGCATCCTTCTCAACACCCGATCCGTCCACAGACACGCCGTCCAACTCTGGAACCTGATCGACACAACATCACCAGACGTCGCCTTCCTCACGGAGACCTGGATGAACGCCTCCTCAGCACCCGACATCGCCATCGCCATCCCGGACGGATACAAGATCAGACCGGAGGAGGCATCGCCATCGTCCACAAGAACACCATCCGCATCACGACCAACACCGACGACACCCTCAAAGCCGCCGAACACCTGCACTTCCAGATCCACACCGACCCCAAGACCACCCTCAGAGGCACCCTCATCTACAGACCCCTGGGACAACGCACACAGTTCAGCGAAGACATCGCCGACTTCATCAGCCCGCACGCCCTCCCCTCCGCTGACTACATCCTCCTCGGAGACCTCAACTTCCACCTGGAGAACAACAAGGACCGCAACACCGCCACCCTGCTGGACAACCTCGCCAACCTCGGTCTCAAGCAGCTGGTGACCACCCCCACCCACTACGCTGGACACACGCTCGACCCCATCTTCTCCTCCAGCAAGGACATCTCCTTCAGCCACGCCACCGGTTTCCACTGGACGGACCACAGCTGCATCCACTTCAGCTTCAGAAAGAACACGATCCACCACCACCAGCAACAGGTCGCACGCAGAAGCTGGAACAAGATCAAAGCCGACCAGCTCGCCGCATCCCTGAGCCAGGATCCCCCGCCAGCTCAGTGAACCCCAGCCAGGCCGCCAGCAACCTCACGAAGTGGATCAGCCGATGCGCTGACGACCTCACCCCTCTGAAGACCCCGCCCAGCAGACCCGGCAGTAAGAAAACACCATGGTTCACCGACGAACTCAAGAGCTCCAAGAAGAACGGCCGAGCCCTCGAGAGAACATGGCGCAGAGACCCTACATCAGACAACATGACCACCCTCAAGTTCGCCACTCGAAAACACCACCAACTGATCCACGCCACCAAGAAAACCGCATTCAAGGAACGACTGGACAACAACGCACACAACAGCAAGGAACTCTTCAACATCGTCAAAGAGCTCTCCAACCCCAACGCCGGAAACGACATCACCCCATCACAAGACCTCTGCAACTCCCTCGCCGCCTACTTCCACAACAAGATCGCAGACATACACAACAGCTTCAGCACACAGCCAACGCACCCCACGAACGCACCGGCACCCCCCACCGCCACCCTCTGCGCCTGGAACCCGATCAACACCGAAGAAACGCAACGCACAATGAACTCCATCCACTCCGGATCGCCAACCGACCCCTGCCCCCACTTCGTCTTCAACAAGGCCGACGCCATCATCGCACCCCACCTGCGGGACATCATCAACACCTCCTTCGACACCGCTACCTTCCCGGAGAGATGGAAGCACGCCGAAATCAGCGCTCACCTGAAGAAGCCATCAGCAGACCCCACCGACCTCAAAAACTACCGCCCCATCTCGCTCCTCCCGTTTCCGGCCAAAGTCATCGAGAAGACCGTCAACAAGCAGCTGGCCACCTTCCTCGAGACGAACGGATCCCTCGACCTCTCGCAGTCTGGCTTCCGGGCCAACCACAGCACCGAGACCGCACTCATCGCAGCCACCGATGACATCCGAGCCCTGCTCGACAACGGGGAGACTGCGGCCCTCATCCTCCTGGACCTCTCCGCGGCATTCAACACTGTCTGCCATCGCACCCTAGTGCAGCGCCTCAGCAACGTCGGAATCCAAGAGAAGGCGCTGGAATGGACACAGAGAGTCCGCCTCCCCCGTTCAGATCAGAAGCCACCGAAGTCATCTGCGGCGTTCCTCAAGGCTCCTCGCTCAGCCCCACACTCTTCAATGTCTACATGAGCCCCCTCGCGGCCATCGCACGCCAACACAACCTCAACATCATGTCTTACGCCGATGACACCCAGCTGATCCTCTCCCTCACCAACGACCCCGCCACCGCCAGAGCCAACCTACACGAAGGGTGAATGATGTAGCCGAGTGGATGATGAACAGCCGCCTGAAACTGAACTCAGATAAGACGGAAGTCCTCATTCTGGGATCATCACCCTCCGCCTGGGACGACTCCTGGTGGCCCCCTGCCCTGGGCAGCGCACCCAAACCAACGGACCACGCACGCAACCTGGGCTTCATCCTGGACTCCTCCCTCTCCATGATCAGACAAGTCAACGCCGTCTCCTCGTCGTGCTTCAACATCCTGCGCATTCTACGTAAGATCTTCCGGTGGATCCCCACCAAGACCAGGAAGACGGTCACCCAGGCCCTCGTCACCAGCCGACTGGACTACGGGAACTCCCTCTACGCCGGAACGACTGCCAAACTCAAGAAGAGACTCCAGCGGATCCAGAACGCCTCAGCAAGACTCATCCTCGACATCCCCCGACACAGCCACATCTCCGGACACCTGAGAGACCTGCACTGGCTCCCGGTCAACAAGAGAATCACGTTCCGACTCCTCACCCACGCACACAAAGCCCTACACAACCAAGGCCCAAGATACCTCAACAACCGCCTCAGCTTCTACACTCCCACACGCCAGCTCCGTTCGACCAACCACGCCCTCGCCGCCGTTCCCCGCATCCGAAGAGCCACCATGGGAGGAAGGTCCTTCTCCTACCTGGCCGCCAAGACGTGGAACTCCCTCCCGACCCACCTCTGCCAGACGCAAGACCACCTCGCCTTCAGGAAGCAGCTCAAGACCTGGCTGTTCGAGCAGTAGCGGACCTCCCCCCTCCCCAAGCGCCTTGAGACCCTCCGGATGAGTAGCGCGCTATATAAATATAAATGCATTGATATTCCAGGTTTGCAATAAATTGGACGAAGTCAGTTTTGTTTTTCATATCGGGTGACATGTCTAAGATCCCGAGGTCGTGCCCTATCAGGGTAGAACTAGTGGGATTCAAATATCTTGCCATATTTGTGACGCTGGATCCAAAGGTGCGGTACGTTAAAAACTTGGAACCCCCTTTTGTCGGCTTAGAAGAGATGTGGAGCGTTGGAAGGCACTCCACCTGTCATTACTTGGTAGGGGGGTGTTGTTCAAGATGATGGACTTGCCCCAATTCCTGTATGTGCTACAAAATACTATGGACCCGGTGCCTATCGCTTATTTTAGGGAGATTGAGACGCTTCAGCGTCAACTATTTTTGGGACGGCAGGGCACGTATTTCTTTTGTCAAGCTTACTCTTCCATGGTATGGCGGAGGCATTGGTCTCCCAGACCTGAATAAATATTATTGGGCCGCCCATCTTGCGGCTGTCAATCATGTAATCTACGGTCTTCCAGGAGACCCAGGATATGCCATGGACAAGCTCCGGGTGGAGATATAGCTAGAGCTTTGTACACAAAACCTGGGAAGTTTCCGTTGTCGGGCCCGACGTCACACGCAGTGCACGTCTGGCATGCGGCTACAAAAGGTCAGGGATCGGAGGGGAAACTGACAATAGCCACGCCCCTGTTTAGCTCAGAAAGGCTAGGTAGCCTATGGAGGACTAAAGGGTTTGACAAGTGGATCTCATCGGCATCAGTTGGATCAGAGATGTGTGGAGTGGGGGAGGAGTGCAGACTTTTGCATCTATTCAGAAGTAATATCATCTGCATGACAATGAACACTTTCGGTATCGCCAGATTAGACACGCCCTTCTTGCCCACGTACCTCCTGGCATCGTGCCACCGGAGGCCTTCCCCCTTGAAGACCGGGTACTGGATGGTCATCTCCCAGAAAAAACAATCTCCCTGATCTATAAGAAGCTGATTAATAATATGGTGGATCCACTGGGGAGCGTCCGAGCAGCATGGGAGGAGGATGGCTTGGAGTTGGATGACGAAGACTGGGTGGGGGCAGTCTCCTCTCCCAAGGTAGTTGCGGTGCAGATGAAGCTTAGGCTGGTGCAAATTAAGATTTTGCATAGGTCTTATATTACAGGGCCTAGACTGATGCGGATGGGGAGAGCGGCAAATGGAGACTGTAGAAAGGGTTGTGAGGAGCTGGGCACTTTCATGCACATTCTCTGGCATTGCACTGAGGTACAAGATTATTGGAAATACATACATGATGTGATTAAGGATGTGCTGGGGGTGGAGGTACGTCCGGAGGTCCGTAGATGTTTGTTGAATATATGGACACCCACAAACCTGAATGGATATCAGAAACAGTGGGTGACGTTGGCGTGTATGGTGGCGAAGCGTAACTTCGCTCAGCTGTGGGGAGCCAGCCAGTCGCCCCACCCTACCAAATGGGCCCAAGACCTAGACTGGTGTATGTTTAGGGAGAAGGCTGTGTATATGGCATGGGGAAGTGGGAGAAGATTTGGGGAGCCTGGAATGGCCACCGTGGAGATCTATGCACTCCACCAACGAGATCTATCACAGCTGAAGTGCTGGAATCCCCTTGATCCCCAAAATTCTTTATCATGTATTAGTGATTTTGTACGATTGATGATTCTACCCCTGTGAAAGTGTCATATGCCATTCACTTGATGCTTGTTTGATATTGTTTTATGTGTTTTCATTCAATAAAAAGATAATTTAAAAAAAAGTTATATTAGTAAAACCCAACTCCAGTTTTAACCCACTATTGAGTGTTGCTTTAGCTAGGTTCAAAGATTTTTTCTACATTTTTGTTTCTATAGACTGAAGGGAGGCTAATTCCATTTTGGAGAATAACTCACAGCCGTAGAAGAAGAGACTAGAAATGTTTTATTTTACGTAACATCCCTACCAATTCGTGTGAAGGTACCACAAAAGAGCCCATCACTGCATTAGCTTTTAATAACAGTTGAGATATGTTTGATTTAAAATTAAGATATAATTGAAATAGGAGGCCAAGAGATCTGTACTCCTTTACCCTCTTCACCTGGTCCCCATTTAGCCACTATTTCTTTCTACTTGAATTTTTTTTACATTTTTTTTTATTAACAACAACAAAATAAAAATGGTCATCAGCACAGTCAAAGCAAGGGTAGTCTTACATGTGCAGTGCAGGAAATCACAATACATATATAGTGTTAACATTACAAAAAGCGTTCAGGGCAATTCTTACGCAGTTCGGTCAAATTGCAAGTGGTTCATCAATCGAGACAACTTGAGGGGGATCGCCAATAGTGCCTCTGTAGTCGTTCCAGTTGGACCAAATTTCAATCCACTTTCGCGGGCATCCCCGCGCTACATACACTGTTTTTTCCTGGAGCATGCACCAGTCCATATCAGTTTTCCATAGGCCCACATTAGGCGGTCTGATCGCCCCCCACAATCTAGCCATGTTTGTCTTGGCTATAGCGTAACCTAGAGTATCCCACAACCTTTGTTTAACATGCATCTCTTCGCTTCAGGTCTAAGTTCCACTCCCCACACCTCTTGCATACAGCGGGTCAACCGGATCCAGTAATTCCTCAGCAGAGGACACTCCCACAATATATGGAAGTAGATCTCCAACTGTCCACACCCCCGCCTACAGCTGCCGTCTTCACTTCGACCCATTTGTTGCAATCTGGTTCCTGAGAGATAGGTTTGATGTAGGATTTTAAGCTGAATGAGCCGGAGTCTGGCTGATATGGCCACCTCCTTAGAGGAGGCAAGTGCTATTCTCCATTCTCCCTTATCTATCTCCAGACCGTCGGCTTCCCATTTCCCTTTAAGGGGAAGCAGCAGGTTCGGGGAGTTGTTGATCTTTTTGTATGTGAGTGATATGGCATGTTCAGCCAGGTGGCCATCCAGGAGCCTGTCCTCTAGTGGGGTGGAGTCAGGGGGTTGTGTCCCCGCAGGGATGTTAGCCTGAAGGGAGTGTCTAACCTGCATGTACCTAGAATGTTCCGAGGCTGTCAGTTCGTAGGTGTGCTGCAGCGTGGCAAAGGGAACTACCCCATCTGGACCCCGCAAGTCCCGAATATGGGAGATGCCTATGAAGTCCCAATTACGGAACCCATTGGTACGACCGAGTGTTCTGAGTCTCTCCGAGACCCACAGGGAGGTGGCCATCGTTAAGATGTCAGAATATCCTAGTTTTCGCTGCACTACGTGCCACAATTGCACCGAATGTTGCATGGGACCAGTCAGTGGGTACCTTCCCGGCCTAGAGTAAAGTGCTGCTTCGAAATTACCTCCCGGGAGCAGCCGGCGATCCATTCTGTATCCAGGGTCATTCCCATCTCAGTATGTGCCCTGATTAATGGCTGAGAGGTGTGCCGCCCAGTAATATTTGCGAATGTCTGGGAGCGCTATACCACCGTCAAACCATCCCATAGTCAGTTTTTGAAGAGATATGCGAGGCATTCCCGACCATAGCAGTTCCCTCTGCGTGGCTTCGATGGACGTATAGTAAGAGTGTGGGACTAAGTCCGGGTAGTTTTGCAAGGCATATAGGAACCTCGGCAGCGCCATCATTTTGAAGAGCGCCGCCCGTCCTAGGAGGGATAGTGGGAGCTTCCGCCAGGTGGCTACGTCCCTTTTGAGTCGCTGCAGAGGCGGGAGAAGATTTTTCTCCTATCGGGTCTTCGTATCCTTAGAGATAAAGATCCCCAGGTAACGGAACCCCTCAGTGGCTGTAGCAATCGGGCAGTTTCGGGGCTGTTTAGGAGTATCGCCCCTCAAGACATAGAGTATGGACTTGCCCCAGTTAATGCTGTACCCCGAATTCCTCCCGAAGCTGGTAAAAATATCCATGGCGACTATAAGGGACTTGCGGGGTCTCGTTAAATAAAGGAGGATGTCGTCCGCGTACAGTGATATTCTATCCTCCCATCTGTCAGCCCAACGGATCCCTCTCAGCGACAGGTCTTGTCTGATCCAGGAGGCCAGGGGCTCAAGTGAGAGAGCAAAGAGGAGGGGCGAAAGGGGACACCCTTGTCGCGTTCCCCTTCCCAGCTCGAAGACTTCAGAGACTTTGCTGTTGACAGAGTCCTGGGCCAGGGGTGTCGAATAAAGGAGGCGCACCCAGCCTATGAAATTAGGGCCGAAGCCCAGTTTGCGGAGAACCGCCATTATGTAGGGCCATTCGAGTGTGTCAAAAGCCATCGCTGCGTCAAGGGAGACCACTATCGCGTCTTCCTGGATGGTATGGCTTCTTCCCAACACTCCGTGCAGCCTCCGGAGGTTAAGCGCAGTGTTGCGGTGAGGCATAAAGCCAGATTGGTCTGGATGGACCAGGACGGATAAAACAGGTTTGAGCCTGTTAGCGAGGGTCTTGGCTAGGATTTTGGGCTCTGCGTTTAAGAGGGATATGGGCCTGTAGGAGGCACGGGAGCTCCTTGATTTCCCTTCCTTAGGGATGGCCACTATTGTGGCAATACGCTGATCGCGGGGCAGAATACCCCGCTCCTTGCTCTCCTCAAACATTCGCTTGAGATAGGGGCTGAGGCCGCCAGGCGCGAGTTTGTATAATTCTATTGGTAGGCCATTTGGCCCCAGCGCCTTCCCCGGCCGGAGGCCCCTGATCGCCTGAGCCAGTTCCTCCGTGGTGAGTGGCTCCTCCAGGGCGTCTCTCTCCTAAGTCGGAGAGGGTTGGCAGTCGGATGTCAGTTAATAAGGAGACTGAGGCTTCCTCTGGTCTGTCAGAACCTCTACTATATACTTTACGGTAATGTGCGGCGAATTCCTTTACTATGTCCCTGGGTTCCATGATAGTGGCCCCGGAGTCGGTTGTAATCTCTGCCACTACTCTCTGAGCTTGTTGTTTTTTATCCAGCCATGCTATGAGCTTGCCTGCCTTGTCCCCTTGATCATAGAGCCTACCCTCTTTGTCCCTGACTATGACCCGGGCAGCGTCTGTGTCTAGAGCCCTATATTGTGCCGCCTTGAGTTCCATCAGGTGGACTGTCGCCGCCCCCCCTCGGCATGAGCCGCTGATTCAAGTTCTTGGAGGTCTCTTTCCATGTTAAATATTTGTTCTTCTCTTTCTTACGGCGACCGGCAATCGCAGAAAGGGCCTCCCCTCTCAGTACGGTCTTGAACGCCTCCAAGAAGGTCGTTGATGAGGCCACCGTTCCTTCATTGTCCTCGAAGCAACGGTCTATCGAGAGGGTGAGTTTCTTTCTTATGTCTTCACTGCGCAGGTTCCACGCGTTTATCGGTGCAATGCAACCCTCCCGTTTTCCTCCAATTTTGAGGTGCGCTAGTAGGGGTGAGTGGTCCGATATCCCTCTCGCTAGATGTACAACCTCCTGAATAGTTGTGTCTTGATAGGGGCGTTAGTATGTAATCAATGCGGGAGAATGAGCGGTGTGGGCAAAAGAAGAAAGTGCACTGCGCGTCCCGTGGGTGGCCACAGGTCGAGGCCTCAAGAAAGTCCATAAGCCACCTGTGACCCGGTGGCACGTCCCTGGGCGGGTGTCTGTCCAGGGTGCCGGATATTACGGCATTAAAGTCGCCCCCCACCAGGAGTCGTCCCTCCGCGAAGCGAAAGGAGCAGCTTTTCTAGTTCCTGGTATGATTGGGTTTGTTGACTCGGCGGGATATATGTTGTGACTAAATTCAACCTGTGGCCCTCCCACATTCCTGAAACTGTAGCAACACGCCCTAGGGGGTCAGAGTGTGTGTGATCAATTACTAAAGGGAAGTTACGACAGAGCAGGATGCCCACCCCTCGGGACCCAGAGGTGAAGCCAGCACGGGCCGCCAGGGTATAGCCCCACCGGTTAAGTGCATGACATGTGTTTCCCAGCAAGTGTGTCTCCTGCACGAGCACCACATCGGGCAGGTGCCTTTTGATAAATTGTGTAAACCAACAAAGGCTTTGGCTTAACTGCAGTAAGGCCTAGCCTTAGAATTTAAGAAACAACAACAAGATGCCAGTACTGCAAATTACTTCTGTCACAATTTTATCATGAAGAGCAGACTTAAACTAGTTCCTTGTGTGAAGAACTCTCTTCAGGACCTCAGATGGTTCTCAGCACATTCTCATGTGTGTGGTATCTTCAATAGTGACATTCATTCACTAGAATATAATTTTGGAATGATCTCTGCTGTTTCACAAGGGAGGTTTCAGCTGTTCAAAAGGCTAGTCCCAGAAAAAGCCTAGGTAGTCGCTCTTCCTCGAGGGCTTTTCCGATTAGTGGTTGATGTTCAGAATTATTCTTAAAGGTGGCTTGAAGTTTCTGATCTCCGTGTCTCTCCCAGGTTGGCATGTTCGCAAACATCTGAGGTCCTGAAGAGAGTTCCTCACACAAGGAACTCGAAACGCGTCGACCATCATTGTGTTAGGCAAATCACTTTATATTCAAACAAACACATTTTTGAATGGGTCTAGTGGTGTAGATGGCCTACTGTTTAAAATTGTAAATGTTTCTCCCGGTAATATGAATCTCATGATATTATCTGCTTGATATTAGTTAGCAGAATTAAGTTATTGACTTTTTTTGTGATTGTTCTCCCCCCCCCTCTTTTTTTAGGTTTCGGCTACCGTCCCACTGCATAAGCAGTGGGTGGGCGGAGCCGAAATCTTTTGTTAGTAGTACGGGGCCTGAACACACCCCTCTTCTCCATTGGCTGGCCTCGTAAATGCTGGCCAGCCATTGGAGGAGAGGAGCGTCACTGAGTTCAGGGCCCGCCTTGACGCGATTCGGGGGCGTTTCCGTGTCTTTTTTTAAGTCACGCCCTCTCCTCTTCCCATTGGCTGGAATTTTACCTTCCAGCCAATGGGAAGGGGAGAGCACGCCCCCGAATCCCTACAGGACGCTGTGCTTTCCGAGCAGCGTCTACCGAGGCCATGAGGTAAGCCTCTGCCCCCCCTGTTTGTGCCGTTGTTTCTTGTTGTTTTTGTTTTAGATTGACGAGGGCCCGGTAGCTCCTTCGGCAATATAGATTTGTAAAAACCTTAGCAAAATAAAATAAGCATTGATAAAACAAAACGGCTGTCCGCCAACGTCAGATTCATTGGTTTTGCCAAGACTTGTTTATGTTTGAGTCTTAGAAGGCATACACCCTAGTTACTAGCTGTTGTCGTTGTACATGTCGCACTATTCGGGTTTTTAAAGAGGTGGATTGCGCTTGTTTCTTAAAAGAGTAAACAATATAATTAGGTCCCGCGCAGCAGGTGTAGCTTATCTTTGTGCACAACCGTTAGCAGTCGCTGGTGCCACCGCCTGCTTTTTAGCGCACGTTTGGTTCTTGAACCTTGGTGTGGGAGTCAAGCTACGGAATCGACTGAAGCGAAAGCGAGGTCTGTATTCAAAAACGTAGAAGGAAAAAGAGCAGGTTTACTTTATTTTGCGTATCGTAGCATGCTGCATCTATTCACGAAACCTTAAACCAATTGCACGAGGAAACGCCGACTTATGGGGGGAGGGGGTGGGGCGTTGACGAACAGCTGCCTAAGGGTCCTGCGTGTCAAGTGTATCTTGCATTCCGTCAAGACTTTCTGTGTATCTCAAAAAGAGTGTTTCTAAACGCCCATTGTTTTAACTGCTGCTAGCTACAAAGCAAAACGTGTCGATGTAATGGGAGACTTGGCATCTAGGCCTGCACTGAAGGGAGGGCTCGCTGGTATGAGAGGATGGCTGATTTTTGCAGTATTTGCTGTCCATCTCTCCTCCCTAAGCAATGCATGTTTCTCATGGCGCGTTGGCACACGGTTACCGTTTCCATCCTATAGTAGACCTTTGTGGTTGACAGAGTCAGATGTATGCAACTCTCTGTTACTCTATTCCCCCCTCCCGCTCTCCGTGTGCCTGCCGGCCCCCATCCTGCTGTACGTGTCCCAGTCTCTGGGTCTATCATTTTCAGAGGAGGCTCGGGTGGGGGCTGCCCCCACCCTCCTCTGGAGCGAGAACAACCCGATCATATCCATGTATTTTCAGGCAGATAGCGCCTCGTTACCATGTCAGCGCCTGTCGCCTCGGGGACGCCCCGGGCATCCTTGCAGCGGGCCTGGCTGTTGGTGTTCACAAACATGCGCCGTACTTATCTGTTACTGTTAGGAAATAACCATATAAACACGTTGTGAACATATTTCTTTAAAGATACAGCAGAAAGCAAGATTTAGGAAACCCGACTATAAATCTGACATGCTTCGATCTTATTTCAATTTTACAGCCGCCAGTGTGTAGCAAAGACATCGTCTTGGGCGCGAACTTGTAATTTATGCACAAGCGCCTTGGCCATGTAGGCGCTGTATTATGGCACCCATAGCCTCCCCAGCCCCGGTTTCAGTCGAGAATAGGCACCTCTGGTATCACAAACGGATTAGGGTGACGGTTAAAGAGAGCCAATACACAACAGACAGCTCTTTATTATGGGCCCCAATGTTCTGGTGACATCCAGCCATTCAATATGTAGTTGGTTCGTAACCAGCAGCTGCGTATTGCCCAATGACGTCATGCCTTGTTCCTGCTGACGTGATAATAAACCACGACAAGTGGGCTTAACTATCACCAGCACTCCAAAGGGCTTTGTTAACCTTTATAATACATGCATTGCGTGCATTTTTTTCAACAGTCGTCCATTTTATTTGCTTTTGAATAGCTCAATCACACCGTTTGAATGGCCTCAAAGCGCTTTATGACCCTAGATGTTTTTGCGAGGCTGGGGCTCTCGTTGCGCATAGTATTTTTAACAAAATTATATTTATTCGTCTGTTTTTTTTTCGAAACAGTGAAATGTGTGCAGAAATGAGTAATATAGAATACTGTGATTATAGCTACTGGACTTCCAAATGGAGTAGAGTTGTAATGGGAAGTATTTGACAAGTCGGAAAAGGATGACCCAGGAAAAATGTTCTTGCTCTTTGTGGCCTGATAACACACCAGTCAGTCGTTTCGCATTCTAACCAGCAGATTTCCATGCTGCCAGGACAGCTGGGGAGGTTAATGCACCTGTTGCCCAGACCCGCATAAAATCAGTAGGGCGCAGGTTTCATTCCTGCTAGAAAACTCAGTGGGCTGCTGATTCTGCTGCAGACCCGGTGTCTAATTACTACTCCGAGCGCTTGAATCTTAGTAACATAGCTCAGGGGGTTGAGTGAATACTACTGAGATATGTTGCTGACTCGCTGGTCACCGGTCAGTATTTAACAACTATAGTGTTACACTAAATATTTAAACGTTGCGGGACACTTTGGCATATGGTGGCGCTTCATAATTGGACAGTGCAAAATATCTTTATTCTACTATTGTAAGTTTAAAAGAACTAAATAGGTGTTGCATTTATTTATATAAAATAATATTTGACCGAAAGCAGCTCACATTTATTTTATATAAATAACACGAGTTATTTTCAAGAAAATACAGGGCTTAGGCAGGCCATACAGCTAAATGTACATTTCTAATACTTGCCGAAGGAATTCCTTTTTCCAGTTCCTTTTTGGTTGCACCATTTGAGTCATGAAAACGTGCATTTCTGTGTGATCATTAAGACGACTGAACACTTAAAAAATAATAACAATTGTATTGTGCACAGGAAAATTGTGCACAGGAAAAGCGCGCGCAGCGTCTCATACTTTTTCGGCAATGTATTGTCAGCATACAGTGCAAAAAGAGAATTCTACTAAATATGATAGTCCTCAAGCAAGCGTTTTCCAAGTTTTCGAATCTAGTAGGACTGTGATTGGTGTGTTTGTGCTGAGTGCACTCTGTCTCATGTACAAAACCAGTGTGTATTTTTCAATTTTTTGTGTATAGTTTTTTTTATATAACGCAAACTCGGCCCGAAGGTATCTGGGCGCTTTACACGAGCATCAGGTTGCATCACATAAGGATGCATTCATTTTTTGTAGGCACGGAGAGATGAAGTGATTTGCCCAGAATCACAGGCTGTTGAGTCGACGCCGAGATTATTCAGTCCTTGTTCTTCAGTCTATCAGGTTTTAAAAGACATGGCACCGCCGGAAGCGGCCTCTTGTGTATTTCTGAGTTATTTTGCTGACCCACGGGTTCTCCAGTGGTCCCCCTCCTCCTCCGCCTCGGGAAGCAGAACAGGCAGATTTAGGCAGCCATCCTATTGGCCTCAGTGGGACGTGCAGGCGATAAAATCTATTTATTGGTTCATATATCTACTAATAGTATCTTAAAAGGGGTTTTGTTGCAACATAGTTCTTTTTTTATTCTGCATATTGTAGTGTTTGTATTCCCTTGCCCTCTTCAGATCTCAAAGAGAAAGCAGTGTTTTTCCCCTAGAAAAATAACAAGCATTTACAATGCAATGGTCTCGGCATTATTAAAGGTAGAGCTATTGGCATTGCTCATGACATTTTTTTTCTTTTTTTTTTAAACATAAATAAATGGTATTGTCATTTACAATGGCAATAGGTGAGCATTAGAGAGTATTCGCGGACACAGAGCACACACTGCGTTTAGGAAATTATTAAAAACATTTCTATTTAGGGAAATTCTGGACTCATATTAAATTGCACACGGTGCTGCCTTTTAGATCTACATAAATGTTGTTTTGTTCTTTGGTCATGAGCGCCTTGAGACCTGCCGGTGAGTTGGCGCTATAGAAACCGAAAATAACAATAACAATAACACACAGAGCCGCGCACACAGACAGACAGAGCCACGCACACAGACAGACAGAGCCACGCACACAGACAGACAGAGCCACGCACACAGACAGACAGAGCCACGCACACAGACAGACAGAGCCACGCACACAGACAGACAGAGCCACGCACACAGACAGACAGAGCCACGCTCACAGACAGACAGAGCCACGCCCACAGACAGACAGAGCCACGCCCACAGACAGACAGAGCCACGCCCACAGACAGACAGAGCCACGCCCACAGACAGACAGAGCCACGCCCACAGACAGACAGAGCCACGCCCACAGACAGACAGAGCCACGCCCACAGACAGACAGAGCCACGCCCACAGACAGAGCCACGCCCACAGACAGAGCCACGCCCACAGACAGACAGTGCCACGCCCACAGACAGACAGAGCCACGCACGCACACACAGAGCCACGCACACAGACAGAGCCACGCACACACAGACAGACAGAGCCACGCACACACACACAGACAGAGCCACGCACACACACACAGACAGCCACGCACACAGAGCCCCGCACACAGAGCCCCCCCACACACACAGAGACACACACACACAGAGCCACACACACAGCCACACACACAGAGCCACCCCCACACACAGACACACACACACGCAGAGTCCCACACACACACAGAGCAGTTGCTTCCCATGACCATAAAACAAGAAGGTGTTGCACACCGCACCTTTTTGTTTTTATTCAAATAAAAATCTGTTATTTGTGTAGCATTTTCACAAAAGTGCTTTACGTCGAATGCGGAAAGGAACATGAGTGGTGCCAATGCACTCGCAACCATGGAACATATGCAACAGGGAGGCTAAGTCTAAGGGGGCGTAAAATGCAAGTTTGTGAGCAGCGTGATCTGCATTACATAAATTACTCTCTTACAAGGGGGCTAGTTAAAGGCCTGCCCCTGCCCTTGAAGAATCCTCCATTCCTTCCCAAACAGACCACACACACCTAATAAATCAGCCCATCCTAGGAATATACACTAGTAAAGGAGAGCTTCCAGAGTGCCATGGTTTTTGTGCTTTTAATGTAAAGTTGTAATTGTGCCTTGTATGGAGATTAAGAAGACGATGTGCAAAAATAACTAACAGAAGTAGGTCCTCAACCACCTGCAATGTCCGCCATTAATTTAATTTGAAACAAGTTATATTGCGTGACGAGTAGTGGCTTCCAGCCCTGGTCGGGAGGGGGGGAGAGAGGGGCTGTGGGGGTGGGGGAGAATGCTGGAGGGCTAATGAATAATGCTTCTGCGTGCCACCTGAGCTTAATAGCAGCACTCATTGTAAAACACTATTTATAATCTGCAGGCTACAAGTTTAAAATCTGGCAAACGCATTGTTTCTTTATACTTGGCAATACGTATCATTATCAAAAGTGTATTGGAAAGGCTGCTCGATTTCTGTTCGATGTTGTGCGCTGCTTTTCCAATTGACAATGTTTTCACATGAATGTTGAATTTCAAGCAGTGGAGTCCTTTCTCATTTAGGCAACATTCTGCATTGGACGACTTGTCAAGGGTCGGGTCTTTATGGCTGCTTTTGGCTGTCATTCCATGTACATAAAGAAAGCCCACCCCTAAATTGTGCATCTCTTTGCTACTCCTGTGGGGTTCCATGTGTGCATCTTCAGCATGCTCCGTAGGGTGCCACAGGTTTACCTCGCCAGCACTGCCTGGAATGATCATCAGTAGTACTAGCGGGCATAAATACCTGGGTGACTTTACAGGCATTGTATAAACCGGCATTGCCATGTTTGTGCACCCAAGAATAGAAACAGCAGTGCAGAAGACTTCACGTTAGCAACACATATTCTTTGGTGCAAGGTGAAGATACTTAGTTACAGTGGGACAATGAGACAATGGGTCCTAACTCAAGAAGAATAATTATCCTCCTACCCTCAGTTTTAGTAACCAATTGGCATAACTAAAGTTCAGTGCTTCGTCAACTCCCTGGGCCCCATTGTGACCCTACCTGCTGTGCTTATGATAGCTACGCCCCTAAGCATGTGATGTCCACACTCACTTCGATTGATGTTTTTCACCAGCTCCTTTCCAAATGTGTCGCTATCACATGTGCTGCCTTCTCTCACTCTATTCCCTCTGCCCTCCTTCTTGCTTTCTCTCTCTTCTACCATCCCTCTCTTTTCTGCCTTCTTACTCCCTCCTGCCCTCCATTTCCACCTCTCTTCTGCTCTCTTTCACCTTCTTCTCCTCCATCTCTCTCTTGTTCTCTCTCCTTCCTGTCCTCTCCTCCTCTAGCCCTCCTTCTCCTTCCTGCCCTCCCTCTCCTACCTGCCGCCCTCTCCTTTCTGCCCTCTCTCACACACTCCTACCTTCCCTCCTGCCCTCCCACTCCTTCTTGCCCTCCCTCTCCTTTCTGCCTCTTTTCCTTCCTGCCCTCCCTCTCTCTCCCGCCCTCTCTTCCTTTTGATCTCTCTTCCTTCTTCCTTCTTACTCTTGCTCTCCTTAACTTATACATCTATCACTTCTTCTCTTGCACTCAGTCTCCATCTCTCTCCTTCTTGCCCTCTCTCTCCTGTCTTCTCTCACACTCCTGGCTTCACTAACATGCTAACACGCTTTATGAAATAACTTGTATTCTAATTCACTGTGCATCTGCATCTAATTGCATTGTAAATGCAATCCATATTTCTGTGTAAAGTAAAACACATCACCGTTTTACACATAATTCAAAGAAGTTAGAAAAGACCATTTGTCAAAAGCAATACCAAAAGCTCAACCTTTAACAAAGGCGAAACCATTGCATTGTAAATGCTTGTTCTTCCTTTCTTCCTAAACATTTTTAGGTAGGATTCCTCCTTCCCCCCTCCCCCTTTTCTGGTTTCTCTCCTGTATATTCAATGCGATTTTGTGCTAAAAAGAAGAATTTCATGTTTAAGAAATGAGTTCTTGACTTGTAATTATAAATAAATGGATTGATTCAAATGAACAATTGTTTCGAGGAACTAGTTTAAGTCTGCTCTTCATGATAAAATTGTGACAGAAGTAATTTGCAGTACTGGCATCTTGTTTTTGATAAATTGTAGCACAATGGTTCGTTTGAGCTTATCCCCCAGCCCGTTGACATTCCAGCTCATAGTCTTTATACATTTATTCCACTGCATGGTGACATGTACCTCCTCTTGAGCCATCCTCCCTGCGATTTTTTAGTAAGCGTTCCTGATGTAGTACCCTGCTCAATGTAGCACAATGTATGGCAGCAATAGATTGTCCCTTTCTTGACCGTACCATAGTCCCATAACTGACCCCAACTTCCCCCTTCCCTCCCAGCCTCCACCTCCAACACCCCAAGTCCCCACCCCCCTCCCTGCTCCCCAGGTTTGAAACTACCCACATCCCCCAATTAGCAGAGTGCCTTAACCCCCTGAACTCACCCCAGAAGAGGAAGAAATTACAACTTTAAATAACTTGTCTTCCCTTCCTAGTGGACCTTTTGTCAGGGGCGCGCAGTGGCCCCGGCCGTGCCCGCCGCCCAGGTTCCCTCCCCCCCAACATAGCAGTTAAACTGTGCATTGTACAAGTCCTGTATTAAGTTCGTTCGTTACCTGTCCATCACATCCTTATTCAGTAGATACTGTCCCCCCCGGTACACAAGCATATATGAACATGGCATTGTTCGTTACACTATGGTTTACCACATAGCAGTCCTGAGGGCCTCTCAGTCTCCGAGACCATCCGTCATTTCTAGGTTGTCCCATCGAGGGCTAGCGGATCTGGACCTCCAGGAGCGTTGGCTCTGTCGATCTAGCTCTGGCCTCCCAGCCGCAGATTCCGGGGATGCCACCTGTGTGTCCCTCCAGTTATGACCCTCCGCTCCCTTCCCAGTGGCAGGCGAGTCCTTGTCCAGCCATTCCTGCACCTCCGACGGTGAAGTAAAAAAGAAGGATTTGCCTCCGGCGAGGACCTTGAGTTTGGCACGAAAGAACATCATATATTTGATACCCTTTTCCCTGAGCGCCGCTTTCACACCTACGAAGGATCTCCTCTCCCGCTGGACCTGTAGGGTAAAGTCAGGAAAGAACCGGATTGTGATATTTTCGCAGTGTAGGTCCCCCGCCTGTCTTGCCGCTTGTAGGATGGCGTCTCTATCCCTGTAGTTAAGGATTTTTGCGATGATCGTCCTAGGCGGTGCTGCTGGTTTTGGCCTCGGGATGGGCGCCCGGTGTGCGCGTTCATCCGTGAATATTTTCGACAGACGCCTGGGCTTGAGGTGGTTGAGGATCAAATCCTCAATGAAGAGTTCCATACTGGGCCCCTCGAGGCCCTCCGGCACGCCTACGAGGCGAATGTTACTCCGTCGGGCCCTTCCTTCCTGGTCCTCAAGGCGGAGTGCCATCTGTCGGTGTTGGTGGACCAGGTCATTTACCCGCTGCTCCAGCCGTTTCGTCGATGTCTTCTGCTCCGCAATGTATGCCTCGTTATCCTTGGCCTTTTCCGACATCTTGTTAAGGTCCGTGCGGAGAAGATTGACCTCAATGGACACCTTGTCTATTTTTGTTCCCAGGGTCGCGCTCAATGAGTGGATGGCCTCCATGATGTTAGCTAGAGACGGCGCCTTTTGGCTCTGTTGTGTGTCCGAATGTATCTCCTTCTGTTGTGTACCCTTCTGCACCGTATATTTATCAAGCTTGTTGGTTTGCGTGGAAGTGCCAGTTTTGGGCCTCATGACTGCGCTATTTATTCCCCCCCCCCCCCCCCCCCCCACCCCCTCCCCGGTCTGGTCCGCAGAAGCGAGTGGCATTGATGTCTCGCAAAAAGAAAAAAAAGGGGGGTGAGGGGGAAGCGAGTAACACCTCTTTCTGGGGGGATGCTGGGACTCTCCGGAGATAAACTGCCCCCTCTCAGCGCCCTGTCCAGTAGCCCCTGTCGCTGTGTCGCAGTTGTGGGCACCCCATAGTCAGTTTTTGAAGAGATATGCGAGGCATTCCCGACCATAGCAGTTCCCTCTGCGTGGCTTCGATGGACGTATAGTAAGAGTGTGGGACTAAGTCCGGGTAGTTTTGCAAGGCATATAGGAACCTCGGCAGCGCCATCATTTTGAAGAGCGCCGCCCGTCCTAGGAGGGATAGTGGGAGCTTCCGCCAGGTGGCTACGTCCCTTTTGAGTCGCTGCAGAGGCGGGAGAAGATTTTTCTCCTATCGGGTCTTCGTATCCTTAGAGATAAAGATCCCCAGGTAACGGAACCCCTCAGTGGCTGTAGCAATCGGGCAGTTTCGGGGCTGTTTAGGAGTATCGCCCCCTCAAGACATAGAGTATGGACTTGCCCCAGTTAATGCTGTACCCCGAATTCCTCCCGAAGCTGGTAAAAATATCCATGGCGACTATAAGGGACTTGCGGGGTCTCGTTAAATAAAGGAGGATGTCGTCCGCGTACAGTGATATTCTATCCTCCCATCTGTCAGCCCAACGGATCCCTCTCAGCGACAGGTCTTGTCTGATCCAGGAGGCCAGGGGCTCAAGTGAGAGAGCAAAGAGGAGGGGCGAAAGGGGACACCCTTGTCGCGTTCCCCTTCCCAGCTCGAAGACTTCAGAGACTTTGCTGTTGACAGAGTCCTGGGCCAGGGGTGTCGAATAAAGGAGGCGCACCCAGCCTATGAAATTAGGGCCGAAGCCCAGTTTGCGGAGAACCGCCATCATGTAGGGCCATTCGAGTGTGTCAAAAGCCATCGCTGCGTCAAGGGAGACCACTATCGCGTCTTCCTGGATGGTATGGCTTCTTCCCAACACTCCGTGCAGCCTCCGGAGGTTAAGCGCAGTGTTGCGGTGAGGCATAAAGCCAGATTGGTCTGGATGGACCAGGACGGATAAAACAGGTTTGAGCCTGTTAGCGAGGGTCTTGGCTAGGATTTTGGGCTCTGCGTTTAAGAGGGATATGGGCCTGTAGGAGGCACGGGAGCTCCTTGATTTCCCTTCCTTAGGGATGGCCACTATTGTGGCAATACGCTCATCGCGGGGCAGAATACCCCGCTCCTTGCTCTCCTCAAACATTCGCTTGAGATAGGGGCTGAGGCCGCCAGGCGCGAGTTTGTATAATTCTATTGGTAGGCCATTTGGCCCCAGCGCCTTCCCCGGCCGGAGGCCCCTGATCGCCTGAGCCAGTTCCTCCGTGGTGAGTGGCTCCTCCAGGGCGTCTCTCTCCTAAGTCGGAGAGGGTTGGCAGTCGGATGTCAGTTAATAAGGAGACTGAGGCTTCCTCTGGTCTGTCAGAACCTCTACTATATACTTTACGGTAATGTGCGGCGAATTCCTTTACTATGTCCCTGGGTTCCATGATAGTGGCCCCGGAGTCGGTTGTAATCTCTGCCACTACTCTCTGAGCTTGTTGTTTTTTATCCAGCCATGCTATGAGCTTGCCTGCCTTGTCCCCTTGATCATAGAGCCTACCCTCTTTGTCCCTGACTATGACCCGGGCAGCGTCTGTGTCTAGAGCCCTATATTGTGCCGCCTTGAGTTCCATCAGGTGGACTGTCGCCGCCCCCCCTCGGCATGAGCCGCTGATTCAAGTTCTTGGAGGTCTCTTTCCATGTTAAATATTTGTTCTTCTCTTTCTTACGGCGACCGGCAATCGCAGAAAGGGCCTCCCCTCTCAGTACGGTCTTGAACGCCTCCAAGAAGGTCGTTGATGAGGCCACCGTTCCTTCATTGTCCTCGAAGCAACGGTCTATCGAGAGGGTGAGTTTCTTTCTTATGTCTTCACTGCGCAGGTTCCACGCGTTTATCGGTGCAATGCAACCCTCCCGTTTTCCTCCAATTTTGAGGTGCGCTAGTAGGGGTGAGTGGTCCGATATCCCTCTCGCTAGATGTACAACCTCCTGAATAGTTGTGTCTTGATAGGGGCGTTAGTATGTAATCAATACGGGAGAATGAGCGGTGTGGGCAAAAGAAGAAAGTGCACTGCGCGTCCCGTGGGTGGCCACAGGTCGAGGCCTCAAGAAAGTCCATAAGCCACCTGTGACCCGGTGGCACGTCCCTGGGCGGGTGTCTGTCCAGGGTGCCGGATATTACGGCATTAAAGTCGCCCCCCACCAGGAGTCGTCCCTCCGCGAAGCGAAAGGAGCAGCTTTTCTAGTTCCTGGTATGATTGGGTTTGTTGACTCGGCGGGATATATGTTGTGACTAAATTCAACCTGTGGCCCTCCCACATTCCTGAAACTGTAGCAACACGCCCTAGGGGGTCAGAGTGTGTGTGATCAATTACTAAAGGGAAGTTACGACAGAGCAGGATGCCCACCCCTCGGGACCCAGAGGTGAAGCCAGCACGGGCCGCCAGGGTATAGCCCCACCGGTTAAGTGCATGACATGTGTTTCCCAGCAAGTGTGTCTCCTGCACGAGCACCACATCGGGCAGGTGCCTTTTGATAAATTGTGTAAACCAACAAAGGCTTTGGCTTAACTGCAGTAAGGCCTAGCCTTAGAATTTAAGAAACAACAACAAGATGCCAGTACTGCAAATTACTTCTGTCACAATTTTATCATGAAGAGCAGACTTAAACTAGTTCCTTGTGTGAAGAACTCTCTTCAGGACCTCAGATGGTTCTCAGCACATTCTCATGTGTGTGGTATCTTCAATAGTGACATTCATTCACTAGAATATAATTTTGGAATGATCTCTGCTGTTTCACAAGGGAGGTTTCAGCTGTTCAAAAGGCTAGTCCCAGAAAAAGCCTAGGTATCGCTCTTCCTCGAGGGCTTTTCCGATTAGTGGTTGATGTTCAGAATTATTCTTAAAGGTGGCTTGAAGTTTCTGATCTCCGTGTCTCTCCCAGGTTGGCATGTTCGCAAACATCTGAGGTCCTGAAGAGAGTTCCTCACACAAGGAACTCGAAACGCGTCGACCATCATTGTGTTAGGCAAATCACTTTATATTCAAACAAACACATTTTTGAATGGGTCTAGTGGTGTAGATGGCCTACTGTTTAAAATTGTAAATGTTTCTCCCGGTAATATGAATCTCATGATATTATCTGCTTGATATTAGTTAGCAGAATTAAGTTATTGACTTTTTTTGTGATTGTTCTCCCCCCCCCTCTTTTTTTCTTCCTTTCTTCCTAAACATTTTTAGGTAGGATTCCTCCTTCCCCCCCTCCCCCTTTTCTGGTTTCTCTCCTGTATATTCAATGCGATTTTGTGCTAAAAAGAAGAATTTCATGTTTAAGAAATGAGTTCTTGACTTGTAATTATAAATAAATGGATTGATTCAAATGAACAATTGTTTCGAGGAACTAGTTTAAGTCTGCTCTTCATGATAAAATTGTGACAGAAGTAATTTGCAGTACTGGCATCTTGTTTTTGATAAATTGTAGCACAATGGTTCGTTTGAGCTTATCCCCCAGCCCGTTGACATTCCAGCTCATAGTCTTTATACATTTATTCCACTGCATGGTGACATGTACCTCCTCTTGAGCCATCCTCCCTGCGATTTTTTAGTAAGCGTTCCTGATGTAGTACCCTGCTCAATGTAGCACAATGTATGGCAGCAATAGATTGTCCCTTTCTTGACCGTACCATAGTCCCATAACTGACCCCAACTTCCCCCTTCCCTCCCAGCCTCCACCTCCAACACCCCAAGTCCCCACCCCCCTCCCTGCTCCCCAGGTTTGAAACTACCCACATCCCCCAATTAGCAGAGTGCCTTAACCCCCTGAACTCACCCCAGAAGAGGAAGAAATTACAACTTTAAATAACTTGTCTTCCCTTCCTAGTGGACCTTTTGTCAGGGGCGCGCAGTGGCCCCGGCCGTGCCCGCCGCCCAGGTTCCCTCCCCCCCAACATAGCAGTTAAACTGTGCATTGTACAAGTCCTGTATTAAGTTCGTTCGTTACCTGTCCATCACATCCTTATTCAGTAGATACTGTCCCCCCCGGTACACAAGCATATATGAACATGGCATTGTTCGTTACACTATGGTTTACCACATAGCAGTCCTGAGGGCCTCTCAGTCTCCGAGACCATCCGTCATTTCTAGGTTGTCCCATCGAGGGCTAGCGGATCTGGACCTCCAGGAGCGTTGGCTCTGTCGATCTAGCTCTGGCCTCCCAGCCGCAGATTCCGGGGATGCCACCTGTGTGTCCCTCCAGTTATGACCCTCCGCTTCCTTCCCAGTGGCAGGCGAGTCCTTGTCCAGCCATTCCTGCACCTCCGACGGTGAAGTAAAAAAGAAGGATTTGCCTCCGGCGAGGACCTTGAGTTTGGCACGAAAGAACATCATATATTTGATACCCTTTTCCCTGAGCGCCGCTTTCACACCTACGAAGGATCTCCTCTCCCGCTGGACCTGTAGGGTAAAGTCAGGAAAGAACCGGATTGTGATATTTTCGCAGTGTAGGTCCCCCGCCTGTCTTGCCGCTTGTAGGATGGCGTCTCTATCCCTGTAGTTAAGGATTTTTGCGATGATCGTCCTAGGCGGTGCTGCTGGTTTTGGCCTTGGGATGGGCGCCCGGTGTGCGCGTTCATCCGTGAATATTTTCGACAGACGCCTGGGCTTGAGGTGGTTGAGGATCAAATCCTCAATGAAGAGTTCCATACTGGGCCCCTCGAGGCCCTCCGGCACGCCTACGAGGCGAATGTTACTCCGTCGGGCCCTTCCTTCCTGGTCCTCAAGGCGGAGTGCCATCTGTCGGTGTTGGTGGACCAGGTCATTTACCCGCTGCTCCAGCCGTTTCGTCGATGTCTTCTGCTCCGCAATGTATGCCTCGTTATCCTTGGCCTTTTCCGACATCTTGTTAAGGTCCGTGCGGAGAAGATTGACCTCAATGGACACCTTGTCTATTTTTGTTTCCAGGGTCGCGCTCAATGAGTGGATGGCCTCCATGATGTTAGCTAGAGACGGCGCCTTTTGGCTCTGTTGTGTGTCCGAATGTATCTCCTTCTGTTGTGTACCCTTCTGCACCGTATATTTATCAAGCTTGTTGGTTTGCGTGGAAGTGCCAGTTTTGGGCCTCATGACTGCGCTATTTATTCCCCCCCCCCCCCCCCCCCCCCACCCCCTCCCCGGTCTGGTCCGCAGAAGCGAGTGGCATTGATGTCTCGCAAAAAGAAAAAAAAGGGGGGTGAGGGGGAAGCGAGTAACACCTCTTTCTGGGGGGATGCTGGGACTCTCCGGAGATAAACTGCCCCCTCTCAGCGCCCTGTCCAGTAGCCCCTGTCGCTGTGTCGCAGTTGTGGGCACCCCACGCGGCAGCTACGAGTTGGCGCCCAGACCCGGGTCCAAACGGCAATCCTTACTGCAGTGAAGTAGGCCCGCTCTGACAGGCGGCACAGCCCTATCGGTGGATTCAGGGCCGGCGCCACCGCTCCCTCGCTGCGTGTCTCTCTATGGCCAATGGGCCGGTTCTTACAGTGCTTCAGGCCCAGATGCGGTCACCGATGACGTCAAGGATCATATGAGGGTCCACCGATCCCCACTGGACTTAGGTCAAGTTCAACTGTGGGGCCCACCTCGATCCGTACCCTCCCCGACACTCACTGGGGCAGGGTCTCGCCGTTAATCAGGGCTGAGGGAGAGCTCCTGCAGAGACGCAAGGCCTGGCCTACGTCCGTAGCGTGACGCCGCTTTCCAAGGCTCCGGCCCACACGCAGAGTGTTCGAGTCACACCGCCTCACATTCGGTGGCAGATCGCTGGTGCTGTGGTGGGGCTATATCACTCCCCGGGTGTCCGCTGCTAGTGGTGTGCCGATGGCGGAGTTCTGAGGCTCCCATGGGATCCAGCGGCTAGGCCCCGAAGCCGGGGCCTCGCCTAACGATGGAGGCCGCCCACTGCATGATCCTGCTCCAGGTCCCGTCCCGGGCGGCAGCTCTCTGGGTCGCGGTTCGGCGGCGGAGGATCGAAGAGGGGCCGGAGTTGGACCGGAGGGTGTAGCAGTCCCTGGGGGTTCCCGCACTACCGGCAGTTGGCAGAACTTGTCGGATTATGGCCGGATTAACTATTGTTGGTGGCTCGGTCGCCCGGAGCTCCCGGTTTAGGCGGCCATCTTAGCCGGCGCCTAGCCACGCCCCCACTAGTTGGATTTTTATCACCAGAAATCATAATTTTTATCTTAGTAACATTTAAAATGAAGTCATTTACTTTACAATAAGAGGCACATGAATGTAATTGTCTCTTCAGACCCACGAGTGTCAAATTCATTATGACTGTGTTGTTTGCCTATAACATTGAAGTAATTAGTTTACCTCCTAATTTGGGTGGAAAACATGAGGCAGGGCAGGAAAATCCAGATAATCCACTATATAAATAGAGAACAACTACAACCCTAGGTCTAAAATACAATCCTGCCTTAACTTGTTAGGGGTATTTATTTTCCTAGAGAGAGCACCGTTGCTTCCTAATTCTACCTTAGTCCAAGAATCCTCATATATAAGCATAATCAGTATTAACAGAGCCAGTGGCACTTTTAAATTTGCCATTTTGGCCCAAAGAAGTGAATGATTAATTGTATCAAATGCTGAGGATAAATTGATAAATGCCACACAAAGTGGCTGAAGCTTTCTCCCAGCATATTCCTTGACTATTGTTTTCAGTGCAAAACAGCCACAGTAGTGTACTCTCTTCTAAAACCAAATTGCGTTGCTGGTGGAACCAACTCTTCATACACCCCTTCTTCTAGAGCATTCAGTAGAAGTTAGAAGTTTATCGTAGATTTTACTCTGTATGTCAAGGAGGGTTATCATTCCGTAATTTTGAGGTAACTCTTTCAACCCCTTTTTTAAAAAAGGGATCCTAATGCTTTCCTTCCATGTTTCTGGAAGAAGCAAAACCCGAGGAAAGCATTCGAGCCCACAAATCTTCACCCAGTTTTAATATATTAGCAGTAAGCCTAACTGGCCCTTGTGCCCAGGAACTATTTAAACCCTTTATTACCTTTTGGATATCTAGTACTGTAGGGATGAGATCCTCAAAATTGCCAGGAACAATCTCAGCAAGGTAGGTTTTAACATTCAACTCAGCTGCAGAGTTCATAGGATTTTCTTTAGTTTTATATGGATTAGAAATATATGTTATCCAATCCCCCTCTTGCACAGAGGGGGGGTGCCCATTTTCTTTACACTACCCGCCCTGTCTGTTACCAATTTTTTTTTAAAAGTGTGATTTACCTTCACATAAAGTTGTAATAACTTGAGCCTAAGCATTCTCATTCTCTTCCCAAATTAAACATCGTATTTTTCTTCTATAATTCCTTTTTGATTGTTTAATAACATTTCCCTGTGGCCTAACTTCTGTTTAAAGGTCTCTCTGATTCATCTTTTGTATTCTGTTTCCGCCAATTCCTTTTGCAAGCTCACTTTATCCTTAGCCCGATTGCCAGTGATCACCCCTTTCCAGGCAACAGACCCAATTTTAACAATAAACTTGTTATTCTCTGCCAATATAGCTCCGTTGCTGAATCTTTATTCAATTGTAGGAGAGCTCTTACCATTTTGGAGGTCTGTTTTTTAAAAAAAAGTTTTGCTGACCATATCAACTTTGTTCCATTTAGGCATCTTTCCTGATCGGCATCCTCCCATATTTCCCTCATTCGCAAATCATAAAATAGGGATAAATATAGTGTTTTGTTTACTTCAGCACTTAGCCATTATCTCCAAATCTAATACCAAATAGAAATCTTCAGCAGCTATTATTGCATAGTCTATAACACAAGAGCATACCGACATGGCTGATCGCCTTTACATCACCCATTCATATTCAGTGCATCAAATAACTCACCCAGTTTTTTACCCTTGACATTACCACACGTTTTCTTTTGTATTCTGAAAATCATCAAATATCGATCTCCTAGTGATTTTTGCATTAGATCCCCCAGCAAAAGTTTTTAATATGTGGGAAATTTAGGTCCTGATTACAACTTTGGCGGACAGGTTTACTCCGTCACAAACTTGACAGATATCTCGTCCCCTAAATGATAGTTTCATAATATCCTACAGAACTTGTAATACTGCCGACAGGATATTTAGTCACATTTGTCACGGAGTATCCCATCCGCCAAGATCGGAATCGGGCCCTTAGACCAAATTCTTTCTAGGAGGATTGTCTGGTTTCGTATTAACGATGCATGTTATTTCTTAGGAAAAAAATATGCATTCACAATTAACAAACAGAGGACCTTTAGTCCTCCTCTTGGAGGAATCCACACATGCCAATCCAAAAAGAGCATTGGTTAAAAAATCGAAAAAGTCATTAACAATTTGTAGACTCTTAGTTACATACTTAATAATAGCTACTAATGTAATGAGGCCACCAGCTGGCCTGCCAAAGTGGCTCTTGACAGCTTTTCAAGTAAGAAATATGCTGTCATTCAATTTCACATCATCTATAACCCAGGTTTCTTGCAAGGTTATGACTGTTTTACTGTGATGTGTTTCAAAAGCACCCTATTGTGTCTACCATTTTTCTGGGTCCATTTACCAGAGGCACTTATAACCTTTCTGCCCACTATATCAAATATTTAGGGACCCTGGTTACATGGATTATCCCTAATAGCATACGCATGACTTTATAAACATCAAACACCATACATCTGAGATTATCCACATGGTTTAATACTACATTTGCAATTAGCTAAGATCTAAAATGAACAACAACATTCAGCCAGTCCAAAGAGCTATTCCTTTTCTTTGGTAACTTTACCAAGGAAATATATCTCAACAAAATGTTTGATTATTGTGGTATATTGGTAAGAATTTCTAATATCTTTTCTATATTGAAAAAAGCGATATACTCGTAGTCAGCAGAAATATGCTTTCCTCTGTTTGATAATGAATAGACCTATTAGGGTCTGATAATCATGAGAACCTCACTGTCCGCTTCTCTATTTAAATCCTGGTCCTAGCCCTAGTATTGCACTCTGTATTATTAGACATGAGATTAGGTGTATCATAAAGAGGGGTTTGGGTCTAATTCTGTGTTCAAAAGGCATTTCAACACAATTTTTCCCCCATCGGCTCAACAGCCTTAGATTCCTGCAGTACTCTATCCTCCGAGGAAAGTAGATCTTTATTATTGAAGACCTGATCGCTTGCCGGATTACCAAGAGAAGATCCAGCCTTAGCTTTCTTCGGCCTTTCCTTGTCATTCTTCTTCTCCTATGCATGTGTTTAATGAGCCTCTGTTGCGTCGTCTTTGAAAATATCGGAACACTTTCTGGCACTTAGACAAGTCTTTCCCAATATGTACAGAATGAGATTGTGACTCAGTAATTATGGTTGACATTACCTTCTTCAATGATGTAGCTCCGCAAAAGCTGATGGAGTATCTGCTACAGGGCTCAAGATATTATTAGTTAGAGATTCACAGTCACATGCTCTCTTTGCAAAGCTATGGGCGTTATTCTGAAGGAACCTTTGAAGTAAGTCTTTATATGGGAACCATTCTGGTTAGTTAACTCTGATCCGAACTGAGGGTTTGCGCCCACTTTCTCACACTTAGATGCTAGCAATACCACATCCATTTGGGTTGCTTTATTACAAGGAATATAATCTTGCAAAGATTGATCATTAGAGATAGCATTGGTCCTATTCCCTAGATAATGTTCTTTTAACACCTCAATTTTTCCAACCTCTTCTTTTTGCTTCACTAAGTTATATAATATTTGGAGAATGATCTCAGCGTTATTTGTAATGTCTTTTACCAATTTGGCTAAGAGATGGACAATGGAATCAAGAATTTTGTTCATCAGATTGAGCCAAGTCTGATAACTATTTAACTCATCAGAATGGTGAAGAAAGACCACATTGTTTAGAAGGGGAAGTGCTTCTCTATTGGATATTACATCTTACCTAGTAATGTAAATAAATCATATAAGCCAGCAATAGTCTTCTTTTAATAGTTGGAGCAGCCCCATCTGCTTCTGTTTGTTTTTTGTCTATCGATATAGCAGCAGGACTTGATGATTGTTGAATATCCCAGACACAAATCTTATCCAAGAACATAGAACAAAAAGTTTAAATCCCTGATGTTTCTATCACCGTGCACTATATCAAGTATTGTCTTATCACTTAGAATATTGCCGTCCACTGATTCTATAAGGCTTGCAGAATCGGTGGTACATTTAATATGGTCCACTTTATCATTTTATTTAGATCAATTGTGCCAGGTAACAGCTCTTCAAAAGCAATCCGATAGTCATTATCAAGAGCTTTTTAAAAGATCATCTATTCTTCCCCACCCTCTTCAATTAAATATTCATCCTGCTTGTTAAATGTGGCATGAAACTGCGCTATAATCGTGATTTCATGCTTATTTCTACAACTTGAGAGCTGACCAACCTCTCTAACTTAAGATTTGTGTGGACTAGCAGTCAGACCCTCCAGACTTAGAAAAAACAGGTATTGGGACCGTTACGGTGGTCTGTGAAGCTCCATATGTTGAACTATTAATGTGTATGTAGGAGGCTGGCTTAGTATATGGTGCGCACCTATTTAAGTGAAGCATCCTGCACTGATCCAGACAACCCTTATGGTGATTTTAGTGGTCTTAGACAACCGTGGAAGGCTCCTTATTAGTAGCTGTGGAGAGCAGCTTTCAGGCTCAGTCCAGAAGGAATGTTAAGCATCTTGTTTTACCAGAACTAATCCTTCAGTGTAAGTTAAACGAAAAAGAATCACACAGTGTAGTCATAAAAATAGTTATATTTATTATACACACTCACTAACACACTGGTATTTCTCCTACTCGGAGATATGATTACAATACACACAATATTTCAAAAGGAGACCGGTAAGTAAGCACAAATACACAGTGTTCTCCAGGGAGAGAGCACACCAAATACTAAAGAAGTGGAATGCGAACTGCAACCTAAGTCGAGATTTGACCCAGAAAACTCAGAAGAGCTGGGGACCCAAGGAACCACCCATGGTAAGTACCCATGAACCCCACGGAGGCTACTCAGTGCAAGTCAATGGGGAAGTCGCGGTTGCAGTTGCAAGAAGGACCCTTCCCTGTGGACCCTGAAGAAACCCCATAGAATATGGAAGGTTGGAGAGTCACCCCACGCATGGATTCCTTAGGAACCAGGATACCTACACCAGGAAAGCCGGGTTCATAGGTGCGAAGTGACTTCGGAAACCATGTAGACCACAATGGAGGACTTTAGTGAAAATGCCGCTGGCTAGAAAAGGTTAAATAGTCTCTTGGCATCCAAGGACGGATTCTTGAAGAGAAGAACCTACCGGCACAGAGGACATAGTCTATGCCACTCAGGAGTGATCCGGAGGCACAGAAGACCAATGACCACCAATGACAGAAGATGCATGATAATTGACGGTGGCCTTCCCGCTGCATCTGTTAGGACCTGGCGATATTGTGGAAGACCAGGAGCTGTTCACAAGCTGTCGCACATCAGAAGTAGAGATCCAGGCAGTCGGGAGCACAAACAAGTCTTGGCAGCACAAACAAATGTGGTATACGAAGAAGGTACAGTGTTGGTACCAGCCAGGCCCAAGAAACTCACCAAATGCAGGAGAGTCAGAGCAGGCCCGAGCAAGCAGGGGAACTCACTGAAGCCAAAGAAGACCCTCAAGAAGACCCACAGGCCAAAGGGACAGGAGTCGCAAAAGGACCTCGAGCAGCTCACCAAAGATGTAGGCCCACGGTGTAGAGGATGCAGTGAGGCCGAAGATCTTGGCAGGAAGAGATACTGAAGGCTGGGGTTTGTTGTAGCCCTAGGATCTCTGGCGAACAGAGGTAACAAGCCTTGACAACTGCAAGTCAACGCTGTGCACAAGGGTGCTGTCCCTTTGGCTCTGACGAGGGACACTGGCTACAAACTTGCTGAGAAGGCAGTGCAGGCCTGGAGAGAGTGGCACAACCACCACCTGTGTTGCATGATCCTTTCGAAGTCCATGGGATGTCAGGAGTAGCAGACCGGTCAGCTTAGTGGCGGTGCCTGCAGATGCAGGGGAGTGACTCCTTCTCTCCAAGGGAGTTACTTTGGTGTGCTTGATTCCCATAGTCCTGGAGAAGAGCCTGGATGAAGCACAGGCACACTTGACGCAGAAGACTGGCAGGACGACTAGACCGGGAGCAGCAGGATTCTTCCTTGATGCAGTCTCGGTTCCCAAAGCTAAGTCCAACGAATTCCAAAGGGTCCAGACGGTAGATGTAGAAGTGGTTTTAGATCTGAATCTTGTCCCACGACGAATCTGAAGAGCCACCCACAGGTAAGCCATTATCTCCTTAGGAAAAGCGTTGGGACGATTCAGGAATCCCTCCCAGAGGACGGGCTAGACAGAGGGGGGAATGCTCCCATGTCCTTTATACAGTTTTGCTCCACAGCAGGAGCCAACAGGTTCCCGAATTGGTTCCAACTGGATTATGCAATGAGGGCACCGAATGTGCCCTTCAAAGAGGCCTGGTGGCCGTGGGAAGCTCCCCCGCCCCAGCCCAATAAACTAAGTACTGTCTGGGAGGTGGTCACACCTCCCGGTGACAGGAAACCTATTGTTCTACCTTGCCTTGCTCAATCTCAGCTCAGCAGCAGGAGGGCAGAAACATGTCTGTGGTCGGCACCAGCACTAGCTTGCTGTTAGACCCTGGAAGGCTGCTAGCAGGAAACATGGCAGCACCCTAGAGGAGCCCCCAGTACATGTGATCCTACATCTAACACTGGAATCAGTGTTGGGGTAGGATTCCAACATGTCTGATACCAAACATGACTGATTTCAGTGCAGCCAATATATAGTTATACATATCGTAATTGACTTGATGTCCACTATATGCATAAAATGGCTGACCGCACGTACAAAGCCTGGAGAATTGACTCCGGGGTTTTTATGGAGTGTCCTGCTCATGCAGGGCACCCTTACTCTTATAACCTAGCATCCTGCCTTCAGGATGGAAAGGTCTGCCTTAAGTGTTACTTATTGGTTTTAAGTGCAGTGACCTCAGATATAAGGAAACTTATATATGTTGTGCTAGCACCAGCTCACACAGGCTGCAATGACAAGCCTGTAGTCACAGTTTGAGTGGTCTCCTATAGGTGGCATAATACATGCTGCAGCACATGGGAGACTTCTGGTGTACCGTACCTATGACCTGGGTACCTTAGAACCATTTACTAGGGAGTACACCAGTAGCCAATTGGGAAGGTACCAAAATACTTACCTTAGTCAAATATAGGGCGAGAGCACATTGACTGGCATCCTGAATAGCAGGATCCCAGTCAGACTAATCAGAAAACAGAATAACACCAGCAAAAAGTGGAGGTAACCAAGACAGCAGATCCTACTTTCCTACAGTGTACCTCTTGCATTACTTGATACGCTTGGTTCTCTATAGAGGATTTTAAAGAAGTTGTCAAATCAATTAGGTCTCCATATTTTTCATTTTTACCAGTGCCACTGTAGGAATCTGCCTTAGTATATGGTGCACACTTATGTAAGTGAAGCACCCTGCACTAATCCATGCAATCCTTATGGTGATGTTAGTGGACTTAGACAACCAAAGAAAGCTCTCAAAAGGGTACCTGTGGAGAGCAGCCTTCAGGCTTAAGCAGCTTGTTTTACTAGTACTAATCATATAGTGTAGGTTAAGTGAAAAAGAGCCACACAGTGTATTTATAAAAATATGTATTTGTTATGAACACTCACTAACACGTTGCAATATCTCTTACCCAGAGATATAACCACAACACACCGAATACTTTGGAAATAGAACACATAAGTAGCACAAATAAACAGTGGTCTCCAGGGGGAGACCTAAACATATACTAAAATCGTGGGAGCTTTACAGGTCATGGAATTATACCTCCAACACTGTTTACGGTGTTGGGGTGCATGGAATCATACCTCCAACAATGTTTATGGTGTTGGGGTATGATTCCAACACGTTTGATACCAAACACAACAGGGTTCGTTACAGCCAGTTTATAGATAGCCTTCGCGTAATGACGCATGGCCACTCTATGTATCTTAATGGTTGATACCCTTACAATCCAGGAGAATTGACTCTGAGGATTGCAGGGGTGTCCCGCTCATGCAGGGGCGCACTTACAACCGAGAACCCTGCCTTCAAGATTGAAAGGCCTGCCTTAGGGGTGACTTCTAAGTTACTGTAGTGACCTCAGATATAAGGAAACATATTTCTGTCGTAAGTGGTGCTAGCCCTAGCTGACATAGGCAGGTTTGAGTGGTCTCCCATGGGTGGCATAATACATGCTTTAGGGACCCCTGGTGTACCTATGCCCTGGGTACCTTAGTACCATATACTAGGGACTTACAAGGGTACAGCAGGGGAGAATCACAGATACTGGGGTCCTGATTAGCAGGATCCCAGTCAGACTAGTCAGTAAAACATAATGACACCATCAAAAAGTGGGGGTGACTATGAAAGCAGATCCTACTTTCCTACAACCACAAATGATCGTTGGTTTGCCAGGAACAATTTAATCTACTATCAATTTCATATAGTCTTTTATTGTTTACTACACACCTCTTCTCTTTTTCAGATTTGGACTTGACTTACCAGATTTTTGATGATGCATCGCGAACACTTTACTACATTGACCAGAGTCCTTACGGGCGACACCGCCGGTGTGTGAGTAGTGTGCGACCCCACCCCCATTTGTAACTTTAAAGCTCCCTTGAGCAGCGGGCTGACGAGCCTGGGATCCCACACCTACGCGCCGGAGTGGTACTATACCTGGCAGATATTGGCAGCCATCGGCAACCCCAGAACACTGCCTATCCCTGCTGACGAGGGGTGAAACCCCGAAACACGTGTCCAGGGATGGCGAAGACAGCGAAGATAGCAGAAGATCGAAAGATGATGCATCGCGAACACTTTACTACATTGACCAGAGTCCTTAGGGGCGACACCGCCGGTGTGTGAGTAGTGTGCGACCCCACCCCCATTTGTAACTTTAAAGCTCCCTTGACAGCGGGCAGACGAGCCTGGGATCCCGCACCTACGCGCCGGAGTGGTACTATACCTGGCAGATATTGGCAGCCATCGGCAACCCCAGAACACTGCCTATCCCTGCTGACGAGGGGTGAAACCCCGAAACACGTGTCCAGGGATGGCGAAGATAGCAGAAGATCGAAAGATGATGCATCGCAAACACTTTACTACATTGACCAGAGTCCTTAGGGGCGACACCGCCGGTGTGTGAGTAGTGTGCGACCCCACCCCCATTTGTAACTTTAAAGCTCCCTTGAGCAGCGGGCTGACGAGCCTGGGATCCTGCACCTACGCGCCAGAGTGGTACTATACCTGGCAGATATTGGCAGCCATCGGCAACCCCAGAACACTGCCTATCCCTGCTGACGAGGGGTGAAACCCCGAAACATGTGTCCAGGGATGGCGAAGACAGCGAAGATAGCAGAAGATCGAAAGATGATGCATCGCGAACACTTTACTACATTGACCAGAATCCTTAGGGGCAACACCGCCGGTGTGTGAGTAGTGTGCGACCCTACCCCCATTTGTAACTTTAAAGTTCCCTTGAGCAGCGGGCTGACGAGCCTGGGATCCCGCACCTACGAGCCGGAGTGGTACTATACCTGGCAGATATTGGCAGCCATCGGCAACCCCAGAACACTGCCTATCCCTGCTGACGAGGGGTGAAACCCCGAAACACATGTCCAGGAATGGCGAAGATAGCAGAAGATCGAAAGATGATGCATCGCGAACACTTTACTACATTGACCAGAGTCCTTAGGGGCGACACCGCCGGTGTGTGAGTAGTGTGCGACCCCACCCCCATTTGTTACCAGATTTTTATATCCCTTTTTAGGTTGTTGCTCTAGGAGGGCCTTAAGCCATCGGTCTGCTCCTTTTCAAGCACACTCGTGCTGGCATCCACCTTGTGGGAGCGAGCAGTGGCGCACGTGGTAATTGAAAACATATGGCTCTCACGCTGCTCGCTCCAGCAAGGCGGATGCCAGTACAAGTGCATTTGCTCTTTCGCAGCCTCAGGGCTGTGCCACGCCCCCTCACGCTTGTTTCTAAGATGATCGCGATGCTGCTGTAGTAATGGAAGGCTGTCATTTCAGTAAATAACTGATGTGCATTCAAGTAATCATTCAGGTGGATGCGCCTGGGGACTTATAGTAAGTACTATATGTTCAACAGCATTTATACACCAACAAATTGCCTGCCTAAGATAGTGCCGGCAGTTCACGAAGAGTGAAACGTGACTCATCTTTTTCAAACTTGCGGAAGTAAAATATCAGTGACACATCATCGCTCCCTTTTTGTCTTACGCGTCATTCTTGTTTCAAATTATTAAACTTTTTTTCTGGTTCAATTGCTAACCTATTAAAGCTTTTGTCACCCACTCATTTGAACCCTATTGTACAGTTTAACGTGGGGAGGCCAACGTGCTTCAAATCTAAATTGCTTGTCTCTCACAGACTGGTTTTGGGCAGTGTAGGTGTCGGTTGATTAAAACTATTCATGGAAAATCAAGCTCCGGGTAACTTACTGTGCAGCTGGCGAGTGATAGGTATGGTTTCTAGTTAGTCAGGTGGCTCTGGAGGTGCCTGCCAGGTACTGCTGCGCATTGGTACAGAAATACATGCGTTGAGTGGGCGTGTCTCTTGATTTGGGTTGAAGCAGAGGAGTTTGCATCTCTCCGATTCCTCCGTTTTGACACACGAACATGGATACTGCCATTAAAATGTCTGCTGCTCAAAAATAAGAATAATGAAAACATCTGTCAAAACCACACACAGGCTGCCTGCCACCGAGGTGTTTCCTCCCATCACTAGCACGAGTTTCCTCTCGTATGGGACTGCCAATGATGCACATCTTGACAGCTATTTCGGGGGTAACTTGCACGGATTTATTAAGTTGTGTGTTTCACTGCTATATGTTGTGGTTGTATGTGTGTTAATATATTATTCTGCATCAATGTATTCTTTTTGAATGTGGTTGGCATCTAGTTGGAACATAGTGTCTGTTTTACTATGTTTTCATGTACCTCTGAATGCATATAAACTAGATGTAGTTTAGCTTGCATTTCTATACATCCTCACAGTAGACTAATAGTGAATATTACTACCTAGGTACCTCATGGCAACGTTGGGTACTGATTAGTCTTCTGAATTTTTTCTGTTATGCACCTTTCTTACAGCCTTTAGGCCCATAGGAATGAATAGGGAGTCATTCCTTATTTGCGATTAGCAATTAGCGAATCGCAAATAAGGAAGCTGTAGAAATCGCAATAAAAATTGCGATTTCTACATGAATCCCGTTCTGCGAGTCTTTAATAGCGATTCCTTAATAATCGCTACTAAGGATTCGCAAAACATGACAATGATGAATCTGGGGGTTAGTTCTTTATCCATTAGATCCCAGTGTTGTTTCCAAAGTACACATATTATGTGACACTCTCTGCTCTACGTAGGTTGATGAGAACAGCTGTTATGATAGTAAGATCCAGCCAATGGAAGTGTAAGCTTAGGAAACGTAACGGGACAACTGAAGCACCACAGTAAATTCTCGTACTTGCAACTGTTAACAACAAGCATTGAAAATGCAATAGGTCTCGCCTTTCATTATGTTAATGACATTTGCTCTGCTAATGATATTGTATAGCAAAGCAAATGGCTTTAAATTAATGAAAGGCGAGACCTATTGCATTTTTAATGTTTGGTATATCTTTTTTACTCAACCCTCGACCGTAGTATCCTTAGTGGACTCTTCGCCATTTGTTCTTTTGGTGTCCTATTATAAGATTGTCAGTCTCCTTTGTACATTTATCGGAACTACCAGATGGCATAGGCTGAGTATAGTTTATGTTCAAGTAGGATTCTTGAAATTGAAAAATCGATTTAGGTGATATTTTGGGTGCTATTTTCCCCTTTCACGGTCTAGGTTGCATTGATTTAATAAACAAGTGGATGTAATAAAAAAAGTTCAATATTTACTACCACAGTACACAATGCAATGTAACACTCTGGGGCAAAGCAAAGGGGATCATATCCAACTCCCAATGATCCCCAATAACTTCAAGGCCGTTTGGGTCAATCGAGTAACATCTGGCTCCCTCTGCTATTACTGGCTACTATTTCTCGATAAGTATTGGGAAAGAAGCCAGCAACTGCCAGCAGCAACTCAAACAAGCCAGTTTCTTTGTTTGTAAACCAAAGCCCCCCCCCAAACAGATACAAAGTATGCCACAGTAAGCCTGTGCACTGCTCAGAACAGGGCAAAGCAGCACACCATGTGGTTTTGGCAACTGGAGTTATATCCACCAGCCAACCAGCAGTAGGTAGTAAGGCAGTTAGACTGATCCATTTCCACAAGCAGGCTCACGCCGCCTCTCTCCTTGGTGTGGCTATCAAAGCTGGACCAACACTCCACACAACATGGCCTCCCTCCTCTTCCTCACTCTCATTCTCCAATCAGTAAACAGCCTACTAAATAGTGGTAGAAAAAGTCTAGAGGAAGTGATAATAGGTCAAACCCTACCTGCCCGAGAGAAGGCTATAGGCGGCCTCAGATCATGCCTTATAGGCTGGCCCCACTGCTGGCTCCAATTTGGGCATTGGCCCATGCTTTTCTAGGTGCACCGTTTGAGTACCTTAGTCCATTCCACTCTAGCCTGCTCTGCCCTGCTCTTCTCGATGCTCAAAGGTTTCAGGTACCAAAATGGGTTACGCAAGCTCAAAGCTGCATGCGGGCATGCAAGCGTGTACGCGGGTGTCAGGATCTCCAGAGCCCAAGCCAATCCTAGGAACCAGCTTCAGGTCCCTGAATCTGCATGTGCCACAGCCGTGAATCTAAAGCTGAGCTTACTTTTCTTCCGAGTATCTAAGTTCAAGGCACGCAAGCGCACCGGTGCTGCCTTCCCTCTGGAGGCCCCTTGAGCTGCTCACCTCCCGTCCAGCTCATCTGCCAGTGGCTCCCCAATGTGCAAAAAATACAGACATGCATGCCTAGAGCTCCGTGAGCGGGCCAGACCATCGGTTCTCATCCTGGCCGATAGTGCATCACTGACTAGCGGGAGCTTACCTTACCATGCCGCTCCCTTGTTTGTGCCCTGGAGTCAAGAGCGTTGTGTCTGAGGAGACTCTTAGTCCGTGGCTGCCTGGCCGCTTGCAAGATGGTGGCACCTGACTCCCACTCACCAGTCAGGCGGCGGGGTGTTCCTCCCTGGCTGTGATGATATCCTTGTGGAAAGGCTCCTGTCCACCAGCGCTGCCCCTCAGCAGCTGGGCCTCCATTCGAGTTGAACCGCCTGGGCCCTGTGGCCGCACAATGAGCTTCCAGCCCACATGGCGGAGCAACCATTCGAGGAGGCTACGCAGAGGATCTCACCAGGGGCCTTCCTACCTCGGCACCTGGATCGAGGTGCAGCAGGTGGCCACATCCGGCTGCTGGAACAGAGCTTGCATGCCACTGCTCCTGACCTCCCCACCCTGAACTCTACCTGCCTGAGTTTCCCGGCTTGAAATGCTGACGAGTTTGCGGTGACCTGGGGATACAAAACTGGTGATCCCTGAGGGCCCTACAGCACCGCTGAGAGCTGTACCTGCCTCCTTTGTATGTGTTAAGGCCAGCTGCGAGGACTGCGGCCACAGGAACTGCTACAAGTTCAGCCTCTCGGGCAGTGCTCCTGCAAGGCACCCACCATTGTTTCCTGTGGGATGAGGTGTAATGGCGTGCCTAGGCGTAGGACTGCCAGACTGGGCCCTCGTCCAGGCTCTTGACTCTGCGCCATAATCAAGGAGCAGGGGTGAGACCCGGGCATCCCCCTGTGAGGCGCCAGATATCTGGTCCTGCCAGGTGAGGAGGGAGGCTTCGTTCCCAGGCAGAGAACTGCCAGTCTGGACTCTCTTCTAGGCCCCAGAATCTGTGCCGTGATCTAGGCACCGGGGTCAATCCACTACTGGAAGGCCGGGCTCCGCTCATTCCCAGCACTCTTCTGCTTCCTGATTGCCTGTCCCTGGACACAGCAGAGGGGGGCTTCTGCTGGCCCTTCCCAGCAGGTGCCATCCAGTGACATTTGGCCCTTGATGAGTGCCATAATCGAGGCTCTGGTGCTACTGCATGGGTGCTGGCTCCTGCGACTCCCTCCTTTGCTGCTGACTCTTTGCCTGGCCGGACCTCACTCCCGCAGTGGGTGGACCCCTATGGAACCACCGGAGTTGGTCTTTTATGACTCCTGACCTCTGAACTGGCGCCTCAACCAAGGTGCTGGGGCCTTGCTGGGGTGTTTTGGCTCCATGCTGCTCCTGTGCTCGTGGTCGAGCCCTGAAGGGTAGTAGCCCCTTTTGGACCCCTGGTGGGGCCTCGCCCAGCGCGGGCACCTGACCTGAGGGGCTGGGTGGCAACAGTCTCACCTCGCCGCTTGTTCCAGGCTGGGTCATCACTTCATCCTGGGTGCACAGGACTTCTCATTCTAACCGTTCCATCGACACACTTTAGGTCGGGCTGCAACATCAGCTACTCCACCATGTGTACTCCCACGGGGCTCAAGGCTGACATTGTGGAAATGCCCTATGCTATGGGTAGAGTATGCTTGACTACCGGGGCCAGACGCCGTCCCCTGCATGGCAACACTCTCTGGCCCCCGGCACCCTACATGGAAGGAGGAAAATGCATCGGCCCTCACCACATCTAACAAGCTGGTCAAACTGCCAGCAGCCATAGAGCCCTCCGGGGTTACCGTGGGGGGCCGGTTCAGAGCCTTGCCCACTGACCTTAACTTTCTCTGAGTCGACCACCACAAGATTACTGACAGAGTTGCGTGCAGTGAGAATATCTTCTCTGCCTTGCAACTACTCACAAAGGACCATCCGCGACCTCCAGGGCACTAGAGTGCAGGGCGGATTACTTGGAGGCCTGTTCCTGGAGGAGCAACATTCGAATTTTGGGACTTCTGGAGGTAATCGAGGGGACTGACCCCATTGCCTACCTAGAAACCTGGTTTAAGTCCTTTCTCTCAAACCTCAGACCTCATGCACTTTTTCTCCCTTGAGAGGGCACATTGCGTCCTGGCATGCAGAATGGACCTCTCCAAGTGGAGAACAAGCATATTATGTTATACACCTGTGCCATGCAGCGCCAGCACTCCTCCTTCCTAGAGGTAAAACGCAGCCTCCGCCAGCGGGGGTACAATACTCATTGCTGTTCCCAGCACGCCTCAAGAAAATTTTCAAAGATGCTACATTCACTGACCCCCCTGAAGCATGGAACTAAACTGACCAGCACTCAAAAGGTATTAGGCCATCAGACACAGGCTGTGACCCGCAGGCCTGAGGGCCCCGGAACCAGTGACGACGCAAGAGGGGAACTCAGAAGGTCCTTGCCCCAGGGATCCCTAGCTAGTTTTCCCAACCTGGAACAAATCATTGCGAACCGCAGGCGAGCCCTACAAGCTGAGGTGGACCTGGGGCTCACCTCCGCAGCCACGGATAACGTGAGTAGTCCCCACATCTTCACCTCTGAGGAGGGGCCCAGTGACTGGGGCCCTTCCTGGGCTGATTCGCTAACGCCTCCGGCAGTGACTGTACACGGAAGACACTCTCATCTAACTGACCCTGGTGCTACCACCCGTGCCACAGCTGTTCCATTCCCAAAACTATGGTGGGTGGTGACACCAAGTTCCGGAAACAGGCGATTTCCCACTGGGGAAAGGCCCTCAGGCACGGCTCCCCCACACTCCTATCACCTCGCCATGACTCCTACCGCTGACACTCATCACCGCATTCTCAACACTCAAGGCATGCACACTGCTCGTAAGCACTGCAGGGTATACTCTTACATCAAGCATCAGCAGGCCCAGATAGCTTTTTTGAAGGAAACGCACCTCACTGCCGGGGAGCTAGGCTGCCTGCGTAAGCGATGGAGGGGTATCTTTTGTGCCACCACCTACTCAGCATTCGCGCAAGGGGTTATGTTATGCATTCAATCCGGGGTCCCTTTTCTGGAGACTCGTAGGGTGGTTGCCATGGAGGATCACTCCTAGTTAGTATTTATGCACCCAACACAGACCAGGGAAAATGTTGGGAATCCCTTTCCAGCAAGTTGGCCCTCTATACAGCAACACCATGTATACTGGGGGTGGGGGGACTATAACTGTGTACTTGACCTTTCCTTAGATAGGTTTCACCCTCCCCTCTCCCAGCCTTATGTGCAGACAGAATGCTTCTGCGCCTGGGTACACCACTGGTCGCTTCTGGACGCTTTGAGATCCCGGCATCCCACAACTAAACTATATTCTTTTCATTCTGTCCCGCATAACCTCTATATGTTCTTCAACTGCTTTTGATTATCTTCCACAGTTGTCCCTCTGATCCAGGACACAAGATTACTTAGGCCGGGTTCTTTCTGACCATGACGCTCACCTTATTACCCTTATGTGGAGGTCCCCCTGTACCTCCCAGTACCTCTTGAAGGCTGCCACTTCATTGTTTCCAGTACCAGGTATGCCGTCAGGAGCAGGAAACCAGCATCTGCTACTTTTCCAAAAATCAAAACACAGCGTCCACTTGATAGACCTGGTGCGCTCTTGGCATGGCTTATCCACCAGGATTCAGAATTTCGTCGCATTACTGATGTGGTCGCCCCCACTGGCAACAGGGTCCGCACCCAAACTGGTATTCTACAAGCCTTCTATGACTATTATGCTGTTGTATACCGGGCACCGTTGAATGATCAGCTGGCAATTATAGACCGGTTCCTAGCTGACCTTGTCTTGCCCCAGATCCCCCTCTCGCGAGGACTTATCTAGATCCGGAGGATCACTCCAGCTGAAGTAAAGCAGGCTATCCTAGATCTGGTATGAAATAAAACCCTGGGTCTGGATGGCTTGCCTCCAGATTACTACAGCGCCTTTTCAGCTCTCCTAGCGCCTAGGCTGGTGGCAATGTATAATGCGGCCCTGGGAAAGGGGAGCTTCCCCACTCTCTTTGCGAGTCCCTTCTAGTCTTGATCCTAAAACCAGACAGAGATCCTGCCCTTTTAATTTTGTTTAGGCCAATTGCTGTAATAGGGGCGGAATACAAAATAAAAAAAGAAGTAAAATACTAGCTGACCGCTGTGCTGAGGTCCTCCCGTAGCTTGTACACTTAGACCAGAACAGCTTCGTCCCAGGACGAAGCACACTCTCAAAATATCCTCTGTCTTTTCCACATGCAGAATCGGGCGGGGGGTCATTTTCCCCTTGGCGCCTGTCTTGTCCTTGACTTGAAGAAGGCGTTTGACATCCTGTCCTGGCCGTAGCTATTAATGGTGGTCCGCCAAATGGAAGTAGGACCCAAGCTGTTAGCATACACATAGCTAATGTGCTCGAAACTCTCCTCCCTAATTCGTTTGGCCCTTTACATCTCAGGTCCCTTCCCAGTGATTCAAAGAACACGTCAGGGATGTCCCCTCTCCCCCACCATTTGATCTGGCTATGGAGCCCTTAGCTCTATGCCTCCGGTGGGAGAGGATGGACTGGGGTATCTCTTTAGCCGGCGAGACCCACAACGTATCCCTGTACGCAGAAGACCTGCTCCTCTGCGCACCGGATGTTTTTACAGAGCTCAACCCTCTTCGGATCACGCTGTCGGACTTTGCTGCCAAGGCTGGACTACGGGTCAACTGGAAGAAGTCTGACTTTACCCTCTCAGCCCCGCCCCTCCCCGCTGGGGCTGTGCATTGGCGACTCTCGCCAGGCACGCACAGGTGCCTCGCTACCTGGATGTTCATTTGTATCATACACTCTGTGATTTGTACAAGGGCAATCACTGTAGGGCATTGGCAGGTATACGATCCCAGGTCGGCTTTTGAAGGACTCTTCCCCTTGCTCCTATAAGAAAGATCATCCTGGTGAAGATGGTCTTCTTGCTCTGCCTCCTATACTACTTTGTGAATCTTCCGATTATCCCTCCCCGCTCCTTCTTTAAAGACCTGGAACATTGCTTTGCTCCCTTATATGGGGGAATTGACACTGACGAATCGCCCTAACATAGCTGCAGTTGCCAGTAGACCGGGGTCTCAGGGCGGGGTCTCAGGGCCTCATCCTTCGAAACATACTTTTTGGTGGCGCAGCTCCAGTGGCTGTCCTACTGGATAGCGGTGCTTTATCTCGGGATACTTGCTCGGAGTCTGGACCCTTGCTGGCAATTCGTCACCTGCTTTTGCCGGCAGCCCAACCCACTTCGACCCACCCCATAAAAGTGACTATAGCAAGGGGAAAAGTCAAGAATATCTAACGTTCCAATGCCGGCTCTTGGACAAGAGTAGACAATAAAATATTGTGATAAATATTCTCTCTGTAAGAAAACAAACCACTATATATATATATATATATATATATATATATATATATATATATATATATATTTATATAAACACAATTTTCCTCCTGACTTGTAGAAAGAAAAGCACTGCTCACTGGACTGATAGGCAGACGAAGGTTTATTTCCAGTATGTACAGCAACGTGACAGCAAAGTCTTTTCCGTGAAAACCTGACGCGTTTCAGCCGTCTAGCAGCCTTGTTCACAGGTGAGTTCAGGATTGTGGCGTAGTCCGCCTTCTGGCACGCCTTATGGAGAATCCCAGAATGCAAAGTAACCTTCCCACACTGCAATCCCCATAATGCACAGTAACTCTTGTCCAAATTTGCATCTTTTAATCTTGCAATTCGTTTTCCATTTCATATTCAGGGACATTGCAGATTAGATGAAGCTTTAAAATGTCACTGAATGCCACGCTGACACAGCTGTAAATCTTTTTAAAACACTCACGTGAGCCTGTCTGTCCTTTGTGAAACCGACGAACTCAGTTTCATTCCCTTGCCTCGTAACGCTTTTTATTTGAAAGGCTGAAATCCTCATACCTTTGTTTTTCATTTTGCTTGATGGAGGCGGGTGGGCTCCCTTTAGACACAACGTCTGAATAACCAACTTCATTTTCTCCGGAAGGAGCCTCAATCCCACAGGGCAGGCAGTGCTGAGGGGGCGGAGAGCCCCTCGAAACACAAACACAATTTTCCTCCTGACTTGTAGAAAGAAAAGCACTGCTCACTGGACTGATAGGCAGACGAAGGTTTATTTCCAGTATGTACAGCAACGTGACAGCAAAGTCTTTTCCGTGAAAACCTGACGCGTTTCAGCCGTCTAGCAGCCTTGTTCACAGGTGAGTTCAGGATTGTGGCGTAGTCCGCCTTCTGGCACGCCTTATGGAGAATCCCAGAATGCAAAGTAACCTTCCCACACTGCAATCCCCATAATGCACAGTAACTCTTGTCCAAATTTGCATCTTTTAATCTTGCAATTCGTTTTCCATTTCATATTCAGGGACATTGCAGATTAGATGAAGCTTTAAAATGTCACTGAATGCCACGCTGACACAGCTGTAAATCTTTTTAAAACACTCACGTGAGCCTGTCTGTCCTTTGTGAAACCGACGAACTCAGTTTCATTCCCTTGCCTCGTAACGCTTTTTATTTGAAAGGCTGAAATCCTCATACCTTTGTTTTTCATTTTGCTTGATGGAGGCGGGTGGGCTCCCTTTAGACACAACGTCTGAATAACCAACTTCATTTTCTCCGGAAGGAGCCTCAATCCCTCAGGGCAGGCAGTGCTGAGGGGGCGGAGAGCCCCTCGAAACACAATTTTCCTCCTGACTTGTAGAAAGAAAAGCACTGCTCACTGGACTGATAGGCAGACGAAGGTTTATTTCCAGTATGTACAGCAACGTGACAGCAAAGTCTTTTCCGTGAAAACCTGACGCGTTTCAGCCGTCTAGCAGCCTTGTTCACAGGTGAGTTCAGGATTGTGGCGTAGTCCGCCTTCTGGCACGCCTTATGGAGAATCCCAGAATGCAAAGTAACCTTCCCACACTGCAATCCCCATAATGCACAGTAACTCTTGTCCAAATTTGCATCTTTTAATCTTGCAATTCGTTTTCCATTTCATATTCAGGGACATTGCAGATTAGATGAAGCTTTAAAATGTCACTGAATGCCACGCTGACACAGCTGTAAATCTTTTTAAAACACTCACGTGAGCCTGTCTGTCCTTTGTGAAACCGACGAACTCAGTTTCATTCCCTTGCCTCGTGACGCTTTTTCACGGAAAAGACTTTGCTGTCACGTTGCTGTACATACTGGAAATAAACCTTCGTCTGCCTATCAGTCCAGTGAGCAGTGCTTTTCTTTCTACAAGTCAGGAGGAAAATTGTGTTTGTGTTTCGAGGGGCTCTCCGCCCCCTCAGCACTGCCTGCCCTGTGGGATTGAGGCTCCTTCCGGAGAAAATGAAGTTGGTTATTCAGACGTTGTGTCTAAAGGGAGCCCACCCGCCTCCATCAAGCAAAATGAAAAACAAAGGTATGAGGATTTCAGCCTTTCAAATAAAAAGCGTCACGAGGCAAGGGAATGAAACTGAGTTCGTCGGTTTCACAAAGGACAGACAGGCTCACGTGAGTGTTTTAAAAAGATTTACAGCTGTGTCAGCGTGGCATTCAGTGACATTTTAAAGCTTCATCTAATCTGCAATGTCCCTGAATATGAAATGGAAAACGAATTGCAAGATTAAAAGATGCAAATTAGGACAAGAGTTACTGTGCATTATGGAGATTGCAGTGTGGGAAGGTTACTTTGCATTCTGGGATTCTCCATAAGGCGTGCCAGAAGGCGGACTACGCCACAATCCTGAACTCACCTGTGAACAAGCTGCTAGACGGCTGAAACGCGTCAGGTTTTCACGGAAAAGACTTTGCTGTCACGTTGCTGTACATACTGGAAATAAACCTTCGTCTGCCTATCAGTCCAGTGAGCAGTGCTTTTCTTTCTACAAGTCAGGAGGAAAATTGTGTTTGTGTTTCGAGGGGCTCTCCGCCCCCTCAGCACTGCCTGCCCTGTGGGATTGAGGCTCCTTCCGGAGAAAATGAAGTTGATATATATTTATATATATATATATATATATATATATATATATGAAAAGGTTATGAAAAAATTTAACTTGACAGACTTCTGATGTGCAAAGAGCCCAACCCCTTTAAGAACTCCAGAAGTTCCCATCTTCCCGTGATACTTTGCACTGGCAGTTTGCCTAACCCACTCTTTTTATGGAAAACTTAAGAATATGTAACGTTTCAAAGCCAGCTGTATGTATGTATGTACATATATATATATATACATATATACATACATCTCTGTAAGAAAACAAAGCACTATATATATATATATAGTGGTTTGTTTTCTTACAGAGAGAATATATATAACCTTTTCACATTTGAACCCTCATTTGCACCTAGGATGTTGTATGGTTTTTCGGGATAAACCTGTTTCAATTTTCAGAATAAAAATCCACTCTTGAGAAACTAATCCAGGCTCTTGTTTTCATTCTATGAAATGCTGGATTCTTCACACCTTGCGTTTTGTGAAGGAAATGTCTTGGGTACAGTGCTCCAGATCCATACAGACAGAGAGAGCTCTTCCATGCATTTATGAATTCAATGAAGATTCCTACGATGCAGAACTAGGACGACAAATAAGTAACCTTTTGTTATACATTTACATGAGTTTGTCAGAGATGAGGTTATTCAGCAATCACAAATACATTTTATATTCATGATCATTGAACATATTTAATGATATGCCTAATTTATTTGGCAAGCAATGTTTATAGTTTCATTGCCATTAGACTATAAAGTTGCTGTAAATTGTTGCTTGGAGCATTGGAAGGTTAAAGCCAGCTTATCGTAGGGAGAATCTGCATACTTGCTCTTTCTGCATGTACTAGATGTTTGCATGCAATCGCCTGAAAAAAGGTCTCAAGTGGAAGGTGATTGTATGGTATATACATTTTGATAGAGAATGTATGTTCCTCTAATATTCCATTTTATTGCGTTATGTGGCATACTCCGTCAATAATTTTGTTTTATATATTTTCTTAGACTCCTACAGCATCAGCCTCATTTCTATACATCCATCCCTCCGAGTTAATATATCAGCCAGTGGAAATCGATCAAGATAGTGGATGATCCACCTGCTATTTGTACAATGGAGGCTGCATTCTCGGAGGTACCTATTCTGAGAAAATTTGGCAAGTGAAGATACCACATAAACAATGACAAAATATTAATACTCTGTGGGTATGACTATAAATTGAGTAGTGATGGGCTTCCCAAATTTTATTTGGATGGTTAGAAGATCCTAAAGCTCCTTTTCCCCCATATGGCATATTTATTGATGGTAATCAGTATTGAATATCTCCCATTACATGTGGATACCGGAGAACCTTTACAGAAATAGTTCCTGCTAAAATATGTTTTCAAATACCCCTTTGAAAAATAGATGAATTAATATATATTTTTTTTTAAATAAAGCATGTATGAATTATAGTTAGTGAGGAAACCAGGTTGATTAATTTTCACTATGCTTTTACAGTTCCACAAAAGGAGATACATGCAAGGGAAATGAATAACATTGATCAGCTATTAAAATGGATGTAAATAAAGGCTTCTACTCTCCTCCTCAACCATGCATAACACTGAATGCTGGAATCTCAGCTCATTTTACCTAATCAGCAGTGTTTTCATCTTTAAAATGTTACCTATTTAACATAAACCAACTGGGAGGAAAGTGGGCAGCATATGACTTCAGTGAGAAATCTCTTGGTTGTTAGCTAGCATTCTTAAAAGTAGCATTACATTCTTCATATGAATCTTCATTATTGGTCATATGTTTCTACTCATCCTCTCAGAAAGGTGGTGGGGAGCTGATTATTGTTGTTGTGAAATGAAAACACGTATACATAGATGTAAGATGCAGATAGACTGTCAAAGAAAAAGTTTAATTATAAAAATCTCTCTGTCAAAGTGCTCCAGGGTTCCGTTGCTGTAGAACCAACTAAGAACCAATAATTGAAGCACCTTAGTCTTTAGTGTGATAAAAATAAAACACAACACATCCACAACACATCAGGAAGCCTAAAGTCCTACTAGTGTTTAATGCAAAATAGCAGGCAGCACAGCAAAGGCGGTTGTCATTTCAGCTAACAAGTACTGCAGATGGAAAAGGCCCGTTGGAGCATAAGAGCTAAAATATATAGAATTTTAGAACTGTATATATACTCTTTTTCTCAGTAAAAGCCAGTGGAGCTTAGCCATGTGACAGAAACGTGTTACTTTCAGCAAAAACATATCTAATGAGCAGGTGGTAGGATCCTATTCCCGAAGAAGCTCAGAACGTCCTTGAGGAAAATAGAGCATTCATAAATACAATACTAGCCTCATTATTTTCCTACAATCCTGCTTCCACTTGCCAGATTCAAAAACAAGGTTGCGCTTCTTGTAAATGTGCAAATGTACAACCTCGAGTTGCATGAGTTTTGGGCTTACTGAACCATGAAAATTAGCAAGCATATTCGAAGCTAGTGGAAGCTCCAAATCACTATAAAAGGACATCCTTATTTGATTCTAAAACAGTAGTATATCATATGCGTAAACATTAATACTGTAATTTATAGGAGCATATATTTGCATTGTACCAACAGGATTTTTGTTTTTACAACCCCCCTATTTCTGAAAGGGAAAATTTCACCTTACAATAGTAATGAGAACAGCCTCATCACTTCCCTTTTCATCTCCTTGCTAGCGCTTTCTTCATCATCCTTAGAAACAGCAAACACGAAAGCCTTGGCAGTACCTTTATTTTTGCTAGAGCTTTGGATGATGTACGATTTATTCTAACAGCTATCTAGGTAACAACCACAATTAGAACAATTTCAATAATTGATTCAAATATTTTCAAACCTCAAGGGATGAAAATCCCCATCAGTCACATCCAGATGCCATTAGAACGTAGATAATTGGAGCTTGTATATCATGTAAATTCTTTACACTCTCCTTAATGTTATCTATCTGCTTGTGTAGGTTAAGGAGGTTGGGGAGGTGAGTTCACCAATCAGTACTTAACATTCTCCAGAGCACTCCCGACCCTGCCCCGCTGACCGCCAAAAGATTATATATGGCCATTCGATTTTGAATGAGCATTTTGGCAATGGCATCTAACTGTTCTGTCATCAATCCTAAAGTTATTGAGGTTGAATTTGCTGTTTCTTATAAAATGTCTCAGCTCGCCAACTCCAATGTTGTTCTAAAGGATGATCTTCAACGTGCTTTATAGCTGTAACGATGTATCTTGGATAACAAGTGCCATTCCACTCTAAAGGCAGCCAAGGGTAAGTTTGTGACCTGCAAATAAAATATGCGTAACCTCCCGGTGGTTTGTGTATAAGGGAAATGGTACTCAAATGGAGGGGACTCCAAATGAGGCTCTCCACTGTTAGTTCCTCGGTTCTTACAAATAAAATCTTACCCACTCATTGAGAGATGTGTCATGTTTCGCATGTTGTGGCTCAAATGACTTGTAAACTTTGCAAGACCTGGGAAGGAGCGGGGAAAATGTTGTCACAATCTATGCCTGAATTGGAAAAGATGAAGGTAAGTAGTCATTAACTCTGATGGGCACTCCGATCAAAGGAATGCCATCCCCCACATCAACAGGCCTGTGTGTGCAAATTCACCAAGAAGACAAATTAGTTGCCAATCTGTACTTTTCCAACAGCAACACAAAATGGATACCATTGTTTGCTGAGAGGCTGCTCAGCGCATGAGAAGGTTCAGTACAGATTTGGCTTGGGATAATTCTACAGTAAGATTTATCCCACCACCAACCAGAGGCTTAGAGCAGCAATGAAGATATCAGACATCCCCACAGGAGTATCGGGTATTGAGAATGAAGATTATACTTACCTTGGACAGAGGTAGTAGTGATGAGAGGCTGAATGGGCAGCAGCACATGATAGAGATGACAAAGGAGGTGGAAACGAAGAATTGACCCTGCACAGGTAACAGGAACAACCTTTGTAATAGATTCAGGGCTAGGTACAGGCCCTGAGGTTGAGACAGGACCGCAGTTGTTTCTAGGAAGAGCAATTCACTTGCAATATGAAGAGTGAATCCATGTTACCAACCACGCTATTTAACGATTGTGTTGGTCATGAGCGGGATCTGGGCGGGTCCATGTTGGCAAAGCTGTAGTGTGGTCTACCTCTGGTATACGTGTGCCTAGACCCATTCCCCTAACTGGACAGAATTGCAGGCCTCAGTTCAGACACTTCTGTGAATGAAAATGTCAAAGACATTGTATAATTTTCAGCATTATTGAAGGACTGGCTATTCACTCATCTGCTTCGACCTACACTTTAACCACCAACAACCACCCATCTCCCCCATCCCCCTAAACTGGTAGCAACTTGAACACTATCTCTGAAGAAACCTGGTCCACAGAACTGCAAAACCGCATCCCACTGCACTAAGATGACTTTGCCTGTTCTACTGACAACTTCAGTCTCTGGATAACTGCCTGCGCAGATGTACTGGCACCTCTCAAAATCAAGACTACCTCAAGGACCAGACCACAAACTAACTGGTACAACTACAACCTTCGATGCACTAAGTGCCACTGCAAGCTGCACGAGTGCCTATAGAGACTCACCTACACAACAACAGCGACAGACCTACAAATGACCCTCCAACAATACCAATTAATGGGCACTAGACGCTCAGCCCTAGCAAAGTGAATACATAATTGCACCAATAGCACAAAGAAACACTTCTCCATTGTAAGTTAATTCACCATGTCTGCTGCCAGCATTTTACCATGCTCACTGTCATCTCCACCACCATCACCCTCTCTCAGAAGCTTTGCTCCTAGCTTGCGCTTTTCCTTCTTGACAGGATAAATACTATCTACCACAACTTTGCACCCCACCAGATCCCTTCCACTCTGGCAGACTTCCACAGAGATGACAACAGCATTCATGACCTGTTTCCCCAGTTACCCACATGGAAATCACCACTACCATGCAATCCATACACTCAAAAGCCCCATCAAACTCTTGCCTGCACTACGCTTTCACAAGAGGACTCAAGCCCATCTGCACTGCCTTGACCTCAATCCTCAGTGACTCCCTAGCCACGACGACCTTTTGGACCCCTGGAAACATGCCACTATCCTGCCACTACTGGGGAAACCCGCTGCAGACCCTTCCTCGCCAGCTGAGTACAGCAATAAAGTACCAATTCAGTACAGATCTATCATTTTGCTATCCTACCCAGATAAAGCCTTTGAGGAAATCATCAACAAGTGTCTAGCAAACCACCTAACAAGAACTGCCAGCTCATCCCATGCAAGCTTCAGACCAAATCACAACACCGAAAACGCAACTGAAGACATCTGGAACATCATGGACATAGGCAGCACTGTGGCCCTCATTTTTCTCGACCTCTCTGTGGCTTTCAATACTGTCCCCCACCTGATCCTCATTCAAAGCCACCACCAGTCAGGAATTCGTAGAACAGCCCTTCAATTGATATGCTTCCTCTTCACAGGATACACACAGAATGTCAGCCTATCCCCCTATAACTCTGAACTCATGAGCTGATCTACGGAGTCCCCCAGGGATCCTCACTCAGTCCCATGTTCTTCAATAACTACATGGCCCCACTCCCAATATGATGCTAACCTTTGGTATCAACTTAACATTCTCTGATGACACAAAACTCATCCTGCCCCTCTCCATGGATACCGCCAACAACAAAGGAAAGTTAATTGAGTGTGTGTCAGACGTCGCCCTCTTGATGAAATCCAGCGGACTCACACTCAACTCAGACAAGATGGAGGTAGTGCTCCTTTGGGAAGGACTTGACTTTATTGTGTTCCTTGACCTGGTGGCCATCCTAACTTGATCCCACTCCAATTCAATCCAACCAATCCAGATGTATGAAAATCATGGTCGACAACATACTATTAATGGCCAGCCAAGTCAACCCAGTCACCTCTTTCTGCTTCCACACCCTCAGGATCCTCGAGCAAATCTTTAATTGGTTCCCTCTGTACTCCCACTGAACAATCTCCAAAGCACTCATCACAGGCAAGTTAGACTATGGAAACGCACACTTCGTCAGAATCTCAATCCAACTCATCAAGCAGCTTCAGGTCATTCAGAATAGATGTTTTGATTTCGCCTATCAGAATCTTCCACATGATAGCCCAACACCTAGCGCAGCCAAAACACTTTAACACAGCACCTTTAGAAAAGGGTTTTATTTTACAAAATGCAAGGACTCTCTCCCTTTTGAATAAGGCTTGGGGTTTATTTTACACAATGTTCTCGAAAGCTTTCCCAGATGCCAAATGCAAAAGATTAAAATATACAAAGATATAAGAGATATAGCTCATAAGAACTACGATATTGGAGCTCTCACTGTTGAAGGACGATTGGCGTTTGAAAAAGGCACACGCCGAAACCAGTCATGCCACAGCCCTTAATAAAATCACCTGCTTGAAAGTCCCGCTGTGTCCCTGGTGGTCTTCTTGAAAAAGGAGAGGTGGAGCGTATATTTAGCGCAGTATCAAGTTACGCGGACGAGGGACCCTCTCTGCAATGTGGCAAAATCAAAAATTGGAGATTGAGTGTGTTTTCCGAGAAAATCGGGTTATTTTGACGGCCCGCCCCAGGAACCTCCGAAGCGTTTGAGGCAGCTGGGAACATCGTGCACAGAGGGTGCGGAGTGACGCTGACACCCGATCTGTGATTTCTACTGCTGATCCAAGGAGGTGGTGGTAGAGAGTTTGGGACAAGACAGCAGATACCAACTTTGTTTTAATCAAGTGAAGCCCCCAACTACCTGAAGCGGATTGCCAGTGCGCTGCACCTTGGGACTAGTAGTCCCTAACACAAAAGCGAGCAAGAGACAATTGGCTCCAGGTGAGACCAACCACCACATGGAGGGAGGAGCTCATAAGAACTACTATATGGGAGCTCTCACTGTTGAAGGACGATTGGCGTTTGAAAAAGGCACCCGCCAAAACCGGTAATGCCACAGCCCTTAATAAAATCACCTGCTTGAAAGTCCCGCTGTGTCCCTGGTGGTCTTCTTGAGAAAGGAGAGGTAGAGCGTATATTTAGCGCAGTTTCCAGTTACGCGCACGAGGGACCTCTCTGCAATGTGGCCAAGTCGAAAATTGGAGATTGACTGTGTTTTCTGAGAAAATCGGGTTATTTTGAGGGCCCGCCACAGGAACCTTCGAAGCGTTTAAGGCAGCTGGGAATATCGTGCACAGAGGGTGCGGAGTGACGCTGACACCCGGTCTGTGCTTTCTACTGCTGAGCCAAGGAGCTGGTGGTAGAGAGTTTGGGACAAGACAGCAGATACCAACTTTGTTTTAATCAAGTGAAGCCCCCAACTACCTGAAGCGGATTGCCAGCGCGCTGCACCCTGGGACTAGTAGTCCCTAACACAAAGGCGAGCAAGAGACAATTGGCTCCAGGTGAGACCAACCACCACATGGAGGGAGGAGCTCATAAGAACTACGATATGGGAGCTCTCACTGTTGAAGGACGATTGGCGTTTGAAAAAGGCACACGCCGAAACCGGTCATGCCACAGCCCTTAATAAAATCACCTGCTTGAAAGTCCCGCTGTGTCCCTGGTGATCTTCTTGAGAAAGGAGAGGTGGAGCGTATATTTAGAGCGGTTTCCAGTTACGCGCACCAAGGACCCTCTCTGCAATGTGGCCAAGTCGAAAATTGGAGATTGAGTGTGTTTTCCGCGAAAATTGGGTTATTTTGACGGCCCGCCACAGGAACCTCCAAAGCGTTTGAGGCAGCTGGGAACATCGTGCACAGAGGGTGCGGAGTGACGCTGACACCCGCTTTCTGCTTTCTACTGTTGAGCCAAGGAGGCGGTGGTAGAGAGTTTGGGACAAGACAGCAGATACCAAATTTGTTTTAATCAAGTGAAGCCCCCAACTACCTGAAGCGGATTGCCAGCGCGCTGCACCCTGGGACTAGTAGTCCCTAACACAAAAGCGAGCAAGAGACAATTGGCTCCATGTGAGACCAACTACCACATGGAGGGAGGAGCTCTTAAGAACTACGATATGGGAGCTCTCACTGTTGAAGGACGATTGGCGTTTGAAAAAGGCACACGCCGAAACCGGTCATGCCATAGCCGTTAATAAAATCACCTGCTTGAAAGTCCCGCTGTGTCCCTGGTGGTCTTATTGAGAAAGGAGAGGTGGAGCGTATATTTAGCGTGCTTTCCAGTTACCCGCACGAGGGACCCTCTCTGCAATGTGGCCAAGTCGAAAATTGGAGATTAAGTGTGTTTTCCGAGACAATCGGGTTATTTTGACGGCCCGCCACACGAACCTCCAAAGCGTTTGAGGCAGCTGGAAACATTGTGCACAGAGGGTGCGGAGTGACACTGACATCCGGTCTGTGCTTTCTTCTGCTGAGCCAAGGAGGCGGTGGTAGAGAGTTTGGGACAAGACAGCAGATACCAACTTTTTATTTTAATCAAGTGAAGCCCCCAACTACCAAAAGCGGATTGCCAGCGCGCTGCACCCTGGGACTAGTAGTCCCTAACACAAAAGCGAGCAAGAGACAATTGGCTCCATGTGAGACCAACCACCACATGGAGAGAGGAGCTCATAAGAACTACGATATGGGAGCTCTCACTGTTGAAGGCCGATTGGCGTTTGAAAAAGGCACACGCCGAAACCGGTCATGCCACAGCCCTTAATAAAATCACCTGCTTGAAAGTCCCGCTGTGTCCCTGGTGGTCTTCTTGAGAAAGGAGAGGTGGAGCGTATATTTAGCGCGGTTTCCAGTTACGCGCACGAGGGACCCTCTCTGCAATGTGGCCAGTCGAAAATTGGAGATTGAGTGTGTTTTCTGAGAAAATCGGGTTATTTTGACGGCCCGCCACAGGAACCTCCGAAGTGTTTGAGGCAGCTGGGAACATCGTGCACAGAGGGTGCGGAGTGATGCTGACACCCGGTCTGTGCTTTCTACTGCTTAGCCAAGGAGGCGGTGGTGGAGAGTTTGGGACAAGACAGCAGATACCAACTTTGTTTTAATCAAGTGAAGCCCCCAACTACCTGAAGCGGATTGCCAGCGCGCTGCACCCTGGGACTAGTAGTTCCTAACACAAAAGCGAGCAAGAGACAATTGGCTCCAGGTGAGACGAACCACCACATGGAGGGAGGAGCTCATACGAACTACGATATGGGAGCTCTCACTGTTGAAGGACGATTGGCGTTTGAAAAAGGCACACGTCGAAACCGGTCATGCCACAGCCCTTAATAAAATCACCTGCTTGAAAGTCCTGCTGTGTCCCTGGTGGTCTTCTTGAGAAAGGAGAGGTGGAGCGTATATTTAGCGCGGTTTACAGTTACGCGCATGAGGGACCCTCTCTGCAATGTGGCCAAGTCGAAAATTGGAGATTGAGTGTGTTTTCCGAGAAAATCGGGTTATTTTGACGGCCCGCCACAGGAACCTCCGAAGCGTTTGAGGCAGCTGGGAACATCGTGCACAGAGGGCGCGGAGTGACGCTGACACCCGGTCTGTGCTTTCTACTGCTGAGCCAAGGAGGCGGTGGTAGAGAGTTTGGGACAAGACAGCAGATACCAACTTTGTTTTAATCAAGTGAAGCCCCCAACTACCTGAAGCGGATTGCCAGCGCGCTGCACCCTGGGACTAGTAGTCCCTAACACAAAAGCAAGCAAGAGACAATTGGCTCCAGGTGAGACCAACCACCACATGGAGGGAGGAGCTCATAAGAACTACGGGCCCAATTCACAGAACTAACTTAAGACAAAATCCTAAACTTACTACTTTTGGTATTCACAGAAGGCATTTAGTAACAGTAAAGTTAGGATTTTGTCTTAAGTTTGACTTTAGACAAACTTAAGACAAACTTAAGACAGACTTAAGACAAACTTAAGACAAACTTAAGACAGACTTCAGACAGACTTAAGACAGACTTAAGTTAAGATTTTGTCTTAAGTTTGTCTTAAGTCTGTCTTATGTCTCAAAAAGAAAGGCGGAGGCCACAACAGGGGAGTACTCTGGAGTCCTTTATTCTCAAGTTAGGCAAAAAAGGGGCGAATGCAGCATTTCGGCTGTGTAGCCGCGTCAGCGCCCAGAAGTAAAACAGGAAGTGAGTGAGTTGCCACGAAAAACATAGTTCAGCCCCACTTAAGCAACTATGGTTTGCTCCGCCCAATGTGATGATCAATGTCACCTGCAGCCGTTCCTGGATGGTCAATGAATTGCAATTCCCAGCATGCATTGTTTTGCCGGGAAAGGGCCGCCGAGTGTTGGCGCAAGCAGCGGGGAGTCATGTAACCCACCACTAGTGTCCTGCTGTGCCTGTTGACATGTCAAGGCTCCTTTGGTCCCCCAACTGCACCACCTCTGTTAACAGGTATTTGATCCGCGGGGGTAAGTACGGGATTCCGCCTCACCCAGTGCAGAGTGCAGTGACTCTGACACCGCTTCCATTCCTCCCGTATTCGAAGGTGGACCTGATCCTTTCCGATACCTCGGAATGCAGAATACTTCGCCGGAGCAAAGACAACCAGTGATGATCAGGCCACTTATTTGCAGGAACCTCCGTAGCACGCCGCTGGCTGCCGTGGTAAAATGCAACAGGAATCCCCTCAACAAGAAAGGCGGAGGCCACAACAGGGGAGTACTCTGGAGTCCTTTATTCTCAAGTTAGGCAAAAACGGGGCGAATGCGGCATTTCGGCTGTGTAGCCTCGTCAGCGCCCAGAAGTAAAACAGGAAGTGAGTGAGTTGCCACAAAATCCATAGTCCAGCCCCACTTAAGCAACTATGGTTTGCTCCGCCCAATGTGATGATCAATGTCACCTGCAGCCGTTCCTGGATGGTCACTGAACTGCAATTCCCAGCATGCATTGTTTTGCCTGGAAAGGGCCGCCGAGTGTTGGCGTAACCCACCACTAGTGTCCTGCTGTGCCCGTTGACATGTCAAGGCTCCTTGGGTCCCCCAACTGCACCACCTCCGTTAACAGGTATTTGATCCGCGGGGGTAAGTACAGGATTCCGCCTCACCCGAAACCGGTCATGCCACAGCCCTTAATAAAATCACCTGCTTGAAAGTCCCGCTGTGTCCCTGGTGGTCTTCTTGAGAAAGGAGAGGTGGAGCGTATATATATATATATATATACAAGCAATAATAACACACTTGGTAAATATAATGCATGAATAATACTGATGAATAAACAAGCAGCAAATATTATGAGGTAAGACTCAAGCAAATATACTGGATGTCCTGCAAGAGATCAGAAAGCTATATATACATCAACTGTATTGGAGGTGCACCTTGACTCACTCACACATCACAAAGAAAACACACCCTCACACATCAAATGATCACAGCCACTGGCTCACATCACAATGGCAATAATCAAAACTCACTACATCACCTGGTGCAAAAACACCACATCTCAGACTGTGGAAGTAAACCACTATGATTGAGATCCTCAGCAACCAGGGTTCACTCTGAGGTAGACGCGTCCGCCCCCACTCAGATTCCAAACTCCCGGTTTCCAAGTCCACAACCCTCAGATTTAAACACACTAGAAGGTTCGGGAAAGACCTCCCACTGTGCCAGAGTAATCTTACCAGAACTGGCCAGGCTTCAAGCCAGCATTCCCACGGCAGGAAGGAGGTCTCACGTTTCATTCTTCAAACTCACATGTTCCAGCCTTTATCTTAACGAAGCTCACAAAGCCTTTCAGAATACATAAACAATCCCTCACCAAAACAGAAAGATCTTGAACGTGAATAACCCAATCAAGTTGCAAGCGCTGCTGTGCACTCAGACAAGCTGAAGCAAGGCAAAGGCAGGGAAAAAGGATGACATGAGGCCATGTCAAAGCCAATACCCATGTCAAAGCCACTTCGCAACACTCATACAACACCTAGCACATGTGTGCATCACTGCCCACAAGACTGCACTTTGAAACCAAAGAGTACATTCCACACCGCCCTCTCCCTTTCATGCTTTCAAATGCACATCCCCAACGCTCTGCTCTTGGCAAGGCTATTCTACTCCGTGACAGCTCCCACTGAAAGACAGCCAGATTACAAGAACAAAACTTTTAAGAGAAGCAGGCATAGGCAGGACATCGTATATCCAGGCTAAGATAAAATGACACAATAAAAACAGTTACAGTAATGGTAGTCAAAGGTCATCACAGGGTCTTAAACCACAAGAGTGCCTCCAGCACTACAATACAACAAGCAGACTCAAGCTATACCTCCCTTCAGGCACCCACATCTCCTCCCACCTCAGAGAACTCTAATAGCTCTCCTTTCACAAACATGCACTGTGCAGATTACTTGCACACATATACAAAGCGCCTCACAATTTTGACCCCACCTACCTGAACAACCGCTTCAACTTTCACACCCCACCAGACACTTTCACCTGGCCAACCCCCTGCTTCCCACTGTTGCTCAAAGATCCAGAGCCAGCGGCTGCGCCTTTTCGTATCTGGCTCTTAAAGCATGGAGCATACTTCCCCTTCACATTAGGAGAGTCCCATCAATAGCACAATTCACATAATAACCCCTCTGATCTATTGGCATTAGGATATTCATAACACAGCTGGAACCTGTCGGGCTCTCCTAAAATTTAGGGTAAAGATTCTGAGTCATCTGATCTGGGAGTACTGATGTGTTAGAAGCAGTATTGGAACAATTTATTTTTCACTGCCCCAGGTGACCACAAGCAAAACATGAACCTCCTTCTCCCGGGGCCTGTCCTATGCGCCTTCTGTTTCCTGTCCCAATCCTTCCACCTCATTGCCCTCCTTTGCCATCTTGCCATTGTGAGGATCATCTGCCCATTTCTTTAATAGCCCTCTGCATATTTTGATTTCAATTCAGCATTTTCTTTCTTTTTCTCCTGTGAAGGTATGCAGTGGTTGGGGAGTGTCTCCAGTTCAGCTAACGCCTTAGTTTGCCATCCAGTGTATATGGTACTTAGCTGACTCTTAACATTCGGCAATGATGCCTGTACAGAAGTGTTTCCTGAACCCTCTCTGTCAGACGGGGGATACCTGAATACATTTCAAAAATTTATTCAGGTATCCACCATGTAGGTGGAGTTATTAGTTCAATCAGTTTTCACAGGGCATACCTTCGCAATTGCATTCAATAATGCTACCTTTTTTGCATTTAGTTCCCCATTATTCCCAGGGGCAACTCTCAGCAATGGCACTTTCTCCACCAGTTTTTCTGTCACGGGGCTTGGCACCACCAGTCCAAATAACTGATTCACATCGGTCCAATTTTTCCTACATACCTCAAACACACTAGTTTATCTAGGAACTGATAGGGATTTTCCAAAATATTGCGGAACTGTTTCTTGATGCTCATGAAATCGGATGGTTTTAAGGGACAATGACCACAATTCTACACCTGTCTGCAATGTAGTCTCTCAAAGGGAGAACAGTGGGATAGAATGGACCCTCATCATCGTAATCACTTGGATGAAGGGGATACCTGCTAGGCAACCGTTCTTTAATTTGTCTCAAGCTCTCTAAGGTGATAGTGTGGCTTCGTTCTCAAAGGTCTCTATACCCTAGGGTCAAACATGTGTGGACCCCAGACCGATTGACAGAAGGGAATCAGCTTCTAACCATGTTGCTGTACTGCCGTCAATCGCATCACAACGCTCACTTGCTCATTGTGCTCCAACCCGGTGATCTTGCAGGCACTGCTCAGTTTATCGGTGCATCTCCAGCTGCAACCCCAGCCCGTGGCCTGTAGTGCATATCTAACAAATCCTCCACCTTTGTGTCCTCGCTCTCTTTCTACTTTCCTTGTGGTTCAGTGATATGGGGAAATAGATATGGAGAATGGTGAGCAGTTGGTAGCCCTAATTCTATTCCTAATGTGGCTAATTTGGTATTCTAATTTTTTTGGTAAAATTTCATACTCCCGATTTTGGATTCCTGTTTGCTTTTGTGTGCCTCCTCATACAATTGTGTGTAGAGGGGCCAATGTTCAGCATCTATTCAATTTTTTAGGATTTTCCAGTTTTTTCAACACATTCGCTTATTTTTCTATGTCAATGGTATCATGTTCTGGAAGGGATTTCTTTCCATCCTCACTGGTGAGTCCAACTCACTCTTGTTAATATTCGCATATGCATTTACCATTTTGTTGGTATATAGTGTGGGCAATAGTGCTTTTCGCTAGAGGCTCACTATGTTGAGACTGTCGGCCCCCATCACCCTTTCTTGCAATACCCTCACACTCGTGTACCAGGAAAAAGGGTCTGCAGGCTTTATGACTGCAGATCATTCCTAGGAAGAGAGATGGGAAGGAAACAGAAAACTGAATAGGGTTCCCTTCATTTAAGTTTCTTCTAACTGATCTCTTTGAGTGAAGGACGGGAAGGTATCATGCATTCATCCAAATATCTCCTTGCATTCAACATACCTTCAGTCAAGACCCAGAGGGGCTTATGTAGGGTTTGGGTGGCTAGATAAGAGGGTCTCTTTCTCTCACATATTGATCCTTAAAGGGTCTCTGCTTCAGGTCCTGACACTTCTTCCCATCTTCCCCACTACCACAGTATTTTAGGGCACTCTCACTCTATACCCTGGGTTCGCACTTGTACTCATTTTCTGTTCTCTGGAATGGTCCTAGCACTACCTACCCAACCATTTTCCTTTTATTTTCTCCCATCGTCTCTTACCCAGATGACATTTGTGCACACTCTCTTTGACAACACATTAGCCACAAAATTGTCCAAGCCATGAAAGCAATCAACAATCAAATGGTAAATGTTGTTAAACTTTACCTACAATTTGGGTTAGATTCATGCCCTTACTTTTTAGCCAGTTGACCAGGTCCCGCGTTGGTCTGTTCTCCGCTCTAGTTCCCCTGCAGAAGCTTCTGTTTACCTCTAGCACATGGTATTGTCGCGAGGGCCTCAGTGGAACACTCTTCTGCTTTCTGTCCATTGAAGCATTTCCCAACACCACATGCACTATCTGTTCAAAATAAAACACAACACGTCGGGAAGCTTGAAATCTAACTGCTGTTTAATTGAATAGTCTGCAGCATAGCTAAAGAATCAAAGACAATTGTCATTTCAACTGAACAGGGCGATCTTTTGAAATGGGCTGTAGGAGCATAAAAGCTAAAATACATAGAACTTTGGCCCAGTAAAATACAAGTCAATGGAGTGAATGAATCAGACTGTGTCTCAGAAATCTTTTAGAGTTTGGCAGTTTTATGAACCAAGAATAGCAGCCATTTTCCATAATTAAATATTGAGAGGAGGGCCTTCTACATTTTGAGCTGTTCTTGTGTTTTTCACTGCATTGGATTTAGGACAGGCTTTAGTGTTGGTGGCACCCACGTCCCCATACATTTAATTTTATCAGATTGTGTTCAGTGTCTTAGCCACATAAAATCATGTTGAGAAGAAAATAAGTTTGTGCCCCACATGTTTTGGGGTGTGTAGTATAAGAAATGATGTACAGATGACATATAACTTACACACAATACATAGTTTTTACCTCTTTGCCGTTTAAAAAGTGTATTCGTGCCCGCTAACAAAAGCTCTAATTATCACCCAATAGGGTGAGGGTTCTTTAAAAAAGTGGCTAAAACAGCATACCAAGGAATCCTTTTCAAGAGCCATGGCCTACGTAATTAAGGGCAGACAACACGTCAACTAAAATCCTTTGCTTTATACAGTGGGGATCGGTCCACTATTTAGGTGCCACTGAGTTTGTTTTTTATTTCATCCAGTCATATAATTCAACAGCGAACCTACCTCTAAAACAAGCCAGACCTTTAGGCTTTGCCAATACTTATTTTCACTGTCAGATAAATGAGTAAAACAAAGACTTTATTGTGAATAATTAGAAATGAAATGATTTCTGTTCTGAAAATATGAAACTGAATTCAATCAATCAATCAATCAATGACATTTATAGAGCGCGCTACATACCCGTAGGGTCTCAAGGCGCTGGGGGTGGGGGGGGGTGCCGCTACTGCTCGAACAGCCAGGTCTTCAGCTTCTTCCTGAAGGAGAGGTGGTCTTGGGTCAGGCGCAGGTCGGTCGGAAGGGAGTTCCAGGTCTTGGCGGCCAGGTAGCATCACTAAGGTCGGTGAAAGAGGTGGTGGCCTTTGGAGCGTCTCAATCACTCCTGTTCTCCCCTTCACAGTTATATCCTTTGTAATCTCTCACTTAGATAGACGCACCCTTTTTCTCCTCACATCTTTTTAAAATCCTGTATCTGTATATCTCAGGTCGCCTCATCCCTCTTCAGCACCATCTTCTCCCATTCTTCTTTTGCTGGTACTTCCTTTTAATTAAACTTCATAATTTCTCCAAACAAACAAATAATTCAGTTGAGAAAAATCCCTAGTGGGGATTTTATTCCAATCTAGATGAAGGCAGCTTGCTTCGACATAAAGACGCATTTTGCTAAGCCGAAATTTAGCAGCATTAAATTAGGAAACAGTAGTGTCTTGATATTATTTGTGCTAGGTCAAAAAAAATCTAGCCGGTGATGGAGTGAAAGAAGTGCTAAAGAAAGTCCCACAAACTGATGCAATGTCGTACCAAAAGATAAAAGAAGCGTTGGAAGCCAAGTTTAATCTGATGGCGAATGTCAATTATGAAAGGTACATCTTTAACCAAGCACAACAACACACTTGTGAAACGATGGATGAGTTTGTTCAGAGATTTGACGCACTTATCAAACACAAAGTTCTGTGATTTCAATGATAAAGAAGCCATGCGCCTCAGAGTTATTAATGCCTGTCTCTCACACTCCTTCAGAAGACGCATGTTGAGAGAGACACTCAGTTTAGATAAAATGCTAATGGCTGTGAGGGCAGAAGAATGAGCAGATCGACAAGCTACTGATATGGAGGCAGAAACAGCACACAATGAATCAGCGTTGATAATGAAAAGTTAGCATAAACAGTGAACAAATGCGCACATGTCGACATCTCCAAAGTAAAAAAAGTTATGCTTCTGATGTGGATTTTAATTTCCCCATGAAGGTAAATGTCCAGCCATGAGACGGACATGCAAGGGCTGCAAAATGAAAATCAATTTGTAACAGTCTGCAAAGCGAGAGAGAAACCAAATTCATCACAGAGAAAAGAGAAAATGGGTACCAGAAATTTCCAGATGCATTCTCGCTATGCCCACAAGGCTAAAAGTCAACATCAGTTACAACAAATAGAAACAAAACAACGATGATCATGGTCAAATTCATCATACAAAGGTTCTTCAACGTCCCTATCTAGCGCCAGTGAAGAAGACGTATGTGCGTTGATTATATCAACCAAAGAACGACGTGCACATGTAGGATTAACTGCTCGCAAAAAAGATCAAAAGTCAAAAGAGAAGCACAAATGGAGTGAAAAGTTTCATTTGGACACTGTCTGAAAATTACATGAGAGGTGAACGGTTGCCCCATAACCTTCATTATAGACAGTGGTGCATCGTTTAATATCATGCTTGTAGAGAAATTTACCAGCTTATCTCCTGTGCCATCCTTACCCCATCAAACACGAAGCTATACATGGGGGCTGTGTCCAAACCGTTAAAGAGTCATGGGTCATACACAGCAACCATGAGACATAAAACTGTATCATTGCAAGCGTTGGTTCATGTTCATCAGGGAACTTCATCAAGGGAATGCCTACTTAGTTTTTCCACTCCTGCTGACATAGGACTGATATCTCTCAACTCTAACTTCCATGATCAGTCTGAAATTGAGTCAGTTCCTGTTTTTGTTTCATGACCTAGGAAAGCGCAAGACAATGAAAGTGCAACTTCATATTAATGAGGACTTTTGCCATGTTGTCCAGTAGCACTGCAGAGATGCTTTCCACTTAAAAGACACTGTTGAGAAAGAACAAGAGACATTGTTGAAACATGGCATCATTGAACACTCCACTGGTCCAATGCCGTGGGTTTCGCCCATAGTTGTGGTGCTATAAAAGGACAGTGGATGTGCAGTTCACATTTGCGTTGATATGCAAAACACCAGCAGAGCAATTGAGAGGGAAAGACATCCTGCTCCACACATCCCAGACATGATTATGCAACTGAATGCAGCCAAAGTCTTCTACCGTCTTGACCTGAACAAAGGATACCATCAACTCAAGCTGGAAGAGAATTGTCAATGTCAATGTCAATGTCAAAGGTTTTTATAAAGCGCCATTCTCACCGTAAGGTCTCAAGGCGCTAGCAGCATAAAAACCGGGAAGGGAGACGAACACTGAGAGGGCGTCAGGCCAGAGGGAAGCAGGTCACAAACTAGGGAAAGAGCCAAGTTTTCAAGGCTTTGCGGAATTGCTGATACTCCTCAGTGGAAAGAAGGTGGGGAGGCAGCTTATTCCATAGGGCAGGTGCAAGGAAAGAAAAGGAACGTTGTCCGTACCTGGAAGTTCACACCCGAGGTTGCACTAGAAGAGACTTAAGGCTAGATCTTAAGACCCGCTTGGGAGCGTACCAGTTTCGTTTTTTTTTAAGATACCTAGGCCCTTTTTTATTCAGTGCATTATGGGTCAAGCATAGGATCTTAAATTGACTTCTTTGCCGTATGGGCAGCCAATGTAGTTTTTTCAGGCATGGAGCTGATGCTGTTCTGAGAGGAAGATACAGCACCAATCTTGCCGCCGTGTTCTGCAGAGTTTGTAATTTTGATAGCTGTTCCTCATTCAGGCCGTGGTACATGGCATTGCCATAATCAAGATGGCTGATGATCAGTCCCTGAACCAACGGCTTTCTGGCTTGTGGGTATAATTCTACCTTTTCAGCTCATGTTAATTTGTTCGGATACAAAAGATTGCGTTTTGGAGTATCTTCAGATGCGGAGATATTTCAAGATGTCAACCTGTCACTCATGCTTTCAATTACAGTGATGACATACTGTTATTTGGAACAACACAAAAGGAGCATGACCAGGCCCTTACCCAAGTGTTACTTGCTGAAGCAGGTTTCACTTTGAATGCGGGAAAGTGTGATTTCACTTAACCAAACTCAAATTCTTTGGGCACATATTCTCTGATGGGCAAATGACCCCTGACCCGGATAAAGTGTGAGCATTGTCATCTACTTGCCCCCCAAAAGATCTAGCCATGCTGCAACCTTTTAAGGCATGGCTAGTTATTGCTCAAAATACGTTTGTGACTTTACTACAGTGAGTGTCCCATTGAGACACTTAACAAAGTAAAATGTCCCATTCCAGTGGTCTCCTGAATGTGACCAAAGATTCAAAGACATAAAGCATGCAATTGAAAATGCAACTGAAATGGCCTACTTTGACTCCAAGTTACATACTGATATCACAGTTGATGCGATTCCGGTGGGACTGGGGGCAATCCTTGCTCAACACAATGGCCACTAGATTTCCCAGAGACACATTGTAGCCTATTCCATTAGAAGCCTGTCTGAAACAGAATGTGTATGCTCTCAGCCGGAAAAAGAGAGTCTGGCTGTAGTGTTGGCCTGTGAGCATTTTCATGTGTTTTTTCATGGAAAACTTTTCACTATCATCATAGACCACCAGGCATTGTTCACTATGTTCTGAAACCCGAAAGCTAATATGCCCCCTCATATCAAGGGGTGGGTGTTGCAACTGCAAGTGTATGACTGTGTGATTGTACACAAGCCAGGGAAAGATCAAAACCCTGACGACTACTTTTCACGAGTTCCACTGCATCGCCACAGTTCAACGTCCAAAGCAACTGAATTTATTTTATTTTTTATTTATTTTAAACGTTTTATGTAGCGCTGGCTAGACCCGGAGGTATCAGAGCGCTTTACATGAGTATCAGACCATAACTGCAGGTTACATAGTTACAAAAGGTTACATACTTACTAGAGCCTGGCAACATAGTGACAAGTAAGGTCGAGACAAACAAAAAGGACATATACATAAAAAAAGCAGGCAAGGGGAGATATTCAGGAGAGGAGGGGATAAGAGCAGGGGAAGTAGAGAGAATGGAGGAGGGGAAGAGGAGGGGAGGATGATAGAACACAGCATGGAAAGATGGGGGGGAGGGTGACAGGGACACAAACCGGTAGATGAGTCAGATCTGCGTCCAAATCCAGTAAACTGTGATCCCAGGGGACGTGGTATCATTTCTCCATCTCTGTTACAAGAGGCTACCTAAACGCAGTGGACTCTCTCAGAGGGTCTCTGAGACTCCAAGGCCTACATACTGGATCCTTCCCCAAAAAGAGGAGAGGGAGTGCATTGGCAAGGGGTGCCATACCATGCCTCAACTGTGAGTGGCTCCCTAGGCGCTGTGGACTCTCTCAGCGGGTTCACTGAGACTCCAGAGTATAAATATTGGATCTTTCCCCAACAAGGTGAGAAGGAGTGCTTAGTTAAAGGGTACAAAAGGACAGGGGGCTAGGCGTTGTAGCGGGCAATGGGAAAGATTCTAGTGAGATGGGATAGGAGCAAAGGAAGTAGACAATGAGAGAAAGAGTGCTAAATGGCAACAGATATATAGATAGGAGACAAGGAAAAAGAATAAGTGCAGAAATATGATGGGGGTTGGCGAGACAGGGAGAAAAACGGTGCCCAAAGGCCGGCTGGGTAGGTGACGGTCAGGGGATGAACCAAGGCCGAACTCCTCAATAGCTGAACAGAGCAGCTCCACCAGGCGTCGGACATAGTGCTCGGACTCCGCTGTCAGGGTGAAGATCAGGAGTACTCAGAGACTGTCAGATTTGGGGGGGTGGGGGGGGAGACACCATGGTCCGAATGATTTCCAGATGCCATCTTGAGGTCAGACACAGTCCTGGTAGGATTCTGTAAGGAAGAGTTCAGTTAGGACTCTTGGAATGCAAGGTCCTGGCATCAGGGTCATGCAAATCAGGCGGGAATGATCGGTAGACTACCATGAACAGAGCACAATGAAAGAGAGATGTAAGCTACCTATCTTCTTTTTCCTTTCTTATTGATACCGCCTTGCAAGTCCGCTTTGCGAGTCCGTTGTCATATAGGGCACATCTTCGTGGAGTGAGCTGCCATCTTCGGTACCAGGTCAGACAAAACAGACTCGTATTCCTCCAAGGGAGATTTACCAATCTGCTTTCTTCTGGCGTCGTGTAGACCCGCGGTGCGGTAGTCCGCGAGACACCTCAGGCATGCCCTGAGGCAGAGACATCCATCCAGCACTGATTAATGGTGCCCTTTTCTCCCTTCAGTGGCAGCAGTCTTCTTAGAGCTTGGCAGCCTACCTCCGTGGAGTGGGAAAGGACGTCTGGATCTGAGGCCACCCACTTCCTCCCGGCCCGTGTCAGATGCAGAGTCCGTCGGGCACCATTTTGAAGTCAAGCAGCTCCGACTGACGATTGGTGCCCGGAATTGCAGCAGGATGGTGGACTTTGTATGCGTGGGGCCGAGCACAACAGGGGATGCCCCCCCCCCGCCCGCTGATTGTTATGCTTCCTTCTGAGCGTGAGGCCGCAGCCACAGAGGAGACAATGCTGGCTGATGTGAGAGAAGCGGTTAGATGGCGACCGTCCGAGATGCCGTGTCCCAGTCCCAGCCCATTACCTTAGATGATGGGCGAGTTCGGGCTGCCTCCCGATGATGCAGCTGTCAACACTTCAGCAAGCACTCCGTCGCTCCCAGGGGCAGTCAACAGCTCTAGCTATAGAACAAATTCTTGCTACAACGAAAGCACATAAGGTCATGATTATACTTAAAGACATCGTTACAACACAATCTTGGATGAAAAGTGCCCGACCCTTTGCTGATAATGTTAAATTTCAAAAATGTGCAAGATGGCTTATCTGTCACCCGAAAAGATATACTGAGAGGCCCAAGAATTGTCATACCTGTGAGTCTAAGACAGCAAATCTTTGCACTGGCCCATGAAGGACATTGTGGCATTGTATCCACCAAAGGAACGCTAAGAGACTAAGTGGGGTTCCCTTGTCTAGATGAACGAGTTGAGAAAGAGCTGAAAGCGTGCAACCTTTGTAACTGTTTATCCCCCAAGGTGACACAAGATCCGTTAACAATGTCTGACCTTCCTGTAATAATAATAATAATAATAATAAGGGAGATTTATAAAGCGCCTGGTTACGCAAGAGCGTGTCCCCGCGCTGTGCAAGCCTGGGAGAGAGTTGTAGTTGCTTTCTTTGGGCATTTAGGAAATGGACATCATCTCATGGTAATCATTGATGAATACTTTTGTTTTCCTTTGGTGGAAAACTTGTCATCGATAACCCATGACAAAGTCATTGAGCTGCTCAATAACATCTTTGCAACTTGGGGTAGCCCTTTGTTCTCAAATGTGATATGGCCCAACTTTCAATAGCAAATAATTTAAGGAGCTTCTTGTTCAACCCAATGTCAAGCTTCAAAAGAGTACATCTCTCTGGCCCCAAGCCAATGGTGTTGTTGAATGATTCATGGCCACCCTCAAGAATGTAATTCAGTGAAAATCGATAGTGGGAGTTGATATCAACCAAGCCATGTGTCAAGCCGTTCATGCCTATCGATCAACTCCTCACTCCACAGCTGGTGAAAGTCCTGCCACCTTGCTATTTCAGAGAGCCATCTGAACCAAACTTCCACCATGGACATCGAATCGATTGATGAATGCCGCTGAGGTTCGTGTCACAGACGCTTCTCGAAAGTGCAAGATGAAAACATGCTGATCAGCGCCAACGTGCCCAGGAAACAATCTTCGAAAAGGGGACTTAGTACTGGCCAAATAGAAATTGAAGCGAAAAACAGACACTCCATTTGATGCCAACCCTTCGAGGGATATAACTTGCAACAAGTATATGGTGACAGCCCATCGTCCTGGAAAGTTCATCATATGGAATTCGTTACACTTTAAACACCTACCTCGATGTTCATCAGCTGTTGATATCACGGGTGAGGCTACCCCGCCAATCTGTCCAGACGTAGCATCTGAGCCGATTCCATTGGTGCCTGATCAAGGTGCCCCTCAAGTACATCATATGACCCGGTAGTAGACCAGCGCGAGCGCCTCAACAACCCATTGAAGAACTATGCTAATGCGGTCTGTACTTTTTTTTATTTAACAAATGTGGGGATGTAGTGTCTTCAGATTAGGCGCAGTAGGACCGTTGCGGTTTCAGGAAACAGGAATTAATTAATCCTCCTGGAGATGTTAAGGTGTGGTTATAAATGTTATGACGCAATGCTTGCAGTGTGGACGCAAAGCTTGCAGTGTTTGGTTGTATGTTTAAGAATAAAGACTTACATTACACAGCTCCGTAAGTATGAAATGATACTGTAGAAGGGGTGCAGTTTGACAAGTAGGAAAGGAGCGCAACATGAAAGTAGGATTGAGTAGCTTAGCTTGACAGCAAGAGAGTGACCCACCGTGGCTGTAGTAACGGATGCACGGTTTAACCTTGTAGGCTGTGGTATAGGATACAGGTTTTAACATAGTGGGCATATCGGAGTACCCTGCAAATAGCACTGTCTAGTATTGTTTGGAGTAGCAGTATTGGAGGTGTGTCTCTATATTAATGCATCGTGTAGCTCAGTGATTTTAGAGCAGTGATGGCAACACTATGATTGTGTTTTGGCTGGAACTCAAGAGGGAGCAATATGGGCACACAGGCAATGAAAAGTATTTCATGTGCCTAATAACCTGCAGTAGTATAAAAGCCTGCGCAGTCCCCAATGAGAGTTCATATTTCTTATTTCCATTGGGTGTTGAAGGACTCGCATCGAATTGTCGTTGCCGGTATCCTCCCCATTTACCACTGCTGCCAGCCTAGTCGGTAAAGAAAGTTAAACGCAAGGCCAGATATGCAAGACCACTTAATACCATATATTTCTAGGTTTGAATACATTGTGATCATTGTATTTATTCAAATGGGATTACATTAATAACGATCAATGTTCTTTCTTAGCGTTAATAGCATTTCTTCCGTTTTTGTGCAGTTACATGTTTTGCAGACCATCTACTATATCACAACTTCGATTTTACGTTGATTGTCCATATTCTCAAGTCCAAATGTACGAGGTTATTCATATAGGTGAACATTTATTTGCTATTTCATTTATATAGTGCTTACTACCTCTGGCGAGGAGTTGAAGCTCTTTACGCCAGTCAGCATGCTGCTCCAGAAGCCAAGGTGAGTGGTTAGTCCAGTATTATTGGTACCGTTGGTTATTGGGGTTAGTCTTGGGTGCTCAAGCAAACCATTCCAAGCATTCACTTGTTTCTTCGTGGTAGATTAAATTATTAGGAGTTATTGGGAGGATGGAGTAAGAGAACTATATGAGTTCATCCAGATGTTTGGTGGGATTAATAGGTGATCTAGAGGAGGTTACATATTGTAAGCCTTTAGGAATATGGCTTTAAAAAAAGGAGAGTTTGTGATCCATGGAGTCAGTTTTGCTCACATTTCTGAAATTAATTATTAGGGATTAAGGCACTCATGCAAGTGATTTAGAGTAGTGTTATGACCGGATTCTCAGACCAGATAGGACCAGCTCACCAGAGCACCAGCAACCCGGCCAAAACGTAACCACCTCCCTCCTCAGGACCCATCTATCCAGGCACCTGGGTACCTACCTGAGGATGGGGAACTTGCAATATACAAGCTCATATCATCAGAAACACCACTAAATCTATAGGGATTACTAGGAATACTCACTGATTACTAAGGACATCCATGCCCTACACCACACTCATACCTCATAGTCTCGCGACCACATGGGCCCAGACTAATCTACCCTAGGGCAGTTCTGATTAGTTACCATTACACACTGGCCACAACCAGTGCTCACTCAAGCCACGATCCTGTGGGTATAACAAGCCGCAATCCTGCGGGTATAAACACCAGTCTCCTCCCCGGTGTTCTCTTACTTACATCCCAAGCCGCAATCCTGCGGGTATAAACACCAGTCTCCTCCCCGGTGTTCTCTTACTTACATCCCAAGCCGCAATCCTGCGGATATAAACACCAGTGTCCCCCCTGGTGTTCTCATTAACGCCGCTTACCAACGACGATCACTTTCCTATGAATACCTTCAGCTCTCTCTCTCTCTATGTTGGGAAGCTTCTCTCACTATTCACTAGGAGTACAATAATATTATGGAATGGCCGAATTACTTAGTGTATAACTTATTCTCTTAGCTCAAGGGCTCCTCTCTGCCTAATTATTCAGTTGTTACTTACCTGATCAGGGGTAGCATCTGTTCTGGCTGTAACACCTGACTAGAAGAAAAGGTTTATATCCAAAGGAGGGAGGTAAGATAGTTGATCTTTTGATCAACGGACACGATTTACCACACAGGGTGGTGCAAGGTCCAGTTGCAGCTTGTGTCCGTATCTAGCACTAAGATTACAAAAGGGGGTTGCTGAACTGTTCCTATGGAGAGTAAGGGGAGAATTAAAGAAGAATTAGCTGGCGTGACCAAAGGTGTTAGAGTAACACCCTGGGGCATCCATTTTGTTGGATGTAGTTGCCTCACACACCCAGAAGGGTGTCATGCTTCATCATTGGCGGTTGCTCCTCGTCGGGGAGGCGGTGCAATCCCCGACGGGCTCACCTTAAAGAGGGGCTCTTTGGCGGAGATCTTTTAATCCAACAGCCTTATGGTGAGGTGGGGGTGTGTGGGCAGGGCTAGGTGTAATGATGTGAGGGATATTAAAATGTAGCAAGGGGTACCGGAATTCAGTTTATTCTGGGGGTCCCCTGGCTGCAGTTAAAAAGTGGGGTTATTTTTACCTCTGTGGGTTCTCCTATGCCTAATGGTCAAGGACTATGTACCACATGAGGGGTCGGCTGGACAAAACATCAGGGATGAGCCCAAGGGTTTAGCTCCATGCTCCTGTGTCCGCGTAGTTAGACCTACCCTTCTCCGCCGGGCTCGAGTCATGTGGTACATAGTCCTTGACCATTAGGCATAGGAGAACCCACAGAGGTAAAAATAAGCACACACATGACACTAGCATGTTTCCCTTCACGTTTGTTTAGGTCCTGATGAATCGCGGGTGACTATACCCACAGCGAGAAACATGTCGACCACCTTCACTCTTAGTCTCATCTAGGGTCACCCGACCTAACCTGCTGACACCTAGTGAGCTAGCCCCACTTTTTAACTGCAGCCAGGGGACCCCCAGAATAAACTGAAGAATTAGCTGGCGTGACCAAAGGCATGACACCCTTCTGGGTGTGTGAGGCAACTACATCCAACAAAATGGATGCCCCAGGGTGTTACTCTAACACCTTTGGTCACACCAGCTAATTCTTCTTTAATTCTCCCCTTACTCTCCATAGGAACAGTTCAGCAACCCCCTTTTGTAATCTTAGAAGAAAAGGTTACCTTCACTGTATAAAAATAAGAGGCACACACTGCATGCAAAAGTTATTCGCTGATTTAAGCGCTCCTACTCCCTTTTGATCCATCAGTTACTATACAGCATCTGGTTAGAAGAAAGGTTAGCTCTATCATAAGAACAACACATGCACACTGGTTCACTAAGAACTGGTGTATCTTTATTACAATAACAATAAAATGGGAATAGACACATACACAGATCTGCGGGGTCTCTGTAAAGCTCTATTACTATACCACATCCACATGTAACTAACAGGGACTGTAAATAGACTGCACACCGCTGAAAGAAAAAGGATTAGCAATACAATAGGGGGCTCTAGCCTAGGAAATAAAAGACAAGATTAAGGTGTAAGTGTAAAGCAAACTAGTTTAGAATACCTCACCCTATTAGAAGGAATGTTTCTCTCTCTCCCTGGTGGAATCAGGGCTCTCTCTATCCCCGTCACCACAGCTTCACTCCTCTGGCTCAACTGCTCCAGCTGGCAGCTTCAACTCCTCCATCTGACTGGTAACTGCTTTAATGCATCCTGATAAACTGGCAGCTCCAGCTGACAGTTCCAACTTCGTTCATCTGACTGCTCTCTCCAGCTTCAGTAATTATCTGCCTTCTCTCTCCATTCCAGAAAACCAATTGAACTGAGCTGTTCTCTTCAGCTCCAGCAACCATCCTACTTCTCTCTCTCCAAGAACCAAACTGGCACACCTCCTCTCCTGCACTTCGCTAATATGGAATCCTCTCCCCTCATGGAAATTTCCAACAGAGGGCTGCCTCCCACCGAATTCCTGTGCCAGCTCCAGGGCTCCCCGCGCAACCGCAGTGCGCATCTGCATGTTACGTCTGGGCCCAGGAGACAAACACATTCTTCCGATAAGAACCAGTCTTGGCTGGTTTTCCCCTAGCGAACAACACCTTATAACTAAAACATTACCTTTACCCTGCAAGCATCTCAGTTCTGCAGGGACAGAAAGCAAAATGGAGTCTCTCTAGTTCGGGGCCTTGTAGGCCTAAGAAGGATGAAATAACACTTAGCTCTGTCAGAGTACCTACACAAACCATACCAATATGTAATATAAAGTCAGGACTACAGGATCCACCCTCTACTATAGGTAGGATGATGAGAGGACACATAATTATGTCAAAGCCAACAGGCAATAGATGGATTAGAGTCAAGAATAAGGGATCTATCATCATATAAAGCAGCTATCCTCTAGTTTATGCTTTTAGGTCTGGAAAAAGGCCTTAAAAGGACCAACACAAAGCAAGAATAGAGATTCAAGATGTTAGCAAGCTTAAAGTCACCATCACTCAGAAATAGAACCAAAAACCATGTCAGTACAAGTAGGTCAAGCCCAGAGATAGGACCTGCAGAAGATGGGAATGGGAGAAGATCGTCATTCGAAAGGAAAAAAGAGAGGCAACAATAGGAAATCTAAGTGAAAATCAGTTGTTCATGCTGGATTTTATGAATAAATAAGACACTTTTTAAGACAGTATGCAATTTAAGGATGCAAGACTTCTAGAGAGATTTATATGTAGGACACCAAATACCGGTCGGTAACCGCCGATTTCGGCCGTTACCGACCGGTATTTGGTGGTTGATATGTAGGGGGCCTAAAATTTACAGAATCGGTAAATTTACCGAATCTGTAAATCTAGATGTAGCTGGCAGTGAAAACAGTGCCACAGGCCCTTACAAATCCGTTATTTACCACAAAATAATATTTTGTGGTAAATAACAAATTCCAGTGTACATGCACATCTGTGCATGTACACTTGTGCCATGTGGCACACATACATGCCCTAAGGGCACACAAGCCAGAATCAGGGGTGCAACAGGGTGTCAAAGTGACACCCTGTCTCCCTTGACAATTCGGTAATTTTACCGAATCGGTATTTACCGATTCGGTAACTGACATTGATTCCTTTGGGCCTCAAGTCCCATAGGAATCAATGGCAATTACCAAATTGGTAAATACCGATTCGGTAATTACCGAATCATACCGATTCCGTAAAAAATACCGAATTATTTCCTACATCTAAATTACCGAATCTAGAATACCGAATCTGTAAAATTCGGTATTCTAGAGTCGGTAAATTAGATTTACCTACATCGGGCCCTTAGTCACATTCAGCTTCAATTCAACTTCGTAATTAATGTCTTTTCTAATATTTAATGTGGTAATAGGTTTATTCACATTTTGCTTTAGCTGAACCAAGTCTATCACGTTTTGCCTGATTTCTCACCCTAATATTTTTCTGTGCACCTAGGAAATACTCCTGCTATGCGATTTTCTTTAGGATCCATCAAATGGAAGTATGGGGATTAAGGCAACATTTCTCTGGCATAGTGTCATGGCTTTTCTCCACTCCTTTCTGAGCGAGAGAGTAAAGGTGTAGATGGTCGCTGTACCGGAACTACCGCCAATATACAATTTATATAATCAGCAGAAAGTATTTTGTGGTCTTAAGGTCACCCGTGTTTGCTTGGTTTTCTGCAGAAAGCCAAGAACAAGGCAATTCTTTGGGAGATAGTACCAGGCATTTTGAAACCACTAACACAATTGAAAACATTTAAATGAATTGCTCATTTATATTGTGTGGTATGGCTTTGTAATTGTATACTTCAAGAATACACATCCCTAAAATCCACTGGCTATGTCACACTAGGTATCAATAAATGTTAAAATGTTCAGGTGCTGTCATGTGAGAATCCAGCTGACCACTTAAAAAAAGCTCTACAGGTAATTTAGAGATTGTTGGATGTCCGAGTGCTATATTGAAAGTCTCATGACTTTGTTAGGGCTCCTGTCCGTCTTCCTTGTCAGCAATTTATACCAGCATACTGCACCACTGCATACAGTTAAACCAAAACATAAAAAAGCATTTGCAATGCAGTAGGTCTCGCATTTGCGTGAATTAGAGCTATTGGCATTGTAAATGGTATGTCTTTTAGCACTGTGATTTTGTTTGGAGTGTTGTGTATGTGTGTGGAGTGGAATTATGTGGTTTGGATTGGAATTGTTATTTGTGGTACTGTGTGTAGTGGTATTGTGTGGTGTATAATGTATTTGTGTAGTTGAATTATGTGGCATGGAGAATACATGGGGGAGAACTTCAGAAAATAGACAGATAGAGAGGGATAGTTAGTTTGCACTCAAAGTGGTGAATGAACTTCAGACAAGAGCAGAAAGAGTGTTTGAGGATGAAAGAAAGAAGTGGACAGCAGGGCACAGACATATAAAGAGGGAGCATTTGTGTACTCAGAAGTCACCAGTAGAAGAGAAGGAGAGCATGGGTTTGAGGGTGAAACATAGAAAAGGTATGGGAAAGATATTGTGCAAAAAGACCTGAAGTGAACCACATGAGAGAGGCAGGAAGAGTGCATGAGAGAGAGGTATGAGAAATGGTACGAGAAAGAGATAGAGAGAGGGAGAGAGATAGGGGCGAGGGGTCCCTGGGGAGTGGGAGGTGAGAGGTGGACTAGTACACAGCGCAAGGAGGTACCGGAAGGTAGCAAGCATGAGCATGTATTATAGAGAGGAGATAGGGAGTGTGAGGGAGGGATTAGAGGGGGCACACGGATTGCAAGATGAAAATGGTTTCAGGGTCTCTAGATACCGATTAGTCCAGTTTAAATCACTTCATCTGGCGTACTATACCCGCCTCCAACTCTGGAAGATAGGCGCTATCCCATCCCCACCTATCTCAGATGCCAATCGGACGACGGCTCCTTTTTGCACACGGTCTGGAGCTGCACGGCACTGCAACATTTCTGGTCGCGAGTGTTGTCCTGCCTGGGGCAAGCGCTAGGATGAGACCTCCCTGCAGACCCTCGACTAACTCTTCTCCACAGTACGGACGATATTTAGGGGAACATATACAAACAACATTTATTATCTCTGGGACTTACTTTGGCCAAGCGGGACATAGCTCAACAATGGAAGTCCTCTTCTCCCCCGGGGGTGGCGGCCTGTAAATCTGCTTTAGATAAATGTATGTCAGCCGAAGTGGCAGTGTTTAAAGCTCGAGGTTGCCCGTAGAAGCACGGGAAGATCTGGACACCATGGGCCAACTATCGGAGCATTGACCTTTCCTTCCTATCAACGTCAGCAGATTCAGACCCTATAGACAGACTCACTATTTAATGAATCTTCAATCTAAGATGCGGATTGGCCCACGTGGAGATAGGACTATATGTTTATATGCCTGTATAATGTTCCTAGTGGGAAGTGCGGTGCAAGCGAGGGGGTTGGCGGGAGGTGGGGGTTGTTGGTTTAACTGCGGTATTGATCCTCAAATGTTACCCTCTTCAGCAGATTTTATGTCTGTAATCCGTGATTTGCATGAACACTATTTGCGAGGGGTACGCCCCGTTGGTTGTAAAAACCCAGTACAATTTATTGTAAAAAAAAAATGGTTTGTGAGTGTGTGAGGGAGCGATGAGAGGGGCAGTAGGTGTGTTGTGGAGAGATGACCGAGTTGGTGGAAGTGTGAGGGATATATGGGCTGCATTGGAATTGTTTATTGTGGAATTGTGTGGCATGGAGTTGTGTAGTGGAAATATGTGGCATGGTGTGTTGTAGAATTAGGTGGATAGTAATTAAACGGTATTACGTGTAATGGAATTTTGTAGTGCAGTGGCCAAGATGGCGGTTGCATAATTGGAAGTGACATCTGCAAAAGCAATGTTCTCCTGCCTGCTGTGGTAGCTATGAGGACCCATCCTGTGCCAGCGCTCTGCACTCCAATATCTCCAGTCACCGAAGCCAGGTTGCATCCATTCTCTCGTCACTTACTGTATGAAATCATGAGAATTACTTATCTTCATGCCACCCAGACACTGGCGACTGCAAAAACAACAAGTGATGGACCGAATGTGGATCAATGTCACACACTCCCCCAGTCAAAAGATCTGGGCCCAAATCCATCGTTTTTTTGCACTCCGCACCACCCTGGGTTAGACAATGGCGATATGCAAATCAGCTCTGACCCTGTTGCCCCATGGGAACAGTCCAGTCCGAACTACAAAAGCCATGTCCTTCCCAGAACGGAATCAAGCATCCGAGGACCGGACCGGTTTCGAGGTAACACCTCTCATCAGCCCGGCTAGCTTGACTCCAAGTGGTGTGGAGTGCCTGGGATCCACGTCTGGGCATCCCCAGCGCACTTAGGGCGGCAACTGCAAAAACAACAAGTGATGGACCGAATGTGGATCAATGTCACACACTCCCCCAGTCAAAAGATCTGGGCCCAAATCCATCGTTTTTTTGCACTCCACACCACCCTGGGTTAGACAATGGCGATATGCAAATCAGCTCTGACCCTGTTGCCCCATGGGAACAGTCCAGTCCGAACTACAAAAGCCATGTCCTTCCCAGAACGGAATCAAGCATCCGAGGACCGGACCGGTTTCGAGGTAACACCTCTCATCAGCCCGGCTAGCTTGACTCCAAGTGGTGTGGAGTGCCTGGGACCCACGTCTGGGCATCCCCAGCGCACTTAGGGCGGCAACTGCAAAAACAACAAGTGATGGACCGAATGTGGATCAATGTCACACACTCCCCCAGTCAAAAGATCTGGGCCCAAATCCATCGTTTTTTTGCACTCCACACCACCCTGGGTTAGACAATGGCGATATGCAAATCAGCTCTGACCCTGTTGCCGCATGGGAACAGTCCAATCCGAACTACAAAAGCCATGTCCTTCCCAGAACGGAATCAAGCATCCGAGGACCGGACCGGTTTCGAGGTAACACCTCTCATCAGCCCGGCTAGCTTGACTCCAAGTGGTGTGGAGTGCCTGGGACCCACGTCTGGGCATCCCCAGCTCACTTAGGGCGGCAACTGCAAAAACAACAAGTGATGGACCGAATGTGGATCAATGTCACACACTCCCCCAGTCAAAAGATCTGGGCCCAAATCCATCGTTTTTTTGCACTCCACACCACCCTGGGTTAGACAATGGCGATATGCAAATCAGCTCTGACCCTGTTGCCCCATGGGAACAGTCCAGTCCGAACTACAAAAGCCATGTCCTTCCCAGAATGGAATCAAGCATCCGAGGACCGGACCGGTTTCGAGGTAACACCTCTCATCAGCCCGGCTAGCTTGACTCCAAGTGGTGTGGAGTGCCTGGGACCCACGTCTGGGCATCCCCAGCGCACTTAGGGCGGCAACTGCAAAAACAACAAGTGATGGACCGAATGTGGATCAATGTCACACACTCCCCCAGTCAAAAGATCTGGGCCCAAATCCATCGTTTTTTTGCACTCCACACCACCCTGGGTTAGACAATGGCGATATGCAAATTATCTGACCCAGGGTGGTGTGGAGTGCAAAAAACGTTGGATTTAGGCCCAGATCCTTGTACTGGGGTGAATGTAAGACATTGATCTACATTCTGTCCATCAAATTGTCTTTTGTAATTTTCACCCAGACACTGGCGGCACTGCACAGCCTGCAATCAACATAGAGTTCTGGTTGCATCAAGGCTACAGCTCCATTTCTCAACAATGTCCATAAGGTACATGTAAACTATGCAGCCACTTTTTAAATGTCTAATTTTTCTTCATTTTAGTTGCCTACAAATATATACTTTTTTCAGATATTGTGTTTCTGTAGTTTTTTGCTTTGCAACGTATGAGTCTTGTATAGTGCAAACTGTGTATAGAGTTGCTTTTAAATGGCTGGGTTAGTTCAGGTCGTTGGAAGGTGTTTACAGGGGGTGCAGTTGTGAGCTCTTGAGTTGAGAGTGAAGGCAGAGAGAGTTTCTCACAGACCATGCCGGTGGGTTATAATTATTTTCAGACAACTTGCGCATCCAATCCTTGGCCTCTCTGCAGAACGGACGAAGCAATTGTTTGTCACACATGTCCTAACTGTAAGATGCATTTTGCCTCAAAGTTCGTGATTGAGACATATGCAGCTGTTTAAATACTGACAGCTGTGAAGGAAAAGAAAATGTGTTTACAAGTGAGAAGAATGTGGGTGCGTGTGAGTTAGGGCATGATGAAGGGGGGTAACATAAGGAAGTACGTGCAGAAGACAGTGAAAAGACAGTGATACAAAGGAAGACGCTTTGAAGTAAAATGCAGATGGAGAATTTCTGAAAAATTAAGAGCTAAGTGGTGAGAGACTGCAGAGCAAGGTGAGGCAATCCTAAAACAGCTACCCTACTACAGATGTAAGCGAGATCATTAACTTGGTTCGATACAGCTCTGACCACCAGTGACATCCTGTTCTCTGAAAAATAAAGAAAGCTTGTTGAGGCAGTGAAACAGTGCTCAGTGACACAGAGGGCTGCAATAACTTGCCACCTCTCTGATCTATTAGATAACTTGGCGCTGAATCATCCCAGTGCGCTCAGCTATTAGGGTGACCAACTGGCATAGGTGCAAATTCAGGACGGTGAGTGTAAAAATTCAGGACAAAGGGTCAAAATTCAGGACACAAATTCAGGACAAAAGGTCAAAATTCAGGACAAAACTTCGGGACAAAAGGTAAGTTTTACAGACACGTCAGAGGTGGTCGCGCAATAGTATATAAGTAAGTAAATAGACAACCATCTAAGTACAAGTCAAAATAGGTTTATATTAGGTTGAGACAATCATGCACTTCATGGTTTTTCAGTATGGCAGCAGCCATCTGCCTTAGACAATTCAAAATTCGCATCTCGCTCCAGCAGGTACATTAGTCACCAGACAATGATGAACCACACCTGAATATAAGTAAGGCCGCTTTTATTGTTGATTGGAAACTACTGGACATACAAGGAACTTTGCAGTGCCAGCCCCCAGTAAACCCCCCCCTTTCCAGCCTCCCAGGGAAACACCCGATGCCCGGTCCGGCCAGTCCTGCCTGTCCTGCCTTGCTTCCACCCTTCAATGGTCCCCTCATCTTCACTTAGACCGTCTCTCATGTGTATTTAATTTCTCTTATAGTGTTACTCATCTCAATTATGTAGGGCAGGTTGTCAAAGTGCGTTACATCACACACATTATATAGAGACAATGACTCATATTAACGTGAAAGTCAATGTATAGGAAATGTTACTTAAGATAATGGGTGCTACAAGTTGTAATCATTCTTTTATCTATTATTCACTCTTTCACCATTCATTCTGACCTTCCATCTATGTGCCCATTTATATCCAAACATATTCAACCATTTGCAAACCTATCCACCATATATCCTTCCATCCATCATTTCACTCATCCATCCCTCCATCCACCCTTTCACTCATCCATCCATTATTTATCTACCCACCCTTTCACCCCATCTATCCATACAGTCATCCATCCACTCTTTCACCCATCCATATATTCACTCATTCATCCTGCCATTTACTCTTTCACCCGTCCAGCCATTCATTCATTTACTCATCCATCCACCCAGTCACTTATCCTTCCACCCATTCTCTCTTTCAGTCATTCATCCTCCCTTTCTCCATCCCCCTTTCAATCATCCATCCATCCATCCACCCATCTACTCATCCATTCATTTATTCCATCCATTGATCCTATTACTCATCCATCCTTTCTCTCATCCATCCACCCTTTCACTTCTTCACTCATCTATCCATCTTTTTGTCAATCTACCCCTTTCACTCATCCATCCATTCACCCTTTCACTTATCAATTCAATCCATCCATTCTTTAACTCATCTATCCACCCATCCACTCGCCCATCATCTAAGCTTTCACTCGTCCATCCATCCTTTCTTTTATCTATCCATTCACCCTTTCATTCATCCATTCATCCTTTCAGTAATCCATCCAGCCATTCACACATTCGTTCACTTATTTACTCACCCACCTTTTCACATTATGAGCTGAGCCTTTGTCTGCAGTTACAGACAGAAGAGGCCCATCAAGAACTTCACCCTAGCTGTAGTTCCTAAAGCAAGGGGTGAGGTGAGGTGGGGAGAGGGTTCACTATGCCCCTGCACATAGGCAATCTGAAAACGTAGAAGTCATGAGTCATGCATGATACACAGTGCCAGGATGTGAGGTGACTGTGACATGGTGTTGTTTCCAGGGAGTTAAGTAGTGTAAAAAAACTGGGGGGTCTCTTCAAAGGGGGTGTTCGATGTAATTAAGGGCGTAGCTTAAAACACCTAGGCTAAAAATCAGCGCTAGCATAGTGGTCCACCCGACTGGTATTATGTTGTTTATGTCATTGCATCCAGATATATATATAATACAGCAAGTGTCATTACACCAACAAAAACCAGGACTATTGGCTTTGTCAATGGTTGTTAGTTGCTTAAAATAAGAAAGCAGCAGCCACGGCTTTGTTTAATATAATATTGAAAATACTTCAGTTAAAAAATGATGAGACAGTGAAAGAACAATAACCCGTTCTTATTAACCTATTTTATAGGCTACTTTATATAAACTGCTTTCTAACGTTGCTAAAGTTGCAGCATTAGCGTTTTACCATTTATTTTACAGACCCCCCTGCTGTACACTGAGGCAGGAGGAGGCCGCCACATGCTTTACCAGCCCAGACTGCCCCATTGTCACTCTGTATGTTGCAATCAGCCCCATACAGAATGACAATGGGCGGGGAGGGGCTGCTATTTTGCTCAAGGAGGAGCGCGAGGCGCCCCATCAGGAAGGTGAGGCCTTTCACAGGGGAGCAGTGCTGCTCCCTGTGATGGCCCAAATTACGGACAAAAGGCGTCCGTAAAAGGGATCCTCACAGACAACGGACGTGAGGTCCAAATTACGGACTGTCCGTGAAATTTACGGACGGTTGGTCACCGTATCAGCTATGTCGCTCAGTTAAGATCTCTAAGTCTAGCCAGGGTATGGCTTGCTCTCATTCAATTTTCATGTTGAGTGCGTCATGATTTTATACAGATACAGTACACGCAGGCCCGCGCACAAAGGGTAACCCATTTTGTCACACATTTCACCGAACAACGATTCAGCGTAAGTGGGTTTTGTTAAACATTCTTCCTGGCTGAGCTTGTCCGTATCCATTGCTAATTTATCAATCTGCAGACTTGAAAGTCATTTAAGTGGCCTGCCCGCCGGGAACGTTTAATGTGTACATTCAGGTTTTTTTTCTTTTTTGTCCTGTGTTGTATTTTCTTTCCATTGGGCGGAAGCAGCGACAGGCCCGCAGTTTGTTTAAAGGAAGCACACTGCATTTGTGTGGGAGGGCTGTATTTGTGTCGGAGGGTGGTGGGAGGGCGTAAGCAACTACGGGGGTCAAGTTTGCTATACCACAGATAAACAAAGTAAGCGTAAGGAGACCGTGGTTGGCCAGTGCTCCTTAGTCTTGACCGGAAGGGAGGTATCTTCTGCGAGAGCGACTTAGGATGCAGCAAAAAAGAGCGATGGAGGAGGAAACCAATGGTAAGTAGCAGGCAGAATAAAGTGAGTTTGTTGACTACAAAAGGCCTTGCAGACTGCATGCGTACTGATTCTTTTTTGCAAACATATTTGCAAGTGATTTTCAACGAAGCAAGCAAATATCCATTGTCACCATAATCAAACTTCCCTCTCCCCCATCAAGGTATCATCTATACGCACCGGTATGCATCCACTTTCCTAATTAATAGTGTTCATGTTCTACGTTCCCCATGAGCAATTAGGAATCATGGCATAGTATTCACCAATCCAGTATCCCGATTCACCACGACTCACTAGTCCTCATCGCCCTCCGTCGATTGGGTTATCAGCGTCTGAACCAGTTCCTTCCATGCCCTTGCTGCATCTAGTGCCTTTTCATTGTTCTGGCGTCTCGCCTGCCGAAGTCGAATGGCACCCTCTCCACTAGCCCACTTGATCGGCTCAGCTCTCCAATTTTTTACTGCTGGGACCTTCTGTCGCCTTCCAGCGCATCGTAATTTCCCTTTTTGCCAGTACTAGGCTCATATCTATAAGCTTACTTGTCACCTTTGTCTTGGAGGTATGAGGGAACCAGTGCAATATACATGTCGCCATGTCAAAGGTCAGCTGGTGTCCCGTAATCAAGGTTAATAGTCCCCCCACCTCCTCCCAATAGTTCCCTAACTTCGGGCACCCCCACAACATATGGTCTAACACTGCACCTACCATATTACACCTAGGACACATCACATCCCCAACATTATAATATTCCATGATTTTACTCGGAGTCAGATACGCCCTATGGATTATAAAGAAATGTACAAGTTGAAAACGTGCATTCCTGGTGCCCTTCCACGCCCTGTGTAGAAGTTGACCCCATGTGGCCTCTGGTATGGGCCTCCCCACTCTCACCTCCCATTTCAGTCGTAGTGTATCCAATGGTGCCAAACCCTCCATCAGAATTCATGAATATAGACATGTTACTGCCTTGAAGGTACCTGCTGCCATCACCACATACTGACACGCTTGCGTTAGTTCCGGTTTTAGCAGTCCCCCTTTCCAGTGTTTTTGGATAGCTCGCACCAAGGCTGGATGTATCAGAAAATCTCCTCTAGGAAGATCAAACCTCTCCTGCAGCATCTGAAAAGCTAACAGCGCTCCATTTTCGTATAGGTCCCCTAACATGTGCACCCCGCCTGCTCCCACTCCCATAATGATGACCAGTCTCCTTCATGGGGTAAGGCTGTCAACATCCCCAGTGGGATCTCGGGCGCATAAGGGCGTTGCTCACCCGCTCTTCTCAGGCTCCTATTCCAACATGGCGTCAGAGTCTTTTCCTCTAAAGTGAGATCTTTAAGTTCCAATCTTTGTTGCAGCACAATAAAAGACAGGACATGTCTCGGAATTCCAACCCCTCTCCCATGTTCCGGGCCCCTGAATTCCTTGGCCACCTCCTGTGTAAGAACCTGCAACTGCGCAGCTATATAATAAAACTCCAGGTCCGGGACCGCTAAGCCGCCCTCCACCTTAGGTCGCCTTAATGTCTTAAGCGCCACCCTGCGTCTCCCAGATCCCCAGATAAATCCTACCATCATAGATTTCAGGTTGACAAACACGGAGCACGGCACCCATGGAGGTAGCGTCCTGAAAAAGTACAACAGCCTAGGCAGTGCCACCATCTTCAATAAAGCTATCCTGCCCATCACCGAGAGCAGAAGAGTACTCCAAAATGCCATGCTCCCCCTAAGGGCTCGTACGCATCTCCCTATATTCCCTTCTAAGAGGTCACTGGTTCCATGATAAATATGTACTCTAAGGTTCCCACCGCACAGACGTCAGCATCGTAGGTACTACTGTCCCCGGTTGCACTGGGAACAAGCAAGTTTTACTCCATTGACCTTGAGGCCTGAGACCCTTCCAAAATCCAACAACAATCGCTCAGCCCCGCCAATGCGCCATCTATATCTGCCAAAAACAACAGCAAATCATCCGAGTATAATGAAATGTATTGTTGTGTTCCTCTAAAAGCTGGGCCCTTATACCACCGTCCCAACTGAGGCCGCGCTGCTAGCGGTTCCATTGCCAGGGCGAAGAGCAAAGGGGACAGCGGACAACCCTGTCTTGTCCCACTGGCCACTACATAACGGGAAGAAAACATCTGCCCCACTTTAACTCTCGCCACAGCCGATGTATACAGCACCGTCGTCCACTTCACAAACTCTTCGCCCAGTCCAAAGCGCCCCATTGTTTTATACAAATACGGCCATTCGAGGCTATCAAAAGCCTTTTCTATATCTACTGATAAAATTGCGTTCCTAGGTGAGTCTATACCTGTTTCTCCTAGGATCCTCACCAGCCTCCACACATTGGTGGCAGTATTCCTGGTAGGAATAAATCCTGCTTGATCTTCATGGACCAAGGCAGTCATATGCTGTAGTAAGCGCGATGCTAGAATCCAACTAAGTATCTTATAATCAGTAGTGAGCATTGACAATGGGCGATACGCTGCTGCATCAGTGCTATCATGTCCAGGTTTTAGCAGTGGGACAATGAGGGCCTCACGCATTGAGTCTGGCTGCTGCCCCAAGCCCCGTGCCTCGCTATAGACCTCCAGCAACCGTGCTGCTAATATGTCTATAAATTGCATATAAAATTCCACTGGCAACCCGTCCTCTCCTGTTGACTTATTCCTTGCCATCTGCAGTCCTAAATTCCTCCAGCAATATGGGCCAACCAAGATACTGCGCCTGCTCTTCCTCCAACTGTGGAAGCACAACATCCCCCAAGAAGGACCCAATAGCCTGCTCATCCACTGCCAGCGTACTCTCATAGAGCTTCTCATACTAGTCTCTGAACCCATGCATAATCCCACTCTGAGTATAGACTGTTGTACCCTCGACCAGCCTTAGTGCCAGAATCGGTGAGCTACGGTAGGGTTAGTTAGCCAAGCCAGCAGCGTTCCTGCCTTGTAGCCCTCTGCGTGTGCTTTCTCGACATATTTCCGATAGTCGAAGCAACGCTGCCTCTCTACTTCCGTGGCTAGCTTCTCTTTAGCTTCTATCACTTCCCTCTGACGCTCTGGGTGCTCAAGCCTAGCCTGCTCTGCCAACCTCAATCGTTGGTCCACTGTTTCAACAGCTTGCAGTAGAGATTTCTATACCCCAGCGTATTTACCTATGCATAACCCCCGAACTACCACAATTAAAGGCGTCCCATTCCATCGCCCTCGTAGTAGTAGACCCTGCATTCTCATTAAAGTAGTGTGCTATCCCCTTCTCCAACTCCCTACGAAACACCGGATCCTCTAATGTTTCAGGGCGCAATCGCCATGTAGGAATTTCAGCCCTTTCCTTCGTCCAGTGCAAGGTGAGCAGCAGTGGATTATGATCGGACAAGGTCCTAGTGAGATATTCAGAGCTGGCTTCAGCAACGTCACCATTGGGGAGCACAACACAGCATCTAGTCGAACATGCAGGTCGTGTAACGCTGAAAAGTAGGAGTAATCCCTAACTTGCGGGTGATGTGATCTCCAAACATCAATCAAGTGCCACTTAGCTTGGACAGTCGATGAACAGGGGAATCTGGTAGGGGGGGATGTGATCTGTCCATGGTCGTGTCCGTTATTGAATTAAAATTCCCTCCCACTATGATCGGGCCCGCCAGAAATTGTGCTAAAGTGCCAGACAGTCGGTCTAGAAATCGCGCTTCATCTACATTTGGGGCATAAATGCTACAAATAGTTACCTCCCTACCGTATAGGCGCCCCTCAACCGCCACAAATCTGCCCTCCCCATCTATTGTCTTTTTAAGCACCTGAAAAGGGACCCCCGCTCTAATCCAAATTAATGCCCCCCTCGCAAACGCCGAATATGATGTGCTAAATACCTGTCCTCTCCATCTACGCTGCAGTGCCAGGCCTTCCGATTTATTAAGGTGTTTTTCCTGGAGCAACGCTATGTGCACTCCCCTTCTAACTAGATATGCATGAACTCTGTGACACCTCGTCATCGTGTGTAGCCCCCTTACATTCCAGGTAATCCATCGTAAATCAGGTACAGTCCCCATCACAGCAATACAACCACTCCCTCCCTCTACTGACAGCATTGAACACACCGGTGTACCCCAAAACCCAACTCACCCCCCAATCCCCTTCCCCACCAAGAACAGGTCCTAAAACAACATTGTTAGTTCCCATCCAAACTAATCCAACATTTCTCTCACACCTAAGCCCAGCAGTAGCCACTGCAGGCATGCCTTATGGGCAACAGAGGCGGGGGTTGGGGGGGGAGGGACTTAGTGCCAATGGCGACCGCTCCCTCACGCACAACCACCCCGCCGCCATCCCAATAGAGCACAGCCACCACTTCCACCCATGCACCAGTTGGTAATATAGCGAAGCATTGTACTTTAAGGCGTTACCCTGCCCCGGAGTCACATCCCAGACAAATTCACTGTCCACCACATTGTTCGACTGCGCTATTACAGCGCCATACCTAGTCCACTCACAGCTACCCAGCCGATCACCAACCCCATCACTCTACAACACAAATCCTCACTCATCAATGAGTGCATCCGCCGTGGCTGGGGTGACCTGCGGCATCTGAACGCTGCCGACCTCCGACAACTCCAATTCCGACTGTGTCTTGTCCTTCTCCGCGTCCGTGCTCCCTGGTGATTGCCGAGTCTGACTACTAGATAACGCTGACACTGCCTCTAGCGCATTCTGCCTCTCCAACTCGGTTTGGGACTGTGATGGTCTCCGCACCTTCTGTCCCCTGCGCCGAAATGAAGTACGGCGGCGCTGAATGTCCAATGTATAATCAGGAAATATGGTCACCCTTCCGTTATCGACCTGATACGGCCCATCCATTCGCGCCCTCTGCAACAATAAGTCTCTGTCCCTATAATGCAAGAGCCAAGCCACCACTGGGCGCGGGGGACGACCCGGCTGCGGTGGCCTGGCAGGCACCCTGTGTGTGCGTTCCATCGCAAAGAAGGTAGATAGACCCTCAGCCGCAACCACCGTTCTCAACCACTGTTCGAGGTAATGCACCATATCAGACCCTTCCACTTTTTCAGGTAAGCCCACCACGCGAATGTTGTTGCGTCGACTACGGCTTTTAGCATCCTCGACCCGCTTCTCCAATGCTTGTATGCGATCTAGCGCATCCGTCATTTTCGCTTTCAACAACTTTTGGGCCGGCGCCATTTCCTGGATAACCGTTTCCGTCTGCTTCACCCTATCCATCAGCTTAGTGTGGTCCGCCTTTAGTAGTCCCAGCCCCGTCGCTACCTGCGCGATGTCCTGTTGCAGAGCCGTGCGCGAATCCGCGATAGCTGCTAGTGTACGGTCGAACTGTCTTTGCATCTGAGGATCCTGAGTCTCCTCCATCCCATCCGATTCCACTTGCAACTGCTGCTCACCCTCCGGCTGCTGGGCCGCACCACCCGGTTTTCCTCTTGGCTTCCCAATATTTAGAGTTAGCAGTAGCAACAAGGTGTAAGCTCCCTCTCTGCTAGTCCTCCGGTTCCCTGACCCACTTCCACGGCCTCCACCGCTTACCAAGAGCTCCGGAATTCCCTCAGCCAGGTATGTCGTCCTTCCGCCGTCTCTGATCCCCACCGTGCTAACCGGTCACCTCCAGTGATTGCACCATATTCAACAACACACAAGGAGCCAGATTTCCCCAGTTCCAAGCTCGCACCAGCCGGCCCCAGAACCCAGTAGTTGAAGCGCCAAAAAGGGTGAACCCCAGCTCCCTCTCCTCTGAGAGCCAAAGTGGCGTTGCTGCACTATGCGCCACACCCTCACGCTTGTGCTCAGCACCCAGTTTCAGGGCACAGTCAAGTTCTTGGAGACTGTACACCGTCTCATATAGCACCAGTCTCACTGTGTCCTCTGAGCTAGTTTTCCCATGTCATTTTTCAGGACTGCTCATTATCAGGCTCTGCCATCTGCGGCCTGATGAGAATAATAAAAAATAAACACTGCCTTTCCTCAACATTAGAAGAAAAATGTGACCCTATGCTTATTTTTTGTTTTAAACTCAAGCCTGTGAGCTTCTTTGAAGGTGTCTGGGAGCTATTAGTAGCTTGCAATTGTCTGGTTGGAAACACCTGATGTATAGAGTGTGTGTGGCAATGGTGACTCTGGCCACACTGGGAACATTTTTATGTTACCTTTTGAGACACCTTTCCAAAAAATCATCTATAGTGTTCGTGCAAGTAGGGGTTTAATACTGGTTAGCAGGGATAAAAGGTACTGTTTTAAAGGCTGCAACAAAATAGAGTGCTACAAAAAAGGTGAGAAATCATGGGTGACATGCAAAAAAGGTGGATTTTTTACATACATAATGCACCGGGGAATAAAAGAGTATTCCCTGTCCTCTCCATTTTTCAGTCTCCATAAAGTCTTTAGGCACATTAATGGGGTGGGTATTGGGCAATGTGGCCAGTCCTCTTGAAAGTCGGTCTTTCTGCCTGTCCTGTCCAGAAAGTCGGTCTTTCTGCCTGTCCTGATTTGGGGCTTAAATGCGTACCAGCACTGTCTCCGCATCATGTCATTTACTTTGTGCCAGGGCAAAAGGTCCTTCTCTATCTATTTGGGTATCAGTGGCCACAAAGAGTACCCCAGGTCAGACTGATACCAAAGTGACTGTAGCGTAAGACAAGAACTCAGTTGCATACACCATCCATTTCCAGTAGAGCCTTATTGTCTCTTTTTAGGTGTCTCCTGCAATATTGCCACCTGAATCCCTCTCTGTTGCACATATACATCTTATATATTCTGGTGACCATCCCTATTCCTTTTATATTCCAGTTGAGAAATTTATATTTGTTGCATGTATCATGAAAATGATCTCACACCTGTACGTTTGTCACACTCCCCTCCCAGGTGATCCTCCATCGACAAACTCCACAGAAACCAGCATACCTAGTGTAGCAACCATCTGCAAATATATTTTCTGTTGACACTCCACGTACCGAGCCAGCTAACTCCACTCTCCCAAGGCCAAGCAGTAATCTCCCTTCCTCAGAACCACTGTATGTGTATAAACAAAGTATTAAGTCTCTCACCCATTTTAAACTGTGAGGATACCTATGTGTGCATGTCATTTGTCCTCACAGCTCCCGGCTATAGACCATATGCCCACACATCCCCTTGTTATTAAGATTCAGTATCTGTCAGTATCCACTTGTGATCTAACACCATAGATGCCAAATTTACCATCTTTAAATCATGTGCCTCCAAATCGTTCAGCTTTGCATATTCATGTATCCTCACAATCAGCCGGTCACCTCTCCGTAAAAACCTTTACTCTGTACTCTTATCTCATTTGTCATCTAGCATCCAAAGAGTCAGCTACAAAATGTTTGAGTGATGAGCTGTGGTTCTCTCCGAAATAAGCTTGAGTGGCGTTGTTCATTTTCTCGCCCAGTCACTAAAGTCACTTTCTGGGCCATCACAAATGTATTTGCTGCCTCTATCACCTCTAGTCTTTTATTTTCTGCTTCGGATCCTCGTCTGGTTGTTGACATCTCTACGAGTCAAGCATTGTCTACTTCTCTTTGGGGGTTCCTGCTTTGCTTCTGCTACACATGTTTTCCTATAGAATACTGTTCAAACCAGTCCCAAGCTTCTGCGGGCTCATCAAAAAACAAAGATTTGTCTTCTAGCATTACTTGTAGCTTTGACAGATTCAGCAAAATGTACCTTATTCCTGTCTCCCTCTTCACTCTCTTGACTGCGATATATGATGCCCTCTTGTTTTGGAAGGCTGCCGTATCGTAAGGGAAAACAATACCGTGCATTTCTCCACCTTATGGGGCCCCTCAGGCATGAAATTCTGTAGCAATGTATCTAGGTTTCTAAAGTGTAGAAACCTGGTTGAAACTACAAAACTGTTCAGGATGAACATAGACACTAGATCCACTATGCAACATCCAACAACTAACTTTGAGATACAGGACGTTGAGTCCATCCTTGCCATACACACCCTTGGCAACAGTAATGAGGCTTTATCTGTAATTGATGTGGAGGAAACCCTGGGAAGGTTTGACTTTGGTTCAGACGCTGCTTGTAACACCCAAGTCCAGATATAAGCCAAACATGGCATATGATCATTTGGAGGCCTTTCATTATGTCATGATCTATGAGCTCATGAAATTACAAAATGACAATGAGAATACACACCTCTATAAAAACAAACAGGCACTACAAAACATGAAGGATGATTCATCAATCATCATTAAAGGAGGAAAATATAGTGGTAATGGATGTCGTTAAGTGTAGAGCTGAAGCACAATGTCAGCTTAGGGATAGAAATACATTGTCACACGTGCCGAACATCTGTCCTCACATACCAGAGTATTCTACACAAATGGCATGAGAAAGAACTTCTGGATTTTGATGAGAATACATTTTGAAGGAGTAACATCCCAAAATACCATGTACATATTTATCACCCCGAAATTCACAAGAAACCCACCAATCCCCCTGGGAGGTCAATAGCATCCTCTAATGGTAGTCTATTGGAGAATAAAGCAATCTTTGTGTATCACTTTTTTTCTCTCTATGTCCTTCTGATACAAGCTTATTGTAGGCACAGTACAGACTTCCTTCGCAGAATGCACAACATCACATGGGAAGAGAGCTACACCATGATCAACGTGGATGTATGTTCCCTTAACACCTGCATTGAACACTCACCAGGTGTAGAAGCCTGCATGCACTACTTTTAAAGCTGTCCCAGTTCACTTTTGAAACACACCATCATGATTAAAAAGATAATGCTGTATTGTTAATATTTTCCTCTGTGAGGAGACAGTGTATATAGATAATGCTCAGGTACTGCGATGGGCACCTGCTTCGCCTCCAGCTTTGCAAATATTTTTTATTTCTGGTGGGAGGAGCAGGTGGTCTGGACAGAAGATCATGAAAGATACACTTGTCAAATCCCTATTAGGATCAGACGCATTGACTATCGTTTCCTCATATAGGATAGTGACACCTTAGCCTTAGAAATTATCCAACTACTGGGACAGAATAACCTCAATCTACAATTCACGTACCAAATAAGCAAATCCAGAGCGAATATCTGGATTTTCCCCATAAGGAGAGAGAATAAGACCATGATCACACCCCTACACAGCCAGGAAATTGTTCCCTCCAAGCTAGAAGCTGCCATCCTGACTTCCTAAAGTGGAGTATCCCTTATGGGGAACTCCTCAGGACTCATCAAAATTGCTATAGTGACAATGACTTTCCCAGAGGAAAACATTGTAGAGAGGTTTAAAGGCAGGGGTTATCCCTAGAGAGTTCTGATTCAGGCAATATCCAAAATCAGTAATGTCAAACAGGATCAAGTGCTTTTCAGTGATGACACCACCAATAAGACAGTGGAAACACCAAGATTCATAACCACCTACCACAATAAATTACACAAGGCGAGGGAACTTGTTAAACAACACTGGAACCTCCTAACTGCTGATTCAGTGATTAGCAAGGATATTGGCCAGTGCCCAGCAATCAATCACATGTAGAAAATATAGGTCTATTAGGGATAGTGTTGTTCACAGCCATTTAAGCCATGCCAAACAGTTGTCTAACTGGTTAGGCTCATTCATAGGATTCCGCAAATGTGGATCCTGCAAGGCCTTTACTTCTTGTACCAATCGTGATAGATATCCTCTGCCTATTGGTGATACTAGGAAGATTTCCAAACTCATTATGTGCACCTCTGTTCATGTCATATATATTTTAAATTCAAATTTGTTTTATTGATTTCAAAAGCATAGACAGGCAATACAGTGCAATGGGAGGGCATCATATATAGATATCGGTTGAGACAGACGTGCACGTCTTCTCCACAAAGCAAACTGCATATAGGATACATGTGCCAGGCAAGAAGTGTGATGCAAGACCCACACATGCTGAGCATGATAGAGAAGCAAAACTTCAAAATCAGAAACCAAAAACTCCCTCCCCTCCCACCCCAACCAGTGTGCCATATCAGTAAAGCAATTGCCAATATGCCCATATCTCGTTCAGCGCACCTATTCATGGAGTCATGGAGGGTTGTGTGGGTTATCCGTAAGGCGTAATAAACGCAGATATCTAGGGCATGTGATTTCGTTGAATTCAGTTGAGAGGAAGGCTAGTAGTGGTAGCCAGACCTTTCGGAACGTGGCTACAGACTGTGTGAGTGTAGCCTGGATGCGTTCCAAGCCCAGTGTAAACCACATTTTATGCAGGCATCCCGCATGAGTGGGTCTGGTGGGCGATCCCCAGAGTGACAGAACATGTTGTGATGCAGCTTGCATGGCGATCCCCATTTGACGACCTCGGTCTGATTTCAAAGGGAAGGTAAGTGCATTGGGGAGGCCTAGGATAGTGTAAGCTGGGAATGTCGGGATTTCAGTGTCGAATGTACTATCTATGTGGTCTAAGACCACCTTCCAATAGTCCCTAACTTCTCTACACTCCCAGAGGAGATGAGTCATGGTGCCGCGCTCCCCGCAACCCCTCCAGCAAAGCGCGCTGCGAGTTGGATTCCCCTTGTTGAGCCGAACTGGGGTAAGGTGCCAGTAAAGGGCTAGTTTTACCGCTGCCTCCCTGCCTGCTGTGTTGCGTGTGGAGTGGGATGCTTTATAGTATATGTAACTCCATTCCTGGTCTGTCAGGGTCCTCCCCAGTTCCGCTTCCCATCGCTTCTGTCCTGCCGCCCTATCTGGTGTAAGTGGGGGTGTGAGCATCTTGTATAGTTCCGAAATTAGATGCTTGTCCGATTCCTTCGTTACTAGCCATTGCTCGAAATCCGTCATGTGTCTGCTAACTAGAGGAGCGCAGTCCGGGTGTGTGAGCCAGTACCGGAGTTGAAAGTATTGGAAGAGGTGGGGGGAGACAACATCATATCCTTGAGACAGATCGGAGAGGGAAAGAAAGCCCCGCAGATCGAAAAGGTGCCCTGCTGACCTGCAGCTCGTACCGCGCCCTGTAAGAAGGCGCAGGGGTCAGTGCCCGGCAGAAACTCCGGGTTGTCTAGGAGGGGAGTGAGCAGGGAGGGAAAGGTCATCAGGCCCCTTTTAACGGCTACCGTGTCCCAGACCCGCAAGATAGTACGGGTGATGGGTGACCTCTTGAGATATCGCAATCTGTTGTGCCGGAGAAGGAACGGGATCTTCCAAAGGGATGTCTGAGCCATCGCTCTATCTTGGAACAACCACAGTTTTTCAGATTCCGGTCTATACCACTCCACCAAATAGTGGAGCTGGGAGGCCTGGAAATATTGCTGAAGGTTGGGGTTCCCAAGACCACCCTCATCCATGCCCCGGTATGTCAATTGTTTGTGCAAGCGCAGGCGTTTCCCCCCCCCAGAGGAAGTGGTGAAGGGCAGCCTGTAGAGTTGCGATGGTGCCAGCCGGAGGTAACACTGGGATAGTTTGGAAGAGGTACAAGATCTTGGGCAAGGCCGACATCTTCACCGCCGCAACTCGCCTAGCAGGGAGAGCAGCTGTTTGGACCATCGCGCGAGGTCAGTTTGAATCTGGGAAGTGAGAGTCGCGTAATTGAGGGCAACCGTCGAGTCCGTGAAGGAAGCGAGGGTAATACACAAGTATGGAAGTTGTGCCGCCGTCTGTAAGCCTCCACCATACTCTGGTGCGTCCGCGAGAGAGCGGGTATTTCTGCCCAGGGGCAGTATCAGTGATTTCCCCCTGTTTATTTTGAAGCCAGATATGCCACCAAAGGATTCTATTTCCCCCAAAAACACAGGAATTGAGCAGTCCGGGCGGTCAAGGGCAGCTATGATGTCGTCGGCGTATAGGCCGATCGTATGAGGTTCCCCGCCAAAAGTGATGCCATGGATGTTGGGGTTGTCGCGGATCTTTTGCGCTAGCGGCTCTACATACCGAGCGAATAAAGGGGGTGAGAGTGGGCACTCGTGCCTCGTTGGATCTCGAAGGGGCTCGAGCGTAGACCACCCAGGCGGACCCGCGCTCGAGGATGGTGATAGCAGCTTGCAATCCAGTATTGAAAGCGGTCCCCTAACCGAAAGCGAGCCAAAACCCTCTGCAAGAAGGCCCAATCCACCCGGTCAAACGCTTTTTCCGCGTCAATGGCCAGCAGAATTGTGTCTGATTGTTGGAAATGGCCTTTGTCGATCAGGTGGAGGATCGTTTGGTGTTATCACTACATTGGCGGCACGGCCCGAGGCGAGCAGCTAGCACACCCGTGAAAAGCTTGAGGTCCAAGTTAAGGAGGGAGATAGGGCGAAACGCCGAGCAGTGCATGGGGTTTTTGCCGGGTTTAGGCAGCACCACGATGTCAGCCTCCAGCATATCCGGAGGGATGGAGCCCGGGCCGCTGAAGGAGTTGAAAAGCCGAGTGAGGACAGGGGCTAGTAGCGAGCTAAAGGTTTTATAAAAGGCGGCTGAGAAGCCGTCCGGCCCCGGGGATTTGAGGGGGCGTAGGCGGGATAAAGCCTCTATCACCTCATCCAAACAGATGGGGGCCTCCAAGGCGTCTGCACTCGCCGGGGACAGCGTGGTGATCTCCGCAGTCTCCAAATAGCCATCAATGTTTTTACCCAAAACAGTGTCGGCGCGGTACGAAGAGGCGTAGAAGCCCCGAAATGTCTCCGCTACCTTAGCCTCCCCGTCGATTTCCACGCCGTTCCCATATTTGAGGCCTAAGATCTTCGAGCGTTGGGATTTGACTTTCAGCGTGCTGGCAAGTATGCGACAGGTCTTGTTCCCCCAACATAGTATGTGTGGCGGAGGAGGAGAGCAGCGAACTCTGCCCTGTCCGTATCGAGGCTGGCCAGTTGGGACCTGGCAGCTTTCAATTGCCTACACACCCGGGGAGCCCCGGTGCGACTGTGAACCTTCTCGAGTTCAGAAACTTGGGTAGTGAGTTCCTCTCTTTTTGCTTTACAGACCTTAGCCTTTGATGCCGCGATCGCGATGAGTTCACCATGGGCCACCGATTTCAGGTCACCCCCACAGGGCTGAGGCCGAGGTCTCGGACATGTCATTAATGGTTAAGTAGTCGGTAATACACTTGTGAAGTTGCTTGGTAACCTCTCGGCGCTGCAAGAGAGTTTCACGCAACCTCCATGTCCCAGGGGGACGGCTAGGTTTGGGGATCATGAGCAGTAGCTCAAAAGCAACATGGTCGGAGATAGCTGCTGGCACAATGCAGACGTCTGTAAGGCTATTGGCTAAGTCGGAGGAGGCGAGGAAATGATCGAGTATGGCATAGGAGCGATGCACGTGTGAGTAAAAGGTGTAATGGGATGTCCCAGTGTCTTTGGCCCTCCAGAAGTCCACCAGACCCCGTTCGTGTAGCCAAGCCTTGCCTGCCGTGGAGAGGGTGCCTGTTCCCCGTATCTATGTCCCGATCTATCCATGTTAGTGTCCATCACCAGATTGAGGTCCCCCTCTAGAAGCAGGAGAGAGTTAGGGGATTGAAGAGTCTCTGAAATGGCGCTTTTCAAAAAGGTTTCCTGTCCAGTGTTCGGAATATATAAGGAACCAATTGTCAGTTGCTGGCACCCTATCAAGAAGTTATGAGCAAGGAGCCTGCCCTTAATCTCCCCTGATTTAACCCCCACCCGCCCCCGGAACCACTTAGACACTAGAATGGCAACCCTTGCCCTTTTCACTGGGAGAGAGGAGAAGAACTGCTGGAGGAAGGCGCGGGAGTGCATCCTATGCCAAACTTTCGCAAGCAGATGGGTCTCTTGGAGTAAGCAAATCTCGCCCCCCGAATTTTCCAAGTATGAGATCACCGCCCTCCGCTTAATGGGATTGTTTAAGCCCTTCACATTAAGGCTCAATATCTTCAGAGCTGGGTTAGTCATCGATGGGCAAGTGGATAGAAAGATCTACGCGTGGTGGTAATGCCGCTGTGTGAAATGGAAGTGAAAGGCGATTGATCCATCCTGTTGAACCCCCCCCGGCACACTGGTTCCCTCCCTCAGCCCCTCCCGCCGCCCCCAACCCAACCCCAACTGAAGACCCCCCCATCCCCGCTCCCTCCCCCCTTCCGAACTCAATCCCCCCAACCCACCATCCCCCTTTTCGAACTCCAGTCACCCCCCCTGCCAACTCCCTGCTCCCCCTCCCTTACCCCAACTGGAAACCCCCAAAAACAAACCATAGTCCCAGGCCTATCGGAACAAAGTTCAGACTGTAGAGTCTTAACGTTGAGGAGTTTGTGTACTGGTGAAGCTGGTGGCTCCCCCGCCCCTCCCCCCGCCCTCCTGAGAGCAAAGCAATGCAGGCAAATCCCCTAGCTAGAGTGCCTCAGGATGGAGCTGTCCTATCCTTGACCACCTCTTGTATGGCCGCAGCCTGTTCCAGGGCCATGGTCGCCGGGTCAAGTTTAAGGTCCTCCTTGGGGGGGGCGGTGCCTCAACTGTTGCCACCCGCCGAGGGAACGCTGCGAGGACCTTTCCTGTGATTGTCGTGGTGAAGCCTCCTCTGGCTGCCCATCCTCCGCTAGGTCAAGTCCCAGTAGGGCGCACGTGTCTCGGAGAGAGCGGAGTTGATGCAGCGCCCCTTTCCATTTGAAAATCAAACGAAAAGGATGACCCCAGGAGTAGGGCATCCCATTGTCTCTCAAAAATGTCGTAGCTACCCGGAAGGCCTTCCTCTTCTGGAGCGTGATGGCCGAAAGGTCCTGAAACAAGGCCATGAGGGTGCCCTGGAAGTGGAGAGGTTGTTTCCGACGGGCCTCCTGTAGAATCCGCTCCTTCAGTGGGAAGTCAGGGAGAAAGGCAAGGATGTCCGGCGGGGGGGGGGGGGCAGGTGCACGCCGCGCCAGGCCAACTCTGTGCGCGCGGTAAGTGCGAATAGCAAAGTCAGCAGGTTCACCAAGAATCTCCCGAAAGAGCTCCTGCAGGTAACAGGTGACGCTGTTTCCCTCTACTTTCAATGGCACCCCCCGGACTCGTATGTCGGATGACTTCCTGCTGTAGTAGTTCCACCTCTTCGCTACAGGCCTGGTTCGTGTCTTCCATTTAGGCTACTCGCTCTCCCAAGCCATCAACATCCCTGTGGAGTTTGCGTTGTTCCCTTGCCTGATCCTGCTTCAGAGTCTGGAAGTCGTCCCTAAGTGTGTTGAAGAGGGATTCCAGGAAGGATTTTGTGATGGGGGCCCCTCCGTCATCTTGTTCAGGGGTGCTGGACGTAGTCTCTGGCGAGGGAGGGTTCTGGGTCTTTTCCCCTTTTGGGGTGCTTTTAACTAACATATCCGTTATAGTACGGCCGCCTCTGCGACCCGCGTTGGCCATGTTGCCAAGGCGTGTGGACGGCGAGGGGTAGGGTGTTGTAGCGCCTGCAGTCTCATGTGGAGAAGTGTGGCTCACCGGTTAGAGGCGGCAGACCCAGAAGCAGAGGTCGGCCCGGTACCAGGGTTCAATTCCCGACGCGGCAGGGTACGGAACCAATGTCAGCGGGCTCGATAAATCTCGCCTCTGTGCCTCTCTAATCATGGGTCCCACGCTGCAACTCTGGGCAATAGCTTGCTTAATCTCCACAACGGCCCCCTCGCTGCTGGGGATGCCTGGCTTCACCTTGGGGGTCCCAATAGGGACCATCTCACAGGGAAAGCCAGGACGGGTTCCCCAGCGGTACACAGCGCCAAGAAACCCTGGGGTGAACGTGCGCTCTACAAATTCATACTAACATACCATAACATAACAGTCTAGTCCTGCGCTTGGAGTGGGCACCCCCTGGGCAGGTGGGCGGCTCCTCCCGGGCTAGAACAGTCTCTCAATGTGTGCGCCCCTAGCCGGGGCTTTGTCACGTCTGGGGCAGCTACCCCTCGTCCACCCAGAACTCCTCTAATCGCACCCGGACGGTGCAGCGGGCGGCTTGCAGCTGGCCGCCACTACTCCCTCCGTGCCCCTCCTCACCTGACAAGTGTGGTTCCCGCTGTCGGGCAGGTCGGGCTGTCAGGCCGCCAGTCCTGCGTCACCGGAGTTCCAAGCTCCCAGCTCCCTCGTGGGTCACCACTGTTACGTCAGCAGCACAGTCTAGGCCCAAAAGCCAGGGTCTCTAGTTTCGCGGCTGCCCACGTCTCATGCACCGTCCCGCCTTCCTGCTAACGGTGCCCCCGGTAAACTCTGAAAAGCAGGTGGGAGGAGCAGAATGTGTAGCGGTTGCTGGCCGGGAGTATGAGTGATAGCTTCGGGGCCGATGCGCAAGAGAGCTGCCTCCGTCCTGTCTTTGGGCCCTCCGTGCGCCGGCTTGCTGCGAGGCCTCCCCGGATTGTGCGCACTCCTCCTCGCCTCCTCAATATCGGGACCTGCGAGGGGTAGGGTGATTCGGGTCCCCCAAGGCCCCCAGGGCCGTAACTCCAGCCACGGCGCCCCACCCGTCTATTCTGCGGTGTAGGCCTCGAAGCCTGGGCCTCGATTTCCATGGCTCCTCTGGCCCAGGCCCCTCACTGTCAGCACGTACATCCCCAGAACAGCCCGTAGCTGGGATAAGCGTTGCCACGCTAGTGGTGGCTCAAGGTGTGCACCCCCCTGGGTGGGGCCTGTCATCATCTCTGGGCACCTGCGGGACTCGGCCCACTGCTCCGTGTAGGCCCGGGACCGGGACCTCGATCTTCGCGGTATGACGCGTACTGCCTGCTGGTCCGCCCTTCCTCCGCCGCATGTATTCGCGGCCACCGGCGCCGGGACTCACCGACTCAGACCGGGTCCAGGCCTCTTTTTCATTGTGAGCTTGTTGTCGAGCCCCACTGCCGGACCTCCGCGGCAGCTCTCCCGGTGTAGGCCGCCAAAACCACGCAGCTCCCTGGCCTCCAGCGGAACGGCGGTTCCGAAGAAGTCTGGCGGAGCAATGCGGGCCAGAAGCCGGTCAAGCAAGTCCACCGGTCAGTGGCAGAATTTGCCAAGGCTGCTGGGGAGATGCATGCTAGGAAAACGGGCTAAAAGGGGTTCAGGGCCGGGGAGCCTCGCAGTCCGACGTCTGTTCAGGCCGCCATCTTGGCCACGCCCCAGTCATATATATTTTAGAGTGCCCATGTAATCTTAATTATATTGGCAGGACAAACTTTCCTGTAAAAGAGAGAATCTTGGAGCACCTATGTGCCATTAATAATAATGACCCAAACCCCCCAGTTGCACATTTCCATCTTAGACATGGTGGCAACAAGAAGTTGGTCGAATATTATGGCATCAATAGAGTCGAAAAAAACATCAGAGGAGGCAACAGCGAAAAAAACGTAGACTCTTGGAGTAACAGTACATATTTTGACTCCCAAGTTTCTGTTTTGGCGAAACAGTGACGAAGAATTGGCCATCCATATTGGTGTATAATGACTGACATAATCTGTAATGCTTCTTGACGATAAATGCGGAACTGGCCCTGAAAACAATGTACCCCACAGTGGAACGGCCCGCTCTTCTTCGGGTCCACTCAGGACAACATGCACCGGCAATGTGCCTCGAAAGGGGCCAACAATGTGTAACACAGAGCCCCCACTCACTGGGGCTTTGCAGGCTCTTCTCCCACTGGAGCCGTCTTGTAGGCACCTGCGGTCTCCGTGGCCTCGAATCTAGCACAGGCGCTGCCTACTCCACTCCGCGGCACCCACGAAGGCGGGGTAGGCTCCCGGCAGACTTCTGCTTCCGCTTTGTGCACCCGGGCTCCCACCAGCTCACTGGAGCCCCGCTCGGGCCAGCAACACCACTGCCTCAATTACAACTTTCTCTTGTGAGGCCCCGCCCACAGTCAGGCAGACGCGCCTGACTTCTGGTTTCGCTGGACTCGGCGGCTTTCCCTTTTTGGCCTCAGTGCTGGGTGGGCACCTGCCGATCAAAGGTGCATAAATGGAGGTGGGCACCCGCTAAATAAGCATGCCAGCGGGGTGGGCACCCGTTCTCCAAACAAGCACAAAAGCGGGATGGTCACCCAACAGGAAACACCAAACGCGGGGTGGTCACCCGCTCGATCAGTAGCGCCTCGCACTGCAGACACAAGCTCTTCCTCTGTTGGCAAATAAATCAGAGCACCCACGAGGTGCTGCATTCCATGAAAAAGGTCCAAGGGGCTCAGCCGGGCCCAGGCTGGCCAGCATGCAGGGCCCTCCAGTAGGGAGGCCAGCTCTCGTAGCTGTTCCTCCTGGGCCCCCACCAGCAGCAAGCCCCTGCAAGTACAGGAACAGCACAACATTCAGCCCCTATATTTATATTACATCTTGGATTGGTCTGCTCTGGCACAAGGCTTGGGGGAACCAGCCAAAACTGGTTCAGGGGGGATTTGAAGCACTTTGTTTACAAGGCTCCTCTTTGGCAGGTGGGTACTCGTCATCAGACACACCACAGGGGGGGTGGAGCCAGCATTGTACATGCTAGGCACAGATCTATTCAGGGACCAGGGCCTTCTCCCACTACTCCAAATGCAGTTGCCCCATTCCACCTATTGCTGACTCACCCTGCCCCTCCTGGAGCCACACACACACCTCACTAGCCCCTGTCACTCAAAAGCCAGATATGCAAATCACATCAGGCAGACAGACACATAGCACACAGAAATGCCAACTTCTAAAAGTGGCATTTCTAAAATAGTTATATTAAATCTGCGCACATCATTGTGCAGCATGTGTTATTACCATTCCAAATATACCAAACTTGAAACGCTCCGCCTCTCATATCAGGAATTACCACTGAAACACTTATCAGGGAATCCCCAATGCATTCCTATGGGAGGGCAGCTTCACAGTAGTGAGAAAACAAAATGGCTGTTTGTTCCTACCAGTGCAAAAACCACAGTTGATGGACAGAATGCAGAACAATGTCATACATTCACCCCAGTACAGAGATCTGGGCCTAAATCCATCGTTTTTTTGCACTCCACACCACCCCAGTTCAGACATGGCCATATGCAAATCAAAGTAAAAGGGTAAAAATGCCTTCAAGGGGATTTATTTTGTAGGTATATAATAACTTAAATTGACTTTGAAAATATGAATTAATAATCCTTATTAGGAACCAATCAGATATCATAAGATTTCAATTCAGTATATAAACTAAATTTTATCAAGACACAACATACAGACGAAAACACAAGGTGTATTAGAAAAATATAGTTTTATCAAAAGATTATTTGAATGAACAGCTTCATATACAGATACAAACAAAAATAGAGATTAGGCCTGTGGGTACACACAAAGAATGAATTAAAACGTGACTCTACAGAACCTAAAGCAACACCTATCCCAAATCACATTGAATAAAACAAGACAGGGATAAGATGTACGGTCGACGTTTCGGTTTCCTAAGAGTTAATTGTGAAAACCATCCTCAGGACTGCTGTCAATTATGATCTGTACAGAGATATTGTAATCTATTCGAAGTATTCTGCACCTTCTTTGCACTAGGTACGAAGTGTAGATATCACTGTGGCAAGGGTAGTTTTAAGAGTTATTTTCCTCGCCTGATTTGACTGTAAATTACAAATGTGGTGAATAAAATCTTGACTCCAAGTCAGAAACCAATATAATGTGTGTGAAGGTGCTTATTTATTGTTACTGTATCTTTAATGTACCAAGAACCTTTACTGTAGTGGTTCTGGAACCTTGCCTTGGTTGTGTTCCCTCTTGGTCAGTTACTATGCTGTCTCCTGTGGATGAGGTTTAATAAATACCTCCTGGCTTACTTTCCTGGTTCCTGAGCTTTCTTTCATGCAGAGGACACCACAATGTGGCTATAAAGTAAGGTTGTATTTGATCTTGCCACATGCGGAAGATTCGTTACAGGATAGATATTCACACAGCCAAATAGCGCTAGTCTACTCAGAACAGTGATGGCAGAATACAGTGCACTTTCCTTGGGATATAGTGTGCATACATCCAAAATCATGTTTCAAGAGTAAATAATCAATTTCAGCTCTGTTCTGTAATATAGCTTTTCTTGCCCCCCGCACATCTAATAATAATTCTGCTAAAGCAACTGTTGTCTGATTAATATTCTCCACCATCAAACATCCTTATTCACTAACAGTCCTAGAATTCTAAATGGTTAGGCCTGGAATTCCTACTATTGAAGCAGCTAAACTAATATATTCAGACTTAGATAGTAAATGAATGTCAGAATCACAATGTTCACTGAGTTTAACAACTTCTCTCATATTCCGAACATGTGATGATGGATCTAATGGGAACATCATTACTATGCCGATCCGCTGTATGACCGGGTTTGTAGTCGAGATGCACGGTCTGTGAGAAGGATCCATGAACACAGGCCAATGAAGGAATCAATAAAAGCACGGTCCGTGAGAAGGATCTGTGAATACAGGCCAACTGAGGAATCAATCTAAGGGTAGGAGGTAACTCTGCAAGGGGTGCTGAGCCACCACGATCGTGTGCGGTTGGTCCGGTGTCGGACCGTGCATCTCGACTACAAACCCGGTCATACGGCGGATCAGCGTCCCATCCCTGTGCTATACTATCCCAGCTCGCTTCTCCACCCAGCTTTTTGCATCCCTGACCCGGCAACCCTGTCCTGAAGATGATCCTGATTTAATAGAATTGAAACTGCGTCGACCATTCAGCGCAATCTACTGCGCAAATTCAAATATGGTGCATACCAAAAAATGTTGTACTAAACCGTGATCTAATCCTGTAAATAGTTTCTGTCGAACCATATAATTTTCAGTACATATATATATTCTTTTTCACTTTGTCACTGTGCACCTTCCGCTGCTTATTCACTTGTCACTGGCGCCGTCACCTCCGTGTGTCACAAGCACATTAGTGCACCAAGTACCTTTTGGGTTGCCTCTGCATACAGTGCTGATATAATTGTTCTAAATTTTATTTTTTGATACTTTAAATATATGATGCCAAGAGCACAAAATTCCTTGAGTCTCCCTCTTCCTACCTGTAATGTCTTGCACATGCATATATATTATTGTCTTCCTTAATGATACGGGTGGAGGCATTGTTGCTATTTTTCATTTAACTACCCAATCTCTCAACCTGGTCTATGGGTTATACTCCTGTAGTTTGTCCACTTGTTTCATGATTAACAGGACGTTGGCCTTTTCTGTTGCAATAACCTATGCCATGGGGGAACTATTTGGAGATTTTACTCACACCTTGGCTCCTGGATTCTTGTCAGTAGAGCCAAACCCTCCTTTCCCACGCACAGTGAGAAGGGCAGGGGTAGTCCCCTTATTGACTATCCCTCCGTATACTGGCATGTACACTATTTGAGCGACTCTTTCTCTAGGTTGTATTATCAAATCAGCGTCTCCACTATTCAGTAGGATGACCTTGATTTCACCTTGATAGTCTGCAACAATGACCCTGGTCAGATCTTGAATGCCCTTTAGAGCCAATCCAGATCGAGGGGCAATCAAGCCAAAGTGCTCCGGGGGAATCTGGATTCCCACTCCTGTCTCAATGAGTGCTATATGTCTTGGTTTGAGTCTGTACAGTTTCAAAGCATGCAGATCAAGACCTGCGGCCTCCGGTTTGCTCGGTACGGAGCCAGAGCTCCAGGAGCTCTTCTCCCAGTAAAGGATGGTATTGGTGGCTACATGAGGCTGAATCTGCAAGGCTCGGGTTAGCATTCGCATCAAAGGGGTTTCTGCATTTGCTAAGGGTCTATTGTTCAGTATTTGCAATGCCTCATTTAAATGATCTCTCCAATTTTTCAATGACCCATCAGACAACTTTCTCAATCGATCCTTCAACAATCCATTCATGCGCTCAATCAGACCTGCACCCTGCGGGTAAAACGGAATATGAAAGACCAACTCAATGTTTATTCATTTATCATTTATTTATAAAGTTTTGTATAGCGCGAACAAGATCCCAAAGGATATCAGAGCGCTTTACAAAAGCGTGGAAGAAAGGTCATAAACCTAATATCGACATCAAGTAAGTATACACAACATGAATAATCGCATGATTCGCAGACAAATGGCACAAAGGAGAGTAATACAATAAACAGGTATATAGCGGGCTACGAAGGGGGCACACAATGCGGTAAAGAAGAGCAGCATCACATGATGGAACAATGGATGTATGACGATACAACGCATACCATTACAACGCATGCTTTTACATCGCATAGTCTATTACAACGTATGTTACTACAACGCATACCATTACAACGCAATTATATGAAATGCATTGCAAGTGCCAATACAACGCAAAACATAACTACACATGCTATTACTACGCATTTTTAAAAAAAATAATTGTATATTAACCCCTGGAATGGGATGCAGGGAAAATACAGGTTTTGGGTGGGGAACTGTATTAAAATGTGGGCAGAAACTGTACACACTGACCAATAAAAGTTCTTGATTGAAAAAATTAATACTCGGGTATTAATTTAAATACTTGAGTATTAAACGTATTTAAAAAATAATAATAAATATACAAATCGATTTAAAAAGAACAAATTCACAAAAAATAGCATTAAATGTTAATGATTCCGAAAAATAAACTCAAAAAGACAGACAGCAGAAATGTAAACAAGCGGTTCCAACCACCATGTAAGGAACTAGGCTCACCCTGAAGTCCTTCAACAGTTTCCATGACATTACATTTACCCTGTGGCAAACAAAATGGAGGGCAAAACAAACACAAATCAAAATAACAGATATAAATATAAACGCAAATTAAATTATAGTTTTACACATAATGTGAATGAGAAAAAACAATGAACTCAGTACATATTTTTATGAAAATAATGGTGAAATGCAAAAAAAGCCAACCACCATTTTGAAAGCAATGGTCAGTTGACTACGCCTGAGAGCAGACGCTAATTTTGCTATCTCTTGTGTGAAACAAACTGTCACTAACAGATACGGAAACAGACTCAAAATTATCCAAGTAAGTAACTCATGAGGCAAAAGATTAATTAGATAGAATATTAAATTCACCTAACCAATATTTTAAATAATTTTCATTTTTCTACCAAAGTGAAAATATATAGGGGCCTATTACGATTGCGTATTTCCCGCATCCTCCGGGCCGGCGGAAGCTACCGGCCCGGAGGATGCGGGAAAACCGCCACGGATGCTTGAAAGACCCACCGCCAAATTAGGATGGCTGGTGGGTCTTGGAATCTGTCCGCCGCTTTTCCACCGCGGTCGCCTTCCGACCGCGGCGAAAAAGCATTAACATGGCTGGCAGTGTCTATCAGACACCGCCAGCCATATTATGATGGAGTAGAAAGTATGCTTTTCCACTGCTGCTTTTCCGCCGTGGAAAAGCATACGGACCTTCACTTCGGGGGCCCGTTGAGGGCTCCATGGGTGAAGGGGGGGGTGCACATGGGGGGTACCTATGGTACCCCCCTGCATTTGCATGTACAAAGCGGCAGGCACCGCGCGGTGCCTACCGCTTTGTGCACGCAAATGTTGTGCATGCATTTTTAACATTGCGGCGGGTGCAGCTTGAAGCTGCACCCGCGGCAATGTTAAAAATATAGGATGTGACCGCCACATTGGCGGTCACATCCTAATCTGCACGGAGGGACCGCCGCTGCCCCTGCAGACGGTCCCTCCTACTCTATGGTGGCGGATGGACTCAGGTCCGTCCGCCATCATAATCGGCCCCATAGTATTTATAAAAACACAAAAAAGGTTGATTATTTATTAAAAAAAACTAAAAAGTATTTTGTAAATAATTATGTGCCTTCGTTTGTAGTAAAAATGCATAATGTTGTGAAAAAGCATACTAATATACATAGTATAACCACTTTACCTGCTGTAATTTTAAACCAAAAGTTGAATTTTGAAGATGTAAAGAGTTTCTAGAAAAATAGGAGGAGTACCTATCGTATTTCATACAAACATCAGTAATCGAGGAAGGTTGTAAATAAAAATATTACAGAGAACACAATGATGGGAAAAAGATGCGTAGTAGGTGAGTAATACTAATATTCTAAATGGAAAATGGGTGCGTAAATCTGTCAAAAAAATTAAGATTATTGTGAATTAATGAACACATACTTAACTCTTCAACACAACGTTGTAAAGTGATTGTATTTTCAAAAAGGTAATTTGAATAATGTTTAAGTCGGAAATAAATGCCTAACAGTTTAGTGAGTGAAAACGGGAGAATGAAAACTTTGGAAAGTTAGGAAGATAGATATTCCAGACAAAAAGCAGAAGACAAATAAAGGAATACAACTTTTTCTTTAAAAAAATAATGGAATATATTTGTTTTGTCAACAGATTAAAAAAAGACAGTTTTTAAATCTGAAAAATAACGTTAGCACCATAATTACAACATAAAATTACAAGGTGAGTTCATGACCAAAATAATCCAAAACATTTACTAACACTTTTTTATCCATAGCTAGCCAAACACATGCAAATGTATAGAAATAATTGTAATCTAAAATCTTTTCTCAAGCAGAATAAAAGAAGAATCTATTTAGAAAAAAGAACATCTAAATCAAACATCAAAAATCAGCGTGAAGCAAATCCAAACACTTGAAAAGGTAATTACAAGTAAAACTTTTTGCAATATCTTAGAAATTATTCGCAAAATGGGCATAATGTTAAAATTGCTAATACTTTATAACAAGAAGTAGTGTGGTTATTTTAGTAGTGTAATAGTGTAGTGTTTTATAGTAGTGTAGGGGTGGGAGTAGTGTGGGTACTATTGAGGTGTTTTAGGGTATTGTAGGGGTGGGAGTAGTGTTGTATTGTCATGGTGTTTTAGGGTTAGGGGTAGTGTAGGGGTAGAAGTAGTGTGGGTAGTGTTATAGTGTAGTAGTGTTTTATGGTTAGGGGTAATGTAGGGATGGGAGTAGTGTGGGTACTGTTGTAGTGTAGTAGCGTTTTAGGGTGTTGTGTAGTGTAAGGGTGAAAGTAGTGTTCTAGTGTCATGAGGTTTAAGGATTAGGGGTAGTGTAGGTGTAGGAGTAGTGTTGGTAGTGTTGTAGTGTAGTAGTATTTTTGGGTAGTGTAGGTATGGGAGTAGTGTGGGTAGTGTTGTAGTGTATTAGTGTTTTAGGGTTTAGGGTAGTGTTAAAACTTACTTCAATAATGCATATCTGTTCTTTTTATTATACTTATAGATAATGTCATCCAATCAAGAAGCCAGTTATGTAACCTCAAGCAGGGTAAACCGGCTACTAAAGCATGCAGGGTATATTTATTGTAAGGAGAGACTAACAGAACCAAGGTGTCATTGGAGGTGTGTGCAATACTACTCATCCCATTGCACAGGCATAGCGGTTACTCAGGGTGACTCTGTTTTAAGAACCACAGACCATTACCACTCTGCCTCTGCAATGTAGATTGAGGTCAGGGAAACCGTTAATGAAATTAAAGATATTGCATCCACCTCCAATGATTCCTGTGGTTCTATTTTGAGGGAGGTTGCACAACACGTCCCATCTCATGTTGCCATTAGTATGCCCATTATACCCAATCTGAGACGAATTGTACAATGTAAAAAACAGGCAAGTACCCCACAACAAGTTACACCACAATCTTTCTCTGATATACTTATTCCTCCTGAACTCTGTCTTACTGTTTCTAACGAACCCTTCCTATTGCATGATAACAAAAACCCTCTGAAAAGAATCCTTATCTTTAGCACACCCCCTAATCCTGCTAAGCTAGAGAATAGTGATGTTTGGATGATGGATGGGACGTTTAAAAGCACGCCCCCTCCTTTCACCCAAATATACACTATTCATGCTAAAATTAACAATTCAGTTGTCCCCTTAGTGTACAGTTTGCTACCTGATAAACAATGCACAACTTACACTGAACAGTGTTAAAATTTTAACAGTGTTAAAATCCAAAACATCTAACAAAAGTCCGAGTAAAGTAATGATTGCTTTTGAACGTACACGGATACCCAAATTCAAGGATGTTTTTTCCACTTTTCTCAGGCATTTTGGTGTAAAATACAAAAAACATCCTTAGTTGTGGATTACGTATCAGATAGAAAACTGCAATTTGAACAAAAAAAACTAGCTACACTTTGCTTTGTTCCTCCTGATAGTATAGACGAATACTACACTGCAATTACGGAATCTGACTACTTCACAGCAAACGAAGAAAAGTTGGCACCCTTACTAAATTATTTTGAAGGCACATGGATTGGGCATCTAAGCAGGTTGGGTGGCAGGAGCAAGCCACAATTCCATGTGGAGTGGTGGAACTGCTATTCGAGTTGCTTAGAAGGAGGAGCAAAAACTAACAATGCCATAGAGGGAAGGCACAACTCCTTCAAACATACAATTGGCAAATATCACCCCAATTTCTTTCTTTTTTTTGGAAATTTTGGGGAAGGAGCAAAGTTAGCAAGAAATGAGAATAGTTCAAACATTAACTGGTAGTCTGAACCCACGGATTTCCCAAAAAATCAAAGGAAATGTCAGAAAAACTATTGGGTGCATTACAACAGTTTTCGTTGTGTGTGGCTTCTAACTACCTGGATAATGTTGCACACATCTTACATTACTAACACAGACTAGACTTTTACTTTCCTGTTTTCCTCAAAAATTAACCTCTTCCAACTTGACTTTTTTTTAATTAAAAAAATTAAAAGTTGGGTCACCTTACATTTTTTTTAAACAACATTTTTTTGTTTTCCATTGAGTATTTCCAAGGTTTGTAATTCCATAAAGCAAACCATATTCAAAAACAATCCATCCGACAATTTAAAAAAAAAATTTATTATAACATTGAAACAACAATAAGTTTTCTGCATTTTTTCAAAAAAGTAGTTTTTTTTCAAATTTAACCCCTTCCGTGCGGGGCGTATTTTCCGCCTGTGCTGACTCCGCCTTGCGCGGGCGGAGTCATGACGGAACGGTTCCGTCATCAGCACAGCTCAACCGATGCTGATGACGGAACCGTTCTGTCATCAGCATGGAAGGGGTTAAAAACTGATTCCAACCTTTTTTTTACTAACTTTATAAAATGCGATTGCTGTACAGGTGACCCAACGTGGGCATACTCTGATAACATGGTTGGTGAACTGACATACAAAACATCTAAAATATAATTTTAATATCTATTAACCTCCCTAGTCTCTCCTTACAACAAATATCACTTATGCTCTATACTTTTAAATACTTTATAAGTATCTTACCTTAACGCCGGTTTCCCTTGCTTCTGCTCTAACCAGTGACGATCCTGAAAATGGCGACCTTCACGCTACAAGTTTACGCCGAAAGCTCATCTACTGCTACAGAAATTAAAAACTGACTATTCCTTTCAATATAAAGTACATATTCCTGTAAATATGCTGCTTTAAATATGAAAACATAAAACATACTGTAAATAAATAACAAATGTGGTTTTTTTAAAACAACGATATGTTTAAGAAATGTCAATAAAAAAATAAACACAAAAATGTTTTTTTTAATGTTGGTAAATGTTTTATTATTTGATTTTAAAAATATATGGTAAATAATAATATTACATTTTTTTTAAGTTCTTACCTTTTATCTGCTCCAAAATGCATGTTAAGTGCTAGATAGAGTAGATTTTTGCAATTACTAATGTAATTAAAGGGTAGGGCAACAGTAGGGTGAGTGCTGGATAGTGTAAACAATAAAATTACTAATCTTACTCCAGGGTGGTGCTAGATTAGTGTAAGTGCCGGATATTGTAGAGTTTGCAATAACTATTCTAACTCAAGGGTGGTGCAACAGTAGGGTAAAAGGGTGGATAGTGTAGGGGAAAAAATTACTATTCTAACTCCAGGGTGGTGCAACAGTAGGGTAAATCCTCGATAGTGTAGGGGATCAAATTACTTTTCTAATCTAGGGTGGTGCAGCAGTAGGGTGAGTGCTGGATAGTGTAGGGAATAAAATTACTATTCTTACTCCAGGGTGGTGCAACAGTAGGGTAAGTGCTGGATAGTGTAGGGTTTTGAAATTACTATTCTCACTCCAGGGTGGTGCAATAATAGGGTAAGTGCTGGATGGTATAGGGAATACAATTACTATTCTAACTCCAGGGTGGTGCAACAGTAGGGTAAGTGCTGGAAAGTGTATTGGTTTTGAAATTACTATTGTAACTCCAGGGCAGTGCAACAGTAGGGTGAGTGCAGGATAGTGTAGGGAATAAAATTACTATTCAAACTCCAGAGTGGTGCAACAGTAGGGTAAGTGATGGATAGTTTAGGGGTTTGAAATTACTATTCTAACTCCAGAATGGTGCAACAGATGTGTGAGTGCTGGATAGTGTAGGGGATAAAAATACAAGTCTTACTCAAGGGTGGTGCAACAGTAGGGTGAGTGCTCGATAGTGTAGGAGTTACATTTACTAATCTAACTCCAGGGTGGTGCAACAGTAGGATGAGTGCTGGATAGTGTAGGGGTTTCAATTACTATTCTTACTCCAGGGTGGTGCAACAGTAGGGTAAGTGCTGGATAGTTTTGGGTCTTTTGAAATTACTTTTCTAACTTGAGAGTGGTGCAACAGTAGGGTGAGTGATCGATAGTGTAGGGAATACAATTACTATTCTAACTCCAGGTTGGTGCAACAGTAGTGTGGGTGCTAGATAGTGTAGGGAATAAAATTACTATTCAAACTCCAGGGTGGTGCAACAGTAGGGTAAGTGCTGGATAGTGTAGGGGTTAAAAGGCCGCATTAATGGCCCGAGCCAAAGGGGAGGGACTTTCACAAGCAAGCGTGACTTTAACACCATCGCTGCTGCAGCAATTCCCCTCCTGTGCCACAGATTCTTCATTCCCATTGTTCATGACGAGCTCAGCTCATCATCAGCACAGCTCAACCGTGCCTCATGACGAGCTGAGCTCGTCATGAGCTCGAAGGGGTTAATAGCCGGTACAGCCCTGCTACGAAGGGCTATTAGGCTATTAGAACATTCTGCAAACTAAAGGGCAGAATGCTCTAACAAATAAAACAAAGTTCTCTCGTAGCTCGCGGGGATGTATATCCCCTCAAGCTCCCGTAGAAGCAGGTAGCAATCCATTGTCTACAATTGAGCTCACAACATTCTAATGTTCTAATTTATTTTAATACTCCAATAGCATTAAATATTAATTATAGTTTTGTTCCATGCGTAACACTATAACTCTTATCACATAACAAGTAGCACAGGACCATGAACCCTTCGCATATGGGTCGAACATCTTACTTTAACCCATATTTATATGACGTGCGAAATGCTGCACCTCGCAATGTTCGTATTTACAAACACGCATGTGTTTTGTCCCTAGACGTGGTTGAAAATTCTCATTTTTTTTGTCTGTGTTGTTAGCAGTCATTCCCTCCCCCTGTGCGGAGTTGCAAAGACATCTGATATGCTCATATTTTGTAATCAGAACATTTCAGAGCTTATTGTTCATTGGCTATGAACCATTTTAAGTAGAAGTATTAACAACCATTCCCTTCCTCTGCGCGGAGTGGCAGAGACATCTTATTGGCTGTAGTGTTTTAAACTGGAGCTTCCGTAGCATAATGTTGATTGGCTTTGAATTATTGAATGTTAAAGTGTCGTTAACCATTCCCTCACCATCGACGTAGCCATTTTGTGACGCACTTGAAATGACAATGTGAAAAATAGCAGTTGAGGGAAGGTATTTTACACTATAAACTTTGTTCAGTGCTCATAAGTTGGTGGACAGGGAAGGTAAAAAAAAATATAATGTAACTTTCGTTTATATTAATAATTTTCTTTCTACTTGTGTGTTTTGGAGTGGTACTTCCTTACACCAAATAATATAAATGTATGACAGGTTTGTAGCTTATACAAAGCGCGCATCCGCTTTTATTTATATTTTAAAATGTTCTTTGCACAATACTACTTATCTGGAGCAATGACTATTTGTAAACTATAATAATAGTGCTGAGTTTTCTTCTTTAGCATGGAGTACTACTTACTCTCATTAAATGTATAAGTGTAGTTACGCAGTAGAAAAATTAGACATGGTTCGAAATAATTTTTAAGTCATTTAAAAATGTAATAATATATACAATTCTCCCTCTATTTATCAGATGAGTGACATACAAAATCGGTATTCAAATCAATTCTCTTACGTGTTGGCACACACTCCCTTTTTTTTTACGCAAACACTATTTTCTATTCACATCTTTTTTTAAAGTGTGCCCCATCTTCTTTTTAATATAAGAGGGCATGATTTACTTTCAGATAAAGTAGAATAGAAGTGCTACAAGAAACACTCCCTCGCTACATCATCTTTGTTTTTTGTACATTTCTTTTCAATTACTCTTTTTAAAAACATTGTGACTGTTAAAAAGCATTATATTATTATTTTATAATTGGCATTATTTTTTTTTTCATGTTTACTGCTTGCGACGATAAACCTTCAGTTCCTCATGAGTGAAAATTGGTCACAGCACTACACAATATACATACTGATAAACCCATTTTCACTCTAGAAGAAAAAGAGAATTACTTGAACAATTTTTTAAAATTTTATTTGTACATATCACAAACATTCTTTTCTCCGTGTCTTCATAGTATTTTCTTTTCGCGACGATAGTTCTTGATTTTATCTTACATCATGTTGTTTCTAAAGTACAAATATACTTATACGCAGTACATTTAGAAATCTTTATAATATACTTGCATTTAAAAAAATATATAAATCATAAACTTTTAGCATTAATTTACCTCTCTTTAAAGTTCTTTCCTCCTTCCGTCGACATACATCCAACTCCTCTAGAGGGAACATAATGTTTTATATATTACAATATATACATTAACTTTATATCCCCTCTGAGGAAAAAGAAGATAATCTGTAGATGAATCCGTCACTCATAAACTTTACATTGCTCATAGTTTTGTCACCCGTAATTGAATCACAGTAACAAAACTAATCATCCTACGGGTGTGGTTTATATACATTTTTGTTATTGAAGTCACTATAGAACCAATTTACTGCTCCTCCCATTTTTTGTCACTTTGCTCACATTTCCACTGTTTAACTTGCACACGTGTTTTTGAAAACGTGAAACTTGTTAAACAGTTTTAGTTTCGATTTATATCCTCATACTTATTCGCACTTTCTTTTTCTTTAAATTCTTTCTCTCTTTTATTATACGAGTATTAAAATAATTACATGTGTATTTATTTTTTTAAACAAGTAGTTTTATTGGGTACTGTGTACAGTTTCTGTCCACAATTTAAATACCCTTCCCCACCCAAAACCCCTATTATCCCTGCAACCTGTGACAGTGTATATTTTTCTTATTTTTTAAAAAAAGGTGAAAGACTATTTTTTTTAATTATTCGAGTAGTAAAATAAATACCTGTGTATTAATTTATTTATACGAGTATATTTTTTGGTTAGTGTTTACAGATTATTTCCACATTTTAATACACTTCCCCACCCAAACCCCATATTATCCCTGCATCCCTTGCCAATGTTTATTTTACATATTTTTTAAATATGGTGCAAGTTGTTTATTTTAAATTAATCTAGTATTAAAATAAATAACTGAGTATTAATTTTTAAAGCGAGTACTTTTTATTGTTTTCGTAATTTTCTACAATTTCTGTCTACATATAAATATACCTACTCATAGACAAATATTAAAAGAATAACCAAAATTGTGTTGTAATGGCAAGTGTTGAAATGGTATATCCGTTGTAATGGCATGCGCTGTAATGGACCTTCCGATGTAAAAGATGTGTTGTCATGGCATTACGTTGTAAAAGTTGCGTTGTAATTGCTGTCTCCCTGGAACAATGGTTGTAAGATCAATGATTTTGAGCCAGTGAACCTAGCCCAGATTAAGGCAGGAATTTGTCCATTAGGAATCTTTTGGCTTCCAGTTTGTTGTGTTGTACACAATAATCCTGCACCAATTTGCCTTTGAAATGAGACCCATTGTCACTTTGAATCTGTAATGGAATTCCATAATACAAAGTCAGCAAGTCTAAAGTTTTCAATGTTTTCAACTGAGTAGCACGTTTACATAGAAATGCTATCAAATATCCAGAGTATGTGTCTACAGCTGTGCACACATATTGACATCCTCAACTAGTTGGCAGGGGCCCAATGTAATCAATCTGCCGTATCTGTGCTGGTAATTTTCCCATCGCTGTCTGTGAGATTGGTCTTTGTTGGGTATGCTGACTAATAGGACACGCAGTTTTAATCAGATCTAGGGGCATGTGTATCCCTCTATTCTCTGCCCACCTGCTAGTCATCTTTTCTCCAATGTGTCCACACTTCTGATGTGCCCATTTTGCAATTACAACCAGGTCAGAATCTTGCGTTGCTAGCTCGGCCTCCAAAATCTTGGCTTTTCCATCTGTGAGGGAGTTAAACCAGCGGTCGAGTGAGTCGGTGGAACAGTGAGCATCTACCTGATACACTGTAACTGTTCTTTGTGGCAACATAGTTCAGATCTCTTTCCACAGTTCCTTACCCCACACTTCCTTTGAATATATCATCCAGTTATGGGCATGCCACATGGGAAGCCAAGTGGCTAACCCATTGGCAGTGGACTACGAGTCAGTGTATATATGACATTTTCCTGGCAATTCCTGTTTCAAAGCTTGATACACAGCATATAGTTCTGTGAAGTGGATACTCTTTCCTTCTCCAGTAGTGGTCTTTGGTCACAGGATTATATTACACCGCCTTCCAGTGCCTTTTAGCCCCTACATACCAGGCTGAGCCGACAGTAAAACACACATACTGCCTGTCTTCTAAGGACAATTCTTCAAATGGCCTACCCCACTTCACAGTAGACTCCTGAATCTCAGATACATCATGCAACACCTCTGTTTCTCCCATTGGGGCTTATGCCACCTGTTCATGCAACGCCGCAGTGCCTTTGGGACCTAGTGGGTCCTATCCTATATGTATTATTATTATTATTATTATATTTCTTATATAGCGCCAGAATCGACCCCCGAAGGGGTATCTCCGCGCTTGCCTTGGGAACCCGTCCTGGTTTTTCCCTGTGAGATAGCCCCTACAGGGCATCCCCAAGGTGAAAGCCAGGCATCCCGCCGCGGGGGGCCGTTGTGGACATTAAGCAAGCTTAATGCCCAGAGTTGCAGAGTGTGAACCCATGATTAGGTCAGGCACCGAAGCGAGAATTATCGAGTCCGTGGACATTTGAGCTCAACACCCTTCCGCGTCGGGAATCGAACCCTGGTCCCGGGTCTGACCTCTGCTTCAGGGTCTGCCTGCTCTAACCAGTGAGCCACACTTCTGTGGCTCACTGAAGTGAGTATCACCTCCATTTGATTATTCTGGCTTCCTGTGCATGTCCTATTCTGTGAGTCTTGGGGGAACACATCACCTATTGCATAATAGGAATCTCAGGTCTCAAATCACATTGTGCCCTAGGGTCAATTGCTCAGTATCCACCAGGGCCCAATAACATGCAAGCAACTGTTTTTCCAAGGGAGTGTACCGCTCTCCAGCATCTGGCAATTTCATTATCCAAAATCCTGAAGGCACCCTCGTATTTCCTTGCTTCTGCCACATACTCCAATTAACATACAGTCCTTGCACTATCACATTCAGGTCACCATCCCCCTTCCGCACTGGCCACAAATCCAAAGCACGCTATATAGCCTCTTTTTCTGATTCAAATGCATTTTGCTCTCCCCATTCAAAAGCATTTTTCTTTCGCATAACTTTGTACAAAGGGGCCAAAATCTGACTCAAGTGAGGGATGTGCTGTCTCCAAAGAACCTCTGGGCTTCTTTCCTATTTCGTGGCACAGCAAATTCTTTGATATTTTGTTTCACCTGTGGTAACACCTCTCTGTGTCCCTGATGCCATTGAATACCCAAAAACTTTACATTTTGAAAGGGCCCTTGTACCTTTGCGGGATTTATCTACCACCCTTCACTCTGTAAATGCTCCACAATCCTGTCCAACTGAATTTACTCTTGTGTCTCTCCCTGTATCCTTATATCATCAATGTAATAGCAAAGTTGTACTCCAGGAATAACTGGTACCTCATCTAAATGCTCTGCCACCCGCCAGTGACAGGTAGTAGGACTGTGTAAGTACCCCATAGGGAGCTTTTTGAATGTTCGTTTTCTACCTTTCCATGAGAACGAGAATTGCTCCTGGCATTCAAGGGCTATTGGTATAGAAAAGAAAGCATTAGCAATATCAATAGTTGCATACCGAGTTCCTGGATTCTCCTGTATTTTCTCAATTAAGGTAACAGTATCTGGGACAGCTGCAGTCAAAGGAGGTGTGTGCTTGTTCAATTTGCGATAATCAACTGTCATGCGGCAAGTATTGTCACTTTCGCACACAGGCCACATAGAGTTATTCCAGGTGGTAGTGATTGGAGTCACCTCCCCTGCCTCTATCAAGTCCTGTATGGTTGCACTGATATCCTCATGCCCTCCTGGCCTGGAATTCTGTACTGTTTCAAATGAATTACCTTAGTACCCTGGGGCACCTTTACTGGATAAATCTTCAAATGACCCACTTATAAAGCGCAAATGAAATGTACCTATTTGATCCAAATTGATAGTACCCATACTCCAAATACAGAGTCATTTCCTTCATGATATTGATTCTATATATTCAGAGAGAGGCACAATCAATACATTGTACTCTCTTTTTGATATTCAGCCTATTTTCATTTGGACCTCTGTCTGTACAGCTGGTGTCTCTTTTCCGCCTAAGCCTGTGATTGTGAAATACTGTCCTTTAAACCTTTTTGGATTTCCATATATCAATGTGGCCTCCACTCCAGTGTCTACTAGAGCTCGGGCCTTCTGAACATTACGATGTTTCCATTGAATTTTTATGTCAACATAAGGTCTATTGTTTTTGCGAGCCCATCTCTGTACCGGAGATTGACCTGTTTCCTAATCTGCTTTCAATCTGCCATCCCTTGCCCAGGTCAAATCCGGGTACTACCTGTTATACTCTCGGGGGCACTCCTCTCCCCTCCCGTTCTCACTGAGCCATTCACTTTCTGAATCTCTCCTTTCCTTTGTTTTCAAATAGGCAGCTCTCTCATCCTCCTTTTCCTCTTCATCCACTTCTGGCTTCCTTCAAATTTTATTTTGCTTAACCACTCTCCTGCTTCCTTCCTTTTTGTCCAACCCTCTTTTCCGATACATCTCTCACAGACTTTTAGTCTCTATTCCATCTATCTGCTCTTTCTTCACTCCATCATTCAACAGAGCCAAAAACATGCCTCTTCTAGACAGCCTGGTATTGTCTGTACGATTCTCAGACCTAGAAACTCTTTCAGTCTTCAACCAGTCCCCCAGCTCTCCGAACTCAAGGATTGCCTCAATCACCTGTGCCAAAGTATACCAGTCTGAATAATTAGCAAAGTAATGGATTATTTTATTTCGCACTGACACAGTTAAAAGTCCATCCATCAACTTATGTGCATTATCCAGAAAAATAGCAGTTTTCATTACTTCCTCCTTAAGTCTCTTTATAGCATCTCTCAATGTATCCCAGGGTTTATCGTTCACTGGCCAGCCTGTCGGTTATTTCTGACTGCATCCAACCACTGCCCAATATAACACGTTAGTTTGATTATTGCCCCCGTAATTCCTAAACTGCTCCTGCACTGTGGGATTATTACTGAGTGTGCATAATTACATTGCATCTCCGGGATCCAACATTACCCCAGAGGCGCCCATATCAAACAACCGCACATCCATGTAAGCAGAGATTCTTCAGGTCTTTGTCGGAATCTGTATAAAATGTTGTTAATCTCCTGTTGAGTAAAATCCTCCATAGAATCCATTTCCACCCCCTGTGGAAAATTTGAACCACTCTGTAATTTCCTACGATGTATGGGCTGCGCCTGAACGACTTTGCGTTCTTCCGACTCACCCTGACTACTGGCCTGATCACACTCTCCTCCATAGTCTGAAAACTCTGAAGAACCCAAATATTCCCATCCAACGTTTCAGGATCCCAGTCGATTCCTACCTTTGCAATAGCTAAACGTACTTTTCCCTTCCCCTCCTTTTCTTGTACTTGTACTGTGCAATACATACTGCGGACTTTTCTGCCACAGTGTGGTAAGTTTCCATCTTATCTTGTAATAACTTATTCTGACAAGTTAACATCATAGAGGTATTTATGGCTTCAACAAACTGTTTTCCTATTTTTTCATGTACGTGCTGCAGCTGAACACATTTTTCATGCATTTTATGATAAACACACAAGAGGACCCAGCCTCTTTTCCCTAATATGCTAAGCTCTTTCCCTTTCTCAACAGGCACTTTTTGCCAATACGCAAACACTTGTGCTGGCTCAACGTCAGCTAAACACACATTCCAATTCTCTCTCAGCCCAGCGCAATGAGCCCACTCGTGGGCAAGCATACCATATGGGACTACCTCCCATCCAGGTATTTCAATTGGTATCTGGGAATCTGCCTTTGTTTTTCTGGAACCATTTCTCTTCCCCTTTTAATTTCTTTTCGAATCCTGTTCGTGATGCCAAAAATGTAGTGCTTGTAATTTAAAAAATAGAACACTTCTGAACCCTGCACTCCTAAGAGGAGGAAAATGCACTACTGCACCTTTAAACAACACACGTAAAACAGCACTCCTAAAAGAAGAGGCGATAAAACAAGATCCAGCACTCTCTTAAGGTGAGGCAAGAAAACAAATTCAGGTGCATTTAAAGTGACCCACACATGTTTATTAATTCAGTATTTTAGAAAAGAAGGCTAAGTATATTGGTTAATGCAGACTACCAAATATCAAGTAACTCAAGCACAAAACCAGAATAAAGTGTGGCATATATACATGTAGCAAAGAAAGACTGATGGATCATGCAACATCCTTGCCAACTCAAGCTGGAAGAGCCTTTTGACAGCCCAGGAAGGAGTTTGATCGGGACTCAAGTTCCGTTTGTCTTACAGTAGTACGCCTACTCTGTAAGTAAGCTCCTACCGGCCCTCGAAGACTTCCAGCCTTTAATACCTTTTACTCAACGTGAGGCGAAGGTTCTAGAATCCTTGCCCCCTTTCGTCTGTTGCAAAAAAACGAACTGGTCTGTGTAGGTCAAGACAGAAGCTCACCAGGCTCCTATATTTTAGCTCTGAGACAGAGCTGTACATTCCGCACATTCCCTGAAAGGTACCAAGCACGCATCCCACACAACATGTTCCAGTTCACTCTGATTGGTGAAGAGCAAAAGCAAGTGAAGTGCGAAAACATGCCCTCCCCACTTTGCAGCTGCGTGCGAGCACAGAAATTGGAGTCTATTACACAAGATGGAGTCAATTATGCCAAATGGAGCCAATGGTCAATAGATCATTGTTAATATCAGTACACCCATGAGTGCGACTGAGGAGGAAATTTGGTTATTACGGTTAAAGGCTGGGCTCTGCTATTTTGTCATGTACCGCCACAGATGCGCCAGCTAATCTAGTGACAAGGGAGCTGTTTTCAGGAGTCGTATACAAGCCAGAGTTTGGCGACCGCCGGCATTGTAGAAATATTCATTGTTCCACTAAATCGAGACCGAAACATGGCAATACGGGGTCAGCAGCCGGAGTGTCGTGGTCGACATATGACCCTTTGAGTAGGTGAGAGAAGAGTTTGCTAGTTCGAAAACAAAAATGCTTGGTTTGCCTCTAATTGAATGCTAGTATCGAAAAAACTTGAGAATTATTGGCAGATGTTTCTTTTGAGAAGAAGAAAAAGAAATAAATAACAAAGCATTCTGGAGACGGGCACGCTCTTAAGGTCATATTTACATAAACAATAATCCAAACAGTCTTAGCCAACTCAACCAAATGGATAAAAGGGAAGCAAATTTGAATAGGACGTAGTCTCAAGTAGGGGAAATGAACAACAGTTGAAAATGAAAAAAACAGATGTAAAAAGCTAACTGAAACTTTGGGGAAAAAAGAAATCAATTAATGGGGGGAAGTAGTATCCCTAAAAAAATACCTTGAGGTAAAAAGATTTCCAAGAGGATTACGAATAACCTTAATGCCGAGTCATCATGACACGAGTAATGAACTATTGCATGAATGGGGAGAACACATCCTGAATTCATCATTGGGTCTCATAGTAATCCTGATTAAACATATAGAGATCGCTTTGGAGAAAACCACTGCTCCATTTAAGGACATAGCAAAGGATTTAGAAACCATTGAATTTAATCCTGATATGATCAAATTCAAAGAAGACCTTGAAAAACAAATAGAGAAACATGAAGAAACAGTACGAATCCAGAAACAAACTTAATTTCAACATGACAAAGAAGATTACATGGAAGAATGGATATTTACATATGCGAGAACATTTGATGATTTAAAACAACAGGACAAACTGGACAGTGTGACCAAGATATCAGGAAGCATAGCTTCATTAACCTCTACAAGTGCAAGCAAGAGTGAATTAGAACAAACAGAAGCAAGGGCAAAATGCATTTTTTAAGAGAAATTAGATTGGCCCTCCAACAGTGGAACTGGGAGAAAAGAATGGGGTTAGAGCCATCAACCAGCAGAGGAAGGGAGATGTTTTCAGGATATATATATGTATTGTCAGAGAGGCGCAATATTGGGAACCACAAACCTGTTCGATTTGGCACAATAGAAGCAACAGGCGGACTGTGTCCTTTGCAGCAACCCGATGGAAAACAGTAATGCGGAGGAGAAGTATAAGCGGCTCCTACTTAAGAAATACAATACTCACCTGGACCACAAGAACCAAGATGCAAAGCGAGTTCCTGCCTACTACAGCTTTAATTGAACACCTGAGTGAACTGTACATACTTCTTTCTTTCTCACCAGAACGCCAAGCCAGTTACCAAGGAATCTAATTCTGAAACGCGTATGGCGAGAGGCGAAAATACTTTGCTTGCAATGGCCCGTTTTAGCATGCTGCTGGCTATTGAACAATAAAGGGTGAAAACATTTGTGGGGTGTGGTGTCCTCATTGAGCGAGCAGTTTCAGTTGGGATATATGTGGCCCGCTCTGGCCACGACGACTACCCTTCGACTATCGCAGCAGATCCCAGTGCCTTGTTGGATAGGCGAAATATTGGGAACCACAAACCTGTTCCATTTGTCACAAGAGAAGCAACATGTGGACTGTATCCTTTGCAGCAACCCAATGGGAAACACTAATGTGGAGGCCCTGTCCCCTCCCTTCCCCACTATGTAAACACGCCCTGTGGCCGTTTTAAGTTGGTGAGATTAATTCCCCTTGAATCCTGAGGTTCCCTGGGGTCCAACTAGGCCACTAGGTACTGCCACAGAGCTGCGTTGCAGAGAGGTATTAAAAAGGGTGTGGCCTCTGAACACCTCTCAGCAGCGCAGCTCCCTGGCGCATACTGGAGCTAGTGGGCTAGTTGGCCCTCCAGGACCCTCGGTACTGAAGGGAAATTAATTCCCCAACTTACAACTCGCCAGAGGGCGCGTCTGCGCACTGGTGAAGGAAGGGGGCGGGGCTTAAGGTGACATGTCTACAAACACACCCTGTGGCGCGTTTTAAGTTGGGGAATTAATTCCTCTTCAATCCTGAGGCTCCCTGGGGACCAACTACCCCACCAGGTACCTGCAGTATGCGCCAAAGAGTGCGTTGCAGAGAGGTGTTCAGAGACCACGCGCCTTTTTACAACACTCTGCAACGCAGCTCCGTGGCGCTTCCTGGAGGTAGGCCCACGATAAATTCCAAAACCAAACTCCACACGGAAGAAAAGGCACTTACGGGCACGCATGGAATTATTAAATCTGTTTAATTGTGCAGATGTGACTCGGCACGATTGCCTTTCTCAATGCCTTCAATTAGGCAAATGCACATGATGCATTCCCACAGCTTTTTATGCAGGTATATGAAGCGCGTCCCTTAGGTAGACTACCTGTGGACCAAAAGAGACGACTATAGGTCAATCCAGTCGCCATCTTACTAATAGTTTCATGATGTTTCAATTCATCCGTGCCTGCATTCCACATAGTAATATAAGCTGTATGCTGTAATGTAATATCATGCTCCAATGCATATATGACCTATGGTGCTCAAGCAATCACGCCGAAATGCGTCAGCACAATTAAACAGTTGATGACTACATGTGTGCTCGCAAGTGCCTTTTCTTCCTTATGTGTTCTTTCATATATATAATACATCTATATGTGCATACATTTGCAGCTAATGTGATCCACATAATGTATTTGCTGTGATTTATAAAACATTTGTATTTATATTTAATTATGTACTTAGAACCCAAAATAATGTGTGTTGTGACTTGTACCTTTAATAAAAGTTTTGCTGTTCCCTTGTAAAATAGCTTACATCCTTGATGTGTGTCTCAACTAATGAATATAGCATATGAGTTTAAAGCTACCCATGAAACAATCTGTAATGATGTTATTTGTATTTCTCTTTTTTGTTGAATATGTTGCTAGATTAAAGTCAGTTACTATCACTAATTTATGCTACTTTGTGGCAGAGTACAAAGTTATGGACCAATTATTTCTATGCCTCAAATAATGCTATTGAAGTCAATTTAGTTGGTATTGCACTTGCTTCACTTTATTTATAGCGACTGAAATGGAATGACTGAATTTACAACTAAGACTTAGGGTCTTATTTAGAGTATGACAGACAGGATACTTTGTCACAAACGAGGTGGATGTCCTGTCCTTTGTAGTACAAGTGCATTATAACCTAAGACACTTGTAATACAGTAGGCAAGATATCGCCTACATTTTGACAGAGTTTCCTCTCCGCCAAACTCTAAATAAGGCCCTTTACTTTGTGACAACTAATAGTGGTGGGTATAGTCTGGGTAAATAGCATGTCATTTTCCTATCCTGCTTTTATTTATTCTATCATGAGTCAAACTCACAGAAACAAGGAGTTATTTATGTGGGGTTTAATATGAGCTTCCATTTGTGTGACTAGCTCTAATAATCAGCCTGTTTTTCAGGTTGCAGCCTACCAGACAGCATAGCTGTCTAATTTGCTAAAAACATCTTGGGGACATTCAGAAAGTTGACCTAGGAATGCAATCTACATGTTGCTTACCATTGACTTTGAGGTTTGTAACTCGTGTTTTCTGGCTTTCTATTTGCTGGCTTTATTTTCTTTAGACTGTCCAGCTTGAGTTTGTTCCTCTCATTTACCAAAACCTTGTTTACTGTATTCTTCTACAAACTTGCTTTCTGGAAACAGACGGTTAAATCTTGCTCTTATCTTGTCACATTTGCTGTGTATTAAAAGATAGAGGTCAAATGTCAGGCTGCGTCTTCCAGGGAGTGTGGTGTTAACTCTTCTTTATGTGACTTCAAAATTAGAAGCTTTATGTAAGGTGTTTTGTAGCGCGCTCAATTACTACCGGAGTATCCTGGCGCGAATGACCGCTGGGGAACCCGTCCTGGCTTTCCCTGTGAGATGGTCCCATGCTGGGTATCTCCAAGGTGAAGCCAGGCATCCCTGGCGTCTGTGGGGGGCCGTTGTAGAGATGAGGCAAGCTTAATGCCCAGAGTTACCGAGTGTGATCACTGCCCAAAGTGGGCACCGAGGCGAGAATTATCAGTCCGCTGACCCTGGTGATAATTATGCTGGCTACTGGGGGTCTGCTTGAAGTAGGCTGTCATGTTTTTTCCCCTAGAACACAACAAAATGTAAATGTCTAAATGAACTGTGCTGATGATCAAATCAATACATTTGGTGTTGAAATTTCCACACAGTATTGCTGAATACTTTTATCAGTAAACCTGTATGTGAGTGCAAAAGTAATGGTCATTTAAGTTGAAGATGTGTTGTCTTTAATGGCAGTACGCTACCATACCAGGCATACTTCACGTTACCCCACTCCACTGTACTCTGAACCACTCCATGCCACTGCACTCTACTCTGCATCGCCCCACCCTACACCACTCTACCCTTCTTCACTACCCTCCACTCTACTCTGTGCCAGTGCTCTCTACCTCCCACTACTCTACTTTGGACCACTGCACTCTGTCACTCTGTGCAACTCTACTTTGTGCCACCCTGCTCTGCAACACTGCACTCAATGTCACTGCACTCTATGCCAATGCATTCTATGCCAATGCACTCTATGCCAATGAATGCTATGTACCTCTCCACTGTATGCCAGTGTACTCTGTGATAATTACCTCTATGCTACTGTAATCTACTCTGCACCACTTCACTCTACTCTGAAACAATGTGAAAGGCTGCATTGCACTCAGTGCCACTCCACTCTGTGCCACTGCACTCCACACCTCTTTATTCAAAACAATTGTACCCTACACCAGTCTATTCTGCACCACTGCACTCAATGCCACTGCACTCTACACCATTGTACTCTGCCACTGCACTCTATGCCGCTCTATTCTACTCTGTGCCACTGCACTTTACACCACTTAATTCAAAGTCAATCTACACCACGCAAATCTACTCCTCGCCGTTCTACTCCATGCCAATGCACTGGATGACAATCAACTTCACTCTGCGCCACTCTACTCTACTCTACAACATTCTACAAAACACCCTCACACTACACCACTCTGCTCGACACTTCTCCATGGCACTCTATGCCACTCCACTCAACTCTGACACGGTACTCTACTCACCTCTACGTCCTTCCACTCTACAACAATCCACAACACTGTACTTTACTCCATGACACTCCACATCACTCCTCCCCAAGTCACTCAATTCTACTGTACACCACTCTATGTACACTACTCCATAACACTGCACTCTACTCCACTTTAGTACACTCCTTTCTATTCATCTCTTCTTTGCCGCAATAACCTTTAGCCATGTTGAACAGCAGCCACTCTGGTGTACAACATTGCTAAAACATATTGACAAAGCCAATAGCTCTTGTTAGGCGAGCCCTATTCGCTTTGCCAAAATTTGTTTATGAGGACAACCACTTGATTTTGGTGTATGTGATAACCTCTTATTTACTACTGAACAAGGGGCTAATACTTTGGTTTCAAAACTGGATATCTCCTCGATTTAGACACAATTTCACAAATGCTTATAGTACTAATATTTTCTCCAATTTCTTCAGGGATAAAATCCTTTCCATTCAGGCGGCCTTCTCCTCCTGCGAAAGGGGCATTGGGGCAGCTTTGGTGTCATCACCTACTGATCCCAATCATTCTCTGCATGCCTTTAGGCATGTGGACCTCTCTGAGTCCCTTACAATTCTTACAGGCCTGAAGTCTGGCTCACCTTCGGACCCATGTCCGGCCAGAACGTTGGCAGCAGTTTCTGAGACCATTAATAATGAGGTGAATGGTATCATCAATTTGTCTCTTCAGGTTGCCTGCGTTCTAGAGGCCTGGAAGCAGGTCAAGATTCTGCCTCTTTTAAAAAAGCTGTTGCTCGACCCACTTTGCACAGTGAATTACCGCCCCATCTCCCTTCTACTTGGCTTGGCCAAGGTGTTGCGAGAAGGTGGTGAACAAACAACTCACAGAGTTTATTGAGGGAGAGGGCCTGCTGCATCCGGCCCAGTCAGGGTTCAGAGCCTCCCACAGTACCGAGTCTGCCCTGGTTGAGGTGTCGTAGGAAATTAGGGAGTGTCTGGACACTGGCGGGAAGGCAGGATTAATTTTGCTCAACCTGTCGGAGGCGTTCGACACTCTCCCACTCTCTTCTCTTGCGTCTAACCGAGATCAGTGTGTTGGGCGCTGTTTGGGGCTGGCTCAGGTCCTTCTTCGAAGGACGGGCTCAGCAGATATGGCTTCCACCGTCCTCTTCTTCTTTCGACGCAGTGACCACAGGAGTCCCACAGGGGTCCTCCTTTAGCCCCCTTCTTTTCAACATTCATGTCACACCTTTGGTGTACTTGGCAGAGGACCTTGGGGCTAAGGTCATGGCCTACGCGAATGACAACCAGCCTCTTTTCACTTGGGATAAGAATGTGGACTCTGTTTCCTCTGCTCAGCACTGTCTGTCTTCCATTTTTAATTGGCTAGCTGCCGCACAACGTAAGTGCAACGAAGATAAATCAGAGATTCTATTACATGGAAAGTTTCCTTCAAATTTTAGAGAAGCTGTTTGGCCCCCGGAGTTCCCCATCCCCACTTCTACAGAGAAGCCCGCCAAGATCCTTGGGGTGTTGTTTGAGGAGAATCTTTCCTTTTCTACACAGATTAGGAAACTTGCCGGGACCTGCTTTGGTCTATTGAAATCTCTGAGGAAGTTTCTCCCTCTCCTGCCTAGGGCAGTGAAAGAAACTGTCATCTGTGCCCTTAGTCTGTCTCAGCTGGACTACACCATTGCCCTTTATGTGGGCATCATGGGCTATCTGTTAAAAAAAACTCCAGGTAGTCCAAAATTCGGCAGCAAGACTTCTTCTTGAGATTCCCGCTAGGACTAGGATAAGACCCCACCAGCGCTCTCTGCACTGGCTTGCCATAGCCGAACAGGTGAAGTTTAAATCTTTAGTTATGGCCCATCGCGCTCTACATGGGTGTGGCCCCATCTATCTGCAAAAACGCTTCTCTTTCTACACTCCAGCAAGACATCTGAGTTCCACGTCCTAGCCCCTCGCCCAGGTCGCCCGCTTTAAATGTCAGAGGCTCGGGGCAGCTCTCTAGCTCGGAAAGCTGCTGCTGCTTGGAACGCTCTCCCTTTCGCCCTCCTGAACATTTAGGACCCGCTGATTTTCAAGAAGAACTTGAAAAAGTATCTCCTCACATAAATCTCAGATGAGTGCCACTCTTTGCTCCGCGCCAGGACACTCTTTTTTAAAAGTATTTTTATTAACATTTTCTTTAATACATTACAAAGACATTGATTAATAGCAGCACACAGTGGCACCTTCAGCGAGACATTGGCATCATATAACAGTGGCGGATAATCTAGTAACTGTTCTAGAGTCTTATACATTTGTTGGAAGCATCTTTCAGCTGCATAACCCACAAATCCATCACAAGAGCTCACTGTGAATCATAGAGCGACAACCCATAGTGTGTCAACCATGGCTTCCATATTTTCCAGAACTTTTTGGGGCAGCCCAGTGCTTTATAGGTCGTCTTTTACCCCCAACATATACATATCCATACTTTTTTGATGATGCCGTGCTGATCGCCCGTACGGGAGTTGGCCTCCAGCGCCTATTGAATGCTTTTGGTGCGTTTATGGACCAATTAGATCTTAAAATAAACGTAGCCAAGTCACACACAATGGTGGTGGGCTTAGAGTGTTGTAGGAAGAGAAATGCACCATTTATTTGCAGGGGGGACCTGGTCTCTAGGGTATCCACATTTCCTTATCTAGGTATATTGTTTGACCAGAAAGGGACCTGGGGTCCACAGGTTAGAGCTAAGAGGTTGGCCGTGACACGATCATCCTCAGCACTCTTGAGCTTTGCTGGTAGGCTAGGGGCCAGGCCTATGGAAGCCATTTTAAAAATCTACAATAGCAAATCTGTGGCCATTGCACTATATGGTTCCGCATTGTGGGGATATGTAAATGTGGAACCAATTCAGAGAGCAGAGAATGGATTCATCAGAGCCCTACTCTCTGTACCCCAGTCCACCCCGACGTATTCTATACATAAAGAAGTTGGCCTTCAGTTTCTTTCAGATAAGTTGAGCATGGCCCCTTTGATTCTTTGGTTAAAAGTATGGATGAACGAAGAACTCCCATTAAACCACAAGATTTTGACCGATGTCCTGTCCCTCGATAAATCTAACAAGATTCCTTGGCTGGCCTACTTGGCCAGGGCTTTTTCTGACTTAGGCCGCCCGGAGCTTTTTACCTCTCCGGAGAACATTAGGATCCAAGATCTCGACTTTGTCAAGAAGTCCTTCATGGGAAGGAAGGAAATATGCCGTGAAGAACGTGAACTAGCAAAGCCGGCAGTGAGGGATCATTGCCTGTTGGTTAGTTCGCCATCACTCGCGCCATATCTTGGTTTCGTTACACTCCCCTTTCACAGGTTTCTTTTAACCAAATTTAGATTTAATTTGCTGCATTTTTATTTAGGCTCTTTTAATAAGTGGCAGAAACCAGAATTAGCCCCGCCCTGTAGCTGCGACCAGTTCTAAGTGCAAGATACAATGCATTTTGTTATGTTTTGTGGGTTATATTTAGAGCCTAGGAAAAAATTCTTGTTGCCAATTCTCAAGGAAGCCGGCTTCACCCAGGTGAGACCGGCTTTGCTCTTCTTACAACTACTACCTAACCCCCACATTACTTTTTGCGTTGCCAAATTTCTGGTAGCCGCCTCAAGGGCGAAAGCTGTCTGTCAAGATTAGTTACTTATGTCAAACAAATTTTTTTAATTGTTTATTTTAAATCTTAAAACTGTTGCTAGATCTCTATATCATGTGTATTATGAAAAATGTCATATGAAATGTATTTTATTGTTCCTCTCTTTGTATGGTTTTTTAAAAACCGAATAAAGATATCTTGACTGACTGACATACTTTTTTCCCACTCCGTTAGGGACCGGATCGCCACAGCCCCCCATGCCTTGGCCAAGTCACGTTTCGCAACCACCAATCCCAATTGAAGTAAGGTTAACTTTGGTTTAGGGAGATCAATATCAGTGGATATCCCCAGCAATACGAACTGCGGACTGAATGGTATCGTCTCCCCCAGGACCGTACTCAACCTTCCCAGCATGCTGGCCCAATACTGTTCCGTGTTCCAGTCTGGCTTTATTAAAAATTACAGCATTGAAACAGCCCTGCTGCAAGTGATTGATGCACTGCATGTACTCAATTCTGGGGAATCAATCCTTCTGATTCTTCTTAACCTCTGCACAGCCTTTGACCCTGTTAATCACAAAACCCTCCTTAACACTCTTCAACAGAGAATGGGCTTGGAAGGCACAGTGCTTAAATGGTTTGCCAAATTCCTCTCGGACAGATCCCAAATGATCAAGATAGCGAACAGTCTTTAGTCTCCATTGGCGTTAGGTCAAGGCTTCCCTCAAGGTTCTATCCTTGCACCCACTTTGTTTAATCTCTATCTGGAACCATTAGGGAACCTCCTAAGTAATTCTGGGATCCACTACCATCTCTATGCGGATGACAATCAAATCTACCTCAAGGTGTCGTCCGCACACGATCTCTCCCTACTCAACTCTACTCTCAACTCTATTCACAACTGTATGTTAGCTCACCAACTCATTCTCAATCCCTCCAAAACTGAATCCCTTCTCCTATCTGCCTTTCTCTCCCCTCCTCCTGTTCAATCTTGGATGGATCAGCTAAATGTACTCAACAATAAACCCATCATTGTCGACAGCGCTAAATCCCTAGGTGTCATACTTGACAAAAGACTCAACCTAATCTCCCACATCAACTCCATTGCTAAAAACGCATGTTACCAGCTGCGCCTTCTGTGGGGGATTCGTTGGTTCTTCCCAGAGAAAGACCTTAAAACCTTGGTCCAATCGCTGGTTCTCTCTAGACTGGATTATTGCAATTCTCTTCCCACTGGCTTACCCAAATCCCACCTCTTCCCTCTCAAATCCGTCCTCCATTCAGTAGCTTGTTTATTTCAGGGTCCAAACGAAGTGACCACATGTCTCCTATCCTGTCTTCTCTTTAATGGCTTCCCATCGAGGCACGATCTAATTAAAAAACTGCCTGCATCACCCACAAAGCCTTGCACACTTCCTCCCCTCGTTACCTGGCGAATAAACTGAAAAAGTCTGGAGGCTTGAGACCTTCTTGGAATGCGGAAAAGTTTCTACTTGAGCCCCCCTTCTTCAAAATGGAAAGATCGATGGCTCAATCGTTCTCAGGTAATGCAGTGAGAATCTGGAACTCGCTTCCTCCATTTCTCAGTGCCACCACCTCTACCCGGATATTCAAAGCTGACCTCAAATCTTTTCTCTTCTAAAGACACTTTCAGAACTAATACCTTCATTCTCAGACCCCTCTAGAAAGTTTGTTCATCATTGTAAATTTTTTATATTTTTTCTTGTACCTTCCTCACCCTTGCTTGCTGTGTTTGATATTGTGTTCTTGCCTTCTATGGTTTTATCCTACCTCTTCTAGTCTCCTCTTTATTTTTGTAACTTTGTATTTTGTAACATTTCTCTCATGTAACGTAACTGGTTCTATTGTACAGCGCTCTGACATCTTCTGGTAAAGTTCACCGTATATAAAAATGCATAAAAAAATAAAAAACTCTGGGGCAGTTTTTCTGTCTGACCACTGACATGTTGTCCATTTTCAGGAGGATCAAGCATGACACTCTGCCCATTTTCATGAACTTTACCACGACAGAGCCAGGCAAGGAGCTCCAAACAATTTATATGACATCTTGATTCTCGTTGAGAACAGGGTCCTCCCATTGTCAGAATCTCTGACACAGCTGCCCCCCTAATTCAACTGCCGTAAGGTGTAGGTACGCGCTGGCACTAAGTTATGTGGGCACCGCATGACGGCGCACATCCTATTTTGTCCAGATTGTGCCTCTGTGAATGGAACTTTGAAGGACATTAAGGGGTCCATTATGATGTTGGGCGGATTGCCTCCGCCAGGCTGGCGGTAGCCACCGCCGGCCTGGCGGAGGCAATCCGCCCGACATCCATTGCCAAATTCCCCCTCGCCATATTAGGATGGCGGGGGAGACCGCTGCGGTAAAAAACACCGCCCGGCTGTTTTCCGCCCCGGTCGCCATGCGGCCGGGGCGGAATATGGTCAATATGGTGGCGGTGTCTGTGAGACACCGCCAGCCATATTTCAATCGGCATTCTGTGGAGCCTTTCCGTGGTGGCAATGCCGCCACGGAAAGGCAGGCGGTCCTAGGTTTGGGAGCCCACTGCGGGCCCCCCTGGTGATGGCCGAGGTGTACGGTGCAATGGGGGGTACCTATGGTACCCCCTGCATTTGCATACACCAAGCAGCAGGCACTGCGGGGTGCCTGCCGATTCGTGTATGCAAATGCGTGCATTTGCTTTGCAGATTGTGGCGGGCGGTGCAGTGAGCACCGCCCGCCACAATGATAAAATGAGGATTGCGCCCGCCACTGTGGCGGGCGCATCCTAATGCACATTTCGGGACCCCCGCCATCGAGGCGCGCGGTCCCGTTTCCCAACAGGGTGGTGGGCGAGCAAAGCCCGCCCGCCATCCTAATGGCCCCTTAAGTGTTTGACCTACACTTTTTAAATGGGGTGCATGGAATGTTTTATATATAGACTCAATCTTTTTAACCCCTTCCATGCTCATGACAAGGCCAGCTCGTCATGAGGCATGGTTGAGCTTTACTTACGACGAGTTGACCTTGTCATGAACAATGGGAAAACTTAGAAAGCAGCACAGGAGGGGAAAACCCCCTAGCAGCCAAGGTGTTAAACAGGCAAGCCATACCCATAACTGTCGCTCCCTGCTTGCGATCTGGGAACCCAGAGGGGAAGCATCTCCTCACTCAAGTTCCTGGTTAGCAGATTTACCAGCATTTTCTCCTTTCAGCTGTTGCCTAGCCTAACCTCCAAAGAACAGTTCTCTTGCTCCTGTAAAAAAGAAAATACCAAAGTGAAAACAAGAAAAACAGTAAATCGGGAGTAATTAACCTTTCTGCAAAAAACGAGTGCAGGGTAAGGTGCAGACGCCTCTTATACTTACCTTTGAGTGTGAGGAAATTGGTGGCTCCTCATCAGTCATATAAAAATGGAACCTGTGTGCGGTAACAAATGTGTACATTATAATCTCTAACTGTATGAATGTGAACATGGATATGTGATTTTAGAATAAAGAGCACCAGGAAGTCACATCACTTCTCAAGTTGCTGGGGAGTAGGGTGAAGTCGGGTAAGAGTAAAGATTGATGCAGAAAGAATGCTAATATTTGACCTCCACAGCCATATCCAGGATTGTTGTTAGTTTGTCTAGGGCATCCAGAAGTTTATCTTGGCAGGCCCGCCAAGAACAGTCAGTCCCCTTCTTGGGGTCTTTGACTGACTTGGCCATCTGCCATTGATTTTGAGAGTGAGAGCTGCCTTACCCGTGATTGCAGGTCTCAGAAATTCTGCCTGAGGAGGCCCCTGACCCCTTTTATCCAGTGGTTTCCATATCCTACTGCTGATGAATTGGGCCACCTTATCCGCTGGTACTGATTCCCTTGAGTGCGCATAGTAGATGTCACCTGAGTTGAGCATACCTGCTGGTCCTTAGCCCCTGGTTTGTCCGCTGAAAGTGACCCTTCCGAAGTTGGCTTTTTTGGACCACGCTCTGGTGTCCGTGGTCTACTAGAGCCTGATTTTCACTTTAATCTTCATCCAGGTCATGAGAGTCAGAATCTGCTTCATCATCACGGTCCAGCAGCAGTGTGGGATCTTGCTCTCTCAGGGCATGGTCAGGGCCTAGCTCACCTTTGGTGCCACCGAAGACCAGCAAATGCCTCTTCAGCAAGGCCTGTCTCAGCCTTTCAAAGGTGTCAGATGGAGGAGATTTTGATGGCCCTTTCGCCTTGGATTTACCCCAGCCTCCTGGAGTCCCTTGAGGTTTAGCAGATCATGTAAGCATCCAGCCTTCACAAAGCAGGGGTTCATAAAGCGGTTTGTCAACAACACCAGTATTTGCCTGCTCAAGGGCTCCAGGATGTTGGAAACAGCCCTTTGTAGAAATGGGTCTACCACATCCATAAATTCTGCCTCAAAGGGAATGACCATCTGGTCACCCAGCACCTCCTCTAATTCTTACTCCCTCTGAACACCTGCCATACTGTCTATATATTTATACTGGTATTGAGTCAAGAAAAGTAAAACCTGGACAATCAGAAGGATAATTACCCTCAATCAAGTCAAGTCAAAATTCTTAATTTCCAATAAATACATTCTTGTAGAAATAATACATACATTTCCCAATTCATAAAAGTAGACACATTTAAATAACCTAAAAACAGTACATGGTTGTATACTTCAACCACACATCCTTACCGTACAATTATACAATCTATACAATTACAAGCTTAAGAACCTTAACATTTCTCCATACCAAGGCTCACTGCAGTCCACAACCCAAGGTCTTACATACAATTTAACCCCTTCACTGCGGCGGCTATTCCGCCGCAGTGCTAAGGGGTGAGGGGGCCGCGCGGCGGGCGCATGCTGGTGACGGAACCGCTCCGTCACCAGCCGTGGTTGCGCTGTGCTCATGACGGTGCACTTCCGTCATGGCCCCACCCGCTAAATGGAACGCTCAGCGCAGGCTCGGAATCCGCGCCGCACAGGTGTTCCGAGTGGGCCGTGACGGAACCGCTCCGTCATCAGCACAGCGCGACCGCGGCTGATGACGGAGTGGTTCCGTCACCAGCAGGGGAGGGGTTAAAACATTTAAGAAAAAATAATAAGAACTTAACCAATTCATTTTACCCCAGTAGACCTTTATAAATTGCAATGTGCATGGCAGTTTATCACAAGCTCAAGGATCTCTCTTAATCATGCTTCTATTACAAAAAAAATTCTCATCTTCTAAACATATTCCTATTAGGAGATCCTCTCATTACCCTTAACATCTCCTTACAAAGTGGAAACACAATTGTGCCAGTCTAGATCTTAAGCTCTAAGAAAGAGGTAATAAGAGTACTCTTTATCTGGCTGATTCAAACTGCTTCCTCTCATTCTGTGTGCATCTCTGAGATATCCAATAGTTTTAGCATCATTACCCTGGAGTTCCTATTACTAGAGTAAATTGACATTATCTCTGGTTAGACTTGCACCTACAATCTGTCACCTGAGACCCCAACTTCAAGAGACAAAAAGAACCGTGGGCTCTGGCATCCACCAGCGTATTCCAGGCTACAGTTCTCAGGCCCTTCCTTACAGCTTGAATCAACATGTTTTAGGAAGCAATTTTAGAGAATTACCTTTGAGACCATCCCATGAGACCCACTGGTCCCAAGCCAGCACCTCTGCTCCGTAAAGGGCCTGCAGGATTAGCTTTCCCTGTATAACTTTGCTTAATGACTCAAAGGTGTAGCTACCAAACTTATGGTCAAACCTGTTCACCCCATTAACCACTGTGGATAGAACAAGTCTCCGGGAAGCTATTGGTTTGTCCCAGCTCAGATTATCAGAAGAGGCTAAAACCAAAATACTTATACTCTCTAACCTGCTCTAATCGCACGTTACCTAGGAACTATGCAAAATGAATTTTCCTCCTAGCAAAAAACATTGTTTTTGTCTTGTCAATATTTATCGGTAATTTGTTTTCAAGATAGTAAGCATTTAAGGCATTTAGTTTCCGCTGCAGCCCTATGCGCGTGAGATCCATCACCATCAGACTGTCCGCGTACATGAGACAACTAATGTGCTTGCCTCCAACCTTTAGAGAGTAACTGTGCGTATTGCATAACATCTGGGTGAGTTCTGCAATGAACAGACCAAACAGCAAGGGTGCCAAAATGCACCCCTGCCGCAAGCCATTCTGTAGTAATTTGATGACACAGGATAAAAGTTGCTTGAAGTTTATTTGTAATACAAGCAGGTGCTGTGCAGCAGCAGGCTAACACAGGTACCAGGAGCCAACTGACAAACCATTTAAATGAGCACTCAAAATGGAATGCTTATGACATAAAGCCACAGCACCAGCATTCCAAGACTACAAAGGAGAATACTACATTATCCTCCTCCTTTTAACATATTAAAAAATGAAAAGAAAAACAATGTGATAAAATAACAAAACAACGAAATGACAGCAATATTAAGAGAACAAATCAGAAGACAAAAAAGAGAAACATTTGAAAAATACAGATATCTAGCTAATGAAAAAGCTGGAATACTACAATTCAGAAAGTTAACGATATCTGGCTGGGATAGTACGTTTACGGGAACTTCTTCGCAAAACCACAGAACTTAACATGTTATCAAATCTATTGGGACTAAATGAGGAAATCTGACCCGAACAATCAGTGACTTTCACAATTCTAGATAAGTTCCACCAGTTTTTCAAATTGACTCTTACCGCATTACCACACAATTTGTCAACCATAACTGGCTCAGAGAATTTTGAACAACCTTTCTTCGCATGAGTGAGAATCTTAATCCGTACAATGCCACCAACTTTAATATTTTGTGAAAAAGATCTCTTCCTGGAATCAAAATATATATTTTTGTTGACATTGAGCTTGTGAAAAATTAGACCTAACAATGTTGTCAATATTATCTACAGTGTTCATTTTTACCCATCTTGACATACCTTTGAACAAGTTCAAAAGGAGAAACTTTTGTGGAGGAGTGGGGTGTTGTGCGATAAAACCATAACATGGATCTTACTGCATTTTGAACATTGCATTTTCCAGCTAAAGCCCATTGTGCACAATTATTTATCACTCTGTCCATTCGCTCCACCAAACCATTGTTTTGTGGATGATAGTGCGCACTTCTTGAATGCATGATCCCGCTTTGGTGTAAAAAACTTTCAAAATCCTGGCTGACAAACTGTACACCATTGTCGCTTATAACTGTAGCTGGAAAACCTTCCTGCAAAAAAATATCTTTTTGAAATTCAATGACATTGCTAGAATTGGGTTCATTGATAAAACGAACCTCCGGCCACCTCGAATAATAATCAATTGCCACAATGGCAAACCTGGCGTTGTAGGCAGAGTATTAAAAGGTCCCACCAAATCAATCCCAATTTTCTTCCACGGTTACTTGGTAACTCAATAGGTTGGAGAGGTGGTGTACGTATTTTCATACTTTTCTCCGAATTTGAGCATATCACACACTCCCCTACAAACATATCAACATCTTTATCCATCTGTGGCTACCAAAGATGTTCACTTAATCTTATTGTTTTTGTAAAAGTTTTACCTAGATGGCCTTCATGTGCACCCTGAATCAACCTAGATCTTAATGACTCTGAAGGAATCAATCTGTCACCACGCATAAGTAATCCATCCTCAATAGAAAGCTCATCCGCTACTTTTACAAAAGTTTGCAAGGAAATATGAGCATTCTTCTCTCTCGGCCAACCAATTTTCACACACTTGATGACTTCTCCAAGTAAAATGTCTTTGAACAATTTTTCTCTCCATTCCGCTTTACTGATCACACACATATCATCCAAAACAACAGCAGCCACAAAACAATTTTCCTCGTCGTAATCATCATTTTCATCTTCACACTTAACTGGATGTCTCGAAAAATAGTCTGCCCTAATGTTCTTGCGTCCAGGGATATAGGAAACTTCAAAATCAAACTGTAAAAGTTTAGTTGACAACAGTGCAATTCTAGGTGTGTGTTCCTTCATTTTGTCACCAGAAAGAATGGAAACAAGAGGGTTGTGATCAGTGCAAAATTTAAAGGGTTTTTCCCAAACATAAGGAGTACATTTTCTTATGGCCCACCAGCATGCCAACAATTCTCTTTCAATCACTGAAAAATTCAACTCCGAACTGTGCAACACTCTTGAAGCATATCCCAAAGTGTGCTCTTGCCCTTTTATGTTTTGGGTAAAAACGGCACTCAAACCCACTCCACTAGCGTCCACAGTGATGGTACAGATTACATTAGGATTGAAAGGCTTGAGTATTATGGGACTGACCAGATGTTCTTTAATCCATTCAAAAACATCACTGCACTCTTTGTCCCAAATGAAAGGAACACTTTTCATGAGCATATTAGAAAGAGGTTGGACTTTTGAGGCATAATCTGGTAAGAATTGTGAGTAAAACTCACACAAACCAATGAATGATTTGAGCCCTACTTTGTCACAAGGAGCTGGAGAATCCACAATAGCTTTAACCAGACCTGGTCTAGGTTCCACTCCATGTTCAGAAAGAACATGGCCAAGATACTCTATTTTCTGCACCTTAAAAACACATTTCTCTTTTTTTTAAGACTACACCTGCATCACGTAATGTCTCCAATACACAACAAACTGCCTCATCAAGTGACTCACATGTTTCACTTTGGACCAAAACGTCATATTGAAAAACAGCAACTCCTTTTATGTTTTTAAGTAAATTAGACATGATTCTTGGAAAAACCGCAGCCGCAGAGGCCAACCCGAATGGCATGCAACAGTATTGAAAGGTTCCAATTGGTGAAACAAAAGCCATCAAGTGTCTTGATGATGGGTTCATCACCACTTGGTGATAGGCTGAGGCTAAATCAAGCTTTGTGAACCACTTTGAGCCATTGGTTAAAGACAACATGTCAGAAATTTTTGGGAGGGGATGAGAATCGATCCAAATATTTTTATTTAGACTGCGCAAATCTATGCAAAAACGAAGTTCAGCATTTTATTTCTTAACTACGACCAAGGTACTAAGCCAAAGAGATGACTCAATAGGTTCGATTATCCCCTTTTTACAAAGATCCTTAAGTTCCTGTTCTAGTTTTTCTCTCACACTAAAATGTACATTCCTGAGTTTATGCTTAACTGGTATGGCATCTTCCTTAACTTTGATGCAATGAGTGAAACCTCTAATCTGTCCAAGACTGTTGCTAAAAACTGAAGGATAGCGTTCACACAAAATATCCACAAAATCTTCTGATCTAAGAATGGAAACCTGATCCTTCATGCCAGGTCTAAGTACTTTTTGAAAAGTCCTTGATGAAACCATCCAAGTATATTTAATCGCTTGATGGCCACATATACTTTCCCAAAAATGTTCCTACCTCTAAATTCCAAAGTGTCTTCAAATTACCCTGCCTGTTCAATTGTTCTTCCCTCGTATGAAACAAGAGATCTATCAGGTGGTAGTAATGGACGAGAACCCCGAACTTTACTGAACTTTTCCTGAGTAATCATTGTGATTCTCGCACCCGAATCAACAAGCAAACATAAAATCTTTGTACCAACTCCAATTTCCACGTAAGGGTCAACACACTCAGAAGGTTGATTGGTAACCACACTTACATCACTCACCACAACTACCATGTCTCTTAAATAATCCTGAATTTTATCAAAATCATTGCTCTTTGATTCTGACATAGAGACATTTGCAACAGAATATTGTAATCTGGTAACCTGTTTTGGATCTTGATGAAAATCAAGATTTCTTTTCCGATTTTGACAGACTTTCAAAAAATTTCCTATCTTACCACACATCCTGCAGGTGACATTTCTAGCAGGACATGGGCGTCCTGACATAAAATGGGGAACATTGCCACATTTAAAACAAATATTTGTCTGCCGGAAAAACTTCTTATCATTGTGAATACAATTTGACGTTTTAGAATCCTTTGACCTTATAACATTGACAGAATCCTCTTTTGAAGAAGTCGATCCTTTTTCATCTAGTTCTTTCACTGAAAATTTTGAAAGTTCAATGCTCTTTGCTATTCTAATGGTCTCTTCGAGAGTTGGGTTACCTAAATAAAGTTGTTTTTGCTGGATACTCTTGTCAGTACACTTACAAATATATTGGTCCCTTATAAGCTGATCTCTAAACCCTTCAAATTGACATTCAGCACTTAAGACTCGTGATGCTGAAAGAAAATCTTCTACCTTTTCACCAACTATTTGATCAATCTTAAAAAACTTGTGCCTCACTACTACTAAACTGGGTTGGACGTCAAAACGTAATTCCAATTTTTTAACAGTCTCAGTAAACTCATCAATCTCCTCTTCATCAATAGCACGTACTAATGGAGGTAAATGTTTAAAAATGTCTCTCCCTTCAAACCCTAGTACATTCAATAAGAGACATTTTTTTCTTTCAGCCCTATAACGTGAATCCCCTATATCACGAATGTAAGTAATGAAGGCATTATACAATTTTTTCCACTGTATTGGTGGATCCCCTGGCGTTTCTAGAAAAGGTGGAGGTGGGGAAACAGACTGCACTTTGAAAAACGAATATCAAGTTTCCCTTTTATGTTGTTAAATTAACCTTTCACTAGAATATAACCTCTTTGTCAAACATTCAAGATACTACTTCCTAAAAGTATATGCAAAAATTTCCTTTTGAAAAGGCGGAGAAATATCAACACATTTATACAGCATGAAAAAAAAAACAATAAACAGTAAATGATAAAAAAAAACTCTACTTAGCACATTAACCTGACTTAAATAACGAAATCAGTCTTAAAGGACGTAATGATGTGTGTGTCCTCGAAAATAAAAAAAAAAGGGTGTAGAGGAGCACTCAGAGTGTAATCTAAAAGAAACCTGTAAACTGGTCCTAATCCAAGGGTGCTACACTACAGAACTGTGTTGGCTAGCACAAAATGTTAAAGCAAATGACTAAGTAGGAAAAAAACCTACTTGTAGTGCGCACTGTTCCTACGGGAAAGAAACATTTTCCAACAATTTAAGAGAAACTGGTAATTAAATTCATCAAAAAGTAAGCAGTATATGATTTCTCATTCTATTATTTAATTCATATTCATAGGACTTTTATCCAGCATGTATACATTAATACATTGTACTCATGTATCCTAGTGTACATCTGTTTTACCTATAGAACAATCAACATATGTTGCCTGGGGATGAGACTTTGTACACCACATACAATCTATTTACATATTTCTAATCATTTCAGAAACCATAATGTATGATAATACATCAATTAATATAAGTTGATTTTCTTGAAACACGATGCCCGATGCATTTCGGGACCAAAAGGTACCCTTCTTCAGGGGCGAGATCCTGAAACATACAAAAAGCTAATTCAGTACAATCAAAGAGAATAAATAATTTCAACTTTATGTCAGCTGTTTGAAAATAAAGGACATTAAAGGGGAGAGAAGAAACATTATAGCAGCAAACGTTATAACATAATATGGAGTCAGTCTCCCATATAATCTGCTACCTGACTGTCTAAACATTTGTGTTCAAACATGATACAAATCACATCATTTATTGGCCAAATTGTACCTCCTGGTTGGTTATTAAACGTACTATACTAATAGTCCATGCAAGTGAAAAACAAACAGGATACATCGTAAAAATGATATAGCCCCATATATAAATGCAGAAATATTCACATTAATCGATCTTCAAATCAGAAAAATAAAATATCATCAAAAAAGAAGAACAATATTGTAACATGCTTAATGCAATGCATTGTGGAATGGAACCCTTAAAGAAATGTAAACCGTTAGGCGTTCATCATTCTAAACCAACTGAGATCAAAACTGCATACAAATTAATTTAGTATTGTGTTGATAGCTACAATTACATTACACACCTTTGAGCTGAATTTGTGCTGTCTTAGAATGAAATCCTAATGCTGGAACAAGAGCTCCAACAAAACATGGACTGTGTGGTATATCACGATGACAAGGCCTATGGGTAAGTTAGACAAAAGACACCTAATGTAAAACATAACGCTTATAATGAGGATTGCAAGATACCCAAAAAAAAATAATAATATGTATAGATATACCTAAAGAGCTGGTTGCTGTTTAGAAGAAACAGGGGGGCTTTTATGCAAAACGTGTATGCGTGGTAACTTCTCTCTCAGGACCACACGAGTCTGCCAATATGCCACTATATATGGGAAAACATGTACTGAAATTAGAGTAGAGTTATGAGCTCTAATGCTTCAAGACCCATGTTATCTCGAGGAAATACTCAGAAGCGCATACCTGGGACTCAAAATCTTTTGCCACGGGTAGAGAGAATAATTACAGAGAGTACAACTAAAAAATGCTTGATGGAGGAGATGCAGGATAATAACAAGGTCTGGTCACTGAAAAACAAACAAAAGGGTGGGACGTTACTATAAAGAAACACTCGCTGTAGACTGAAAATCTAATACGGACTAGTTAGCCTACATGATTTACCTCAGTTCCTTTGATATAACTTTGGGAACGTGACAGGATGAGAGCAGATAATCACCCGATGAAACATAACTGCGGGATCATAGTGAGGCGAGAACCACTAAACAAACGATAAAAACGAATATTAAGGTTAAGCTACTGCTATAACAGAGTGAATCTGGAAAAGTCTGTACTGATGAAAGGCCATTAACCTCAGTCTACAGCGAGTGTTTCTATATAGTAACGTCCCACCCTTTTGTTTGTTTTTCAGTGACCAGACCTTGTTATTATCCTGCATCTCCTCCCTCGAGCATTTTTTAGTTGTACTCGCTGTAATTATTCTCTCTACCCGTGGCAAAAGATTTTGAGTCCCAGGTATGCGCTTCTGAGTATTTTCTCGAGATAACATGGGTCTTGAAGCATTAGAGCTCATAACTCTACTCTAATTTCAGTACCTGTTTTCCCATATATAGTGGCATATTGGCAGACTCGCATGGTCGTGAGAGAGAAGTTACCACGCATACACGTTTTGCATAGAAGCCCCCCTGTTTCTTCTAAACAGCAACCAGCTCTTTAGGTATATATACACATATTATTATTATATTTTAGGTATCTTGCAATCCTCATTATAAGCGTTATGTTTTACATTAGGTGTCTTTTGTCTAACTTACCCATAGGCCTTGTCATCGTGATATACCACACAGTCCATGTTTTGTTGGAGCTCTTGTTCCAGCATTAGGATTTCATTCTAAGACAGCACAAATTCAGCTCAAAGGTGTGTAATGTAATTGTAGCTATCAAAACAATACTAAATGAATTTGTATGCAGTTTTGATCTCAGTTGGTTTAGAATGATGAACGCCTAACGGTTTACATTTCTTTAAGGGTTCCATTCCACAATGCATTGCATTAAGCATGTTAAAATATTGTTCTTCTTTTTTGATGATATTTTATTTTTCTGATTTGAAGATCGATTAATGTGAATATTTCTGCATTTATATTTGGGGCTATATAATTTTTACGATGTATCCTGTTTGTTTTTCACTTGCATGGACTATTAGTAAAGTACGTTTAATAACCAACCAGGAGGTATAATTTGGCCAATAAATGATGTGATTTGTATCATGTTTGAACACAAATGTTTAGACAGTCAAGTAGCACATTATATGGGAGACTGACTCCATATTATGTTATAACGTTTGCTGCTGTTTCTTCTCTCCCCTTTAGTGTCCTTTATTTTCAAACAGCTCACATAAAGTTGAAATTATTTATTCTCTTTGATTGACTCGCTCCTCCTGACGGTCCGAGTGGTCGCTCCCAGTGTCCCTGGCAGACACGTGGTATCGTAGCGCTGCTTTGCTAAAGATTGACTTATTTCAACTGCATTCAATCTCGCCTGCTTGTGTAACGCTTTGCCTCCTTAGCGCTGCTTTGCCAAAGATTGACTTATTTCAGCTGCATTCATTTTCGCCTGCCTGTGTAACGCTTTGCCTCCTTAGCGCTCGAAGTATTGACTGTGCTTGCTGTTAATTACATTGTTTTGCGCGTTAGCCAATAGCGCTCCGCCCTGCTCCCCCCTCCGCCTCCATTTTGTTTGCTTTTGTGCTCCTCGTGTGCCCGACCCGCCTCCCAGCTGAGACGCCCTCCCACTGATTTCTTATAGCGCTCCTCGGCTCCTAGACGCTGTGACTCGCTCCTCCTGACGGTCCGAGTGGTCGCTCCCAGTGTCCCTGGCAGACACGTGGTATCGTAGCGCTGCTTTGCTAAAGATTGACTTATTTCAACTGCATTCAATCTCGCCTGCTTGTGTAACGCTTTGCCTCCTTAGCGCTGCTTTGCCAAAGATTGACTTATTTCAGCTGCATTCATTTTCGCCTGCCTGTGTAACGCTTTGCCTCCTTAGCGCTCGAAGTATTGACTGTGCTTGCTGTTAATTACATTGTTTTGCGCGTTAGCCAATAGCGCTCCGCCCTGCTCCCCCCTCCGCCTCCATTTTGTTTGTTTTTGTGCTCCTCGTGTGCCCGACCCGCCTCCCAGCTGAGACGCCCTCCCACTGACTTCTTATAGCGCTCCTCGGCTCCTAGACGCTGTGACTCGCTCCTCCTGACGGTCCGAGTGGTCGCTCCCAGTGTCCCTGGCAGACACGTGGTATCGTAGCGCTGCTTTGCTAAAGATTGACTTATTTCAACTGCATTCAATCTCGCCTGCTTGTGTAACGCTTTGCCTCCTTAGCGCTGCTTTGCCAAAGATTGACTTATTTCAGCTGCATTCATTTTCGCCTGCCTGTGTAACGCTTTGCCTCCTTAGCGCTCGAAGTATTGACTGTGCTTGCTGTTAATTACATTGTTTTGCGCGTTAGCCAATAGCGCTCCGCCCTGCTCCCCCCTCCGCCTCCATTTTGTTTGTTTTTGTGCTCCTCGTGTGCTCGACCCGCCTCCCAGCTGAGACGCCCTCGCCCCTCCCCCTCCACTATCCATATATGACAGGAGTTCCCGCGCGCAGCGTTTACGCGCAGTGGTCGCGCCCAATTCGCGCCGAAGGTGCGCCAAAGGTAAGCCCGTCTACGCCCGTCCGCGCCTGGACCGCGCCCAGCGCCAGACCCCCTGTCCCCCGTCCCTCCCAGCCCCCCCGCCTTACCTACGATGCCGCAACCCTCCTAGCCCTTAACCCCGGCCGCGCTCCCAACTGCGTCCAAGCCGCCCCTGGACAAACCCAGGACCTTTCTCCTGCCTCTCCTGCAAATTCAGCGGCACCGACAACATATCCGCCACGACCACACCACAGATTCCCGACCCCAACCACCTACAGTGCATCCTTCTCAACACCCGATCAGTCCACAGGCACGCCATTGACCTATGGAATCTACTAGACACCATTTCTCCGGACATCGCCTTCCTTACTGAAACATGGATGAACGCTTCCTCAGCCCCAGACATCACCATTGCCATCCCGGAAGGCTATAAGATCACTCGCAAGGACCGCACCGGCCACACTGGAGGAGGAATTGCCATCGTCCATAAGAACTACATCCGAATCTCAACCAGCTCTGACGCCAACCTCGCCAACTCCGAACACCTTCACTTCCAGATCCACATTGACCCCAAGACCACACTCAGAGGCACCCTCCTATACAGACCACCAGGACCCCGCGCAAAATTTAGTGAAGTCATCACGGACTTCATCACTCCTCACGCGCTCCCCTCCAAAGACTACATCCTTCTGGGAGACCTCAACTTTCACCTCGAAAAGATCAACGACCACAACACCGCCACCCTCGTGGACAACCTCGCCAACCTCGGACTTAAACAACTAGTCACTTCCCCCACCCACATCGCAGGTCACACACTCGACCCCATCTTCACATCCAGCAACCATGTCTCCTTCAGCCACACTACGGACCTCCTCTGGACCGACCACAGCTGCGTTCACTTCACCTACAACAAGCCGAAAACCATCAACCACTCCCAACCTACCCTGCAAAGAAACTGGAACAAAATCACCACGGACCAAATCTCCGCATCGCTCCTTCGTAACTCCCCAGCCCTCTCTTCTAACGCCAACGAAGCCGCCGCCAACCTCACCCTTTGGTTATCCAACACCGCTGACACCTTAGCACCACTGAAAAAACGTCAAAGCAAACCTGGCAGCAAGAAAGCCTCATGGTTCAACGATGATCTCAAGAAGTCCAAGAAACTCTGCCGCTCCCTTGAAAAGGCCTGGAAAAAAGACCCAACCACCAGCACCAAGGACGCCTTCAAAAGCGCCACCCGCACTCACCACCAACTGATCCGAAAAGCCAAGAAAACAGCATTCAAGGATCGACTTGACAACAACGCCCACAACAGCAAGGAACTTTTCAACATCGTCAAGGAATTCTCCAATCCCTCGGCCAACTCCAACGACATCACCCCCTCTCAAACCCTCTGTGACTCCCTAGCCTCTTTTTTCCACAACAAGATTGCAGACATCCACAACAGCTTTGACAACCAACCCGGAAACCAACCCACCCCACCATCTGCTGACCATCTTCCCCCCGTGAACACCCTTAACGCCTGGAACCCAATCTCCACTGAGGACACCATCCGCCTGATGAATTCCATCGACTCAGGATCCCCCACAGACCCATGCCCTCACCACATCTTCAACAAAGCAGACTCTGTCATAGCACCGCACCTCCGAGATGTCATCAACTGCTCCTTCAACTCCGCTACCTTCCCAGAAGACTGGAAACACGCTGAACTCACCGCCCTTCTGAAAAAACCAACAGCGGACCCCACCGAACTCAAAAATTACCGCCCCATCTCTCTTCTTCCATTCCCGGCCAAAGTCATCGAGAAAGCCGTCAACAACCAGCTCGCCGCCTTCCTCGAAGCCAACAAATCCCTCGACCCCTCTCAATCTGGATTCCAAGCAAAACACAGCACTGAGACCGCCCTCATCGCAGCAACAGACGACATTCGAACTCTACTGGACAATGGAGACACAGTCGCCCTCATCCTCCTCGACCTCTCTGCAGCATTCGATACAGTCTGCCACAGCACCCTTCTACAGCGCCTCAGAAACATCGGAATACAAGAAAAAGCACTTGAATGGATCACCTCCTTCCTCTCCGGAAGAACACAGAGAGTCCGCCTCCCACCATTCAAGTCCGAGGCCACTGAAGTCATCTGTGGCATACCACAAGGATCCTCACTCAGTCCCACCCTCTTCAACGTATACATGAGCCCCCTCGCGGCCATCGCACGCCAACACAACCTCAACATCATCTCCTACGCGGATGACACCCAACTGATCTTATCACTCACCAAAGACCCCAACACCGCCAAAACTAACCTACACGAAGGAATGAAAGAAGTTGCCGAATGGATGAAACAAAGCCGTCTGAAACTGAACTCAGACAAAACAGAAGTCCTCATCTTAGGTACATCCCCCTCTGCTTGGGACGACTCCTGGTGGCCGGAAGCCCTCGGAAAAGCACCCATCCCGACAGACCACGCACGGAACCTTGGCGTCATCCTGGATTCTTCACTCTCAATGAACAGACAAGTTAACGCCGTATCCTCTTCCTGCTTCAACATTCTTCGCATGCTCAGAAAAACATTTCGCTGGATCCCCCCCGAAACAAGGAAAACAGTCACCCACGCTCTGGTCACGAGCCGACTGGACTACGGAAACACCCTCTACGCAGGTACCACCGCTAAACTCCAGAAGAAACTCCAACGAATCCAAAACGCCTCAGCCAGGCTCATACTAGACATCCCACGCAACGAACACATCTCTGGTCACCTTAAAGACCTCCACTGGCTACCCGTCAATAAGAGGATCACCTTCCGACTGCTTACCCACGCACACAAATCACTCTACGACATCGGACCAGATTGCCTCAACTCTCGACTGTCCTTCTACACCCCCTCCCGCCAACTACGTTCTTCCAGCCAAGCCCTCGCCACTGTACCTCGCATCAACAAGACCACCATGGGAGTCAGATCCTTTTCATACCTGGCTGCTAAAACATGGAACTCACTCCCCGCTTACCTTCGCCTCACCCAGAACAACCTAGCGTTCAGAAAGCAGCTTAAAACGTGGATATTTGACAAATAATCCTCCTCCCATTCCTAAGCGCCTTGAAACCCTCTGGGTATGTAGTGCGCTATACAAATTTTATGACTTGACTTGACTTGACTACTGAATTATCTTTTTGTATGTTTCAGGATCTCACCCCTGAAGAAGGGTACCTATTGGTCCCGAAATGCATTGGGCATCGTGTTTCAAGAAAATCAACTTATATTAATTGATGTATTATCCTACATTATGGTTTCTGAAATTATTAGAAATATGTAAATAGATTATATGTGGTGTAGAAAGTCTCATCCCCAGGCAACATATGTTGATTGTTCTATAGGTAAAACATATGTACACTAGGATACATGAGTACAATGTATTAATGTATACAAGCTGGATAAAAGTCCTATGAATATGAATTAAATAATAGAATGAGAAATCATATACTGCTTACTTTTTGATGAATTTAATTACCAGTTTCTCTTAAATTGTTGGAAAATGTTTTTTTCCCGTAGGAACAGTGCGCACTACAAGTAGGTTTTTTTCCTACTTAGTCATTTGTCATCGAAAATAAACACACAGAGATGTCAATATTCTGCAGTTCCACCAAATGAACACCAAGGATTGCTGGTAACTCGCACCGTCGTATATTCCAAATATGAAACTGCTAACTCACAGACTCCTTCAGGACTCCGGCCGTGTGAGTTGCGTTTTATTGTTAATTCACCGATCAGAAATACAATTCTCTCTTGACAAAACACCTCAAAATGCTTTTTCATTAATAGACTAACACGAAATGGCTCCGGCTTACTTTTCAACCTTTACCAAGATGGCCACTACTTCTTATATGAGATCGTGTCACTTGACGTAAATGACTTTAGCCAATGAACTAGGCTTAAACGAAATGTCTCCGGTTCACTTTTCAACTTTCCCCAAAATGGCCTCTACGTCGTACGTGAAACCACGTCACTTGACGTGAATGACCTTAGCCAATGAACGACGTTTAAGATACACATCCAAGATGGCGTTGAAACATAAGCTAACACGCCAACCTCAGTTAGTCCCGTGACGTAGTGTAACTTAACGTGCTCCGCTGCTGCAAAATGATTAAGACACGGTACCTCAAGACTCTGCTCCGGCGGGTGGATATAGAAGATTTATGCGGAGTTTCACTCAGACGCTACTTCTACCCTGCGCCTGCACTTGACGAGGTAAGTTTTTTCTGATGCTTTCCAGAAGTGTTTCTTTCTTCCTTCTGTTGCGATAGGTTCGGCAGACCTGCGATCGTCGCTACAGAAAATTTAGTCATTTGATGACACAGGATAAAAGTTGCTTGAAATTTATTTGTAATACAAGCAGGTGCTGCGCAGCAGCAAGCTAACACAGGTAACAGGAGCCAACTGACAAACCATTTAAATGAACACTCCAAATGGAATGCTTATGACATAACGCCACAGCACCAGCATTCCAACACTAGAAAGGAGAATACTACACACTCTTAACCAAAATGTTCCTAGTCAGGCTTCCTAGCCCATTGTGATCAATTTGTTATCACTATAGAGCTTCATCACCAGGCCCAACAGGGCTCCCGATATCTTCCACTTCTGAAGTTTACGCCAAAGTGTGTCTCTGTTCACCCTGTTGAAAGCCGCTCATCAAACCAGCAGCAAAGGCCACCTACCCACTATTGACTTCCTTGCGATTCCCCACAGCGTGTTACAGTGGTCCATCATAAAATGCTTTCGCCTAAAACCTCCTTGCTCCACTGAGATCAATGCAGTATCAAAAGCCCAGACCACTAGATGTTTTAGCAAAGTTTGGGCATAGAGTTTATAGATGGGATATCTAAAATAGAACGCAGATGGTAATTAGCTGGCTGATTCATTTTGCCTTTTATATGAATGAGCTTCTGTATAGCTGCTTTCCAAGAATTTAAGAAGGAACCAGTCAGTGTTACCAATTGAAAGAACCTGCTGAATATGAAGCCCCAATTTCTTGGATCTTTAAAAAAAGGCCATCCTTCTACCCTCCTGATATTCGTCAAACCAGGAATTCCCCTTGGCTGTTAAGCAATTAGTTATATGTGGACCCACTTTTGCTAGCGGAAACTGGGCTAGTAATTGCTTTGTTAGCCTACGAAACCAATCCAGTGCGTCTTGGCCCGCTTCTGAATAATTTGACTAAAGAAAGATATTGCAATAGTTAATCTGAACTCTAATTTTCTTGTGGCAAACGACCTCAAAGGAAGTGGTGGCAATTGGACGTGGTGAAAAAGCCTACTTAAACTCCAAGCTAAGGGCAAAATCATCACTGAGCCCAGATCTAGGACTCTGCCGATGGAACTGGTAAACTGGAACCATCACATAATCATTCGGCAATTTACTACTACCATATATATATATATATTTTTTTTTTTTTACATTTTTTTATTATAATCAAGGCACAAATCAATTAGACAGTACGTACATACATTGCATTCCGACATCAACAGTTTTATGACATTTTGCATAGTGATAGTGCTCACAGTATAGCAAATGACAGTATCCCACACATTAATCTTGCGTCTCCCCGCCATTTTCTTCATCAGAACCCTCATTCGCCTGTACCCTGGTTGGCTCACAGATGTAGCCCCAGAATTTATTCCAGACCCCCCAAACTCTACTCCACTTTTGAGGACAGCCTCGATTGATGAACAACGCCTTCTCGGCCACCATAGCTGTGTCCATATCTTTGCACCACACGGCAAGTGTTGGTGACTCTTCCGAGCCCCACTTTTGTGCGATGTTGCGCTTTGCAACCATTTTCCCCAGTGTGGCCCAAACCGTTGCTGGGCGAGTAAGATCATTCGGTTCCCAAACATTTAGCAAACATCTCTTGGGTTCCGGCACTAGTGACACTTCCTCTGCTTGCGGTATTGTTCTCATCAATTTAACTCAATACTCCATGATCTTCGGACATTGCCACACGGTATGGTAAAATGTACCCTCCTGCCTGCATCGCCCCAAGCAGTACGGGTGCGATGTTGTCCCTATTCTACAAAGGGTGAGCCTAGTATAGTAGGTTCTATGTAGTATTTTGAGTTGCACTAGTTTGAATTTTGAGAGTATTCCCACCTCCCGCGGGGATGCCAGTGCCTCCTGCCATTCGGAGTTGTCGAATTCCCCCACATCTCGGGACCATTTTCCCCTGAGTGCCACATGAGGGTCAGGTAAGTTGTTGACTCATTTTTGGTAGGTGAGGGAAGTAGGCCATTTATGCATGCAGTCCGTCAGCAGCCTATCCTTTAAGGGGGTGGCCTCTGGGACTTCGGTACTGGGTGGTATGGCTGCTTGTAGTGCGTGTTTTAACCGCATATATCGAAATATTTCAGAGGGCGCTAGCTCGTACTGTGTTTTAAGACGTTCGAATGCGATTACTTCCCCTTTGTTTCACATGTCACCCACCGTGGATATACTGATTGCGTCCCACTGAGCAAATCCCTTACAATTACTAAGTCTACCCAATCGCTCTGTATCCCACAGAGGAGTAAGTTGGGTCATAACTCCTTGCCATCTTAATTTAGTATGTGCCTCGTGCCAGACGTTGGTCATCTGCTTTGCGCGCCCTAGAACTGTGGGGGCTTGCTTCTTATTATAAAGGGCAGACATTATGCCTTCTGCCCCTAATCTGTGTCTCTCTGCTTTGAATGCGGGGTCCGTTTGCGGGCCGTGTATCCATTGATTAATGACCTTCAGCTGTGCTGCCCAATAGTATAATTGTATTACTACCATATTTAAAGGTTTTCCCTGCTGGGATATCATCATGGCACCTACCATTTACATTGATCAAGTTCAGTTCAGCTAAATACTGCAGAACCTTTGCATCTTCTTCCATAGCGCAATTCTTTTCATTACCTCATCAAACTCTTTAAAAACTGATTTTACACTAAAATCCCCGCTACCACCAACAAAGCATCTGGAAGTCACAAAACTCTTTTTTTTTTTACAACATTAACCAGATTCAGCGGCTCACACTCAATCAGAGGTCAGGTTGGAGGTACATACACATTTAAACATATCATTTTCTTAAACATCTTCATATTGGTGTGCAAGTTTATTAGGTAAGCAAGGATCAATATGCAAGTAGTCTGGAGCTTTGTTACCTTCCTCCCACAGCGGACTGAGACTAATGTGAACAATCCACCCACTGCTCTTCCTCATTACAAGGCCTTGGCATTTTTTACTATGGCAAACCCCTCCACTACGGGGCACTCCAACAGCCAGGTTTCCTGGAGGAACAAAATGGAATAATTTGTCAAGATCTCGCTATGATTATCCATTTCTTATAACTGTTTTGAAACCACGAATGTTCCATACCATGATATGCACTGGATGAGGATGCCCTATCTCCTACCAATCAATCTCATCTGCCAGTCTACGGTGGAAGGTAATGATCATGAGGCGTAACTCTCTCTTCTCAGGGGGATTAGCCCCCTGGCACTGCGACCATTTTCCCACTTTACCTCGTTGAACTGTCAAAAATGGGACATATTTTGATTTATTAATCCTAGAGCTCTATCAATGGAGAAAGTATAGTTACTATTCTTTTTTGCAAGCCATCATGTTCCCACCAACTCCTCCCAACACCTGATCTCTGTTTTACACCTAGATGCTGGCAAAATAAACCTGGTTCTGTTTAAGGGCCCGGGCAAAATAAACCTGGTTCTGTTTAAGGGCAAGGTTTCTGCTCCCTTTTTTATTAATAAAAAAGAAATCAGCAGAGTTGAGACCATTACTGGACCTCAGGAAACTCAACAAATTCCTAAGGAAACAAACATTCAGGATGATAACACTTGCTGATATCCTACAAAACCTCAACAGAGAAGACTTCATGACCTCACTTGATTCGGAAGATTTGTACGTCCACATTCCTATCCATCGAAACATCGAACATTTCTCACGTTCATGGTAGCTGGTACCCACTACCAATTTAAGGTCCGCCATTTTGGCCTCAAATCTACACCAAGAATATTTACCAAGTGCCTCGCCCTGGTAGCTGCAGCTCTGCGAACTCAAGGGCACCAGGTATTCCCCAACCTGGATGACTGGCTGCCGAAAGCGCCAATGGCACTGCAAGTCACCAAAACTACAGAGGCTTGTCTACAGCTGTTCTGCAGTCTAGGATTGACTGTGACTCAAGACAAGTCATCACTTGTTCCCTGCCAGACCATATCCTGCCTGGGCTCTAGGCTAGACACCGTCCAGTGCAAAGCATTCATCTGGGCCGCACAACAACTCTGTCTGCAGAAGCTAGCTCTGGCCATGTCAGGAAAACGGTTTGTTTCTGTAAGGAAGTACAAATTGCTCTTTGGCGTGTGCTCATCAGCAATAGACCTCATCCCGTTAGCCAGGCTAAGGATGAGACCTCTACAGGAAGTCAATGTCAATGGTTGCAGGTATTGGGATCCTTCGAAGACACTAGGTGTCACTCTGGGCATGAAGGAAGCCCAACAATGATAGTAACACCAGCCAAATCTCTCGAAAGGTGTTACTTTTCTCCAATTAATCCCAGATTTCATTTTAACAACGGATGCTTTCATGGATGGCTGTGGAGGCCACTTTCAAGATCTTCAGATTCAGGGCAAGTGGTCCAGTGCTCAAAAACTGAAACACATCAACAGTCTAGAGCTCGAGGCCATATTTCTCTCCCTTCAAGCATTCTTATCAAGCATTCCATATTCCTCCATGCTGGTTTGTACAAACAATACGACCAGCATGTATTATATCAACAAGCAGGGAGGAATCAGGTCCCTCACACTATTGCAAGAAGCGCAGAAACTGTGGGATTGGACAACGGAACATGGCATATTTCTCAAGGCCGAACACATGCCTTGTCTGCATAACACCCTAGAGAATGCCCTCAACAGAGCAAAAAATTGTTGCGACGAAAGGGAACTGAATCAACAGCAACTGGACAGAGTGTTTGCACTGTGGGAAAAACCGTCACTAGACCTCTTCGCCAAAAAGGACAATGCCAAATGGCAGTCCTATGCCAGCAGATTCCCTCTCCAGGGATCAAGGGGGAATGCCCTTTCGATGCGATGGTCAGGGATATATGCCTATTCTTTTTTCTCCATCCCAATTATTCCCAGGGTACTTACCTAAATAAAAGCGGAGCGCTGCCGTCTGATACTGATATCGCCCAGAAGGCACAGACTTACATGCCTGAGTTCTTGGAGTTCAGGGAGATTAAGATTTCACAGGAATGCAGGGATATCCTTGCAAAGTCTAGAGCTGAAAGTACTAACAAAATTTACAGGCTACTGGTGGCAGCAAAACAAATAAAATCCGTTTCAAGTATCCCTAGAACAGATTTTGCGATATCTCCTCTCCTTAGCAAAATCAGGTCTCACGTTTGCCTCAGTAAAAGTGCACCTTACCTTGATCTCTCGGTAAAATGATTTTATCAACTTCCTTCCCTCTGTGCTACTAGTCTGGCAAATCAATTTATAAAAAGGTATTTTCCGGGCTTTTCCTCCTGTGCTTGCACCCTTTCCAGTATGGAAACTCAATATAGTTCTCTAACAATTGTTGAAACAGCCATTTGAGCCGATTCACAGAGCTGAATTAAATTATCTGACATGGAAGGTTGCTCTCCTCCTTGCTCTCACTTCCTCTAGGAGGGTTAGTGAAATACAGGCTTTCACTATCAAGAAACCATTTCTTCAGTTCACAGAGGATTTTGCAACTGCCTGGAGTCTGCGCAGCGTGCAGATGCAACTGCATGCAAGACAGTACTTCGTCATCTGTTTAGCTGAGGGGAGCCTCTTTCTGGGAAGAAGGATTTTGATATACATAGTTATATATAGTTATACAACGCAGAAACCACTTAAGGGGAAGAATTGGCTTAAACATAGTACAGATTCCAGCATGTTTTGAGTGTAAAACTCACCTGTGAGTCCCACTGGAGGGCAATAGAATTGATCAACATGCAGTTAAAGATGTGTTTGAGAGTGTCTGCAAGGTTTCAAACTGACTATGATTAATGAGCTGGAGGGTCCGAAACAAGTCAGGTACAGAAAATTATTGGAAATGCAAAATGCCAGTTTCCCACTAAATAAAGAATTTGGAGATTTAACTGCTGCTGAGTGTGTCCTTATTTCAGGACTAAGTGGAATACATATATATATATATTTTCACAAAGTTGGCCGGTCTCCCTGCCTCAGTACGACGGCGGCCTCAAGCGAGGAGGCGATCCTCAAAATACTGTTTGCGCGGATTTTTTCAATAAAGCAAGCTTGAGCCCAAATCCTTCGTGCGTGGTACATTTATTCAAATAAGATTGCCAAAACAACCCGACGCGTTTCGGTGCAGCCGCAGCTTGGTGACCAAGGTGCGGCTGCACCGAAACACGTCGGGTTGTTGTAAATCAACGGCGATTAGGTTAAGCATTAGCAGAAGACATGCTTTATTTGACCATTATCGTATCAAATGTGCCGACTCCATTTTGTATTTTCAACAGCCATTTTGTATGCCATACATTGCCATGTGCTTGTTATGTGCTTTGTCCTACCTTCTTGTTAACTGGGCCTGAAGACTGCCCGGCAACAGGCTATATTTCCCGCTTCCAGCATGTCCAGACATGCGCAGTAGGGTCAATGACCATTACTAATTGGTTCCAGACAGGAATGTGTTTACCAGTTGTCGAAGACTGTTAACTCCGCCCATCTATCGATTGTGCCTTCCAATATGTCCTTGTATGGTCATAAAACTGCTCTTGTCTTCTGTACCGCCTTCTTTTGAGCCCCCTCATTGTGTATAAAAGGGGCCATGTGCTTTAGTTCGGTGTGCTACTCGATACAATACTGAAGGGTGTTGTGTGGACTGTAGTACCACCTTTAAAGGTTTAATAAACTTTGCTTTTGTATTTTCCAGTTTCATTGCCAACTTCTTCCTAAGGTCTGAGGACTCTGTGCAGAGAAGAGCGAACCCCTTGCACTACGTAGGCCTAGCTGAGGCTTGCTTACAACAGGGTGGTTTTGGCAATCTTGTTTGAATAAATTTACCACACACTAAGGATTTGGGCTCAAGCTTGCTTTTTTGAAAAAATCTGTGCAAACTATATATATATATATATATATATATATATATATATATATCAAGCTCCAAACTTCGAAAGAAGAGATGGCACTCGTGAGTGAGGAGAATAACCCGTTTTTATTCTCGGTTGATGATAAAGGCGTTTGCCGAAACGCGTTGGTTGTTCCAGTAACCCGAGAATAAAAATGGGTTATCCTCCTCACTCGTGAGTGCCGTCTCTTCTTTTGAAGTTTGAAGCTTGATGTTCGTCGCGGTTCCACCACCACGGATCCAGACAGGCACCCACCCAGGAGTGCTCAGCATTTATGGTGCACTCGGAGCTCGAATATATAAATATATATATATATATATATATATATATACACATATCAATCAAAAAACCTCTTCCAGCAGGATACCAAGCAGTACCCCCAAGGGAGAAACGGACACTCCAATCAGGATTTCGCTTTCGCAGAATTCTTTTATTGCATTAACAAGTGAATCGTGAAGGCCTCAATCTGACGCGTTTTGGCGAACCCAGTCGCCTTGCTTACCAGATAAAAGTGAATGAATCCAAACAGTTATTTAAAACAGATCACCACCAATCAAAATCACAGCTGTCATGTGACCTTTGATAAACATGGATAACAGACCTACAACCCTGGGTTAAATAGTAGCAGGCAGACTATGATGTACGAATCCATTTTTAAACAAAAACAATCACATGATATTTGACAATTTGTAAATGCTCCTGCTTTACATTGTCTAATTGCCATATAAGTATCTAACTGTATCAATACTTTAAAGTAACACCAACATGTCGTAGCCGAAATCAATTACACAATTTAAGATTGCTATATATAGAAAATCACATTTCAAACTTCAACACATTGTACTTATAATATGTATAAATCACTGCATAATACAGATCATTTGAAATGTTATTAAATCTATAAAATCGGCCATTAACTAAGTCGTTTGACTTCTATGCAATTATCAAGTCAATTTGTGATTTTATTTATATGTCTGCAATATACCCATGACGGACTAAAGTGCCAAATGTGAAAGTGCTCTAAAATAAAGTGCTCATATATTCCCAGCCGGGAAATAATAGTTCTCTACCAGAACTGTTTTGATCAAGTGGGACATAGGCAGCAGGGAATGTTTATATATAAGTTCCTGAATTGGTCCCTAGAAATAATTCTAATCATAACTATTATTGGTTCAGACAGCCGTCTGTATCCTATTGTTATCACAAGTGGACCAATAATCCAGAGCGAAGAAGGAAATTTCATTAATAAATTCCAGTATAATACCCATAGGTCAAAAGACTCAGAGAAATTTAGATCATATCTGATCAAATTGTGCCAATAAATAATGTAAAACCATAAATTCATAAAAACAAATTCATGATCAAACAAATAGATACAGGACGCCAGATGGAGACATAAAACTAAACCCAGAACAAATATCTTAAAATTCCAGAACAAAAATATTTTTCTTATGTAAAAAAGTGATTAAGTTTCAACATAGAAGTTGCTAATATAGTACCCAATCATAAACAAATGAAAAAGCCAATTCTACTACTTGAAGGGATCATCTGTAGCTTACAGGTAGTGATGGACATCCTCACAAATGTTCAGTCCTCTGGGAGCCTTAGTGTCAAGCTCCAAGATATATTTGGTTTCTAGTTGCCTAAGCAACTTCCTCTTTTATTAGGGGGAATACTATTGATTACAAAGTATTGTAAGACATTGAGGTTGTTATCATGTTCTGTCTTAACATGCCTTGCAACCGGATAGGAGGGGGCTGAGTTCACAGTTGCTCTCAAGTATTGTAATATACGTGCGTGTACCTGGAGTTTCGTACTCCCCACATATGGGAGACCGCATATGCAAGAGAGAACGTACACGGCATATTCAGTTTTACTTGTAAAATGCCCTTGTATCTTCATTAACTCATCAGAAAATGCATTCTTGTAAGAGGCGGTTTTGCTTCCAAATTTACAGGCTCTGCACGTACTACACTTAAAAAAAACCCTCTTAGGTGAAAGCCATATATCTTTATTGTACAATTCAGGACTCGTTTTGACCAGATCACTTCTCATAGAGCGCGCCTTACGGTAAGTAAAATTGGGTTTAGAAGGTAAAACCATATTAAGCACTCCATCAGTTAAAACTATTGGCCATTGAGAATTGATGATCTTCCTTATGACATTGGATTGCCTACTGTAGGTGGAAATAAACCTACATGTAGTTTTGGGTGTGTTAGTCCCTGGAACGGTATTATCAGTTATTGCAGATACATTGGTACCAGTGCCACTAATGCAATCCTTCTTTTTCAATAATGATGATCTTTCTTTAGCATTTGCCTTTTGCATTGCTAGCTCTAACTTGCGTGCATTGTACCCTTGTTCCAATAGCCTACATTTTGCTTTTTCTTGGGACTCTTTTAGGACCTTGTCTGTACTATATGCCCTACGTATTCGCAAAGACTCGCCATAAGGAAGACCGGCTATAGTGTGATGCGGGTGGAAACTAGATGCATGGAATAATGTATTGCTCGCCGTGGGCTTCTGATACAAACTAGTTTCTATGCGGCCATTCTGGACAACAATTTGTATATCAAGAAAATTGGTGGAGACTGCACTGATATTGGAAGTGAAATTGAGGTTCAACTCATTGGTGTTTATGACCTCAACGAACCTATTTGCTTCTTGTTCACATCCCTTCCACACAATACAAACGTCATCAATATAACCCCACATATGCATCACATGCAAATCATAAAGTGCCCTGTGCTCTTGGCGGAGGACATGCTCCTCCCACCTGCCTACATGTAAACATGCATAGCAGGGGGAGATTCATGCCCCCATAGCCACACCTTGTTTCTGCTTGTCAATTTTGCCATCAAACATGAAAACATTTTTAAATAAACGTTTCTTGATCATCTCCAAAAGCATCTTGTTGTGTCTATACATTCCTACGTCTCTTTTTTGTAGAAAATATTCTGTGGCTTGGAGACCATCATCATGTTTGATGCTGGTATACAGTGAGGCTATATCAAGTGTTAAAAGCATAAAATCCTCACTCCATTGCACAGCACTAAATTTAGGTAAAAAGTCTCTGGAATCCTGTAAAAACGTTGTTAAAGTGCTGACAAATTCCTGTAGGTAGAAATCTACATTCTTAGATGTGTTTTCAAAAGTACTATTAACCCATTCCCAGCGTCGAACGTTCAGCGCCCAGTGCTGAACGTTCGGAGAACGAATGCTGACCCGACGGCCAACGGTCGTGCGCAGCACTGGGGAGGTAGCGCTCGTGACGACCGTTGGCCGTCGGCAGCAATTAAAGGGTTCCTTGAAGTGGATAGAGGCCTTTAGGGACCTTCGGAATCAAATAAAAGGTGGGTAAAACAGGATGCTCTTTATATAAAAATGTATATTCATCTTTAGTCATTAAACCCTCCCTTTGCCATCTTACAAGGTCACCTTTGAAGTCATTGTTAATTTTAGGTACTTTCACACCATTGCTGAACTCATAACAATCGGAATCATCTAATTGTCTGAATGCCTCCGATCTATATAGTTCCTTGTCCCACAGTACTATATTTCCTCCTTTGTCAGCATTGTTAATGACCAATGTATCATTCTCCTTAAGTTCCTTAATTAATTGAAAATATTCCTGCTCCTTACCCTTGGTCTTCGTCTTGGATTTGCACGTGTTCTTGTACAAAGATTTGAGTTCATCTGTAACTCGCTCATGGAAAATGTCAAGGGCATCTCTAGGCATGATTGGCACAAATGTAGAAGGCGCTCTGAATGGATTATTGCCTGATAAAGAAACATTGATGCTTTCCCGCTGGGCTACCACTTGCGATGCAAATGTTCCAGTTGCCGTAGTATCATGCAGCAATGAATGCAAGGTTGTCAAAACCGGAATATCACCCGCCACCAATGTCTCCTTTGAAATTTGCACTGCTGTGCCAGTCTTTAGTCTAGATGAGCCCTGGTTTTTAATCATAAAATACTTTTTTAATTTCAGCTTGCGGATAAGTTTATACACATCTACTCATGTTTGAACGAATCCGAAGTTACTTTCCGGGCAAAAGCTTAGCCCCAAGGCTAACAGTTGTTGTTCTGCCTCATTTAACTCCGTGTCCGTCAAATTAATGATGGTGTTATCATGTAGACTTGTTATTTGCGCCAATTGTTTCTCTTCGGTTTGCCCCTGCCGGTTGCGCCTTGCGCATTTCCTCCTTTCTTTCCTCCGTCGATTCCTTTCTTTATTTGAGACCCCTGATGGTTCCTCGGTTGTAAGGAGTGTAGTCTCTGTTGCCTGATAAAATCCAACTCGTCAGCATACGTATTGTTTTGTTTTGTTTTGCATTGACTGTTTTACAGGACTTCATGCTATTTTTAAACCTCGTGGGAAGTTTCACTTAGTATACGTATAGGATTCTAAAAGAAAAAAAAGTTCACATATACAAGTACGTTTGTGTGTCTTCTCTAAAAATATATATATATGTATATGTGTGTGTGTGTGTGTGTATATATATATATCGAACTCCACAGTCCTGCAGTACAAGGATCCAACCGAACACCAGCACAAGCAGGTACAGACCACAGCGATGGATGAAAAAAAGGGTGCTTTATTCCAAGATGGGTAGCAGCATGACGCGTTTCGTCCGGACTTGATTACATGACATACCCAGAGACATGTGTGGTTTAAATACTGTGCACATCTTTCGTAACTCCACCTCCTACCCCTCATAGAAATTGAAAACATACTTATTTGTTTTACCACAGTCTTTTTTCTTACATATATGCGCGACCAAACAATAATCTCATCAATTAGTTAGTGAAATTATAATTCTGACAATAAATCTTGCTGCTAATCCAGAGACAATTCAGCATTTATGTGCATCCTGGAATAATGATTATCTTTATACAGCCCCAAAACAACCATCAAAGAGCCGAACTTTTTATAACAGTTCCAACAATTGAGGGCAAGTGCCCTAAGAAGAACATATGGTATAATATGTAGTCAAAGAGGATTAAAAAAAGAGGTGATAGAAAGATGTTACATACAATATTTTAGAAAAAAGCCACACAATATATAAAGAGTGCTAAAAGTGATGATTGTGCATACTCATACAGAATGTTTAGTGAGCAAAAATACTAAGAACTTAATTGGTATTAGCAGCATAAGTGTCATAATGTGCAAAGTGCCAAGTGCAATAAAGTGCAAAGTGATATAAACACGGCTAATTCATCAGTTATACAAATGGCAGCAGGAAAGTTTATCGGATAAGGTGCAAACAGTGATGTCTGGTAACAGACCCTACCAGGCAATTCAATTCAAATAATTTAAATACTACCACAAAGATTGTAAAAAATTCATTTGGCAATGTATGGTTGTTAACTATTCTTAAAGAACATGGTATTTCCATTTAATTTCTGATCATTAACAACCCCTTCCAAAAGTCAATAATATCCTCAGCGCACAAAAATTCGGTAAGACCATAACATCGGTAAAACCAAATTAAAAAACACGCTAATAGCAACATATTGATAAAAGCCCAAACCTAAAAGCTATTTAATACTGTTGCATAAAGATGAAGCTCATCATACCGGACCTTCAATATATATATATATATGTATTCCAATGTGGCCCCGGTAAGGACTCACGAGCGCTCTTTGGGCGGTGCGTTCAGAGTGCAGCAGAGCCAAGCTGCAATTAATCGATTCCAATTCCGCCAAGGCAGTAACTCGCGCACACTTTCTTTAAAAAACAATCACCAAATCCGTGCGATCTTCGGTCTCCAAACATGAAGGCGTTTTGCTCCAAACATAATTGGACAATGCTGTTGCCAAACACATGGAAAAGGCACATGGAGGCAATTGGAAAGATTTAAATTTTTATGCGGTAGAAACAGTGGGAAATCATCCACGCGGTGGTGACCGCGAAAAGGTTCTTAGACAGAAGGAGTTTAAGCATATCCTGAACTTCCGATCTCTGACCATGCATGGACTCAACCAGGATGAGGAACTGCATTACCACCTTTGAATCACCCCCAAAGAACCATTGTAATTGCCATGATAAAGAAGAAAAATTCTCTGCCCACCAAGGAACTGTATTGATTTTAATCATTGTAATTTTCTTAATTAATTTTCACTTTAGTCACTTTGTGTGTAGATTTTAGTAGGGATGAAGAGCAGCATAAAAATACATGAAACAGAAGTATGAATATGTGAACTGGTAGAATCATGCGACCGAGAACATTACCCACCAGAGGGTAAAATATGGTGATAGAAATGAGAAACAAAATGTTTAAAATTATGAAAACCCACTGGAGGGGGTAAATGATCACATGGTTCAAGCATATGTAATGAAGGGAGCTATCAGTGAAATCAAGTTGTATATTATTCATGATTGAAATCGTATTGAAAAATAATTATCGCTACAAGTGCCATAATGCTTTGCCACAACCCGAAAAGGAAATGATGTCACTTTCTTTGACCCCTTTTTTTTTATTTTTCACTTTATTTAAAATGGCGGTATATTCTAACAGCTGAAACTAGTCTCGTGAACAAGGTCTCTGCGAGACCGAAACGCGTCGAGTGATGTGACTGAAAATAGCTGTGATGAAATAAAAACAACGAAGATCGCACAGATTTGGTGATCGTTTTTTAAAGAAAGCCTGAGTGTGCGCGAGTTACTGCCTTGGCGGAATTGGAATCCATATATGTCTTACATATATCCATATATATGTAAGAGATATTTTAACTTTACAGAAACATACAGTCATAGGATAATGTCATCAGTGATGTCATTTGAGTTGTCATCAGGGATGTCATCAGTGATGTCACTGACCATGTCATGAATGATGTAATATGTGACATCATCAGCAGTGGATTGCGGGTGCGCGCTATATTGTTAGTGCAACTAACTATATATGGAATTTCAATGGTTTTGTGTGAGTAAAATAAGGTTTTGTAAATGCTAATTCCTAACTATATATGATCTATAACCCATGGTTTTTTCAGTGAATTTTCAAGGTTTTGTAAATGCTAATTCCTAACTATATATGGTCTATAACCTATGGTTTTTTCAGTGAATTTCAATGGTTTTTTAATAGCAAATATCAAAAGCTGTAAAATGTCAAGTACGTGGTAGGTAAAAACATTTTCGTGTCTATGCACGCTGATGTGCTTTGAACGCTGCCCCCCCCCTCTTTTCTTTTAGGAGTATTCTCTCTTTGCAGATAGTGAAGGGTAGGTAACGCATGCCTTTGCCCCCGTTGTAATCCGTCGTGCCTGCTTCCCTCTCCATTTGATTAATTGTTATCCAAGCATTTACTGTTTTGGAATTGGTTCTTTTTGGTTCATTCTCTATTTACAAACAAGCATAGAGTCGCAATACTCTGTTTAGTCTTTGCAGATAGTGAAAAATCGTTAGAAAAAACAAAAGGAATCAAGCAAAATCAGTAGGCCACTAATGGGATCTCTTTTTGACCTCGCTAAAATAGAAACATTAGGAACAACCCCTCATGAGAAATATGAAACTAGTGAGAGGAACTGAGCTCGACGCCATGATGGCTGCAAGACAGCTCGGCTCCGCCGCCCATCCCGCCCAAAACAACGACAAACCCTATGCAAATATTATAAATATATACAACACACCAGCAAAGTAACGGGGTAAAACGTTTTATTAAATAACTATTTACATGGCAGCCTGCTGCAACATCGATCCAAATGCATGCCGCCGTTCCCGGGATTTCTCCCCGACTACTCTGCGGCCTACGAGATGGAGAGGCCGGGGCGTTGACTAGGCGGGGCCTCCGGCCGCAACCACAGCGCCAACGATCGCTGCTGACGGAGGGAAGCCTTGCCGGTGACAGCCACTGATCTGAAGAACCGCTGCCTGCGGTGCCTCCCTGAGCCATTTGACGGAGGCCCCCGAGGGGAGGTGTGCTGGCGCGGACTCGGAGGGGGCGCTTGACTCCTGCCCCCTCCCCAAGTCTTGTTGCCCTGGTTTAGCCTGAGATCGCCCCCGACATAGGCGGTCGGCTCCCGGGGTCAGGCGGAATGAAATGAAATGAATGAAATGAAATGAAATATAATTTATAAACGCGCTACTATGCCCAGTGGGCGTCAAGGCGCCTAACTCAAACTTAGCTGCGGGCAGACAGAGACAGGAGCTCACTGATAGGCTTTGATAAAACACCAAGTTTTCAGAGCTTTCTTAAAAAGATCAAGTGAGGGCTGTTGTCTGGAACTTGTTGCCTTTTGGTGACTCTTCCATTCTGGACCTTGTCCCACAATCCGTTTGACCTGAAGACACGTCCTGCGGTGCCCTGGTCCAGCCATCACATATACCTGCGCCAGGAGACGGTGTGGGGTGCACTGGAAGGGAGAGGTGGCGCGAATGAGCCTCCCCAGGTGGAGGTTTCTCAGCTACACCCCAGCGCTTCACTCGGCCACCTGAGTTGCGCCCGCTCCTGCGGCACAGGGCCTCGCTCGGCCAGCTGAATTGCGCCTGCTCTTGTTATTACAGCGTCTCACCCGCCATCCGGATGAATTGCACCCACTCTTGCGGTACAGCGACAGGCGGCTGCCACAGAGCTCAGGAAATGGCAGTCGGATCCACAGACTTGGGCCTGGCCTGCAAGGATGGCTCTGGGCAACCCTGGAACTCGGACGCTTGACTGCTAAGGCATGGGCCCCATTCCCAAAAGCGTCCCCTCAGCCTTGAAGATTCTACAAGAGTCACCGGGGCCCCCGACTCCCGCAGACTTCCGGTGGGGAGCGACTGCCATGATTGCTCGCGGAATGGCCACGACGTAGCCACGGAATGCTCTCATGCTGACGCCAGCTTCAGTCTGAAGCATCCAGAAACACTGTAGACTACCAATTCGATCAGTTCTGGTGGAGCCCCAACGTGACCCGGTAGAGAAGAACTTGCCCTCCCCTCTTTGACTGATGGTTCTTGTTGCCTGTCCCTTCTGTTATATGACGCGCCGCGTTAGCGCACCCGGAAGTGCTCCGGTGCGCGAGGCGCGAAGCGCAGCTTCCTGGAAGCGATCCGGGGCGCGGCGCGGAGCGCGTAACGTAAGCATAACAGGTCATGTGACTTGTTAATAAAACTTTTCATTGGTTCATTTCACTTTTGGGTTCCTAATGATGTAAGACTAGGTCATGTGACCTAAAAATAACACTTTTCATTGGTTGAGAACTATTTTTTGTCCCAAATGATGAAAACCCCTCCTTGTTTCCTCACTCTGACTTTCATCTTTGTGAGAGGAAGACCTTTTTTCATCACTTAGCAATAGCAAGTATTGTAGCTTCAGCTGGTGCATCCCCACCACCACCTCCTAGGAAGAGAGTACCACCTCCTCAGGTGGTGGTTGAGCAAGAGGTGCCCCCCCCCACACCTTCTTGTTGCCTGATTCGGCCAGCTCAATCGATCGAGCATGAGACTCTGTTGTGATATGAAGAACCGCTGCCTGCGGTGCCTCACTGAGCCGCTTGACGGAGGCCCCCGAGGGGCGGTGTGTTGGCGCGGACTGGGAGGGGGCGCTTGGCTCCTGCCCCCTCCCCAAGTCTTGCTCGGCCAGCTGAGTTGCGACCACTCTTGCAGCCTACGACATGGAGAGGCCGGGGCGTTGACTAGGCGGGGCCTCCGGCCGCAACCACAGCGCCAACGATTGCTGCTGACGGAGGGGAGCCTTGCCGATGAGAGCCACTGATCTGAAGAACGGCTGCCTGCGGTGCCTCCCTGAACCGCTTGACGGAGGCCCCCCAGGGGCGGTGTGGTGGCGCGGACTGGGAGGGGGCGCTTAGCTCCTGCCCCCTCCCCAAATCTCTCTCAGCCAGCTGAGTTGCGCCTGCTCTTGCTATTACAGCGTCTCACCCGCCATCCGGCTAAATTTCACCCACTCTTGCGATACAGCGACTCTTCCATTCTGGACCTTGTCCCACAATCCGTTTGACCTGAAGACACGTCCTGCGGTGCCCTCGCAATGCGGCCTGGTCCCTGAATGTGTGCAGGGGGACGGTATTTCTCGCTCGGCCCGCAGAGTTGCGACCACTCTTGCGGCCTACGACATGGAGAGGCCGGGGCGTTGACTAGGCGGGGCCTCCGGCCGCAAACACAGCGCCAACGATTGCTGCTGACGGAGGGGAGCCTTGCCGGTGAGAGCCACTGATCTGAAGAACGGCTGCCTGCGGTGCCGCCCTGAACCACTTGACGGAGGCCCCCCAGGGGCGGTGTGGTGGCGCGGACTGGGAGGGGGCGCTTAGCTCCTGCCCCCTCCCCAAGTCTCTCTCAGCCAGCTGAGTTGCGCCTGCTCTTGCTATTACAGCGTCTCACCCGCCATCCGGCTAAATTTCACCCACTCTTGCGATACAGCGACTCTTCCATTCTGGACCTTGTCCCACAATCCGTTTGACCTGAAGACACGTCCTGCGGTGCCCTCGCAATGCGGCCTGAATGTGTGCAGGGGGACGGTATTTCTCGCTCGGCCAGCAGAGTTGCGACCACTCTTGCGGCCTACGACATGGAGAGGCCGGGGTGTTGACTAGGCGGGGCCTCCGGCCGCAACCACAGCGCCAACGATCGCTGCTAACGGAGGGGAGCCTTGCCGGTGAGAGCCACTGATCTGAAGAACAGCTGCCTGCGGTGCCTCCCTGAACCGCTTGACGGAGGCCCCCGAGGGGCGGTGTGGTAGCGCGGACTTGGAGGGGGCGCTTGGCTCCTGCCCCCTCCCCAAGTCTTGTTGCCCTGGTGTGGCCTGAGATCGCCCCCGACATAGGCGGCCGGCTCCCGGGGTCCGGCGGAACTTTTTGCCTTTTGGTGACTCTTCCATTCTGGACCTTGTCCCACAATCCGTTTGATCTGAAGACACGTCCTACGGCCTGGTCCCTGAATGTGTGCAAGGGGACGGTATTGATTGGATCAAGATGGCGGCTTCACACAAAGCTGACTCAAGTGTTGCTGCTGATGCTATGCAGACAAAAACTGGTTTTCAGTTTGTACATTCTTCAGGATTTTTCCATCCAAGGCTGGTTGAGAGTTTGTAGAACGATGGCTTCAGATTTTCAACATACTACTCTTCAACATTCTTCATAAATGTAATTCTGGTCCTGCCGCTACTTATTGGAGACATTAAACTATACTCTGGACCTGCCTGGCCTCGACCAAAATGGCGCCAGTATGGGAGCGACTTGCAACTCCTTATGACGTTCTAGTTACTTAGCCTTGATGTTATGGGGGATGTATGCGGTCTTTGTGCACATGGCGGGGAAGGGTACTGACTGGGAATACGGACAACCCTATTGATGTCGATTTTTCATTATTGATTATTGTATTAATAAAGCTTCGAAGTAATGTAACCCATGATACTCGCCCATGGTGTGCGTATGGACGATTTTATTGTAACTGATCCTGTTATACTTTCAATTAAAAAATCAACCTTCACTGATTCTACAACCGTTTATCACGTTTAGTTTTTTCATTTTTGATTATTGTATTGATAAAGCTTCGAAGTAATGTTACCCATGATACTCGCCCATGGTGTGCGTATGGACGATTTTATTGTAACTGATCCTGTTATACTTTCAATTAAAAAATCAACCTTCACTGATCCTGCAACCGTTTGTCACGTTTAGTTTTTTCAATTAAATGACTCGCTTGTTACATACTCCTATACCCCTGGCTTTTGAAAGACACCATCTTGTAGAATAAAGGGCTGCGTCAAGGGTGGTATTGCCCAGAATGTCTTGTTTTCTAGTGCTTGTAATAACGAAGCCAGAACTGCCGAAAGGGATTCTGGTCCTGCCGCTACTTATTGGAGACATTAAACTATACTCTGGACCTGCCTGGCCTCGACCAAAATGGCGCCAGTATGGGAGCGACTTGCATCTCCTTATGACGTTCTAGTTACTTAGCCTTGACGTTATGGGGGATGTATGCGGTCTTTGCGCACATGGCGGGCGGGGAAGGGTACTGACTGGGAATACGGACAACCCTATTGATGTCGATTTTTCATTATTGATTATTGTATTAATAAAGCTTCGAAGTAATGTAACCCATGATACTCGCCCATGGTGTGCGTATGGACGATTTTATTGTAACTGATCCTGTTATACTTTCAATTAAAAAATCAACCTTCACTGATCCTACAACCGTTTGTCACGTTTAGTTTTTCAATTAAATGGCTCGCTTGTTACATACTCCTATACCCCTGGCTTTTGAAAGACACCATCTTGAGGAATAAAGGGCTGCGTCAAGAGTGGTATTGCCCAGAATGTCTTGTATTCTAGTGCTCGTAATGACGAAGCCAGAACTGCCGAAAGGGATTCTGGTCCTGCCGCTACTTATTGGAGACATTGAAGTATACTCTGAACCTGCCTGGCCTCGGCCAAAATGGCACCAGTATGGGAGCGACTTGCAACTCCTTATGACGTTCAAATTACTTAGCCTTGACGTTATGGGGGATGTATGCGGTCTTTGTGCACATGGCGGGCGGGGAAGGGTACTGACTGTGAATACAGACAACCCTATTGATGTCGATTTTTTATTATTGATTATTGTATTAATAAAGCTTCGAAAAAATGTTACCCATGAAACTCGCCCATGGTGTGCGTATGGACGATTTTATTGTAACTGATCCTGTTATACTTTCAATTATAAAATCAACCTTCACTGATCCTGCAACCGTTTGTCACGTTTAGTTTTTTCAATTAAATGGCTCGCTTGTTACATACTCCTATACCCCTGGCTTTTGACCCTTTCCTACGCACGGTCTGTACTACCGCCCTCGGGCGATCTATGTAATGAACAGACTACCATTGCCGAAACACAAGGGAATGCATCTCCGAGAGATAAGTCAAGTACGTGGTAGATAAAAACATTTTCGTGTTTATGCACGCTGATGTGCTTTGAACGATGCCCCCCCCCTCCTCATCATTTAGATTACCACCGCCCATTGCACAAAAGCATACCGGGCGCTCCCCACGCAAAAAGCCTCCACATCAAACCTAGGGGGACAGGGAGGATCTACTATGCCCCCTTATGGTCATTTCCCCCTTCGTTTTGGCCTCCTCTTGTCTCTCGATCCTACCGAGAGACAAGATGGCGGCCGCTCCGGACTGTTTAAAATGTTGACAGACACCGGAGAGCCAATCAGCTTCGCTACGCGAAGTTCCGTTTCGCGTCAAGTACACGAACCAGAGCGCTACCCGGAGCGCTGTTACAGATATTTATATTTTTTTGAACGTTAATTTATCAAAATCCACTGGAGCACATATATTGAGACCTAGCAAAGGCACATCGGGCTAACAGTCCCTACAATTTTGCCAAGTTTCATGCAAATCCATTCAGCCGTTCGAGCTAAAAGTGAGGCCAACCGCCCTATGGAAATTAACATGGGAAAAACGCGTTTTGGGACCCCCCTTTTTTCTCGGCCCCCCCTTGACGAACCCCCCCCCCAAATTTTCAGGGGCTGCTCAGAAACAAAATGTGCCATTTTCCTGGAAATTTCAGCCAATTCCGTCCACAAACGCCAAAGTTATTAGACATAGAATTTTCAAAAATCCCATAGAGAAAAAATCCTAACTATATATACCTACTGGCGACCGCCAGGAGGTAACATATATATATATATGAAACGCGTCATGCAGGACTGCTTGGGTATTACTTTTTTGAAATAAAGAACACTTAACTTTTGCACGAAGCTTTGGGTCCGACTTGTTCGTTTTCCTGAGGAATGGAGGAATGATGCTGTGCGCATTAAACGATATCGGATTTCATATATATATATATATATATATATATACACTCTCATATTCCCATATAGCCTCGTATTCTGTATTCTGAATCTCAAACTGGATGTGGAACAACACTTGCAGTATTATAATGGTATATGGATATTTACAAATGTGTTTGTTTTCTATACAGGTTATGTGAAAATGTTTTAACTGTCTCTCTCCATCCGCTGCAGACAAGATGATTTCTTACCTTACTGCTTGATATTCTGATTCAAGCATGTGAGTCTATTAAAGATACCCCAATACCGGTTAAGAAAATAAGTTACTTACATGTAACTACAGTTATCCAGTATTGGTATATTTCATGTATTCACCTGCTACCCGCTGTCCTCCTCATAGAGGCTCCCCCCGTTTGCGTTACGGGAAAATTATTTCCCACTTGTGCTTAGAAAATCTGAGGGAAACTGCCTCTGCTGGAAGTGTTCTAGAGGGTTCTGACAGCGGATTTTGTTTAAAGTTTTGTTCTTTGTTAGAAGGCTATTAAATTCAAGATCTTCGGCCATTAAAGCCTATGGTATTGGTTAATTACTATTTGATTATGTTACTATGGGACTCCCATCTCAACGACGGGAAATGTGGAGAAGCGTGGCTCAATGGTTAGAGCGGCAGACCCTAATGCAGAGGTCTGGCCCGGGACCAGGGTTCAATTCCCGCCTAGGCGGCTCTTGGACTCAATCTCGGTGCCTAGTCTAATCATGGGTCCCACTCTGTGACTCTGGGCAATAGCTAGCTTTATCTCCACAACGGCCCCAGCAGCGCTTGGATGCCTGGCTTCACCTTGGGGGTGCCCAGGAGTGGACATCTCACAGGAAACCCAGGAAGGGTTCCACAGCGGTATGAATACAGCTCTACGAGACCTCTGGGTAGAAGGCGCTATATAAATACAAACACACACGCACAATGATTCAAGCATGTGAATCTATAAAAGAGAGTAATACTGGATAACCTTAGTTATAGGTAAGTAACTTATTTTCTTACTCCTCGTCATCGACCTCCCTAAAGCCAACCAATGTCAAGTCCATTGTAGAGATATTCCTTAATCTTTTAATGTTGGCAAATACCTTTATCAGATCAGAACTGTTAAGGGGTTGGCTAACTGGTTGCCTCCTATTCATTCTATATTGTACCTTTAGAAGTAACATTGGCGGTCCCATCTGCTTAAGAACATCTCCATCCTGAACTAACCCATCATTATTGGGACCTGTTAAAGATTTACTTTTAGCTCCAGCTAAAGATTTACTTTTAGCAGGCTCAGTACACAGTCTACCAAGTTCGGAGAGGATCTCCCCCTAGGACTCTTGGTGCTCTTGGAATTCCAAATCATCCTAATATTTTTGCTGTTTTTACCCCCAACTACTTCATTTATCACTGTTGTGTATTCCTTACTTTTCCTTCTCCCTTTCCCCAAATACTTTACTTGGGTTTCCTGGCTTTTCTTACCAGATTGTCCATCGGTAGCCTTTTTTTCTCCATTTTGTACTTTTTCCCCCTATTTGGGGGAGCTTTTAAGGTTGGGGACTTAACAAGTAGACCGGAGGGGAGTTTATCACATGATTTCAGACGATTCTTACAACTTCTACCACCCCTTCTTTCTTGATCTCTCTTTCTCCCCACAGACCACAGTGAAGCAACACTACACCTAAATAAAACTCTTTTTTTCCAAATAAACGTCCTCGTCTCAAAACTGGAAAAGGGCATCTTGAAACAAAGATCCTATCATTTACGATGTCAGTGGTAAGGTGTACCTCATCTTGGGGAATGGACAACGGGCCCGATTTGAGAATAACACTGTTTGGCCCGTCCCCCATGGAAACATCTTTAGCTACAGCCTTTATTGATTTACTAACGGTTTCAAGCAGTTGGATAAGCTTAACTTTTTGAGTGTTATTGGAGACCAGAGCATTTAACATTCCATGGAAAGTTACTTGCATTGGAGAAAGGAGATTCAACATTGACAAATCTTGGGCAAAGTTTGAAACGTTACCCAGAGACTTAGGGGGTCATTATGATTGCGGTTTTTCCGCATCCTCGGGGCCGGCGGAAGGCACCGCAGGCCCAGAGGATGCGGAAAAACCGCAGCGGACTGACCAAAGACCCACCGCCACATTAGGATGGCTGGTGGGTCCTGGTTTCCGTCCGCAGCATTTCCGCCGAGGTCGGGTTACAACCGCTGCGGAAAAGCTAATATGGTGACGGTGTCTTCCAGACACCGTCCACCATATTAGGATGGCCTGTAAATTATGCTTTTCCGCCGTGGAAAAGCATACGGAACTTCACTGCGGGGCCCGTTGCGGGCCCCCTAGGTGAAGGGGGAGTGGGGGGTGCACATGGGGGGTACCTATGGTACCCCCCTGCATTTGCATGCAGAAAGCGGCAGGCACCGCGCGGTGCCTGCCTCTTACTGCATGCAAATGCAATGCGTGCATTTTTAACATTGCGGCGGGTGCAGCTTGAAGCTCCACCCGCTGCAATGTTAAAAGTAGAGGATGTGACCGCAACCCTTGCGGTCACATCCTAATTGCTCAGGAGGTAGCTCTGCATGCCATGCGGAGGTTCCCTCCTGCTCTGGGGTCGCGGACGGACGCAAGTCCGTCCCCGATCCTAATGACCCCCTTAATCTTGTTGGTTAATTCATGTATATCTTGCTTGTCTTCATCAGTCCCCTTCATGGGTCCAACACTAGATACCTCAAACTCTTCGCTCTCAGCAAATTATATATATTCATGCTGCAAATTGCTTATTGATTCAATCAGTGCGGTACCTTTTCCAACTCCTTTTATCCATAAAGGATAACAATATACCTTGTTGTTTGACCTTGTCGGTGGTGCTCAGACTAAATCCCAGGAAAAGAACAGAATGCGAATACACATGCAGGTTCAATGTGAAATTACAATGTGGCACAGAGACAAGCCTGTTTACATAATAATGTGTGCAAAGGAAAATGAGGCCTACAACGTGTACAGTTAAACCAACATAGGAAAAACTACAATGGGCCATGTAGAAAACGCATGACACCCTCCCCTTGGAGGGATAATAGGGATATTATGTATTATTAGTGTAGTCAATAGGTGAACATACTCAAAGCATTTGTTGTAAAAAAATATAAACAAATAAAACATTTTTTACATGATATTAGAAACAAATGGCAAGTTTATAAAACAAATTCTAATCAAGGTGTGTCGGAGGAATCCATATTATTAGTCCTCATTTCATGGACCAAAGACTCTATCAAGGAATCCGGCTCAGCATATAATGATGGTCAACAGCCCAAGTCAAGAGCGCCAAAGAACAAACATGCTCTTGGGTTTCAGCCGATGCCAAGACAATTACCTAGCAACCTGCATCCATGTTAGTAGAGGCCGTTTCTTCTGATCCATGTGCGGTTGCACAGATCTCGTATGTTAAAGACTCAAACCTTGCATTGTGGAGTAGTCGCAAACCCAAAGCATAGTTCTAAAAATGGGTCGCTAAGGAATTCCTTAGCAGTCCAAGGCGGCGGCTGTCTACGGCATATATTCAGTGCTGATTTAAAGGGACTCCAGATGCATTGGGACACTGGTTGCACACAGGTAAACCAGGCAGGCCTGAATGTCAAAGACCAATCAAGATCCAGTACTTGTTGTAGAAGCATTCCAAAAATATGATGAAGTCACTCACAGTAATGCTGGAGCAATGCAATTTCCAAGGTGTCCACAAAAGGAACATCCATTGCGCTTTGAGTCTGCTCAGCTTGTTGAAGTCGGAATGGAAGGTCACAGTGAGCTATCTACTATCCCATGCAGAGGGGAAAACAGGACGTTGTTGCAACAAGTGACTAACTGGGAAACAGACACAATACACAGGACTCCAGCCCGCATTCCACAACAAGCTTGATCAATAAGCATTAGATAGCTCATGTTAGTACCGTAATGAAAGGGAGAATTGCAGACCAGGGATTCCTTTTAAAAAGCAAGCAGTATTGGGTGCCCAATAGGTGCATGTGTTGTAAATGTTTACATGTTTACAAACAAGTGTCTGTCTGACAGTAGAAACACATTCTTCTCCAGTGATAAAAACGTCCTTGTCACTACGTTCACAATGAAAGGGAAAGGGGAGTGACCATAGTTTACCTATGGGTTCGTATCTAACTACAGGAAAATATTTCATGCAAGCTGCGTATTGAAATGTCGAAATAGGCAGTGAAATAATTCTGTGTATTAACAACACTGTCTAAAGCGTTTCGTATATGGGAGTTGTTCTACGTTTTCTAAATGTAACATTGTATAGGTTGCGTCTTTCAAGGCCATTAATTGTTGCCTAAATGTTAAATTAAAAGGTGTAAACAAATTCGTACAATTCAAGTAATGCCATGGAATGTGCCCATTTTTAAGTGTTTGAAGTGTTCAACTAAACTGCATAATAGATCTAAGCTGACTTTCCCCCTGATACAGCGTTGACATGTCACTTTGAACTTTGATACAATATACTTCAAGGTATAGGTACAAGATGACAACGTATTAATACTTTTATCAACAACAGCAAGCACTATATCCAAATTATCTTGGTCAGTTTGTCTTAAGCTTAATTTTCGAATTTCAATATAGGTAGCTTATATAAATCTTTTAGAACGTGTGGAATTAGGACCTAATAGAAAATCTGATCAATTCATATCCTCTGACAAAAGAGAACAATGTTGTTTTACTGCAGACAGTGTGAAATGTTGTAACTATTGTTGACATAGCTTCCCTGCCAAATAAGAGGTAATAGTACCAGAATGTGTTTGACTGTAAATCAAGGATCAGGTCTACTTGATTTAAACCTAGGTGTGGAATTGAGAAAACCAGGATGACAACCGTTAATGTCTACTGGCCATAATAACGACCCACCAGGACTCCAAAAGGAAGAATTAAATAAACTGTTTTGCACCTTGCCATTTAATTGTTCTTCCATGTCATTTATAAAATTCTGGTAATCATCAAAGCTGGCAACAGAATGAATGGTAGGGGCATTCATTTATTTAATTTTAGCCGATCCCATACAAGTACTCTACTGGATTGTTTCCACACACAAATCATTTGTGTGGGAATAAAACAGGCCCAAAATAAAGTTTCTGTGCCTTGAACCTGCCAGGACTTAGTACCCCAAATCGATTTCAAATCAATGGTGTCCTTCCAGTAATCATAACCTTTGAGGGCTAGCGGATTGACGAACATAGTAGTATATATAAGCTTAGTTTGAGTAAGCATATCTTTTTTTGGTGGTGTTGGAGTTGATTTAAAATAATATGACGTGGGGTCTGAAGCGTCATATCCTGTGAGATAGGTATACTTATCTGTTTACTTTTTGGAACATTCTGGAGGGGGAGTTGGACAAACTTCGCGTTGGGTATAATTAAAATGGGGATGATGTCTACTAGTTTTATGTAGGAAATGGTGTCCATAATGATGGTAGCAAAACATATCAGCATAGTTTGTGGAATGAAGGTATAGACCTTCTGATTCAAAAACAGTATAATATTCTAATTCAGAAACCATAGAATTTACAGTGTCAACATCCCAATCGTCTGAATGTAACCCAGGTACTATTACATCGCCCATAGAAACTTTGAACACATATGGTATCTGCAGGATCTCCATCAGACTAAATATATTGAAAGGAACTTTATCCAAAACAATTCCATCATTCACTGTAACAGGCAAAATGTTAATGTGGGACAAGTCTATTTTAACCCCTCCCCTGCTGATGACGGAACCGCTCCGTCATCAACCGCGGTCCCGCTGTGCTGATGACGGAGCGGTTCCGTCATGGCCAGGCCGCCGCGCCTGCGCGGCGCTGATTTCGCGCCTGCGCGGCGCATTCTATTGAGCAGGTGGGGCCGTGACGGAACCGCTCCGTCATGAATGAGCACAGCGCAACCGACGCTGGTGACGGAGCGGTTCGGTCACCAGCATGCGCCCGCCACTCGGCCGCCCTCCCCCCTTAGCACTGCGGCGGAATAGCCGCCGCAGTGAAGGGGTTAATGTTATGTCATGAACAATGTGGGGGCCCACACCCCGTCAACCAGTTCTATAACAGAGTTTTCCCAGAGGTAATGACTTGATCAATAGGAAGAAAACAGTCACAAATCCAATCCACATGAACAAGAAAACCAAGGAAAGTATGATCCAGACATATATCCAAGGAGGGACTAGATAAGTGCATTTTAACCTGGAAATGAAAACACAGATCCGTGCCGGAGGTGTGTACACAGCAGAAGAACTGTTGGTGAAAAAATCTTTGATCCATATAGTACCCAGACGTACTCAGCTGAAACAAAGGAGGATGAGATGCAGCACTAAGATTTGGAAAGGCCAACTCGGATGGACTCACCAACAGTGGATCATTATAAATAACATCTGTTGTAGAAGACGTGATATTGGAAGCAAGTAGTGTGTCAGGAAAATTGTGAACGGAAGACTCAGCCTCTCCCTCAGCCGGGGAGTATCAGCATGGATGGTGCTCCCAGGCTGCAGAGAAAAGTCTTGCAAAAATGAATGGCTATCAAGTTGCATACTATTAAATATTGGCCACATGGTGTAGTTTGACTTGTTCAATGGAGACAAAGCGCTTGTTTTTAGAATCACAGTTCTTGTACCCTAAGGCCAAGAACCGGAACAGAAGCACAGTACGTTGGGTCGAATTCTTACTTGATGGCCACCTTCTTGCGAACCAGATCAATTTTCGGAAGCCAGACAGAAACTGGAAGAGCAACTGCTGAAGCAGATTGTTGAGTTGCAGTTGAATGTTTTCATCAGAGAGCGTTACTGAACTCTTTTAGGTCCTGTAAGATAGCACAATGGTTATATATGTGAAAGGTTGCGGCATCCACCACAATTTCTGGAACATACATCTTGATGCCAAAAAGCACTTCCTACTTCGTCCGATATTTTAGGGAGGTTATTTCATTTTTGTTGAACCCAGTATACATGGTTCAACTAACCACGCCGTGTACCTAGTACCCTAGTCTTTAAGGTCTTCTTTAAGTCACGGTTCATTCTCTCCACAACAGAATTACCCTCCGGTCTATATGGCGAAGAAACACGCACTTGCACACCCTTGGACTTCATTGAATCGTGGTATGCCTTATAGGCGAAAGCAAGATCTTGGACCGGGTGGAATGCGCAGCAGGCATATGTCCCAATAAAGAGTTGAAAATCTTTAGGAACAGTTTGAGTGTCAGTCATGCGCTGGCTCCAAACCCAGAGGAATCTAGAGTAAGAATCAACCAAAATATATTTGAACGCAGTATCATATATTAAAGGACCGCAGTGATATAAATTAATGCAGCCAAAAGTCTGGATGGAAGTAAACAGTTATGTCTGAGGTGGACAAGACACAGTAGAACATTTACTCTGTTGACCTATGTCACAACATAAAACATTTTCTGGTTTGTTGGTGTAAAAGGTGCCACCAATATCTTTGCTGTAAGAGTGAAATAGTGGCAGCCCCACCGGCATGTGTAGAACCTATACCTTCATGTGCGACCACAATTAATTCATGTCTGTGGTCGTTGTTGGGAATCATGCAATTTACAACGCCAGGAATAGTCACAAAAGGAATATTCTGGTCATTTAAATGATAGGAATATTTCAAAGGGAAGACCTTCTTTAAGGGGATGCAGTTTTAAAAGAATTTACGCCAACTAACATATCATTGTCGATTAGAGTCTTAAAGCGAGTTATCGTTGCTATCTTAGCTGTGGCAACTGCAGATTTGGCGGCTTAGTAGGCCAAAGAATTCCCTACCGCATCTGCTCCCACACCTTTTTGGCTCAATGTATGTATAATATGAGTGTGTGGCAACCTATCCTTAACATTTGCCACTTTAACCCAAAGCATCTTGTGTTTGATTGTGCTCACCTTCGAATCTTTGTAACCATTTTATTTCCAAAATCATCAATTACCATTAAAAGATTGTACTCAATATTATAAATCACGAACTATAAGTTTAGGGAATCTAGGGTCTGCATTTTCAAGTGCAAGAAGCAAAGTCTTCAATTCAGCCAATTGTAAAATGCAGTCTCCAAGAGACTGTGTGCAAGTAATATGAGGGTGAAAAACGCCATCCGATATAGCTCCAAGAACGAGGGCTCATGCTGCAGAATATTGCTGTTTAGATCCTGTAGCAGGCTGTGCAGAACCATCAGTATAAATGGTGAATTTATACTGGGCAAGTGGCAGAACTGAAGAAGGTAAAGGATAAACATGTTCATACTGCAAAAATTCCTGAGGGTCAAAGACTAATTCCAAATCCACGGTTCTTAAGGACGTAGTCCACTGCATCCAACGAGGGTGAAGGGATTTAGAATTCGGAACGCTGACTTTCGTAACAGCCTCCAAGGGCTGGGACAGGAGAAACAACAGCAAAGCATTTACCTTTAGCAAGTGACTGCTTTTGAAGGATGGCCATCTGCAAAGCAGTTAAACAAACTTTAGTGGAAGCAAAACGCATTTCCGCAGGTAAATACAAATGCATTTTATAAGCAATGGGTACTGTTTCACCTTCATTTAAGGTGACATAAGTAAATCCAGTTGCACCCGGTATGATCCGGTTGACTAAGTTTGTAGTATTAACATGTTTATGCAAACAGCATGGTTCAAGTAAGTCAGACTGAAAACGTGTAAGTGTTGCCGTGTGTTCCGATGTCCAGCTAGAAGCTGTCAAATCTGCTCATATCAAGACATAAAGAATTTCAATGCGCTCATAGTCAGGTTTGTAAACTCTGTCAAAATGTAAAAATGCGAGTAGACACTGCAGTTGTTTAAGTGTACTTGCTGGTTGTAATTGAGCACACTTTTCCAAAAAATGAGGGGCAGCCTTTTTCCCTCATTGGTAAGCTCATATCCCCAAAAAACCCAGGTCAGCAAATTGCTAAATAATGCAACTAACTCTTGCTAAATGAGGGTTCAACTCGTCATCCGTTAAGTAGATATCCTCGTAGGACAAAGTGTCCCGGTCAATATCAGGAAGAATCAACATAATATGCACCACCAAGACTCCTAGCCCATAGGAAGTCAAGTGTAGCGCCCATGAAAACCAAGGGTGCAAAATGCAGATCAGTCACAGCTCTCCAGGGCCAAATTGTGACTGGAAAAAACAAAAGAAATATCTACAGTGGTTTTATACTTTTTGCGGACTACATTATTAATGAATGCTGTACTGTGTGTGTTTTGTACCGGAAAGGTGCGTCTATGACTATTTTAATGTCTGTAATCTATGACAATGTGGTAGGAATGATCTGTTTTCAGAACAGGAAAAATAGAGTTATTCATTCGAGATACGCAGGGTTCTATAACTCCCTGGTACTCTAGTTGGAAAAGAATTTCCTTAACAGGTGCTTTAGCATCCCATTTCATAAGATACTGCAGTTGTACCTGGGGGAGGGGGGGTGAGGGGGGGGGGTTGTATAGCAAGAAGATGGTAACAAGAATCCCTATCCCAACCTGTATGGTTACGATAAACCACAGGGGCCAGTGCAAAGGCCTATTCAGAGGCATACGCTTGCCTGACTTCATCATGGACATGGTGTGATAAAGACAGGAGAATGACATCCTCACCATGAGGGCATTCAAGAGCAAAAGGTGGGGGCCAGTCGACCTTTGCTGAGAGAATGTCATATGATGTAGTTAAATTGTCCTAGAAGATTGCTTTAATGGTGCTTTCAATGTCATCTTCAATTTGAATATCTGAATGATAGCATTTGTCCGGGGGGGGGGGGGGGATGATGGGGGGGGGGGACTATGCGGTGTACGCGGTTTCAACTGTAATAAATGTTTAAGCTGCTTTCGCCACCAAAAATTGGTGGGGACTCTGGCATACTATTGACTTCTACTGTGCAGTTGAGGTGAGTCACCGCTCAACTTCTGTTCAGGAGCAGTATTCTCACCGTCTGTGGCATATTTCGCTGTTAATGCCGCAACTTTCTTCTTCTGAAAAGAGCCTTTATAAGGTGGGGGTCTAGCCTCTTTCTGTTTCTTCACGTCAGTTGAGCATTGTGTCTCTCATTTTTTGGTTGCACATACTCTTCTTGTCTGCAATCAGATCGCCCTCCTCTATCACACTGTTGATCAGATGATTCTTGAAAGGAACAAGGAGAATGTGGAGTAGAAATCTCCTACCTGTCAGGAGTTTCAACTTTTCTGCGGTCACGAAAATCGTCTTCAGAGGTTTTTGGGGGCAGAGTACCTCTGCGTTGTCTAGGTTTTTATTGTTGTTTAGATTTGTTTCATGGTTTCTTAGGAAAATCATGACCTGGCCTCAGATCCTTGTCGAAACCAGGTTTGCCTAAAGGTGGAACCGCAGGTCTGGTCCCCAAACTATTGCGTCCTAAAGACGTATACAAATTAGCAATAATTAGATAATTAGAGGCAACTCGCATTCGCAGTCAGCTATTGCCACCTCAGCAAGTCGTTGGCATATGACCAAAGATGCTGTTTCACATTTAACAGTAGAAGGAATAATTTCTGAGGCAACAAGAACATTTCCTATAGGTTTCATCTCCAAATCGAGGGATGACCTGGACAATGCTCATTCTGTATCTGTTTGAGGACGTCAAAATGGTCATCCAGGTGTTGCAGTCAGCCATAGTGGGACCAGACAATTGGGTTAGCACATGGTAAGTGCTTGTCTTGTTGTCCCGTAAGGGGAAAACCAGCTTCTAGTTGATCTATTTCGTGGCCAATCCAAAAGGGGATTTCTTCACGATTCGTGGATCATTTGCCCATAACTAAATTATCTGAAAGAAACAGGTTAGTGTTAGATTCCTTACCTTAGAATATCCCCAGGCGTCAGACTGGATCCGGAAAGTTTTGCGTAGCAGTACCCCTGCGCATCGGTAGGCGTCGTCTGCGGCGCCGCGTCCGTCGTCGGCATCGGGATGACGTTGTCGGAGTACTTAGACGCAAACGCGCGCTCTTCTTTTTTTCCACGCCAACAAGCGCAGATCCGGAAAAAGCAGTACTCCTTAGTCACTTTTTGGCTAACTTTTTCGATCTTTTTGATCCTGTTTCGAGTCGTAAGACTATCAGTGCCAGTAGGGATGCCCGGGTTCAAGCCCTGTGCCTATTGCAACCGACTGATGTCGGTTACCGACCCCCATCGCCGGTGCCTGTATTGCCTTGGTGCTGACCATAAAGACAAGTCGTGCCCCGACTGCCGGGCCTTGACGTCAAAGGTAAGCGCCTCGAACTCTGGCAGTCGGCCCGCGCCGTTCACATTCCAAGTGGAGGAGGAGGTCGAAAGGACCGGTCGCGGGGCCACAGTCATCGCAGCTCGGTGAGTCGACACCATTCGTCGGGCTCCTAGTCCTCAGGTAAGAGGCACAAGAAGTCGAAGAGACGACATCACTCTTCTGACTCCCCCTGACACTCGTGCGATGCGGCCTGGGGTTTCGGGCCACACAGCCCACGCGGCTCCGCTGCCAGCTCCATACCCGCCGGTCCCTGGGCTGAACGCAACGCCAGAGGAGATCGATGCCTTACTCATGGCCATGAGGTCGCTCTCTCCTCTGTCGGGTACCGCTGTGGCACCTTTGGGCCGTGGCCCCGACTGGGAGCCCAAGCGGGCCGGGTGCTTCGGCCCCGGTGCCGTCGACGACTTCGGTCCCGACGCCGCAGGGCCCCACCGGATCCGGGTCCGGGTCGCCGCTGGTCGGCCTTACGACCCCTCTGCCGGCACCGACCCCCAGGGTGTCGCCCCCGACTACGTTGTCCCCGGTCCCTCCCTCGGTCCGGATCCGGCGTCGAGAGAGAAGAGCAATTCTTCTATGATCCGGCCCCATCCTTTGCACCTGACTATCAGGAGATGGGAGACGAGGGGGGATTGGGAGGGGTCTGAGGACCCTCTGGCACGAGAGTGCTAGTCGTATCAGGACTGGGCAGTGGATGTAGGGGAGGCCAGTGGTTTGGACACTTCGCCCGACACTGGCTTTGCCCCCTTCCTACCATGGAGGAGAGGGCTGCTTACAGCGTGGTGCTGACAAGGGCAGCCAAGGCCTTGGGTCTTGAACTCCCCGTCGCGGCCGTGAGGACTAACCTCCTCACTGAGGTCCTTAAACCGCAGGCAAGCTCTTCGGAGCCTCTACTGCCGTTTAATGAGGCCCTTACTGACGTTCTGTTGGGCACTTGGTCCAGACCAGCTACAGGTCCCCCTGTAGATCGGAACATGGCCAGGCACCACCGTCCGGCCCCTGCTACCCTAGCTTCCTGTCCACCCACCCCACCCCGAGAGCCTGGTTATCCAGGCCTCTAACTCCCAGACCACATCCCCGACTGCTCCACCTGATCGGGAATCCAAAAGGTATGAGCAGTTCGGTAAGAAGCTGTTCTCCTCACTTAGTTTGGGGTTGTAGTCGGTCAACACGCTTGCCTTTTGGGCCGTTATACCCACTCTCTGTGGGACACGGTCGCGGACGTGCTGCCAGCTTGCCCGGAGGAGGCCCGGGTCAAACTCGCTCAAGCCCTTGCGGAAGGGCGGGATGCAGCACGGTACTCTGTCACATGTGGGCAGGATACCATGGACTCGCTAGGCAGGGCGATTTCCACGACGGTGGCGGTTCACCGCCTTGCCTGGCTGAGGTCTGCCAACTTTTCGGCTGATGTCCAGAATTCCCTCATGGACATGCTGTTTGATGGCCGTCGCCTCTTTGGCGACAAGGCAGACAGTGTGCTTGAGCGTTTCAAGGACTCCAGGGCTACGGCCAAGTCCTTGGGCCTGTCGGGCCAGCGCCAGCAAACTTCTGCCTTTTGCTCCTTTCGTGACCAAGGAAGGGGCGCCCCCTCACGTCCTGCCCGCCACGGGCCGCAGACTAATGTCCAGCGCGGCGGCGGACGTGGTGCCAGGGGACAGCGGCGAGGTCAGTCCACATCCACCCCCGCAGCATCCGCCTCAAAGCCTTCCTAGTCCGAGCTTTCAGGGCCATTCGACGCCAGTGGGGGGCAGGGTTCGCCATCACCTCCTGGCGCTCCATCACATCGGACAGGAGGGTGCTGCAAATTGTCCGAAGGGGCTAATCCCTCCCCTTCGAGGCGACCCCTCCAGCCATGCCACCGCAGTACCACTGCGTGTCGGGGGATCACTTGCAACTTCTGCAAGAGGAAGTTACGGCCCTCTTGGCCAAGGGGGCCATTGAGCGCGTTCCTGGGCCAGAAGTAGGGTGTGGTTGTTACTCCCACTACTTTCTGGTTCCCAAGAAGGGCAAAAGTAGCTATGCCCTAACTTGGAACTGCGGAACGTCAACGGCTTCCTCCGGAAGGAGAACTTCAAGATGCTGACTTTGGCTCAGGTCTTAGCTATCCTAGACCCAGAAGACTGGATGGTAGCGTTGGACTTGCAGGACGCATATTTTCCCATCCCCGTCCTGCCGGCCCACCGGCGTTACATGCGGTTCACGGTAAGCCGCGAGCACTTCCAGTTTACCGTGCTCCCCTTCGGCCTTACCAGCGCCCCTCGGGTGTTCACGAAAGTGATGGCGGTGGTTGCAGCCCACCGGCGCAGATTAGGGGTGTCAGTCTTCCCCTATCTCAACGATGGTTGTTGAAGGCGGGATCGCCCCAGACAGTCGTCAGCCACCTCCAGACTACGCCTGACCTCCTGCACCTGCTGGGGTTCTCCATCAATGTGCCGAAGTCACACCTGTGTCCCTCTCAGAAGCTCCTCTTCATCGGAGCGGTTCTGGACTCAGCGCAGTTTCGGGTTTATTCTCCCGAATAGCGGGTCCGGGATATTCAGGCTCTGATTCCAATCTTTTGGCTTTTATCCCGAGTCTCGGTCAGGTTGACGCTGCGGATTCTGGACTCCTGCATCCTTCTAGTGCATCACGCCAGGTGGCAGATGCGAGCTCTGCAGTGGGACCTGAAGTTTCAGTGGGCCCAGCATCAGGGCAACCTGTCCGACCACGTCCTGATCTCGGAGGGCACTGTGAGACAGTTGCAGTGGTGGCTCATGGACCGCGACTGGGTCAGTGGCAGATCCCTCTCCCTACCCCAACTGGAGCATGTAGTAGTGACTGATGCGTCCCTCCTTGGCTGGGGGGGCCACATGGGAAAGGCGGAGATCAGAGGCCTCTGGTCTCCGGCAGAGTCCCGGCTCCATATCAACCTTCTGGAGCTGCAGGCGATCCGACTTGCACTGAAGGCATTCCTCCAGATGGGGAAGTGTAGTGCAGGTGTTCACGGACAACACCACTGCCATGTGGTACTGCAACAAACAGGGCGGGGTGGGGTCGTGGACCCTTTCTCAGGAGGCTCTGCGCCTCTGGCAATGGCTGGAACACCAGGGCGTCACCCTGGTGGTTCACCACCTCGCAGGTTCCCTGAACGCCAGGGCGGACGAACTAAGCCGCTGGTGCATGATGGATCACAAATGGCGTCTGAACTCGGACGTGGCGCAAGGACTCTTTCAGCGATGGGGAGAGACTTGGTTAGATCTATTCGCCACCGAAGAGAGCGCGCAATGTCATCAGTTCTGCGCATTGGAATTTCCAAGGCGGCACTCGTTTGGAGACGCTTTTCGTCGCGAGTGGAGCTGCGGTCTATTGTACGCCTTTCTACCTATACCACCTCTACCCAGAGTGCTGAAGAAGATCAGGGGCGACCGGGCCCAAATCATCCTTGTGGCTCCGGACTGGGTACAAAGAACAAAGATACTGGTATCCCGAGCTAATCAGCATGTCAGTCGATCCCCTGATTCGTCTTCCTCTTCAGGAGGACCTTCTGTCACAGCAGCAGGGGACGGTCCTCCACCCGTACCTGTCCAGCCTCCACCTCCATGCGTGGAGATTGAGCGGCGGCAGTTGAGGCCATTTGACTTGCCTCCTGAAGTCTGTGATGTGATTCTGGCAGCCAGGCGTCTCTCCACAAAATCGGTATACGCCTGCAGGTGGAACAAATTTGTGGCATGGTGCATAGCAAAGGCTGTGGATCCCCTTTCTGCCCCCCTTTCATAGGTTCTCCTCTATCTTCTTTTTCTTGCCCAGCAGGGCTCTGCTCTGGGCACTATCAAAGGCTACCTATTTGCCATTTCAGCCTTCTTGAGACTTCCTGATCAGCCTTCTCTTTTCAAGTCCCCTGTTGTAAATAAGAAGGAACGGGCGGTGCACAAACGAACCATTTCTCAGTGGGTCGTTTTGTGCATAAAGGCTTATTATTCACTTGCTAAAAAGGAGCCTCCTGTGGGGCTGTGTGCTCATTCCACTCGGGCCACGGCAGCTTCTACTGCCCTGGGTCGGGGAGTCCCCTTGCAGGACATCTGTCAGGCAGCTACATGGGCCTCTCTGTACACATTCACTAGACACTACTGCCTGGACAGCCAAGTCCGGAGAGATGGCTTTTTCGGCCGTTCTGTTCTCCAGGACTTTCTGGTGTGATCACTGGTTCTTAGACCCACCACCTGGGTTGGTATTGCTGGGGTATCTATTCTAAGGTAAGGAATCTAATACTAACCTGTTTCTTTCAGATGCACACGTTACTTACCTTCTGTAACGATATACCTGTAAGAAACAGTAGTTAGCATTAGATTCCTTACCGCCCCACCTATCCTCCCCGTTCTGCGAACCGATATCTAGGGTTGAGGTTCTTCCCTTTGAGGGCCTTAGTTTCATGGCACCAGTGTCAGTTTTTATCATGGCTCTGCGTTTCTGGCACGGAAAAGCTGTGTATAAGAACCTACGTCAGCCTCGGGGGGCGGCATCTAAGTACTCCAACAACGTCATCCCGGCGCCAACGACGCCGACGACGGACGCGAAGCCACAGACGACGCCTACTGATGCGCAGGGGTACTGCTACGCAAAACTTTCCGGAACCAGTCTGATGCCTGGGGATATTCTAAGGTAAGGAATATAACACTAACTACTGTTTCTTACAGATATATCGTTACCGAAGGTAAGTAACTTGTGCAACAGGACTAATTATGGGCCCAGCAGGCTGGTGTGCTTGTGCCTGCAGGCCAATGCTGGCTCGACCAGCTAACAAAGTACAAGAAATGAATTGTTTAGGGCTTCTCTATGGGTCTACTAGAATATTATTTAAAGCACAAACTGAATTGAGTGCATTTAAATCCGGATATGGGGCAAAGCCCGCTAATGTTGGCCATGTGGCCCCATCATTACTTAAGGGGCCTATTCGAACAGTTCCATGGATATGGGAAGGGCGCTAATAAACCAAGTTTGGTGTTCCCAAACTGTAAGTGAATTTCAGGAAGTGCATAGGGACAATAAGCACCAGGTGCCTGGGGCACTGAATATTCATGAAAAAGTCATTAGCATTCACAGCTGGAAAAGTGACCCATGAATAAAAAACCTCAAAGCGGCTAGCGGTATCTGCCTCTACAAAAATCACAGAAGCTCCCGCATCAGGGACTCCATGTTGAAGCAAATAAATTGCCATCCAGTAACTGCTGGATGGCAATTATCATTAATATTTACAGGTTGAGCCATAGCTAATGAGAAAACGATTCAAAGTGTAGCAGGGCATAACACCTTTTAATATTCAAGCTTGAAAAACCAACAGAACTATGTGCTGCCTAATAACTGTGGAGGAGAAACCCCAAACACCACAGATGTCTCGATGATAAAGTATTGTGGACAGGGTATTGTGGACAAGCACTAGCTCTAGTCGGGGTTCCCACAAGTAAGTACCAGACCACTCATTGGTGGCGCCATGTTGCAGGGATTCTGCTCTGGAACAGAACTATGCTTTGAACCGTAGATCATTAGTATTTAGGGACATAGTCACCATACCAACCGAGTGTGCACGAGTCCGGGTCTGACTAGCTATAGTGCCTCATTTGCCCTCCTAACCTTACCAGAGAAACAAGTGGATTGGCACCCCCAGTACACCACAATCTCAATCTTCACAGGGATGGCAGTAACAGGACGCTCCCTTTCGCGCTCTCATTCATTCATGTCCACAATTAGATAAACAAGAGATACAAACTAAGTTTAAAATATTTATTTAAACTATTGTGCTCTGAAATGCAGTATACGTGCCACAGTTAGAAAACAAATGCATAATAAAAATACTGTTAGCAGGGCTAACGATCCAGACAACAGGATAAGCGTTGTCATTTTATAGGAAATAGTGACCTAACCCCCACCCCCTGCTACTAAAGCTAAATGATTATACAAAAGATCTCTGGTATTACTAGCAGACCCCATACCTTAGCAAAAACAGACTGACACTCTACATCTCAGCGGAGGCAGTGCTATTGTCTCAGCACTCTAATTCCATGTTTGCCTTTCTGGCTCAGGTACTCAACCATATGATAGGACATGCTTGCCCATAAACAGCAGCTGCATTCTTGTGCTATGTATTGGTGATTGTGCCTTGCCAGAAATAATAACAAGGGACATTGTTGTTGGACCTAGTCGGTGGTGCTCAGACTAAATCCCAGGAAAAGAACAGAACACTAAAACACATGCAGGTTCCATGTGAAATTACAATGTGAAACAGAGGCAAGCATGTTTGTATAGTAACGTCTGCAAATGAAAAAGAGGACTACAACGTATACCGGTAGGCCAACATAGGGAATACTACAATGGGCCATGCAGGGAACTCATGACACTATGAATCCAGTTGATCCTGATATACAACACAGGAAGCCATGGGAAGATACAGGAAGGTGGAATTCAGGTGAAGCCACAGATAGCAAGCCGTACCACCTCACTGGAATGGCCGCCTCTGGACCCAGGGCTACCTCCACTGAAATCACCTAATGTGCTCTCCCCCGCTTTAAGATCAACTGTCTGTTAGTTATAGGCGCTCTTGGGTTGCTTGCTGTTTTTCTTACAGTGGAGGTGGGAGTAGAGAGCAGAAAACTCACCACACACTTCAACCCCCACTACCAATCTCTGGCCTAAACTTTTCTCCTAGCCACCACTCTTCCTCAAGGCATGGGAAAGCCACCGCGGGCTGGCCATGTAAATCGATCCCTCCGGGCCCGGTACACAAGCTGCAATCCATAGGTCTGCTCAGGCCCACTCCGGTCTGCTCCAGCCCACTCCAAACGAACCTCTGGCTAGCGCTGTGTTACTGGTGGCGTCTCCTAGAAAGCAGCGCCCTCTCCACAGAGTAAAACTCAGCAAGCAACATCTCCGTATGAGCAGCGTCCTTTGTCATGAGCCTAGCAATGTCCTGTATAAATCTCAATCTTTTTTTTTTTTTTTTGGAAACCTTTATTGTGCACAAACAGCAAACAAATACGGGCCTACAACCACCTGGCTGGCCACGAAACTGTGAGCACTGTTGCGAGCCATACGGTACATCGGCAGTAAGGCGATACTATTAAGCAAGCAATTGGAGTTACACTAGGCCATGCTGTACTGCCGATATGCAGGAAGAGTGAGGTTAATTTTAAAGTTTTAAAAAGGCATGAACAAGAATTAGGTCCAGGAGAGCCATAGTCCAGTCAATCTCACTACAAAGCAAGTAGACAGCGATCAGCAGGCGAGTCCCATGAGACAAAGGAACATTGCAATCAAAGTAGCGGCATCGCGAAGGTAACGACAGGATAATTAGGCAAGCAATGCGGCGAGTGCAGACAGGAACCCACCCAGCTTCAAGCCAAACTATAGCCCAAGGACAGGAATAAGACAAGAAAAAGATAAAAGAAGGAAGAAAATCAAGGCCCATAGAAACGAAAAAACGAACATATAAATCCCCCCACCCTACACGCATGCAGAGGCTACGGCCTACCCCCCCCCCTTGCAGTGTGTCTGTCGCCCATTAAAGTACCCGAAATATAGAAACAAGAGACAAGGAGAAAGAAGAAATAAGGAAGAGAACCATCATAGAAAGCCGGAGGAGGGCCAAGTATAATTATTCCCGGTCAATCCCGCCATGCAGTCCACCATCGCCCCGTGAAGTAAAGAAACAATAGCAACATCAGTTACAGTATGAAACGGGGCGAGGCATCCCAGTTCGCACAATCCAACGCATATTCATAAGTGTTCCAAGCCAAGTCCCCGCCAGCCCGTCAGTCCCGGTCATGAAACGGAGTTTCTCAGCCCTGGCCCGAGCGCGACAGTCCCCCCAAGCACGGCGTCCGAGGGGGGCCCGATCCACACAAAGCCGGAAAGCAAAATGGCCACCACCGATGAAGAAGAGAGAGGTAGGGACAAAATGGACGTCCACAGGCAGCAGCCGAGCCGCAGGCAAGCAGGAAAAGTACCCCCAAGCACACAAATCGACATCCATTCCATCGCTGGAGGAAGGGTACTTGGGAGGCAGTAGGCTCAAGGGGATACAGTTGTAGCAAAAGTGGAGGTTGGGGATACAGCGACAGCCCCAAAAACAAAGTCTCGAGCCCCATAGATATCTGAAACAATGTATCCCCAGTGGAGCTACCGGGCTGCCATGCACAGGAGTCGCGGCATCGGGAGACAATCCTCACCTCCCCTTCAGTGCTCGGCACTTCAATATCCCCCTTCGCGACTGACAAGGTCGAATCAGTGTCATGCCGAGAATCGGCCGGTCGGACCCGTTCCAACTGTTGTGCTGCATCGTCCAACCGGTCACCCATCTTACCGGAGAGTGATCGCCATTCCGCCCTGAGCTCGACGAGTGCAACAACGATATCCTGGCAGGTCGGCTCCGTCCGCGAGCACAGCTGTCTCACAGTGCGAGATGATGCATGTAGTGGAGCTTCCAGTTCGCTGTCGGGCAGGGGGACGCTGGCAGAAGGCGAGATCACCTTCGTCGCTGTAGAGAAGGCAGCCGCCATTTCGATCGTCTTGGGGGGTGCACAACAAGAAGGGGGCGAACTCAGTCCCAAAGAGTCAGGGTCTAGGCATGTATGCCGAACGGTTCCGGAGCGCTGCACCGAAGAGGACACTGTCACCGCGCTGCGAGTCGGGGGCAATCCAGGGGGCGACCCACACAATGGACACCGCAGGTCAGCCTCAGCGCCGGCCAGTGGGACGATCACTACAGACAAACACTTCTCCACCATATGCCAATCACACGGAGCGGGGCTCCCGGGTGTCTCGAAGAGGATCCGTCCGACACCCCCTGCGACGGCGCTAAGAGACAAGGAATCCACGCTCTCCGGGTTTCAGCGGGCTGTAGCCGTTCTGGAGGTCCACGGCGGCAGGGAGCGGCACTGGTCTCGGAGCCTGGATACGGAGACCGTCACCCGGCACGACGATATCTCCGGGAATCTGGCAGGTAGGGACTTCGGAGGAACACCCAGAGCATCAGTGCGGTCGTGGCTACGTTCCGCCGCGGCTCAGGCACGGATTAGCGATCAGGATGTAGGTGCGGAACGCACAAGCTTGCGGAGCCGGGAATCGAGCGTCCGTTCAGGTCGCCATCTTGGCTCCTCCTCCATAAATCTCAATCTTAATGAAACGTTGATTGAAGTGAAGATCTGTAGTAAGCACAACTGTTCACATCTAGTATTGAGATCTAGAACAGCAGAAAGACTGTATAGGAGAAACTTTAGAACCCTCTACTGTAAGCACTTTACTTTAGTTGTAACTGCTACAGTTTGCCTACTTTAACACTGGAAGACCAAGAAGAGCGTAAAAAATACACTTGGGCAATTTAAAATTGGGAACAACTGTCTTACCAGAGATTTTCTACTCTGGGGATAGAAAGGGAAAGAACGTTAAGAGCAGGTGCGAAGTTACACTCCATACAAGCCCCCACACTTCCTCTAATTAAACGTGTTACTCACTCTCACTCATTCTCACTGCGAGATCACTAATGAGCAGAGATGAGCTTTATCATGGAAACTCCTGCTGGTCGCCAGTGCACCCTCAGCTGTAAGGGGTGCAGTAGCCAGGCCCATGCAAAGCTGTTTGCACACATACTGACTACAGTGACTTAGCAAAATGGAAACAGTCCTGTGGCAAAGATCATGTCATTACGTATAGCCATTACCAAAAGCATTGTGTTTCGATATAAAAACCCCCATATGAAAAAGCCCTTATCTGACTGCTGAGCAGTGAAGAAAGTGGAAGTAATTTTCCTTGTTGGCTGTTTTACATGGAAAGAAGGTGCTATAATTGGTGAACAGGCTGTCTCAAGTTTGGGATTCATGGTATAAGTAGTCCCAGAACATTGTTGTATGGTTTAACCCCTTCGGTGCTCATGACGGAATGGTTCCGTCATGATCACCAGTGGGGAAGAGCATTTATTTTGTTGTTCAATGTAATGACGATTGCGTGCATGGCGTGCTGCCGCCATTACATTGAAAATTAAACTGAAACGTAGTTTCAGTTTCACTATTTTGGTGCACGTGGGGCTATCTCAGGCCCTTGAGCACCAAAACATTCGGGAGAGGTAGCATTGGAAAGGGGAGAATCTGGTGGATCCCTGGGTAACAGAACCTGGTGAAAACCACACAAGTCACACCATCCTGGATTCCCCTGTATGTTTAGTTTAAAAACATGTATAGGTTTGATAGGCGTCCCTAGGTGCCGGCTGAGCTAGAGCCCAAAATCCACAGCTAGGCTCATTTAAAAAAAGGGTCACTTTTCTGTGGAAAAATGTAATGTGTCCGTGTTGCGTTTTGGGTCCTTTCCTGACACGGGCACTATGTCTACCCACACAAGTGAGGTACCATTTTTATCTGGAGACTTTGAGGAATGCTGGGCGGATGTAAGTTTGTGGATCCACACAGATTCCAGAACATTCTACACAGAAATGTGAGGAAACTTTTTTTTTTTACAAAGTTTGAAGTTTGCAAGGGGTTCTGGGTAACAGAACTTAATGAGATCCACACAAGTCACCCCATCCTGGATTCCACTCGGTGACTAGTTTAAAAAAAAAGTATTAGATCTATAGTGCGCCCCAGGCGGCGGTGCGGGTCAATGGCCTCCTCTCTGACCATTTCTAAGTGGGGCACGGTACAAGGCAGGGTTGCCCCCTCTCTCCCCTGCTTTTTTCCCTCTATATGGAGCGTTAGCCCAGCGACTCCGAGACCACCCCCTTGCACACGGCGTCCCCTTCGGCCTAGACCAGCACCTTATTAGCTTTTACGCAGACAACCTCATTTTCCCAGTGGCAAGCCCGCTATCCTCTCTGCCGGATATTGTGGACGACCTCCAGATGTTTAGTCAGTTCTCCGGCTTTAAAATTAAAATGATGAAATCACAAGTACTCAATCTCACTGCCACTCCGCTGATGGAGAGAACACTCTGCAATAGCTTTACCTTTGAGTGGGTAATAGAAGGCATTACATACTTGGGGCTGGTCTTCCACAAAAGCTTGGTGCAGACTGCAGAACGGAACTACTCGACCCTCTTGAAACGGATCCACGCAGATATAAATCGATGGCGCCGCCTTCCTCTGACTTGGTTTGGGAGACTGTCTGCGGTCAAAATGAACGTACTGCCACGGGCTCTGTATTTATTCCAAACACTGCCATTAGAACCCCTCCCCACCATACACCCTATGGCAGATACAATCAGTGATTGAGGGATTTGTCTGGGGCCCGATCGCACCACAGCTACGGAAAACTCGGCTTCAACGTCCTAAGAAATTTGGTGGTCTCACCTTCCCTAATCTTACACAATATATCCACGCTTCACAGTTACGCTTCGTAGTGGAGTGGAAGTGCCCCGTGACGGAGAAATATTGGGTCTTCATGGACCAGACGGTAGCGGGTCACCACATCTGGCGTGACATATGGATGCCGCGACCAGATCTTGCTTGGGGCCTTTACTCCTCCCCTGTTACGCGTCCCACGTTGCTTGGGACAAAGTGTCTCGTAAGGCCATCCTGGCCGGATGTATGACGTTACAACGCATGCTTTTACCACGCATGCTGTTACAACGCAGGTTTTACTACGCATACCATTACAACGCATAGCGCTTTGGGGTGCTGGATAGTGAATAGTTTAATTTACTATTCCAACTCCAGTCCCCGTGGACACTAGGGAAGGTGTTGGATAGTAAATTAAATCTATTCCCTATCCTAGAGCGCCCCCCAGCGCAATGCGTTGTAATGGTTTTCGTTGTAAAACCTGCGTTGTAATAGCACTGCGTGGTAAAAGTTGCGTTGTAAAGGATGTTTCCCATCCTGACCACGCTTCCCTCTCCCATGACGCCGCTTTTCATGAACCCTGCCTTTCAGCCGGGGTTGAATAACGACGCTGCTTCACGATGGATCGAGGGGGGCTGTAAACGCTTAGGGCACCTTTTCGAACTCAGAGGCCTTATTCCCTTTGAGGAACTTCAATCGGACTACAACCTATACACGTCTGATTTGTATTTGCACTCCCAGATGACTCACTGGATCTCTAACACTACGACGTGCTCCCTAGCATACCTCCCGTTGTTGCCATTCGAGAAATGGCAAATGTCCAAGAAAGACGACAAACAACTCATCTCTGAAATTTACTCCTTCCTTTCCACGGCCCTTCCTCGAAATTGCACTACGGGTCAGATACGTTGGGAGGGATTTTTATAGTTTTCCTGTGTTTTTGTTTCGATTAACGTTCCTACACGGACTATTACAATGCGCCTGAAGCCCTTTAAGGGTCAACAAGCAGCTCCAGAGCCTCCTTGCTGCTCAACTGCTTTATAGCCAGCCTTCAACACTGTTTACAGCTCGCTATATTCCGGAAGACGCGGCCGGCTCTGTTGCTGTTTTAATATTCAGAACTCATATTTGTATTGGGATTTGCATATCCTTACTATACTTAGCCGGCCTATTGGGTTGTAGACACTTCAACTTTGCTCTCTGCATTATACGCTGTCAATGTAAACAATTTAATTCTAAAAAAAGTATAAGTTTGCTAGGTTTTCTCAGGTGACGGCTGAACTAGGATCCAAAATCCAGAGCTAGGCACATTGCGAAAAAAGGGGCAGTTTTCACTGAAAAAATGTGGTGTGTCCACTTTGCGTTTAGGTCCGTTTCCTTTCACGAGCAATAGGCCTACCCACAACAAGTGGGGTACTATTTTTATCGGGAGAATTTAGGGAATGCTGGGTAGATGGAAGTGTGTGGCTCCCCGCAGATTCCAGAACTTTTGATCACAGAAATGTGAGGTAAATTTGTTTTTTTGACAAAGTTTGAGATTTGCAAGGGATTCTGGGTAACAAGATCTAGTGAGAGCCACACAAGTGACCCAATCGCGGATTCCCCTCGGTGTCTAGTTTCCAAAAATGTATAAGTGTGCTAGGTTTCCCTAGGTGCCAGCTGAGCTAGGGTCCAAAATCTACAGCTAGGTATAATGCCAAAAAAGGGTCATTTTTCACTGGAAAAATGTGACGTGTCCACGTTGCGTGTTGAGCCGTTTCATGTCCCATGCAGTAGGCCTACCCACACACGTGAGGTACCATTTTCATCAGGAGACTTAGGGGAACACAGAATTTGAGAACACATGTTATTACCACTTGCCTTTCTTTGCATTTCTGCCTTCCAAATGTAAGACAATGTGTAAAAAGAAGTCATTTTGAAAATGTCTTCTAATTCACATGCTTATATGGGTGCCCTCAATTTCGGAGGTGTGCAAATACCCACTGGCTCTAAACTCTATATTTTGTTCCCATTTCGGAAATATATATGTTTCCTTGGTACCTATCTTCCACTCTTTATATTTTACCTAATGAATTGCTATATACACGGTACACAATGCAAAACCATTGCAATACGCAGCTCAAGTATTGGCTCTGGCTACCTCAGTTCTTGGTGAACCTACAAGGCCTATATATCCCCGCAACCAGATGGGTTCAGCAGACATAACGGTATTTTGATTTAAAAAATCTGCCTTACTTACAAGAAGTTGCAGGTGAAAACATTCACACAAATGGCTGTTTTTGTCAACTCAATTTTAATTTATTTTTTCAGTTGTTAGTTTCTATAAAATAAACCTTGAAGGATCTACACTAATGACCCCTTGCTGAATTCAGAATGTTATCTAATTTGCAGAAATGTATAGTTTTTCCGGAATCCATTATTACTCTTACACTCATTACTACCACTAACTAAAAGGAGTTTGAAAGCACATAAAATTAGGAAAAATTAGCTGTGTACCACTAAAATGCCTTAACTGTGTAGAAAATGTTGCTTTTCTGACAAAGCTGGGAAGAGGGTGATTTTAGCAGCACAGACGCTTTCTTTTGCAGCTCTTTTTTCCCATCCCCTCCCCACCTCCCAAAAAAAAGAAATGTGCTGTATTTTGGCCAATTTCTCGGTGCCCTCCAGGAGAATCCACAAACCCTGAGTTACATTTATAATCCTTAGAAATATTGGAATGTTGGAAGAAAAGGACTCAAATTTGGCGTGGATCCCTTATGTGTACAAAAGGTTACAGGGGCCGAAGTGCCAACGACCCCAAATAGCCAAAAAAAGGCTTAGCACAGGGGCGAAGGAGGAGGGGGGGCTAACAGCGAAGGGGTTAATGTTACCTGATGGGCTACTGAGCTAATAAAAGAAGAAAGATCATGCATAATTGCAAGCCTCCAAGCCTCCAGTCCTGACATAGAATCAAAAGATAATTGTTGACAATTACAATTTTAAGTTTAATTTCTTAAAACTGGACTCATGAAACATGATGTGGGCACTATAGTGTCGGCGTACATTTAAAAAAAAATGTTTTACTCATTGGAAAACTTTGTCTCAAGGCTATCTAACGTTTACTTGAAACACAATTATTTGTTGTCTTCCAAACTGCTCCAGTGTGAGCTTATTACATAGTATGTGCATAGTGACTACTACCCATGCCCATAAACTCTTTGCTTCAATCCCAATAACTTCTTCCTCAACATGATTCTCAGAATTGAAAACATCATTGTCTCAAACGTTGTCAGCTTACAATTTACCCTGTGCACCTAGTCTGAATCCCTTGTTTCCCCTTTACCTCTGTTACTGCAAAACAGACCAACACTGTTCTTAGAAGCCTCCTTAAAAAATAACAAAATGACAGGTGTGACGTTTGACTTAATCTTCGCCTTGGTGATCACTCAAAGCAACATTCTAGTCAACGTTTTTTGCCTACAGTGCCGCTCAAGACAGAGACCTGTCCTAGTCTTTCACCAGCTCCTTCTTACACCTTCTGCTTTTTCCTAAATTGGAGGTTGGGTGGTCCTGCTGCATTATTAATATTCATAATCTAATGGTTTGAATACTTTACCATGACAGATTGTCACGTTGATGAGACATTTGAGACTTTGATACTTGCAAAGACGTGGATGTTTTGGTTCAAGATTAGAAATATTGTGACCATAAGCATATTCTGATAATAATAGATTGCCAATATTAATCACATGTAATTAGGAAGAATATCACTTAAAATTGATAGTTATTTTCTTTACTATTAGAAATGTGTTCCAAAATTGTAACTCAATGACCTTATTATTAATGTTGTGTTGATTTAGACAAATGTAACAGTTTCTGAGTAGTTATAATCACGTTTTTTTCAACTGTTTCAGAAATACCCCTGATGAGGCACACAGCGTGAAATGCATTGGGATATTATGAAGAATTTTAATTGGCACCCAGATGAAATATTGTAACACTTGATATCAAATACATAATGAAGAAATATGAAAATAGATAGATAAATGTTGACAAAAATTGGATTCATCCTAAACCATATTGAAGTAATACTTGTGGATACATAAACTGACCGAGTAGAAGAAATTGAACAATATTGTGCCAGACTGCATAGCTAGTGTAACAGGTTCCACTGTGTTAAAAGGAAACACAGTAAAATACAGTTTATTGGTTACAGGCGCTAACCTTACTCTGCACCCATAAGTATTGGGAAATAAATGAAATAATGAACAATAAGGATTAAAAGTATCAGCAGTGAGTTTTTGAGACTAACATGTGCTACTTGATCTGCTTGTTATTTCTCACAATAGTTCCCATATCCTCATGGTACCTGCAGCAATTTTGGGCATGAACATCTACAAAGGTCACCCCCAGCATGTAACCAGTGCTAGTATTCAGGTCTGCTAATGAGAGAAACCCTTGGAGATCAGCACACAATTTATATCTTTTCATATTCCAGTAGTGCTACTTAATCCGGCAGCCAACAGAGAAGAGATGCAGAACTTCACCAGTAGAGAAAAGCACAAAGTCAGTGGTGATAAACATCTAGGAAGGCTAGTGAAAACACATCTAGAAGATTCATAGTCCGTTAAGAAAAGTCATTAGAAAGTGATCTCTAACTTATAAATCTTCCTCTGGACAATCCTAGTATTCCCTAAGTATTTTCCTGATTTGCTGGAAGGGATTTCTAGCCGACAGTAAAGCTGTGATGAAGTCCAAAATATCATCAGTCTGGACCCATTATACTTTAGCTCACTCTTCCCTCTGCCATGGTTCTGTATTGTGCCTCTATGTTGATAACTTATGATATGTGCTCTTGTGATTCTTGGAGGTGTGCCAAGAGGTTGCCCACCAGCAAGAACTCTCTGTGCATGCTCTATTTGAAAAGGGTTCGAAAAGGCCTCAGCCCCAAACAGTACTTGTAGCAGTTACTCAACAAAGATTTGCATGTCCATAATGTGCTTGTTCTCCTCTATGCTCCAAGATCCAAGTAATATTCCTCCTGAAGCACCTCTCTAGGTATTCTAGTTAAGACTGCATTCTAATAATTTGCAGTTGAAGAGCACAAACATCTGAGGATGTCGCACACACCAAGTCCACCGGGTCTCATATTCTTTGTTTTATACGCTAAAGTCTGGAGTCCTACTTATCCAGTCCACTTTGCATTTGCTCTACCTTTAAGTAAAATGGATCCAATTTGGTGCCCACTCTAGATATACTGTCCATCCATTCCAGGAACATTGACCCTACATTCTGTGGAATTGCAGAGAGAGAGACACTCAGATCCTTGTTTCATCGCCAACTTCCCCAACAGGCTTCTCAGCATCTCTCTTTCTACCAACCTTCAGCTTAGAGTGCTGCTTATCTGCTTTGCCCATATTGCTTGTTTTACTGAGCTCCAACACCCATGACTACAGAATCAATTCTCAGCAGGTAGATGATTTAGGAAAAATGTACAGCCACCTCCACCTGTTGGCTGTCATGAGAAGGAAGGAAGTTAGGGAATAAACACGTAATAGTTGTATTTTTTTATCTTCTAATATCAAAAGATGGTAACTGTGGCGGTTGTCGATAATGGAAAGATAAAACTAGTATTGCAACTCATCATCCTCATTTCAAGGTTAGAAGTGTTGCGCCTGGTGCAAAGAGTGGCAGAGCTACTACATAAGGTCTATGAAGACCAGGGGAAGATGCCCTGGCAATATCTCCGTCACAGCCTGCTCTAAGCAACAGCACTGACTTAGCCTGGCCAAGGTAGTCCCCATCTGGCAGGGTCCTGGTGGCAGACAAAGGAGCTCTGCAGGCTAGAATGGCAGTCCAGCATGCCCCTTTCTCACCATCAGCAACCCTAAGCCCTAAACATGCCTCAGCACAAGCCTTATAGTAATAGGAGAGGTACACCGGAGGAAATGAGCAAGGCCCATTAGGCTCCTTCAAATGCAGCAAGGAGTCTTAATAGGACAGCTCTAGAATGTTTGCAGGTCCCAATAGTCTTGCCAAGCACCTCCAGGATATTAAGGTTGGTGGGTGCAGTTTCTGTATTCAGCTTTATATCAGGATGATATTGTCCCCAGGTGCTCTGCGCTGCCTTACTCAAAGGCAACCATCATGGCCCTTAGCTCGCTAGCACACCCAGGCACATTCACAGTAGATATTGATCTAGGAGCTTATCTCGTCTCTAGATTGAAACTGCCATATTGGGGTTACAACAATAATAGTGTTAGGAATATAGTGTATAGTTTTGAACCGTGATTTTCAAACAACTGAGTTGAATTACAAAACTGTTGATTTGCGAAATAACAACAAATATCATACCTGCTATACTGATACTCTGTGCCAGACTGTGAAAGTAACAATCAAACTATTCAGAAGGCATTAAAGTAAAAAAAAGAATATCAAGTTGTTCTCAAGAGGTAATACTATCATAATCCTTAAAGTCCTGCATTGTTTTTTATGCCTAGTGCCTGTATTCTAGAGACGTAGCTGAGATCATCGATCAAGCTAAATGTACGCTCATAGTGTATGTGGTTCAAAGCATTAACAGAAAAATTAGGTTAATCACGCTATATAAACATTTTGCTGTGTGCTGTTTGTGTTTACAATTAGAAACCTGCATATTTGAGCCAATATTCACAAAGAATTATTTAAGTCTTCACTTCAGTCATACCTCAACTGATCAATATTGACTCCAGTTCAACCAACACAGAAGCATTCATAGGGCTCTCTTTCTTTTAACCATTAGTAAGCAAACACTGGTTCGATCCACATAATTTTGCTGTAACTTATAGGTTAGTGAATCTTGGTTCTGTTTTAAGCTATATTCCGTGTGTTAGCTAGACGCTGAGAGGGGAGTTGGGTTTGGCAAGGTTGTTGGTTCAGGTGTATGGGAGCTTTGTGTTGGATAGTTAGTGATGTTGAGAAGATGAGGTCACGCATGTGGCTTATGTAGTGTGTTGGTTGTATAATGTGCTGTACTATATTGTGTGTGTCACTGATACTGAGAAGGGTTTTTTTATCATGCGTTTGTTGTCTAGGAAGTTGAAGCCATCCAAGAGGGTGCCAGGGCATGTTGAGTGGATGAAGTGGTGAAGAGGACTGAAAATGTGTCAGTGAAGTCTTTGCTGTGTTCAGGAAGCCTGCAGATGAGGTGGAAGGTGGCAAACTGAGAGTAAGTAGAAAGTGGCATGTGAAGAGCTACATGGAGTTTGATGTTGATTATGGAGGACGTATTGATGATCAGCAGGACTACTCCCTTTGCATGTGTGGAGTCCACACACCTGGATACTATAGCCTGGGCCAGCAGGAAGGTCTGGGATATGCATGAATGTGGAAGTTGGCCATGTTTCCTTGATCAAGAGTGTGTCAAGCTTGAGATGTGTGATGAGATCTGCACTCTCTGGAGAGTGAATACACCAGAGCGCGAGTTAATGACCATGAGTTTTAATGTGTGTTTGTTAATTTTGAGGGTGTCTGGTGCTTAGTGAAATATGTATGAGGTTGTGTCTGTGGTGAAACCCTCGTCTGTGTCTGCCCTTATCTGTGTTATCTCCGCCCTTAGTGGGTTTGAGAAGCCTTCAGAAGCTAATGAAAGTAGGAAGGAGGCAAGAAGATTTAGGTTGTATGTTTAATGTTGTCACTTCCTGAAGAGGTGGAAAGCTGGGAAGTGCAGTGATGTTACTTCATGCAGAGGTCAATGCTGGGAATTACGGTCTGCTTGTACGTCATGGGATTCTCTCTGAATACATAATCAATAGAATCTCCCAGCGCAAATGCACAGCATGCTGTAACAGCATTTTTATAAAGAAATCATACTTACAAAAAGCAACTTTTTCTATATATTTTTTATGCGTTATCTCACTTTTTCATTTTGAAAAGTAAATCTGCCCAAATTTACAGTATCATTTATTTTTATTTGCAGTGTTTTTTATAGAGAGAGGAAGAACTTGTGGGTGACCGAGCGCTTTACCATTATAACGAAAGGTAGTCATTATACAAACGAAAAGAGATATACATAAAAATACATACAAAAAAAATTGTATAGATACACAAGCTAGTGAAATAGAGAGGGAGGGTCTCATAGTTGATCCTCAATGCCGATATGGGCGGATTCAAATAAGTGTCAAGGCTGTTTGTAGAGGTTGGGAGAGGAAAGACCGCTCAGAACTCGATGATGACGTGATTGAGGGGTGGAGGAATGACGTCAGTATGAGAGGAATCTGTTGGCTAGTAGCAGTTTTACTTCTTTCATGAAGATTGAAGTGGAAGGGTTGCACATAGTCTCTGAAGGAAGGGAGTTCCAGATTGTGGGTGCAATTCCTAAAAAGGATTGATTGTAGATTTTCTTTTTGTTAAATTTATATGACTTTAGTAGAATGAAGCCTGTACTTCTAGAAGGTATGTTTCCACCGGATAGGGTCAGTTTCTGGGACAGGTACATTTGTCAGAAAACACCACCCTAGCAGACCCTTTTCAAAACTTCTAAAATAAAGGGAAAAGGTATCCTCTTTTAGGCTGAATACAGATTTTGCCAAATAGACTATGCACCTTTAAGGATCTCCAGAGGCTGCCAGTATGTCCATTTAGTAGTGCAGGGTCAGTAAGGCTTTTTGTTTTTCCAGCTCACAACAGAAATCTCCTGTACACTGTTGACTTTTTGAAGCTGTTGTTTAATTCAAATCTTCGTTTTTGTTCATGGTTCTTTTATCTTCATTCTACTTCTTTTGTCAATTTTTGGATTCCTATAATTTACTTTCAGTGAGCACCCATGTTCCTGTCTTTTTAAAAAAATGTTTATCTTCTCATGTTTGTGCACCATGTCAGCTATTTTTGACAGATGCACCTCATGTGGCGGTAAGATGTCCTGGAAGGACAAAGATGATGTTTGTATCGTCTGTCTCCCAGATTCTCACTCCATTATATGGTGTAAAATCTGTCGACACCGACGGACGTGGCTTGAGGCATCAAGATGTCGGTCGCACTCTAAGAGTGCTCCGAACCCCTCCGTCATCTGCCTCGATTACAGCTGACATCGGCACGCATCCGGGACTCCTACCTGGTCGCTGTGTGTCCCCCAACCGGTGGCGCTGCCCTGCTGTGTCTCCGGTGCCGGCGCGGGCCTTCTGAAGTCGTCTGGCGCCGTGGCCTGTTGCGGCCTGCCTGTCTCCGCATGGGCAGTACCCCTGCTGGCGGATCCTGGGCACCGCTTGAGTGGTGGTGCAGAGGGAGGCCGCGTGAGTGGCGGTATCTGGAGCGGCCCGAGCCATATCTGCGGCCCCTATCCTGTGCTTGGCCCTGCACCTGGAGGGTTCCAATGTTGGATAGGCCAGCATGGTGGCTGGCGCCTATAGTGTGGCTGTAGTGGCGACGGAGGGGGCCTGTGAGTCGCGGGCCATACCGGCTTGGACCGCAAACGTCTCCATTGATCCTACCGGTGAGTAGGGGGGCGGCTGTCGGATCGGGCAGCGGAGCTGGGTGGGACATTCACTGCCACCCCTTCCCTCTGATGTGCCACTGGCGGCGCGGGGACGCCTGGGGTGCCGTAGACTGGTTGGTGATACAGGGCGGTGTTCACTTGATCTGGGCCCACTCTGATCCTGAGGCTTTACCGGCCTCCCAACCCGCTCCTGGACCTGCGGTCAGCGCTGATTGTGCCGTGTTTTCCCGGTGGAGGGTGTCCCCTTGCTGCCTGCATCTTGGGTGATCCATGGACCGCGAACGAACATTCAGTGCTCCTGTGTGTTCCCCGTCTCAGCACATACTTCCTGTGAACACGGGTTTCCCCCCATTTCTGGCCCTCGCCATCAGGGAGACTCTGGGTCTTATTCTCGGCCATGGGGAGAGGTAGGGCCCTTAAGTCCATGCCGGCTCCTACACAGAACAAAATGGACCAGTTTACCACTTCTGAGCCGGAACCCTCAAGGAGGGCGACAGGGGGTCCACCCCCCCCCCCACCCCCCCAAAACCCAGGACAGACAACTTGACACCATCCTTCAGGCCATCAGTGCCTCGCAGGCATCCGTTGAGGGGAAGATCGGAGAAATCAGGGTACACGTGTCCCTACTCCGACAGGACCTCCGCAATGCCACCGCGCGGTTGACGGAAACTGAATTCTGTATCTCCACGGCCGAGGATGCCCTCTCCCAGCTGAAGGAACAGGTGGCCTACATTCGCACCCACACCAGGGAACTCCATAGGCGTGCTGAAGATGCGGAAAACCGTGCACGTCACAACAACCTCTGCCTCATGGGGTTTTCTGAGGGGATTGAGACAAACCAGATGACCACCTTCGTCAAAGGCTGGTTTACGTCATGGATGCCTAAAGACACCCTTTTGACATGGTTCGTGGTTGAGAGAGCCCCCAGATCTCTGGCGCCCTGGCCTCCTCCTGGAGCCCCGCCCACCTATCATCTTAAAAGTCCTCAACTTCAAGGATCGTTTTGCCATCCTGCAGGCGGCACGGACAGCAGGTCCCCTCAAGTCCCAAAATCATGTCTTTATGATATTCCCGGACTACACCAGGGATCTCCAGGATCTCCGGTGCTCATACATGGACGTTAAGAAAAAGCTCTGCGCCCTGGGCCTACAGTACGAGCTCCAATTCCCAGCCTGCTTTCGGGTCATTTTCCAGGGCAAAACGCAATTCTTCGACTCACCCCAGGCGGCATGGACATGGCTGTCGGAGGAACACCCCCTTCGCCTCCGGCGTGACCCTTCATCAGAGCAGGTGGGCTCCCAACCTGAGGGGCCCAGGTCGCCGGGACGTCAACGCTGACATCGCACGAGGTCTCGTGAGGGGCGCCGGCTTAAGCGTACTGCAGTCCTGCGCTACCCGCAATGCCTTCACATAGACATCCTCCTGCTCCAAGAAACACACCTACTGGGTAATTGCTGCCCTTTTCTCGCTCGCTATGGGTACAACAGAGTATGGCACTCCTGCTTCTCCAGAGGCTCCTGTGGGGTGGCCATCCTTATGAAATGTACTCTGCCTTTCGTCCTTTCCCAGGTGACCCACGACCCCTAGGGCACATTAGTTTCAATTTGTGGCTCCTTGCCTGGCTCCCCCCTTAATCTCATGTCCATGTACACTCCTCCCTCAATGCTCGCTCCCTCGCTTGCACAGACCGTGGCCCTACTGACTTCTTTCCCACAGTCGTTAGTGGAGACTTCAATGTAGTCTCCTCCCTGCCTTTGGACGTTAAGGGCCCTCCCTCTGCTTCCTGCATGGCGCAGGCGAAACTGCTAAAGACCTGGTCTGAGTCATTAGGCCACATCGATGTATGGCACATGTGGCACCCGCGCACCAGCCACTTTACTTATACTTCCGCAGCCCATCACACACAGGCGTGTATAGATGCAGACTTCGTCCCCGCTGACTGCTCGGTAATTGTTGACATTCGCATCCTACCAAGATAAATCTCAAACCACTCTCCAGTGTTCTTTAGTACAGGTGCTCCCCTTCCAACAGCCCACCAAACATGGAGGATGAACACATGATTCCTCCTAGACAAAGATGTCAAGAAGGTGGTAGGGAAAGAGCTTGAACAGTACTTTCTTACCAATGTGGGTTCAGTGTCCTCCCCGGGTACCCTGTGGGAGGCCGGGAAGGCGACCATAAGCGGCATTGCGAAGGGGCAGCTTAAGAAGCAGAGACAGGCGCAGCTGCGTGAAATTACTTTGAGGGAGGCGCAGACGCTTCGCTTGGAACAATCACTCTCCCTGTCTGAGGACGTCGCCCTGAGCCGGCAACTCGCTCACCTCCGGTCCGTGATTAGGCAGTTATCCCTGGATGCGGCCAAGCTCCTCTGGAGGTAGTCGGTGGGGAGGGTATACGGGTGGGGACACAAAAATGGTACGATTTTGCACAGACTGGCCACTTACCCCAGGGCAAACTGTATAATTCCAAAGGTGGTAGACGATCAGGGCTCGATGCACAGTGCCCCATTAGCGATGGCCCACACGTTCGCCATTTATTATCGGCGTTTGTACGCAGCACAAACCCCGACCTACTGCTTCAAGTTCTCCTTGAAAAAAGTAACGCACGTCTCCCTCGGTTGGAGACGGCTGCCCAGTAAGACCTGGACCGCCCCATATCTAGGAAAGAAATCGAGGAAGCAATTTCCCTCATGTCATCGGCTAAGACTCCACACCCAGACTGCCTTCCCCAAGAATATCATGCGCTGTACCGTGATACTCTTGTGCCCCATCTGGACGGTCTATTTCGGGAAGCCTTGGAAAAAAGCTCCTTTCCGGCAGAGACGGACATTGCCACTATTGTGGTCCTCCCGAAGTCCCACCCTCCCTCCCGTCATTGTGCTGACTTTCGGCCCATATCCCTCCTCAATACGGAGATGAAGTTGTACGCCACCATCTTGGCCCAGCGCCTGAAGCCTTACTTGCCCTTGTTGGTCCACCCGGATCAATGCAGCTTTATGCCCCAGCTTGCGATCCGTCACTGTCTTTGGCGATTGCAGCTGGCTCTGGCCCATCAATACTTACTTACCTACCCTATTTAGCTCTTCTCCTTATAGATTTATAAAAAGCTTTTGACTCGGTGGACTGGGCTTATCTGCAAATTGTATTGGCCGAAATGGGGTTTGGTCCCCGGTTCATAGCCCTGGTCCGTGTACTCTACACACAGCCGCGCGCGCGAGTCCTGGTCAATGGTGTACTGTCCGAAGCCTTCCCATTGCAAGGGGTACACAGCAGGGATGTCCCCTTTCATCCCTGCTGTTCGCTTTGGAGATGGAGCCCTTGGGGTCCCTGGTGCGGGCTGAGGAGCGCATTAGGGGCTGGGAATGGCTGAATACCGAAAAGGACAAAATCGCGTTATACTCAGATGACGTCCTGCTCTTTCTGGCCGAACCCGCCTCCTCAGGACCACATGGACTCTGGATTCTACTGGCGTTTGGGCAAGCCTCAGGTCTTCGACTGAACCTAGGGAAATTGGTGCTGGTCCCCCTCCATTTATCAAGAGACTGTTATGACTGGCAGTCCAACATACTGCTTCAATGTAATTCCTTTAAGTATTTGGGGATATGGGTCACCCTGCTTCCTGAGTTGGGTTGGTCCCTCAATGTCACCCTATTGGTTAAAAAGGCCAAAGAAGACCTCCAAAAATGGAAGACGTTACCAATGAACCCCCTGGGCAGGGTCGCTTTGTTTAAAATGAGGATCCTTCCCAGGTTTATCTATGTCTTCCAAAATACTCCCTTCTGCTTCTCTAGGTCCTGGTTTAGGAAACTGGATAGCATAGTGACCATATTTCTATGGGGCAGCGGAAGGGCGTGCCTGGCCCTGTCCACATGCCGAGTTCCCTCCTTTGACGGATGCATGGGGTTGACTCACCTGTATCTATATTTTTTAGCAACACGTCTCCTAGTGTTCCATGACTGGTTCAATGGGGGTTGGAACTGAGCAAACTGGGACTGTCCAAAGTCCAAGCCTTGATGTGTGGGAGGCCCATCCCGACCCAATTACCGGGCGTGACGCGGTCCGTGCTGCTGGCCTGGCGGGCATTGTTACATCACACTGGCTGGTCGTGTAAATTGACTTAATGTACACCCCTGTGGCATGGGGCTTGGGTTCGGGAGATTAGTGGTCTGCGGTGGTTCAGATTTTGGGACCTTATCGGCAGTACGCAACCTGGGGACGTTTGGGCCGGTGGCCATAATCTCTCCTTCCAAGATATGCAAACCCATTACTCCCTACACCCCTCCCAATTTTACAAGTATTGACAACTAAGACATGCCCTCCAGGCACACATCACCGCCAACACCCAGCTCCCGGAATACAGCCCTACTCAGGCTCAGACTCTGTTGGGGGATCTGGGTAGAGGGGGCATCTCCCGCATATATCGCACCCTAGTAAATAACACCCCCACCTCACTGGACAAGTTGAGGGATCAATGGGTAGAGTGGGTGGGCCCCTTGGACGAAGTGGACTGGCGAGATGCCCTTATGGCACCCAAGACAATCACCGCCTCTGCCAAACTTAGGCAAATCCAGCTATATTATCTACATGCTGCCTACCTCACTCCACTGCACCTCCACCGAGCAGGCTTGCGCCCGACACGTCATGCTCAAGGTGTAGCCAGACCCCGGCAGACTTTTTTCATGTGGTCTGGTCCTGTCCTAAATTGGAAGGTTTTTGGGGTCCATGGAGGAAGAACTTACAGAAGTCCTAGGATGGGAGGTTCCCCACGACCCACAACACTCACTATTAGGGATTGTGGATGGGTTGGACGGGTCCAGAAATGACAAGATATTTTTTAACACAGCCATGATCGTAGCCAAACGTGACATAGCTGCGGCATGGAAAGGAAATGTCCCAATCCACAGGCCTTGGGGAAGTGGCGAAAGAGAGTAGACTGGTGCGCGGCCCAAGAAAAAAGCTTTATGGCACGTGGATGCCCTAGGAAATATTGTAGGGTGTGGGGTAAATGGCTGGGCACTGTGGAGGATATTGAATGACTGGCTAAACCACTTTACTGATGGTATCTCATGGGGTGTAATAATGTGGGATGTACTGCTCTTACAGATGTAACAGAATTATCGTCCTCTGTGTTTTTGCTGATTTGCTTATATGTTCTGAAATCAATAAATTTGAATATAAAAAAAAATCTGTCGACACCATATAGGCACCTCAGGGTAGGGAGGGAGGTTGCCTCAAAATGAAGCAGAGGAAAGTTGGTGTTCTGCTTCTCACTGTACCAGCTCCTGAGGGACAAAGGGGCTTTCATCCTCCTAGTCTGACCTGGTCTGATTCCTCGAGGTATAAGGAAAGGAGTGTGCAGTTTCTTAAACACATAGGTTAATGTCTTCAGTTTCCAGGAGGAGGAATATGCTCCAAGATGAGTACTTGCCCACACATACCCCAAAGGGTGTAATGCTTCATCATTGGGTTAGTTCCTTGTTAGGCCGTGGCTGTAATGCCTGATGGGCACCCACTAGATTGCTCATTACCCGAGATCTTTTCTTAGCCGTCAGGTGAAATGAGGGTGTGTGGGTTCAGGTGGTATATGTAGATTGGTGATGAAAAAGTGTGCTAAAATAGGTGGTGTGATGCTCGGGATCACTGCATTTAATGAAGGAACTTGTTACTCTAATTAAAAAACCAGTGCTGCCTTAGTATAAATTGGTCCTAGCTAGCTAAGTGAATAAAAGGGTAAAAATTGTAATTTTCACTAAGCTAACTAGGACCATTATGTCCTAAGTCAGTCACACACCCTCCCTTCAGCTGAGAGACAGCTCCTGGTTCTTTGTTTGTGTCTGGTACCAGGAGTTGTAACGATGCACCTGGATCCATTTCCTCAGCATTGCCCAAAAATGTGAGAGGATGGATGATGTTTGGGTAAACGTATGTACAACTTCGACCACAGCCTTGAGGGTCCCTAGCTCCACCACACTGCTAGGCCTGTACAGTTGATGAACCATGGAACTCTTTGGTCTGGTTATTGCTCCGGGTGCAGGAAATAATAATCATCTCAGACTCGAACGCAGCACATGCAGTAACATCTCTGTGAGGTGCAGCCTGTGGCTGAGACCCGCCTCTTTGACTCAACAGGAGCAGCAAAAGATTATAGACATCCCTTTTTCAGGTTCTTCAATCTTTGGAACTCATGCTGAACTCATGCAGATGAAAAACCTCAGCACGTGAGGACAGGAACAGAAACCTTGTAATCAGTTGGCCTGGAGAAAAAGAAAGTTCAGTTTAAAAGATATCTACAACAGTGTTCACATATTACCCTTTGGAAAAGGAAGCAACAGGAACAGCTACTGCAAAAACTGTTTTTTTAGAGATGTAAATCCCAAGAAAACAAAGACTCTCAACAAGCCTCCGCAGCTCAAATTAGGCCCTCCGTCGAAACAGTGATTCTTTCATTCTGCCACCACTGTTCAGCGCACTGATGGTGGCCTGGTGGTGGGTAATTTTCATCCATTTTCACTCATGCAGAAGGTAGCAAAAAAGAGGTAGTAAATATTGTCAGTTTTGGTTACAGAATTAGATTCTGTTCTTCTCCACCTTCCAATCCACTGGTGGTGTCAAAACCATCCCTTGCTCACTTTGCCACTGGAATCAAGTTAGCCTGGCTGATGAGGGGGGTTACCCCGAAACCGGTCCCAGGATGCTCGTTTCCGATCAAGGGAAGACGTGGCTTGGCAGTTAGGACTGGACGGTTCCCATGAGGCACAAGGTCAAGACTGCTTTGGATATAGCTGTGTCTGACCTGGGGTGGCGAAGTGAGCTAAAGAATGATAATGGATTCAACCCAGATCTGTGACGGGGTGGGGGTGAGTGTTTGAAAAGTTCCACAATTTCCTTGTGTTTGCTTGGTATCAAATCCACTACAGTGCAAGCAATTGACCGAAGCTGTAAAACTTCTACTTGGTCAAGGAGCTATTGAGAAGGTTGCAGAAAGAAAGGAATTTTAATCCAATTATTTATTGGTTCAGGAAAAAAGACAGAATATAAAGTTTCAAACTATCCTGGGCTTAACATATGCCAACAAATGGGTCAAAACAGAGAAATTGCGATTCTCCTATTACCATGACCAGAGAATCTGGATTTCATTAAAGACACGGAGGCTCACATTATGCATACAACTTTTTTTTTTGTTTAAGAAATTTTTATTAAGCATTAAAAGGTGATACAAAAAAACATGTCATGAAAAATTAGGAAAAAGTACATATGGGTGTAATAATAATTAAAAGACATCAATCTACAGGAATTTATATAGAGAAAAGAAAGGTATGAAAAGATAGGAAGGAGAAAGAAGAAAGGAAAGGATTGGGAAGGAAAAAGGAAAAGGAAGAAAGCAGAAGACAGGGAAAGAGGAGAGGAAAGAGAGAGGAGAAGAAGGAAGGAAAATTAAGGGATCATGAGGGACAAGGAGCACGCGGTAGGGGAGAAGGATTGGAGGAGAGATATGAAGTAAAGGGAAGCCATAATAAATCAGATTTAATTTTCAAAGGAATAGAGGTAGAAGAGGCAATAGAAATTCTATGTTCATCACATATATAATTCCACCATGTGTGGACCGAGAGTTTAGAATTATCTTTCCAACACGACAAAATAACTTTAAATGCAAGTGCAATAAAAAGATCTAACAACTTAGCAGATGAGGGTGTACTAATATCAATATCCTCAGATAAAGAACCTAAAAATATGTGTATGAAAGACAATTGTGAATAAAGAGATAACATTTTCATACATATATTCCAAACATCAGTCCAAAAAGATAAAACTGGGGAACAATAGTAAAGTTGGTGTTGTAGAGTACCAGGATCTTTAGAACAGGACCAACATAGAGGAGAGGAGGTTGGAGAAAATTTATGTATAGTAACCGGTGTAATAACAACTCTGTGGTAAATAAAAAGTAGGGATTGGGTAATGCGTGCAGCAACAGAAACTTTGAAGATTCGAGACCATATACGATCCCACAATGCAGTGTCAAAGGAGACATCCAGATCAGTTTCCCAAGCAGTCTCCACTGTAGACTTAAATCGGACAGAACAATTAGATAATAAGAGTGAATATACAAGAGCAGCTTTAGGTTGTTGGGTAGAAAAAAGAGGGTAAAGTGGAGTGACAGGAGTAAAAGAAGAAAAAGAATCAGAGGAAGAGGATAACGAGGATAAATGAGATTGAATAGCAGAGATTATAATAGAATATTCAGCAAGAAAAGAGGAGGGTAAGTTAAACTTATTTTGTAGATCCACAAAAGAAAGGAGAGTAGAATCAAGAAAAAATTGATATACAAACATTATATTCTTTTCTTTCCAGTGTTTAAAGTAAAATGATTTACCTTTATATCTAAGAAATTTGTTGTACCAAACTACAGATGATAAAAAACATTGTAGAGGGGAAAGGGAAGAGGTAAAAACATTTTGCAAGGTAGATTGGCAATATTTCAAAATAGGATACTTGGATATAAAGGTACAATTTGACATGAAAGGAACATGTTGAAATGAGAAATCTTTCAAAAAAGAGCGTTCCAGGAGCACCCACTTAGGAACAGGAGTATCAAGGAAATCATATGCCAAGGAGAAGGATTGTTTGATAAGAAAGGCAGAATGATAAGAGCCAAAATCAGGGAAACGAACACCACCTTCATTTTTAGGACGAATCAGCTTATGTAATCCAATGCGGGGATGTTTATTGTTCCACAAAAATTTTGTGCATATTGAATTGATACGGGAAAAATAGGATTTAGGGATTTTGAAGGGGAGCATAGAGACTGTATATAAAACATGAGGGGTAATCATCATTTTGATGGTATCTAATCTACCCCACCAAGAAAGAAATAGGGGAGACCAAATCTGTAGAAGTGATTGAATTTTCTTAATTAACGAATCAAATGTTATTTTAAGGGTATCTTTTAGAGAGGAAGAAAACCATATGCCGAGGTATTTAATTTTAGAAGGACACCATGCAAAATCAGTATCATTAAACATATATTGAAAACACAAAGAGTTAAGGGGAAGCACTTCTGTTTTGGATAAGTTAAGCTTATATCCTGATATTGAGGAATATAACTGACCTTCATCCAAAAAGGGGGGGAGGGAAGATTCAGGATTAGACATGTAAATGAGGACATCATCGGCGTACGCTGAGAGTTTAGTTTCGACAGAGGAGAATTTTAAACCAGTGATATGAGGGTTAGAACGAATACGTTGTAAAAAGGGTTCAAGGCATAGGATAAATAATAAAGGAGAAAGGGGACAACCTTGTCTCGTGCCTCTTGTTAAAGAAAAAAATCTGGAAAATTGATTGTTAACAAAAATACTGGCACGGGGGAGGAATAAAGGAGTCGGACTAACGCTATAAACTTCGGGCCAAAACCAAACCAAGTAAGGGTTTGAAACATGTACTGCCAATTAATACGATCAAAAGCTTTTTCAGCATCTAGGGAAAGGGCTGCTAATGGGGTTTTGACATTTTTACTGTGAGAAAGGACATTGGAAAAAAGACGGGCATTATCCGCAGCAAGTCTGCCCTTAACAAACCCCATCTGGTCCGTGTTGATTAATCGAGGGATAATGGAATCAAGGCGAGAGGCAAGGATTTTAGCAAAAATTTTACAATCATAATTAATTAAGGATATGGGGCGGAAATTCTTACATTGGGAATGATCCTTATCAGGTTTCGGGATGATGACAATGAGGGCATCTAAGAATGACCCAGAGGCTTTAGCTTCAAAAATAAAAGAATTAAATAATTGAAGGAGTTTGGGAGCAAAAAATGAATGAAAGGAGGAGTAAAATTCAATCGGCAGGCCATCAGGACCAGGGGCTTTTGATTTCTTAAGGGAATGAATAGCTGAGGTAATTTCTTGGAGAGTAATTTCACGTTCTAGGTGTGTAAATTCAACAGGAAGGTCTGGGGGGGGGGAAGGCCTTCAAAAAAAGTTGTTAAGTTAGCGTCAGAAGGGTGAGTATCATCTGTATATAAGGCTTGATAGTAATTGTGAAAAACTTCGGCAATGTCTTCATCAGAGGTGACCAGTTTGTTCAGTGAATCATTAAAAATTGGGCCGACAGCTTTGCGTTCAGATTTGATTTTCAAGTAGTTGGCCAGCATTTTACCTGCTTTGTTCTGACCCCCATGATACTTAGATTTTATTTTAAGGAGGGTATGACACGCTTCATTAGTTATAATTTTATTGAGAGCTGTTTTGGCATGAATCAGGTCCTGAAGGGCAGATGGGGATTTGGAGGAGAAATATGAATGTTCAAGGGTTTTAATATGTTTAAGTTGAACTTCATATTTTTGCTTGTTAAGCTTCTTTTTGGCAGAAACATAGGAAATCGTAAAAGCACGAAAAGAAGCCTTAAAAGCATCCCAAGTGTTGGGAATAGAAGTATCAACAGGGTCATTAAAGGAAAAATATTCATTAAAAAACTCAGTACATTTTTTCATAAAAGTGGCATCAGATAAAAGAAAAGAGTTAAATTTCCAACGACTAAAATTGGAGGGACTAATGGATAAATCCAGGGTAGTGTAAACCGGTGCATGGTCAGAAATAAAAATAGAGCCAATAACCGATTTTTGAAGGGAGGGAAGGAGAGACTTACTAATCATAATGTAATCAATCCTCGAACGAGTATGGTGGACATTAGAAAAAAAAGTATATTCCAGTAAATCAGGGTTACACACTTTCCACGAGTCATATAGAGGACGAGAGGCAATGGCAGATTGAAAAGCCTTATGGGTTTTATCAGGTTGAAATTTACTCGAAGACAAGCGATCTGAAAAAGGGTCCAACCATTGGTTAAAATCACCAGCAACGATGAAATTAGGACAATCAATGGATGCAATAAGCAATTTAATGTCTTTCCAAAATTTGGGGTCTGGACGAACTGGGCCATAAATATTCAATAGGACCATCGTCTTGTTGTGAATAACAACCTTTGCCATTGCCCAACGACCTTCATCATCATTTTGAGAGGATATAATTTGTGCATTTAAAGCTTTGTGAAATAATATAGCAACCCCTCCTTTTTTGTTGACCGCAGGAGAAAATACAACCTGACCCACCCATTGTCTTTTTAATTTAAGGGAATCAGTGTCCGAGCAATGAGTCTCTTGAAGAAAGACAACCTGTGAATGAAATTTGGTTAAGTGAGACAATACCTTCTGACGCTTGACAGGATGACCAAGACCACGAACATTCCAAGAGACAAAATTACACATGTCGGAAGGAGGAAGGAATGGGCGAAGAGTGGAGGTAACACAGAGCAGGGAGATCACTATATAGGGGGAGACAAAAAATAACGGTTAAACATTGGAGTAGGAAATCGCTCATTTGAAGAAGGGAAAGAAAAATCAAATAGCATGGAAGGAAGAAACGGAGAAGAAAATAAACCAGCAGAGGTAGCTTGAGAAGAAGGAAGCAAGGAAAGAGAGAGAAGAGAAAGAAAGAGGGAAGATACATAAAGAGAGAGAGGGAAATAGAAAACAGGTCAAGGCACAAAGGCTTGATCTGAGAAGAGAACAGTAACCAAAACACGTGAGACGCGGGTACACCAGAGAGAGGACATAACCCACGAGCAAACCATATACGGACATATTAGAAAGGATAAACACAAGGATGTGAGAAGAGAGTTTAGAACAAAATAGAAAGGGGAGATAAGGTAAGAGAAAATATATAGATTAAAGCAGTAACGTTAGAAGAGGAAAAACATTGAAAGACGAAAAGGCATTAGCTGGCAGTTTCCATGGTGGACGGTGTGATACTCATCAAATAGTCTCGAAGTTTCTGGGGATCATCATACGACTTGGTACGCCCATTATGTGTAATCTTGCAGAAACAGGGATGAAGAATTCCATACTGAATGTTGAGTTGTCTCATCGTGGGGCGAAGGTTCAGGAATTCCTTACGTCGAGCATTGGTAGCAGAAGAGAGGTCTTGGGAAATGAAGATGTTGTGACCAGACCACTGGAGACGACGTTTGGCCCTGGCGGCTTTTAGAACAGCCATGAGTTCTGTGAATTCCAAGAATAACATGATGATTCCACGTGGTTTGGTTGCATTGGAATTAATACGGCCAAGACGATGCGCTCTCTGGATGTTGAGAGGATGAGTCGATGGAGAGAGTTCCAAAAGTTCCTGAAGAAGTTTCCGAATAAAAGAGACCATGTCGGACCCCTCCAAATTTTCTGGAACACCATAAACGCGTAGGTTGTTGCGTCTATTTCTATTTTCCAAATCTTCGGTGTGTAATTTGAGTTTGTGGATTTCTTGTTCCAAAAGTGGAATCTTGGTTGAGAGGTCTTGGACATCGCTGACACGTTGTTCTAAGTTCAAAACCTTATTTTCCATGACCACCCAGCGCTCCTCGATCTGCTGAAGCTTAGCATTGGTAGCAGTCATAAACGGTTGGAGACCACGCACCTCCTCAAGGATTGAGTCCAGAACAGGATTAGTCGAAGATTTAATAGGTGAGGGTGGGTCATTCTTTGGTCTTTTAGGTTTTGTTCCAGTTTGCGATAACTTCGGCGAAGTAGAGACATTTGCCATGATGTTGGATGAGGAAAAGAAGCTATGACCAATAGTGATGTTGAATACGAAATAGATTGTGGATGCCCAAAGTCGGTAGGGGCACACCTTGTGGCAAAAAAAAAGAGGGCACTGAGACACACTATTTATCAGTGTGCGAATGAAATAACAGCCACACGAGGTCAAACAGGAGGCACCCACTAACTCATAGGCTTGACATTGTGACGGACCGTCATGGCAATATGGAGTGTCAGATTAAATGAAATAGGGCACCAAGACATTCACGAGTAAGCATAGACAGTGCATTAAGGTATTGGAGGAGACCGATGGTCAGTAGAGGTCAAAAGAACAAGAAGCTTATGATAACGCTGAGGCATTTATCGCAGTTCTTGAGCAAGGCAATAGCAGAAGGCTCGGCATCCAGAGGCACAAAATGGCGGTCGTTTCACCACAGAGAAAAAAGTGCGCTTTTAAATTGGAGTGTGGGAGAAGCGTCAAAAGTGAAAAATAATCCACAGCATCTCATGAGTGACTCAGGATAATATGCGGCATCAGCGCCAAGCTAGCGCCATAACGAAGGGAGAAAGAGCAGGAACAGCGTAGAGAAAACACAGGAACCGGCGGCATACAAAATGGCGGCCGTTCGTGATACGAAGTGAAGAGATAGTTACCAACACAAATTGTCCCTGAAACTGCACTCTTTTCGGTCGGCAAAGTGCTGCATCGTGGAGTCCCCACCTTCCGACACTATAATCCAGCAAGAAAACCGTCCGGAGGGCGGTTTTGACGATTTCTCACGGCATCCGCGGGTAGTCCGAAACGGAGCTCACGGGAGAGACGTCCTCAGTCGCCGGCGCGCAAGCCACGCCCCCATGCATACAACTTTTAATGCGTCTCCAAGCAGCCGCAAACATCATAATAGAAAGGTTCCATTGAGAACATTCAAAACAAATAAAGTCCAAGAGCCATCAGAAGACTGCCTCTTTTAAATGAGGAAATTACAGAGAAGTCATAAAACAGCAAAAGGATCCAAATAAAGTTCATAAAACTGCAACAAGTTCCAAATTATCCAGTAACTTTAGGGAGAAATTCTGTTCCAAAGAAATCGGAGTTCAACGAAGATCCAAACATCCCAAGGTTTAAGAAGGATTATCAGAAAAGCATAAAAAATGTGTAAGTTTGTGAGTAAACAACATCGAAGAATCATTAAAAATGAAACATTTTAACAAGGTATATTCAATAATAAGCTGTAATGATAAAGAGAGACAATTGTAAAGAGTAAGGTTTAAACAAATACACTTCACATCCCAGGGAGGGATGGGTGGGATAATGTGAGCCTCCGTGTCTTTAATGAAATCCAGATTCTCTGGTCATGGTAATAGGAGAATCGCAATTTCATTACAAGACCGGAGGCTACATTATGCATGTTGGTAGCTTTGTAAAACTACATCAGACATATGTTCTATAGGTTTGCAGTAATGACGAGCAAAGGTGCTAGCGTTTGACCAATCAGCAGCCTTAAGAATATCATCCAGTTTACCTCCAGACCAAAGTGATTTGCTAGCCATAGCACCTCTTACAGAATGAGCTTGAAACTTACGTAAATTAATACCAGCTAGACCCATAACAGATTTAACCCATCTAGAAATAGAGCTAGAGGAAATGGCTTTATGAGGTTTAACAAAAGAAACCAGTAATTGATTTACGTTTGGAAAACGGAGAAGGGACATTCTGTGTTCATACTCTCGTAAACAGTCAACAACACAAAGCTTAGGACAGGAGTCAAAGCGGGGATAGAAGATAGAATCAGACAAAGTCTTAGTTCTACGATAAATTTCAAACTTTACACCAAACATGTTGAAAGATCTATTAGAAATGTCTTTAACATCAGAGACCCTTCTACAAGAAATGAGACAGAGAAGAGTAGCGAGTTTGAAAGAGAGAAATTTTCTACTAAGAAAATTGTTGTGACGCCAAGAAATAAAGAGGTCTAAAATTAAGTTAACGTCCCGAAGAGAATCATATTTCGGCTTTGGTGGTCTTCTCAGACGGATGCTCTTCATGACTCTACAAATGATAACATTCTTACCTACCGTCTTACCATTTACCAGAATATGGCCAGAAGAAATTGCAGATCTATAGCAATTGATGGTTCTGTAGCTTAGACCTCTATCAAACTGTTCGCATAGGAAATTAACTATGTGGACAATAGGAGCCTCAAGGGGATCCAAGTTTCTTTCCAAGCACCAACGAACCCATGTTCTCCAGATGTTGTTATATCTGTAATGGGTTCCTGGAGACCATGACTCAGAGAGGAGAGTTGAAGCCGTTGTCGAAAGTCCTGAGACTTCGTTAGATCTCCTGACACACTCCAAGCAAGAAGGTTCAAATTCCCTGTCTGTAGTAGAGGATGAATCTCGCCATCTACGCCTATTAGTAGATGATCTTGGCACGGGATTAGGAAAGGGGTGTCGTAACTCAGTTCCAGAGCTGTTGGGAACCATGCTTGGGAGTGCCAGAAGGGAGTGACTAGAACAAGGCAACATTGTTCGACTCTGACCTTCTGTAGAACTCTCTGGATCATTGCGAAGGGGGGAAAGGCATAACACTTCAGATCCTTCCATGACTGAAGAAAAGCATTCACGGCTAGAGCTGCGGGATCGGGCATCCAACTGAAGTATTTTTCGAGTTGGAATGTTAATCTGTTTGCGAAAAGATCTATTTCTAAAGGTCCCCAAACTGTATTGAGTGAATTGAAAACCGAGATGTCGAGTTTCCAGTCGCTGTGATCTCTGAGGAATCTCGAGTTCCAGTCTGCAGAAATGTTCGTTTTCCCAGGAAGATATTCCGCTTTCAGGGCGATCTTGTGTTCCAAGCAGAACATCCAAAGTTTTTTGGCCAGATTCGAAAGGTCTGCAGATCTTGTGCCACCCAGGCGGTTTATATAAGCTACCGCCGAGATATTGTCCATCTTCAAAACGACCGATCTCCCTTGTAAGGAGTGTCTGAAACTCATTAAGGCGTAAAGGCCAGCGGTGAGTTCCAAATAATTTATGTGTTGGAAAGATTCTTCCTGAGACCACGTTCCACCAGTATTCTGGTCTAGAAGGCAAGCACCCCAGCCATGCAAGCTGGCATCTGATTCCAAAACGAATTCGGGTTTCGTCCCGAAAATCGCTTTTCCGTTCCAGGCATCTAGATTTTCTAGCCACCAGTCCAGCTCTAGACTGGCGTCCTTGTCTAAAGAGATGAGGTCCTCATACCAAAGACCAGATCTTAGAGTTCTCCCTTTCACCCTTTGGAGAGCCCGATAGTTCAAGGGTCCCGGGAATATCGCTTGGATAGAGGAAGAAAGGAGACCGAGGAGTCTGGCAAGATCCCTGAGGGGAAATTCTTTGAGCCTCAGAACATGACGTATTTCTTTTTTGATCTTCGTAATTTTCTTTGAGGGAAGAAGAAGAAGATACTTGGGAGTGTCCACAGTGAACCCCAAAAACTCCATCGACTTTGAAGGCGTTAAGACTTTTTCTTTGTTGATTATGAAACCTAAATTTTCTAAAAGGTTCATGACAGTCTCCAGGTCTTGGGAGAGTTCTTGAGACATAATCAGAATGTCGTCGAGATAAATGATTAAACGTATTCCTCTTTCTCTCAGAAAGGAGGCAATAGGTCTCATCACCTTGGTAAAGCACCAAGGGGCTGATGAAAGACCGAAAGGAAGGGCTTTGAACTGGAATAAACGATCTTTCCAAATAAATTGCAGAAAGGGTTGGTGAATTTCCGCCATGGGAATGGTGAAGTAAGCATCTTTCAGGTCTAGTTTTACTAGCCAATCTCCTTCTAAAAGAAGATCCCTCAGAAGGTGAATCCCTTCCATTTTGAAGTGCCTGTACACTAGAAATTTGTGAGGTGTTTTAAGTTTATAACAGGTCTCCATCCTTTGTATTTTTTCTTTACAAGGAAGAGTGTGCTTATAAATCTGAGTTCGTCCATTGGGACTTGAATGATCGCCCCTTTTTTGAGCATGGAAGAGATCTCTTCCTCTATTATACTTTCCTGATCTGGGGGTATCTGAAAATTCTTTGGAAGAAAGGATTGTTTTGGGGTTTCTGTGAAATCTATCTTGAAACCTTGGACGGTGTTCAAAACCCAAGAATCTTGAGTAATTCTTTCCCAGTTCCGGGAAAAGAATCTGAGTCTCCCTCCCACCTCTGAGGGGAAAGAAAGAGAGATAGGAGGGGAAAAGGTACTCACTTGGTGTGGTGTCACTTGAAGATTGACCGCGGGATCTGTAACCTCTTGAACGCAAGCCACGTCCTCTTTGCGGAAAGAATTGTGAGTAGTTGGATTGTTGGAAGCCTCTTCCAAAACCTCTTGATCTTGAAGTGGACCTTTGATTATACCGTCCGGAAGAGCGGCCCCTAGTTCCGGCCCGTTCAAAAAGGTTGTTGTTAAAAACCTTACGCATATTCTGTTGCGCCTTGTCCAAGGCTGTAAACATGGAAACATATTTTCCCAGATTTTTGATGAGTCCTTCCCCAAAGAGAAGACTTTTTGGATTTTGAGATGTTTCTTTGTCGGCCAAATCTGAAAGCTTTGGATTAATCAAAGTTAGGACAACTCTTCGTCTTTCAGCATTCAAGCCTGAATTGGCATTTCCGAGGAGGATTAGGGCTCTTTGACTAAGAACTCTTATCAAATCAGTGTCAAGTGGAGTTCCATTAGGATGGCTCTCCTCTGCGGCATCTATAATCCTTGCTAAGGGGCCAAGGATATCTAGGACACGGTCTTGACAACCTTTAAGAGACCTCTCCATCCCTTTTCGGGGGTCTCGTCCAAGTTTAAAAAGAAATTTAATTAATTCAGGGTCCAAATTAGGGGTCTGGCACACCTTATCGCCAATAGAGGGTCTTGCGCACTCGGCCCTTAGGATATTACGTGTATTGCGCTCGAGAAGGAAACCTCAACCATTTGTCAATGAATTTAGCCACGTGATCGTGGGGCCACCATTGAGATCTCCTAGGGTGTGTAAGATTAAGGGGTGAAAACATTTCTTCCCGGAGAGGGTCAAGAATTTTATCTTTGAGAACGGAAGAAGAAGAAGATTCTGGGGGATTAAAGAGATCTTCATCATAATCGTCATTCAAATCTAGTACATATTCGTCAGGGGTGCTATCGGAGTTATCATCTCTAAAATCATTGAGGATCCCAGGGTCATTAGCACTTTGTTTTTGTGTGCCGCTAGGGACACCAGAATATCTTGTGCCGCGTTGGACACCATAATATGTTGTGCCGCGGTGGACACCATGATATGTTGTGCCGCGGAGGACACCCAACTGGTTTGAGGTGCGAGGACCTCCCATATATAGCGAGGTGCGAGGACCTCCCATAATGCTTAAAGGGGGTAAGTATTGTAAATTTTTATGGCTTTTTTACCCCCTTTTGATTCATATGAATCTTGAAAATGACCATTAACAAATTCATCTTCATCAGGAGAAATGTAAATGTAAATGTATAGGCATTTATATAGCGCACTACATACCCGTAGGGTCCCAAGGCACTTCGACCGCTGCGAAACCCTTCCTGGCTTCCCTGAGAGATGGTCCCTTAATGGGTATCTCCAGGGTGAGACCAGGCATCCCCAGCGGTCTGGTGGGGCCGTTAGTGAAGATGAGGCAAGCTAATGCCCAGAGTTGCCGAGTGTGATCGCTGATCAGAGTGGGCACCGAGGCGAGAGAATTATCGAGTCCGCTGACCCTGGTCCAGAAACCTGCCGCGCCGGGAATCGAACCCTGGTCCCGGGCCGTCCTCTGCTCTCGGGTCTGCCGCCTCTAACCGGTGAGCCACACTACTTCACAGGAGAGATGGTCCTCTTAGAAGATAAAGCTGATCCCATAGGATTGCGCAGATGTGACTGCGTCTTGTCATGTATAACACCACTCTTGTCATGTACAGCACCAGGGGTAGGGGCAGAGGCACCCTCAGAGTCTGAATCAGACAGGTTTCCTCTCTTATTATATAATTAAATAAAAGGGGGGTAATGTGTTTCACTTGTAGAATTAATAATAGTGTAGGATTAAAAAACAATCCCAAAAGGAAACGATTTCCAACGATTTTGTAATTGATGCCAGAATGGGTAAATAACAATCTCAAAACAAACGATTTCAAACGATGTCAAAACGGGTAAAATAGAGTATCCTCGTACGAGGGAAAGCACAGCTGATAGAGCAACGGACTCGTCGTCTCACGATCGGGAGATGCCTAGCAACCGTGACGTGAGGTATTGTAGAAGAGAAAGAGCCTTAGCAACGCGCGTACGCGACGTTGCTGTTCCCAAGGGCCATTCCTCTATGTCGCGCGACGGGGCTCGAGCGGCATGGATTAACAGCGAAAAAACCATATGGCAAACAGGCGCAAGCGCTAAAAAGCCTAAAATAACGTAATGAAGGTGGCGATTTAACGGGGCATGAAGAGATGGGAATAAAAACGTAAGTCCCCAATAAATCTAAGAAATCGTATATGTAAAGGGACATAAGGAGGAAAAATACTTACGTGGCTGAAAGGGAAAAAGGTTATAGATACCTAAACAGCAGTGAATCAAATTCCCCAGTAAGAAATAACTAAAACAGCGCCAATCCGACCTAAGAAAGGAGGGAAAAAAAGGGGGGAATTTCCGTAAATTGGAAATCAGTATGGAAAGGAAAGGGAAGGAGGAGGGAGGGAATGATAAACACCCTGAAACTCCTTCTATAAAGGAATATAACAATAAGACAACAATGAGAAAGGCAAGAAGTAAAAGGTTACTTATCTGCTCAGAGCCGCATTTAAAAGAGGCAGTCTTCTGATGGCTCTTGGACTTTATTTGTTTTGAATGTTCTCAATGGAACCTTTCTATTATGATGTTTGCGGCTGCTTGGAGACGCATTAAAAGTTGTAAGCATAATGTAGCCTCTGGTCTTGTAATGAAAATCTATAAGCTAGCTCTTCATCAAATATTTCCTCATATTCAGCAATAAAGATTAACTGTCATCAGAAGATGTGCACAATTGCTACTTTCACATCCCCATCTGCAAGACGTATTTGACTTTTCTCTGCTTTTAAGTGTGACAATCACTATCAATTTTGTGTCCTCCCTTTTGGCAGGAGGCTAGCATCAAGGACATTTTTTTAAATGTATGGCAGTGGTAGCCGCAGTACTGCAGGAGAAGGGAATATTTTTTTACCAGAACTTGGATGATAGGCTGACAAAAGCCAATTTGGCATCAAAATTAAGTGCGACATTAAGACTAACTATACTGGCTCTTCTTTGACCTTTTTGTTCAGATTAATCAAAATTAATTTTTTCACTAGGTACATATAAAACAGTACAAGCGGGGCAAAACAGATGTGCCACAGGCAAAAGTCTTTGGACAAAAGACTCATCCTTACATTTGACAATTGTGTTTCTGAAATCATCCACAGCCTCACTAGTCAGACAAGTAGTATACCTCCTCAGCTGCATGACTTCATGCATTTTCCTAGTTCACAATGGTATACTGCATATGCAGCCACTACAAGAATGCCTAGAAGCTCAAAGGTGTCAGAAGACAGGGTACTAGGAAGAGTTAATAACACTGGATAAATCATCAAGAGAGTGAACATGATGTGGGGAATCTCTTTCCAGAAAGCTCCCCTCCTGTCTCATCTGTCACAAATGCATCCTTGAAAAGCTGGGACCCACATACATCCATAAACCACCCATTTCTCTCACTGTTTTAAGGGGCTCTTGCAAAATAATGAGAAAGACAGCAAATCCTCCACTGTATTCCCTAAAAACAAATTGTTTCACTGACCCTGCACTACATGTTGGCAGCCTAATTGGCACAGTGTCTTCTCAGCCTGTTAGAGGCTTTGCGTTGCCTTTATTTTGGGATTTTAAGAAGGGTCTACTACAGTAGAGTTTAAAAACTACTGCTTCTTCTTTTAAAGTTGGTTTTGGTGGGAAACCAGAGATGTCACTACCTGAAGAAGCAGATGCAGAGATATGCACTAGTCACTACTTTGTTGTTAAACACAGCCACTACTAACCTGTAGATTTGAATGTAGCTGCTGAAACGACGTGGAGCCCGCAAGTCTTACTCATCAACAGTGCCAAACGCGTCCAACATTTTCCTCAGCACTGATGGCGAAGAAAGGGAATGGGGGATATGCATATGAGAAAAGGTACACACGATGCCTTGTTGGTTTGTAGATACACAGCTTGTTTCATCACATGGAGGTTCTTTCGGATGTTCTGCTTTCTCCCACAAGTGACAGGATCTTATGCTAAATAAAACACAATGCTACTGTTACTCTCTGCTCTCAAATCAGTTTCAAATACAAGCAGGTTTTTCAGTTAAATGATTTTGCTTGAATGGTAACATTCTACAGGAAATGAGATATATACAGGATTTACTCTAGTAAGTATGGAAATGCTAGGACTGATTAGCATCTTCAATTTGTGAGCTAAAAAACCATTGAAGGCCCTATTGTTACATCTGATGCATATTTTAGTATGGTTGTGCCTGTTTAAATATTTACTTAAAATATACCACATGATCCAGTCCAACCAGCTGCCACCCTCCCCCAGCACCTTGAGACTCCCATGGGTGAGTAGCCACGCTCTACAAATATCTGATTTATTTATTGATTCATATAGTTATATTTATCAATTTAAATTTTGTGTATGTTTAATATTGTAAAAATACTTGAGTGATGACAATATAGAATTACAAATAATGTAGACTACCTTATACTGTGTAAATGTTCATTTTACTGTGTAGAATGCAGTAGTATGAAACCCATATTCTCTGATTGGTTCATTCGAAGTGGATGAGCAGATCCTTATTGCTCCCCAAAAATGAATAATATGTGGGGCGCCAGGATGACTTACAAGACCCCTCCTGGTGGTTAGAACGGGGCCACCAGGAACAAAAGATTTCAGAAGCTTCCAAAATGCCCCCAGGGCTGAGAAAAGAGTTAAGGAAGCTAAGTCCCCCAAAGGGGCTAGATGGGAAAGTGCATGTGTAACACTTTGCTAGTGAAGCTTCCTTAACCCCATGGGAAGGCCAAGGTCTCAGGGTTGGCATAAGTAGGAAAACATTATGGAAGTTATAAAGGGCTGTGCGTGAATCCTCCGTCCCACAAGTCCATTAGCTCTCATGGGCCCCTGATGCAGTGGAGCACAAAATGTACACCGTTGTGCTTGTTGGTTATTTGTCTCTTGGGCTTCCCATCTTTTTGGGGAACCAGACAAAGGAGATCAGACTGGATGCCCCTTCCCATGTGTTAGTGAGCTGTGTGTACCCAGCCTCAAGTCTCCCGCCTGGAAGAAGGGCTGTTTTGCTCCCACAGGTAATAAGGAAGGAAGTTGGCTCCATGTGACACACATGAGCTGTGTTGAGCATGCAAGAAAGCAAGAGGGGCCACAGGGCTTTGCAGCCTCTCTTCGCAGCCCCAGCAAAAATAATGGATGTTTATGCCACCCAAGTGGGACGTGGGCGCCGGTGCCATTCTCTCAAATAGTGGTATTATTCGAAGAGCCTCCTCAATGGAGTGGCTTTTCATCAGCAGGTTCCATCCCAGACAGTAGTGACCGATGCCTCCCTCACAGGTTGGAGTGTGCATATGGATCACCTTAAAATTCAGGGAATGTGGTCCCTGAATTTCAGTTTATATCAGTCTGCTGGAGCTGAGGGCTGTAGACCTGGCTATGAAGTCTTTTCTACCCGCCCTCCTTCAGGACCGACTCCCTCCCTTCAGATGGTATACACAGCAATTATTCACTATCTGAACCATCAGGGAGGATCAATGTCCGAAACCTTGTCGCAAATAGCCCAAACCATCTGCAATTGGTTAGTAGTCAGACACTTGAGAATTGCAGTAGCCCATCAAAGCGGACTTCCTAAGCAGATCAATTAATGAAAACCACAAGTGGGTCCTCAATGACTGTCGTTCATGTCTTCTGCGACTGGCATTTCTCTAATTTGGATCTCTTTACCGCTGCGGAGAGCAAAGAATGCTCAAACTTCACCTCAGGGTTCTACCACCCAGAGACAAAGCAGACTGCCCTGTGTATTGACTGGTCACGCAAATTTCTCTAAATGTTTCTTCCGACACCCATAATTCCAGCAGTAATCATCAAGTTGTCTTACTTTCCAGAATTATTTTATTAGTGTCACAGGGAATGGCAGTGCAAACTGGACCTTCTCCTCAAGTCCAAAGACCAGACGATACATCTCAACCTACCATCCTTAAGTTTGGCAGCCTGGCTCCTCACTTAATACAGTATGGACACTTGAGACATCCACATGATTGTATGGACATTCTACGAGAAGCTAAACATTCATCTACAACAGGTACCTAATGATCCTACCACCTGCCAAGAAGAAGCTTTACTACCATATTTGCTTCATTTCACTAGAACTGGATTACAGTTGTCTTCAAATAGAGTTAATTTTGCAACTTTTACTGCCTATGGAAAAGGTTCTTTACAGACCCCTTTTTTTCAAGATCCCAGTGGTTAAAAACTTCCTTGAAGGCATTGAAAACTTTTCCCCCAGTACATATACCATATTCTTCCTTGGAGTTGAACATTATATCAAATCAAATCAAATCAAAAATATCTTTATTTAGATATAAACATATATCTTTAAAAGAAGTTTACAAAATTCATGTTGTGTAGCTACTTTAAAAACCAAAGAGGGTGGCCAAGATGGCGACGGAGTGAGACGTGTTTTGCTGTCCCTCCGGCGCCGATTTCTGCTGAGCATTGTCAACCCCCCCGGAGCAGTGCGCTGCTGGAGCCCCCATGCCTGTGGCGCTCCCTGCTGCCAAGGAGCGCGATCCGGTTGAGTAATCCGGGCCCCCGGAGGTGTTAAGACGGGGCGATCGCGCCGCAAGGGCCGCGGTGGAGTGCGGCCTAGGAATCCCCGCCCTCGAGTGGTGGCGGGCACCGGACCTCCGGAGCAGTGGCGCGGATTGAGAGCGCCGGCGGAGAGCAGAGCATGGAGGTGGCCCCGCCGCGCTTGCACTGACCCCCTCTCACGATACCTGCTGCTGATCTACGCGGACCCGGGGAGAAAGACTGAGGATCCGCATTGGGATCTCCGGGGGAGGCCGTCCACTTCGCCTTGCAAGGACGATTGGCACCGCTGCTGTGCGGCCCCTCCCTCGGTCTTCGGTCGGTGATCCAACCCAGCAAATGGAGCTGCCTTGGGGGTGATTGATCGCTGCCGGAACCCGCGAGGCCTACTAGAGACACTGGGCATGCAGGAGTGCCGCCCTTCTCCTTCCCTGGCTGGCGGCCGTATTGCAGCGAGTGGCCACCATTAAGGGGCGAGGCCTGTAGCCGCATGGAGAGCCGGCGGAGCACCGGCGCACCTGGACTGCGGCCGCGGCCCTGCGAGGGGCCCCTGGTCTTGAGAGGACTTTGTGGGGACTCGGCCCTCGGGTCCACCCGGCTCGCCGAGGGGCCTGGTTTGCATGAGGCTGGGAGCATTGCGGACGAGGAGCTATCGCCGAAGGCGGCTGGGGTGAATGACATTGGCTAACCGTGCCCTCTGGACCCTTGGAAAGCCTGAATTGCTGGTGGGGGACCGCTCCCTGGTTGCATTCTGGTAGCTCGGTCCCGGATGCGTCTGGGTGTCATACCGGGCCAGTCTAGTCGTAGTGGGCCAGCACCTCGAGTGACGCGGTGACCCGCGTGAGCGCCTGGACGGAGCAGGGAACCGTATGTCGCTTGGATAGCGCGTTCCCTCCTGGAAGACTGTCGAGGGGTGCATCTTGCTCCTACCCGGCCCTGGACAGTGACGGAACACCGGCTCGGCATGAAGAGTCTCGGGGGTAGCGAACGGTGTCCCGGAACTGAATACCCGAGCGAACGGGGGCGTAGTGATGGCCTCTACCCAGCGGAGAGGGAGTCCTGGTAAAGATGGTCCGTCCAAGGGATCCCAGCAGCCGGCGTCCCCTGGGACTAGCGCTTCGCACACGTCGAAGGACGATGAGACTCCCGCCACCAAGGTATTCATGATGGAGCTATTCGCCTCCATTAAGGAGGACATTTCGGACTTCGCTCTCAGCTGGCATCGGACCTCCCGTGAGGTGAGGCGAAACGTGGACGGTATCGGAGAGCGGGTAGCCACCCTGGAGGATCATGACCTGAGTGTGGCGAATGATGTGCACCAGTTGCAACAAGATGTGATTCGGCTCACGGAGCAGAACCTGGACCTTCAAGCACACGCGGAGGACTTGGAGAATCGTTCCCGCCAGAACAACATCCGCATACGCTCGGTGCCCTGGGACGGGGAGTCTGGTGATCTACGGGGCTATGTTCTGGCACTTTTCCTGCAGATCCTGGATGATGAAGAACTCCATGAGATCAAGATGGACAGGGTCCACAGGGTCAGTCTGCCTAGACGTGGAGGAGGCCCTCCACCCTATATCCTGGTGTGCGTCCACGATTTTCAGTTGAAGGAACGCATTCTTCGGAAGGCGAGGGAGACTCCATCACTGCAGTTCCGGGATCACCACCCCCAATTGTATCAGGACTTGGCGGCATTGACCCTTCAAAAGAGGCGTGAGTTTCGGCCTGTGACCACCTTTCTAAGGGAACGTAACATAGCCTACTCCTGGGGCACCCCTTCCGCATCATTTTCCGATGGCAAAATAGGCTGGTGCAGATCCGATCACTACAGGTAGCGAAGGACCTCTTGGGCATTGAGGACACTAACCCCCCCATCGCGGGGAAGACGGCGGTCCTCCTCATGGCAGAGAGTGGGCAGGGACTCGGAGCGGAGAAGGCCTGATCGTGTGACCAGTCTCCAGGAGAGGGGGGCAACGGTGGCTTCTGTAGCGTCGGCTACGTTGGCGAACTCACAGCTTGGCTCCGGGGCGGCTTGAGCCCTGAGATGACAGTTGCTTGGCGCCGGAGGGACGCAGATTTGCAGGTACCGTGGGTAAATTTGTACTTTTTGGGAAGACACCCCGGTATGTGGCCTACGGGACGCACCCTATGGTGTCTATGGTGTCCCGTCCTCGCCCCCTGGAGGACCTCACAGACTTATATCTACGGGTATGGTTCAGGACATTGTTCCTCCATGTTCTTCGTTCTGTTGGTTTGGGGGCTACATTGGGGTTCCTTTGGGGGGGGTGGTGGTACTAAGGGGGTTTGTTGGGGATTTGAGGGGGGGAGGGATTGGCAGGGGTGTGTGGCTGAGTGTGATTCTGGTACTCTGGCGAATGGTTGCTGGGTGTGCAGGAGGGGTGCGGCTAGACTCAAGGACCCTAGACATGTTCTATTTGGCTGTGGGGTGCTGGGAGGGCCTTCTGGGATGCCATCCTGCATTATCTATGGTTGCTGGAGGTGGGGGCGCGGGTAGGGAGAGGTGTGGTGTGACTGTAGCCGGAGCGAGCCTGTTGTTTAATGATGCCTCTTAGTATAGGGACATGGAATGTTAAAGGTCTGAACTCCCTGCAAAAAGCGTCAGAAGGTGTGGAAGTATGTGATAGACCACCAGCTAGACATTGTGGGTCTCCAGGAGACTCACCTGGCGCGTAAGGATGAGCTGCGCCTCCGGCATAAACTTTTCCCCCTCATATACAGATCATCTGCATCCACGAAACATAGGGGGGTGGCTCTTCTCTTTCGTGCAGCCTTGCACTTTCAGCCTATGGATGTACGCAGTGATAGGGAGGGCCGCTGGTTGATGGTGAAGGGTCTTGTCCATGGGAAGCTGAACACTTTCGTGGTGGTGTATGCCCCCAATGCTGGTCAGAATGGCTTTATCCAGGGCTTGCTGCAGAGGGTGGGAGACTTTGCTGAAGGACACCTGTTCTTGTTGGGGGACTTTAATTTGGTGTGGAGTAGAGAGATGGATAGCTCCGGTACCCACAGGGCCGATACAGGTTTGTTCTCTGCTGAAACACAACGGTTGGTTGGGGAGCTGGGTTTTCTCGATAGCTGGCGTTCCATACACCCCCTGTCCCGAGATTACACCTTTTTCTCCCATGTTCATCACTCCTATTTGCGCCTGGACCACATTTTTCTAAGTCAAGCTCTTAGGGGAGATGTCCTCGACTCTAGAATATTTCCGCTATCAATTTCCGACCATAGTCTGCTCGTGCTCAATCTGCGCTGGTCGCCGGCCGGTGACGGACAACGGAAGTGGTATTTCCTGGCTTCGGTGGTCAGGGACGACCCATCAAATAAGGAGTTGCGGAAGGCTATCAGGAACTTTTTCGTTCTCAACCCGGTGTCTGATACATCAATCTCCCCCACCTGGGACGCCTTTAAGGCGTCAATCAGGGGCACTTGTCTAGCTCTTAATGCTCGCCTCAATAAGAGGCGACGCCGGGAGCGGGAGGAGTTGGAGACAGAATTGGCGGCACTTGAGCAGGCCCACAAACTTAATCCTTCGAGGCTGACCCTTCGTCCATTGACGGCGGTTCGGGGGAAACTGAGGGCCCACTACAACAACAGGGCGGAGTTTATGTTGTTGAGACTGCGACGCCTATCATATTCCCACGGGAAAAGGTGAGGAGACACTTGGCTCGCCAACTGCGGGACAAGAGGGAACGGGAGTATGTAGGAGGGGTTCGTGACTCGACGGGTGAACTACAGCACCGTGACGAGACTAAGGCTGCCATCTTTGGCCGCTTCTATGCGGAACTCTATGCGGGGAGTCTCTCGATGCCGATGACCAGCGGGAATACTTGCGGGATCTGCCTATACCACAGGTGTCCAAGGAATGGAACGAGCTACTGGAGGCCCCGATTACTGGTGGCGAGGTGCTTGATGCCATTAAGGACCTGAAACTTCACAAGGCACCGGGTCCGGATGGCTACACTGCTCTTTTTTACAAGACGTATGCCACTGAGGTGTGTGACTTTCTAGTCTCCCTTTTTAATGACATGGCTGACTCCGGCACCTCAACCGGCTACCTCACTGAGGCAGTGATTTCGATCTTGCCTAAACCAGGGAAAGACCCCGCCCTCTGCTTCTCATTTCGCCCGATAGCCCTTCTCAACATCGACGCCAAGCTATATTCCTCGATCATTGCGCACAGGCTGCAGGATTTGATGCCGGCACTCATACACCCGGACCAATCTGGGTTTATTAAGGGGCGTCAGACCCACGACAACACTAGGCGGGTTGTCCACCTGATAGAAAAGGCTGATAGGGTTCGAATTCCGGCGGTACTCGTGGGCCTTGATGCTGAAAAAGCTTTCGACCGCGTGAACTGGGGCTTCCTGTTCAATACCCTAGCGGCCTTCGGCTTCTCGGACAAATTCATCTCCATGGTGAAAGCGAACTACTGCAGTCCCCGCTCTAGGGTGGCGGTGAACGGCCACCTATCGACGTTCTTCCCGCATTACCGCGGCACCAGGCAGGGCTGCCCTCTCTCCCCCCTGCTCTTTGCCTTGATCATTGAGCCACTGGCAATTGCGGTGCGGGAGCACGAGGGGATTCGGGGCCTTCCCTTTACCGGGGAGTAGCATAAAATTGCACTATTTGCGGATGATGTCCTGCTTTCTATCATGGATTCAGTACAATCTCTACCATATGTCCGGGAGGTCCTGTTGCGTTTTGAGGAGGTGGCCGGCTTCAAGGTCAATTATGACAAATCCTATGTATTGAACCTTACGCTTTCACCTGCAGAGGTGGAGCGAGTGCGGCTTTTAACTCCGTTGCCCTGGGCTTCCAACTCCATCGTTTACCTAGGGGTCCATCTGACGCCCACGATTGGGAAATTGTTCTCGGCAAACTTCCCACCGTTATTAGCAAAGACTTGAGCGGACTTGGAACGGTGGAAGCCCAAATACTTATCATGGCTGGGCAGAATCCATGCCATTAAGATGGTTCTCCTCCCTAAATACCTGTACCTCTTTCAGGCACTCCCTATTCCCCTAGACGGGGACTTCTTTCGACGCCTTAAGACTCAGATGCTCCGGTTTGTCTGGCAGGGGGGCCGAGCGCGATTCTCCTTCACGGTTTTGCGACAACCCCGGGGGGGAAGGGGTGTAGGCCTTCTTGATCTACATCTGTATTACAAAGCAGCACAATTAAGAGTGCTGGTGGAATGGTCCCAACAAACATCAGAGAAACACTGGTTACACATGGACAGGAGTGTCGCAGGCAGATCAATTTGGGACCTAGCCTGGAAACTCAAGAAAGACAGGCCCCAGAACGCCTACATTAGTACTCCAACTAGTACCACTCTGAAGGTCTGGGATTCGCTGGCCGCTGATGACCGCTGGACCATGTTTCCTTCCCCGTTCACGCCCCTACACTTCAATCCGGCTTTTTGGCCGGCGCTACAGGAGGGCCCTTTCAAGGTGTGGAGGGAAGGAGGATGCAGAGCTTTGACCCACCTATTTCACGGCCATGCTCCCCTCTCCTTTGACAATTGCATGAGGGACTATGGTGTCCCGCCGTCGGAACGGTATCACCATGTCCAGCTGCTCCATTGGGCCACGTCTCCTGAGGTCCTCGATGCGGCTACGAGACCTCCTTCGCCCTTTGAGGCCTTCATACTCCGGACCTCTGCCATGAAAGGAGTCATCTCCTTTCTTTACCAGCTCCTACTTACCTCGGCAGTGTCGCCTCGTCCCCGCTACATGGGACAATGGGAGGAGCTCCTGGGGCGGGATATCTCGGACAAGGAATGGTCAGCACTGTGGCGCGATATTGCTACATATAATCACTCGTTAGACCTGAGGGAGGCCCACCTTAAGACGCTCATGGACTGGTACTTGTACCCGGCCAGACTCCATCGCATATTCCCGGCCACCTCTGACAGGTGCTGGAGGGGCTGTGGTCTGCTTGGGGACTTCCGCCATATTTGGTGGGATTGCCCGGTTATCCGACCATACTGGGAGGAGATCCTCTCACACATCAAGGATATACTTGGCGAGGAGGAGCCAAGCCAGCGACCGAGATGGCCGCATAGGCGTTCGGCTCCGTGAGCCCTTTCACCCCACGCATATATCCTGGCAACTATCCTGAGCCGTAACAGCATATTTAAGTAGGCAAAGGAGAACTGCCACTTACCGTCTGCTCCTGAGGCTTCTACGTGCGGCGGACCCGGAGATATGTCCCCGACTCTTCTGAGGCCCTCGCGGTGCTGAGACCGGGGTGTCGATTGAAAGGAGCAGCCGGCCGCGACTGCGACAACAGCGGCCACTGGTGGTGGTGAGGAGTCGGCCAGAGGGCGCCGGTGAATTGATGGGCCGATGGCGGCAGTGACGACCCAGTCCACTTAACGGAGTGCCCTGTGGGGCTGCGTGGCAAAGCAAGGTCGAGGGGGGTGCACGGTATCTGGCCCCCCTCCCCAGTTCTGTGTCCGGGCATAATCAAGGACTACCCCCGGAATCGGCGGGCGGCTCCCGGGGGGCGGCAGAGATTTTGTTTAGCCCTTTGGTGACTCTTCTCCGGGGAGCCTGCCTTGCATATTTGAGTCCCGGTTGTGCATCCTGTAGCGCCCTGGTTTGGGGCCTGGTCCCCAAGGTGAGGTGTAGAAGGACGTGGCCGGATCGGCTAAGATGGCGACCGGCGCCCCCCTATGCGGACCACATCCAGGTCCAACAGCTGCCGTGTGGATGGGATCAGGGGACTGGCGGCGCGAGAAGGAGCCCACGTCCAAAGATGTACTGTCAGCACTAACGAACATGCACGAAACCCTGATCTGTAATGCCCGGGACTTGGGAAGAAGGATGGCCGCCATTGCTGTCCCACCGTTTCATGCGGGCACAGTTCGACCTCAACGGAGTGCCGCCGTGCCCGCCTCTGTGTCCATGCGGATTGCTCCAGCTACACCTAGTTTCCTGGAGCCGCTGAAAGACCCGGCTCCTTTTATCGCCCTGGACAGCTTGGTGGTGCATGCGAGTGTCTCTTCGGGGCACATGTCTACTTGGAGGCTGGGAAAACAATGCCGATCTATTTTTTGGACTGCCCCAGCGCTGTCTCGGCGCTTGCTGGGTTGTGTGACTCTCCCTCCTTGGACGATGAGATTGTGTTCGGCCTTGGGGATGTTCTCGGGGTCAATGTCGACGCAAACGGATTTCCGCCATGAATGTTCGGATGGGTTCGGGTTGCTGAAGTCCCATGCAGCGGTAACTCGGTCTTGCCCGCCCGGATCACTTGGACCCTCCACGCCTCTCTGTGTACCGATTGATTAGGGGACGTATGTTGGTTCCATTGATAGACAAGGCCAGGGATGACACCGTCCAGAGTCTAGTGGACTTATTGTTGGCTGACGGTGCTTGGGGGACATTCGACCGGGATTATAAGGCTGGTTTGTTCGATGATTGATGTTCTCCACGGATATTCTGCTCTCGCATTTGGGATATCTCCTGGGCACAGGGGTGTAGGGCGGGGCCGGGTGGCAAGATTGAGGGCCCTCCTCCACTTTTTTCTTCTCTTCTTCTTTCTCCTCTTTTCTACATTTCGGGTCTCCATTAGGGCGACAGGCACGCTGCTGGGGGGGTAGGCAGTGGCCTTCTGCAGGGGTGCAGGGTGTGGGGTAGGGGAGATGGGGTTTGTTAAATTGTCCGTTATATGTGTTTCTATGGCCCTTTAGTCTTTCTCCTTCTTTAGTGTCATCGATCGTCATGTCTCCTATGATATGTTTCGTATTGAGGGGTGGAGTTGAGCTTTGTTACGTAACAGGTTTGTGCCTACATTTATCCTGATTTGCTTACCTTCTTCCCACTGCTTCATTTGTACTTGTACTATTTGCGGATATCCTGATTTATGCTCACTATTGTGGGACCATGTATGACTGTATGGCACTTACTTTTAGTTTTTCCTTTGTTATAAAATGAATCTTTATACTCCTGTATTCAGACCTGTACGCCTCAATACAAGTCGTGTCCTGAACATTTGTAAGACCCCGGTTTTCGAACTGCTATAACTTTTCACATTGCTTTGCTGTACTTTTGCTCTGACTAGCGGCCGGCCGGGGTGGTTGTAGGCCCATACTTGTAATTGCTTGAAGTAATAATAAAGGTTCTCCAAAAAAAAAAAAAAAAGGATATGCTTGGCTATCCGGTGGCGGACTCTATGGCCTATGTTCTGTTGGGTCTCCGGGACCCAGTCCTTGAGTATCAGACACGCGCGGACAAACAGATTTTGTGGCTCTGTCTTGGAGCTGCCAAACTTACTCTGGCCGCCGCCTGGAAAAAAACGGAGGCACCGCCGATCTCCTTATGGCACGCAAAGCTATGGAAACTGCTTAGCATGGAAAGAGTGGCGGACATCTTCCTGGGTAACTTCAAAAACTTCCTATTCCGCTGGGGTCCCTTGGTTCGCTTCCTTTCCAAAGGCCTGCCTTCTGCGGTCTGCCCATCCTCCATACGCTCACTCCACCTCTTTCAGGTTTAATAAAGGATCCACAAGTATGAATGGAATTGCTGAGGTCACCACCACTGGGAAGGGTTGGAGGGGGGGGAGGTTGTAGAGTTTTGTTATTTGTTTGTTGCGGCGCCCATATGGAGGGCCTTAGCCTCTCAATCTGGACAAGATAACTTCTTGGGCACCAACAGCTACTCATCTATGGCTGCACTCTGCGCAGATGGACTTCTAGCACTTTGCTCCTGCCGCTTTTGCTCCATTGCCCTATGGCATCGACCTGCTGCCGGACCGTTTGCAACTTTGCTAGTACAGATTGTCGTTCCTAATGGCTTTTGCTTATGCCCCTGTGTGGGATGATGTGCGGGATCACCGCTGTTTCTTCTTTGTTGTTCTACTACATAAAAAAATAAAGATTTAAAAAAAACAAAAAAAAACAAAGAGGAACATGTAACAGACAATTAGCCAGCCGTAATAAAAATAGAGATTAACCACTCTTGGACCTCCTTATTCCATGACAGTTTAAAATAAAAATAAAAACACAGGGTGATAATGATGAGGGAAAGGATAGGTTAAAACATATTGTGCAAGATACTTTTCCCATCAACCCTTTTGTGAGGTACCCGTTGTCAATGGTACCGTACATGTGCAAGACAACTAGCAGTCCTAAGTCACTATATTAATGTTTCGGAGTTAAGGGCTGGGCAGAGGCAGACCACATGCAGCAAAGTTTCAGCTGCTTTGCCACATCCTCTGCAAGTTAGATCCTTTGCCGTGCGTCGCCATGTGGGTAGAACTTGCAGGAAACGCCAGTCACCCATTCTGATAGCGATAAAATTACATTTAAGATACAATGTGCTGGCCAAGTAAGAGGCAAGGGCTAGCCGACTGTATGATTTTAAAAGAGCCCAAGCATGGCTGCGTTTCGAAAAGTGTGCTTTATCCATAATGAGGGATTTCATTTTCACACATTTTTTAATCCCCATTTTAAAGTCTGACTGGGTTTTAGGGCCCATAAATCACTCGCTGAATTTGCTGAATTGCGTCCTTAAAGAGGCGACCAAACGTTCCACTCGAGTTTATCTGGGAGATTTCTAACCAGAATAGGGATTCCAGTGTGCTAGGGTCCGCCTGCCTCAGTTTGTGACAGAGGTTCAGGTATACCCCGATGTCAGAAGCGTCATAGTTTAATAGCCCCATCTCTAGTCTTATCTGTGCAGCAGATGCGGACTTTGGTAGCTGGAGAACCTTTTTATAAATTTTTGTCGTGTGCCTATTCAAAGCGGTGTTCAGTTTACCCCTGAATGTCTCCATGCCATATGATAAAGTGGGGCCAATTTTGGCTCTCATTACTTCTAAAAGAGGCAATAGTGTTGGACCTGAGAGTTTTTTAGGGAGCTTGCCTAGTCTTAGCTTTGACTGTGATCTCACTACGCTGTTTTGAAAGATTGCGTCTAGAATCCAGATGGACACTTAGGTATTTGTATGACTGACCTATGATGAGACATACGTTGTTAAATGACCACCCGCCACCAGTATAACGTTTCTTACCGAAGGAGACGACTTGCGTTTTCTTTAAATTGACCTCTAGCTGGTTCATTGTCGTGTAACTGAGCAATTTGTCGAGGAGCCTTTGTAGCCCAACCCTCGTAAGACTGAAGAGAACCAGATCATCGGCATACAATAGGTTACTTAATGCCAGGCCTCCCACCTTTGGGGGATGGCTGTTTGTGTCATCCAGGGTCCTCGGCAGATCTGCTATGAACAGGTTGAAGAGGAGGGGGGACAGCACACATCCCTGCTTCACGCCCCTAGTTGTCATAATTTTCCGCGAGAGATGTGTGCCGGCCCCCAGCTTCACCCAGACCCAGGTGCGGGAGTGTAGTTGGATAGTAGCCCCTAACAAAGACTCTGGAATTCCCCACTTCCTTAGTTTTATCCATAAAGCCGCCCTGGGGACTCTATCAAATGCTGCTTTGAAATCGACAAAGCAGCAAAACACTGACCTGGATGCTAAAAAAGCTTTGTCTACAATGGTTGATACTGCTAACAAATTAGTCCTGGTCCCGAATTAGCTTTAAACCCTGTTTGATTCATCGGCATCAGGTAGCCTCAAGTCCTCCAAAAGTAGGCCTGCATAGTGCTTGGCCTCAATGTCCAAAAGGGCGATGAGTCTATAGTTGTTGGGTGAGGCACGTGATCCTGATTTGTGAATTAGGTGGATGATAGCACCCCACCATGAGTCTGGGATTGTAGCTGTTCGCAAAGCGTAGTTGAAGAGGTTTGTAGTGTTCCAGACCAAAAGGCAGTGTCCGATTTAAACAGGCTCTGCGGCAATCCGTTAGGGCCTGGCGCGCTGTCAGCTCTTGCTTTTGTTATAGCTTTGGCAACCCCTTCTTGTCTCACCTCAAGGACCTCATAGGCGGGGTGTGTGCACTCCGTGGGTGTACTCCGCTTGGTGCCAAGATCCGTGTCAGTCTCAGTTGGGGTACTGCTTACTGTGAGCCCTGGCTGTTCAGGAGACTTAAAGTGGTCCGTTAAAAATAAAACCCAGTCTGATACCTGGATGTTTGCGGATCCAAACATCGATGTGCTACCATTTGAGCAATTGATTAGGGCCCAACATTTTCTAGAGTTTCTGCTCTTACTCTCCCACACCAGCGCACACCAGAATTGGTTATCGTGTAATTGTTTGTCTTTTCTAATAGCCAGTTTAAATGATTTTTGGGCAGTTTGGTAGAGCATTAAACGCTTGTTGTTCTCTGGGAATTTTGCCAGTGCCCGCAAGGCGTTGTTTCTAAGTTTCTTTAATGAATTGGTCAGAGGTGAAATTGTAAACTGACAAGCCTGAATTGACCTTTGCGGCTGTGGTTTTGCAGGGAAAAGATTGGTCAGATGGGAACAGAGTGTCGACCATGTTGCGGTCGTGGAAGACTCTTGCTTGATTCCATCACTTATAATGTCCATGCTTACATGCAGAATATTCGGGCTGATGTCTTCGCTCCACTTGAGGCGCGTTAGGTTTTCCATGTATATGCCCCGACAGGTTGGAGGGGCAGATTTGTGATTAACTGGACTTGTATTGAAGGATATGACCTGGGGCCTATGGTCGCTTTCAGTTCGTGGATAAATGTGGAAGTTAGCTAGACATTGGAGCAAGGTGGCGTTGCAGATGGAATAATCCAAGTAGGATTGCTTGCTGCCATTAGTCCAGGTCCAGTTTGGGGGAGTGTCACCTACCGACCTACCGTTTATAACAAGGTATCCTGCGCTATAGAATCTCATCGCAGAGAGTTCGCCCAGCCCGCATTGAGCTTGGTTGGGCGGTTTGGTTTGAATCATGAACTCAGTGATAGGAAATAAAAAAGGCCCGTCAAGGTCTGCTAAATCCCCTTGGAATAAATTGGTATTAAAGTCCCCCGTAACGACACAGTCTGAGTTGGGGTGTTCTGAGGCTAGCTCGTTCATGATTTCAGTTAGAAGTGCCAAATTATCTTTTTTTGTACGTGTACTAGGATTAATATACACGTTTAAGATAAAAAGTGGGCGGTGTTTCCGCCATGAGTTAATTTTTGCCCCAAGTAGCCATTCTTCCTCAAGGGGTAGTCGTGAAATTGGACCTTTAACCCCTTCGCTGCTAGGCCTTTTCCCCTCCTGTGCTAAGCCTTTTTTTGGCGATTTGGGGTAGTGCGCGCTTAGGCCCTTGTAACTTTTTGACCACATAAGGTATCCACGCCAAATTTGCGTCCTTTTCTTCCAACATCATGTGGATTCTAAAGGCGCCCAGGGTTTGTGGATTCCCTTGGAGGGGTCCCAGAAATTAACCAAAGTATAGTGTTTTTTTGTTTTTTTCAGAAAAATTGGAAAAACGGGCTGCAAATGAAAGCCTCTGGGGTTTTCCCTGAAATGGTTATCAAAAAAGGGTTTGTGGGGCTGAAATCCCCATTTTCTCAGCTTTTAGGGAATGACAGTCTTTTGTCAGAGAACCGACATTTTTCACACAGTTTTGGCATTTTTCTGGGACATAGCCTATTTTTGATATTTTTAGAGCTTTCCACCTCCTTCCAGTTAATGGTAGAAATGAGTTTGAAAGCAATAATGGATCCTGGAAAGCTGTACATTTCCATAAAGTAGACAAAATTCTGAATTCAGAAAGGGGTCATTTGTCTAAATCCATGAAGGTTTCTTTATAGAAACTAACAGTTAAATATTGGAATATTTGAAAATTTGTTGAAAAAAACTGCCTTTTGTCTCAACGTTTTCACCTATAACTTTTTCTAATTTTGACAGCTCTTGGAAAGCAATATACCGTTACATCGGTTAGACCTTCCTGGTTGTGGGGATATATAGGACTTGTAGTTTCACCAAGAACCCGACGAACCCAGATCCAAAAACTGAGCAGCAACTTGCAATGGTATTTTTTCATTTACTGGGTATAGAGCACTTTGTCTTGGAAAATGTATACATGGAAAAATCTGTATGAAAGACACCTATGTATTTCTGAATTGGGTACAAATTATAGAGTTCAGAAACAGTATATAATTGCTAATTTTCAAACTTGGGAATACTCATACTAACATGAGAATTATTGGTCATTTTTCAAAAATATTTTTTTTTACACAATGTCTTTCATTGAAAGGGAAAAATGCATGAAAGCTCATTTGGTGATAACAGTTGATTTACAAATCTGAATTAGCCCAAGTCTCTCGATAAAAACGGTACCTCACTTGTGTGGGTCGGCCTTGTGCCTGCGACAGGAAACGGCGCAAAATGCGCCCTAGCTCTGCCAGCACCTAGGGAAACCTAGCAAACCTATACATTTTTGAAAACTAGACACCCAGGGGAATTCGGGATGGGGTGACTCGTCTGCCTACCTCCAGGTTTTATTACCCAGAATCCCTTGCAAAGCTAAGATTTTGACAAAAAAAACACATTTTCCTCACATTTCTGTGGTGGAAAGTTCTGGAATCTGCATGGATCAACAAATTTCCACGCACCCAGCATTCCCCCAGGTCTCCCGAAAAAAATGGTACCTCACTTGCGTGGGTAGGCATAGTGGCTGCGACATGAAACAGCGCAAAACGCAACGTGGTCGCACCTCAATTTCTCAGTGAAATCTTGCACTTTTTGGACAAAAAGACTACCTTTTGTTTTTGCGCCCTAGCTCTGCCAGCACCTAGGGAAACCTAGCAAACCTATACATTTGTGAAAAGTAGACACCCAGGGAAATTAAGGATGGGTTGACTCGACTGCCTACCACCAGGTTTTGTTACCCAGAATCCCTTGCAAAGCTAAGAAATTGACAAAAAAAACACATTTTCCTCACATTTCTGTGGAGGAAAGTTCTGGAATCTGCGTGGATCAACAAATTTCCACCCACCCAGCGTTCCCCCAGGTCTCCCGAAAAAAATGGCACCTCACTTGCGTGGGTAGGCATAGTGGCTGCGACATGAAACAGCGCAAAACGCAACGTGGTCGCACCTCAATTTCCCAGTGAAATCTTGCGCTCTTTGGACAAAGAGACTACCTTTTGTTTTTGAGTCCTAGCTCTGCCAGCACCTAGGGAAACCTAGCAAACCTATACATTCTTGAAAAGTAGACACCCAGGGGAATTCAGGATGGGGTGACTCGTCTGCCTACCTCCAGGTTTTATTACCCAGAATCCCTTGCAAAGCTAAGATTTTGACAAAAAACACACATTTTCCTCACATTTCTGTGGTGGAAAGTTCTGGAATCTGCGTGGATCAACAAATTTCCATGCACCCAGCATTCCCCCAGGTCTCCCAAAAAAAATGGTACCTCACTTGCGTGGGTAGGCATAGTGGCTGTGACATGAAACAGCGCAAAACGCAACATGGTCGCACCTCAATTTCCCAGTGAAATCTTGCGCTCTTTGGACAAAAAGACTACCTTTTGTTTTTGCGCCCTAGCTCTGCCAGCGCCTAGGGAAACCTAGCAAACCTATATATTCTTGAAAAGTAGACACCCAGGGGAATTCAGGATGGGGTGGCTCGACTGCCTACCACCAGGTTTTGTTACCCAGAATCCCTTGCAAAGCTAAGATTTTGACAAAAAAACACATTTTCCTGACATTTCTGTGGTGGAAAGTTCTGGAATCTGCGTGGATCAACAAATTTCCACCCACCCAGCGTTCCCCCAGGTCTCCCGATAAAAATGGTACCTCACTTGCGTGGGTAGGCATAGTGGCTGCAACAGGAAACGGTCCAAATCGTACGGTGGAGAATTAAGTTTTCAATTTGAGAGCGTGTGATTCAAGGAAATTGTGACAGACAATTTCAAGTTTGCAGGAGATTCTGGATAAAAATCAACAATAGCATTCACCAGAAAGACATGACCATATACTTCCATGGTTTAACAATAATAACTAAATTTAGTAAGTTATTTATAGCTATAATGTACACCGTAACAGAGTTACTCAAAAGTCAAACATTCAAGGCACGGCTAACTATTCCTCAAAGACACACACATACAGGTTGGATTTGGCACGAGGGCGAGTGATGGTTCAGTACATAAAATTTTATTCACAAGATATTTCAAAAAATGAAATGCTCTGTCAATAAATAAATGCATAAAAACCGAACCAGTGACTCGCAACTCGTGAGCTGTAAAGCCACGACAAGGCACCAACCGTTTTACAGGCCATTCACGCACCTTTCATACCTGATACAATCCAGACCATTGACACCATCCGGAAAGAACAGCAACACATTACAACAATCACAATAAAGGACAAGGTACACCCTACTTCAGAAAAAGATAAAAGACAAACATTACTGCACAGCCATCTAATCCGCAAGCACACACACATTCTGGTTGGATTTGGCACGAGGGTGAGTGATGATTCAGTACATTCAATTGTATTCGCAAGTAATTTCACAAAAATTAAATACACTGCGTATAATTGAAAGTATGAATAACTGAACCACTGACTCACAGCTCGTGAGCTGTAAAGCCACGTCATGGCACCAACCTCTTTACAGGCCATTCATACACCTTTCGTACGTGTGAAACATACAAAACATTCACACCGCCAGCCGCGGACCCATCACATTTCAACACTCACACCAGCAGACAGCGCTATTCAAGGGCCCATCACTTTCACACGCCCACATTTCTGACATTGCAACAACACAAAATGATGGACTGCGTGGAGTGTCACTCACCTAGCAGTGTGTGTAGTGACCAACAGAAAGTAACTACTCACACACCGCCAGCCGAGCGCCAGTCCACCGACACCACCATCCAAGCACCAGACCATGCACACCACTAGCCAAACACCACTCAGCGCACACCGACAGCCAAGTACCACTCCACACACACCACCAGCCAAGCACCACTCCACGCACACCGCAAGCCAAGCGCCACCCAACAAACACTGCCAGGCAAGCACCACTCCGTGCACAGATAGCCAAGTAGCACTCCACGCACACCACCAGCCAAGCGCCACTCCACACACACCACCAGCCAAGCACCACTCCGTGCACAGACAGCCAAGTACCACTCCACACACACCGCCAGCCAAGCGCCACTCCACGCGCACCACCATCCAAGCACCGGACCATGCACATCGCCAGCCAAACACCACTCAGCGCACACCGACAGCCAAGTACCACTCCACACACACCACCAGCCAAGCACCACTCCACGCACACCGCAAGCCAAGCGCCACCCAACAAACACTGCCAGGCAAGCACCACTCCGTGCACAGATAGCCAAGTAGCACTCCACGCACACCACCAGCCAAGCGCCACTCCACACACACCACCAGCCAAGCGCCACTCCACACACACCACCAGCCAAGCGCAACTCCACACACACCGCCAGCCAAGCACCACTTCGTGCACAGACAACCAAGTATCACTCCACGCACACCACCAGCCAAGCGCCACTCCACACACACCACCAGCCAAGCGCCACTCCACGCACACCACCAGCCAAGGACAAATCCAAACACAACACCAGGCAAGCGCAAGAGCATGCACATGGCCAACAAAACACCAGACAACGCACACCGCCAGCCAAGCACCAGTCCACAGACACCGCCAGACAAGCACCAGTCCACAGACACCGGCAGCCAAGCGCCAAACCATGCACACCGTCAGACAATGGACACTACACGCAAACCAACATCATACTTTAGTTTTTTTTTTAAATAAAAGAAAAACAAAAACAAATTGCAAATTGATACAAATCTACTAACTCAACAACTAAACTAAAAAGACTACACAAATGCAAACTTTGAAACTGAACAATAAGACCAACCAGTTCACTTTACCACTCATTGATACTCCCAAAAATTCTTTTGCGTGTGGTACAATCTAAAACAAGCAGGTACACACAGCCCGGGGTTTGAAGGGCAGTCATGGCAGTACATACAAACCTCCTTCCGCAAACCTCTTCGCCAACAGACTCTACATCTCCGACTGGGAAAGTCTTTTGAGGTTGTAGGAGGAATTGTATCAGGAAAGTGGCGATCTTTCAATCTGGCAATATCCTCCACCACTCCAACTCTAGGAACACTTGCCTGTTCCACTAAAACAAGGCTGCCTATTACAGACTCCTGAAACTTTTCAAAAGACATCTTTGACTGGCGACAAGATTTCTGGAACACAACAAAAGCATTAAAGGTTGCCAAGTGGAAAAGATGGATAGCCAACTTCTTGTACCAAATGTAAGCCTTACGAAGAGCAGCATACGGTTCCAACCTCTGATCTACTCTGTCAACACCACCCATGTACTTATTGTAGTGCATTATGCACACAGGTTTGCGCACTTCTGCAACCTGACCCCAAACAGTCACCGGTTCAGTGCTTTCATCATGTATTGTAGTCAACATGTAGACATCTCTCCTGTCTGAAAACTTCACAGCTAGAAGCTCCTCACAACACAATGCACTGCACTGTCCCCGAGCAAGCTTCCGACAAACAAGTTCTTTTGGGAAACCTTTACGGTTTGAGCGGATTGTGCCACAAGCAACAGTGTCCACTTTGCCCAATTCCCTGAACAACCGCACACCAGTGTAGAAGTTATCGACATACAAATGATGGCCTTTGTTAAAAAATCCACGACCAAGTTCCCACACAATTTTCTCAGTCACTCCAAAAGTCGACGGACAACCAGGGGGGTTTATCCTGGATTCCTTACCAGTGTACACCCTGAAATTAGAGACATATCCAGTCTCACTGTCACACAGCATATACAGTTTGATTCCATAGTGTGCCCTCTTACTAGGAATGTATTGCCGAAATACCAAGCGGCCTTTGAACAACAGCAAAGACTCGTCCACTGCAATTTCTTTCCCAGGATAAAAGATCTCAGAAAATCGATCAACGAAATGATCAATGACAGGCCGAATATTGAAAAGACGGTCACAATCAGGGTGATCTCGTGGCAAAGCAAGACTATTGTCAACAAAATGCATCATCCGAAGCAGAAGCAAATACCTATCACGACTCATGACTGCCGGAAATACGCTGTTGCCATCAAGGGACTAGTAGACCAATATGAAGCCATTGATGGTTTCCTAAGCAAGCCCATCAAAAAAGTTAAACCCAAAACCTTTTTCATCTCCTCCAAATTTGTGGGAGTCCACCGGGTAGCTCTAGCGTGGTGCTTAAGGCTGGCACTGTTCACCCTCAAAAAAATGTCAGCATACAAATTAGTCTGCTCTACAATCTCTGCCAAAAACACATCATCCATAAACAACTTGAAAAAATCAATAGGCAAAACGTTTTCAGTGTTCACCCTACACCCTGGAACACCAGTAAATTCAGGCAATGCCAGCTGCACCATGCCTGGTGCGACCCAGAGGTCAGAACTTTCAACGTCAAGTCTGCCCAGCTGCCTCTCGTCTCACTGCACCAACTGGAAGTCTAGCAGCCCCAGGCTGCAGCCCAGATGTCTCTTGCCGCACAATTGGCACAGGAATGTCCTCCGCAGCCACAGGCACAACAATGTCCTCCGCAACCACAGGCGCAGCAATGTCCTCCCCAACCACAGGCACATCATCCACACCAAAAGTAGCTTCATCAGCACTCAGAGTGTCTTCATCATCAGATGAAGCCATGTGTAGAGAAAACTCACTACCTGAATCTTCACCTCCCACCTCTGGATCAGAATCAGAGTCAGACTCTGGACCATGGTCAGAGGAAGAATCAAAAAGCAATCCAACAAATTGCTGAGCAGTAATCCGGAGGCTAGCCATTATCCTTACAAATAAAGGAGTCTGCACAAACAACTCAACAACCCCAACACTGTGCAAAGTAAGATAAAAAATGTAAGCCTTTTTTAAAAAAAACGAATTTAGAAAATATATACAATTCACTTACAAGACGCAACTACACTCTCCAGCACCTACTCTGCAAAGACACAGCAAAGATGCAACGATATCCCACTAGAAAGAAGAAGAAAAAAAACTTACATCTACAGAAGGACACATCAAAAACAAATGCAAAACATGTTTTACAATCACAACAAAGAGAAACCAAACATACTCGTATTACTACACACTTTGCTGCAAAAAAATACAATTAAAGTACAATTGAACAAAAAAGAGCTCTCTTACCAAACACATACAACTACAGAAACAGCAGAACAACAGAACCACCAGTAACGGAACCACACACTGCAACACTCTAAAGAGAAAAAAAACAATACACATTAGAAGAAACAAAAACAACACACATTACAACAGGCTATGTCACAGGGTATGTCACAAATGGGGTGTCTGTCCCCAAAGGGGGAAGATTATAAATCGTTATAAACGTGGGCCCCCTGAAAGCAACCCTACGGAGGGCAGAGAGGCCAAATAAAGACACAGCAGAACATACTTTTGAAAACAAATGGGCCCAAGGAAGCAACCCTTGGCCAAGGGGTCGCTCCCTATAAAAAAAACCTGGAGTCTAGTGGCTTTTCTATCCCCCCAGGGTCCAGAAACGGTAAAAAAAACAGTCGATCTGCCCCCAGGGGGGGCAGAACAGTCTACAATATTTATAATGCCCCCTGGAAGCGACCCTTGTCCAAGGGGCTGTTTCCTTTATAAATATAATCCAATCCCTGGTGTCTAGTGGGCTTTTCTGCCCCCCCTGGGCCCAAAAAACGGATGATCTGCCTCCAGGGGGGGCAGAAAAGTCTAAAAAAAATTAGGGCCACTAGGAAGCAACCCTTCCCCAAGGGGTTGCTTCCTTTTCAAAAACAAACAAATCCCTGGTGACTAGTGGGCTTTTCTGCCCCCCCCCCCTTGGTGCAGATCGGCCGTAAAAACGGCCGATATGCCCCAGGGGGGTGGGGGAGGGGAAGAAAAGTCTAAAAAATAATTTATCCCCCTAAGGAAGCGACCCTTGCCCAAGGGGTCGCTTCCTTTATAAATATAAATTATTCCCTGGTATCTAGTGGGCTTTTCTGCCCCCCCTGGGTGTAGATCGCCCAAAAAAACGGCCGATCTGCCCCAGGGGGGGGGGCAGAAAAGTCTGAAAAATAATTTATCCCCCTAAGGAAGCGACCCTTGCCCAAGGGGTTGCTTCCTTTATAAATATAAATAAATCCCTGGTATCTAGTGGGCTTTTCTGCCCCCCCTGGGTGCAGATCGCCCAAAAAAACGGCCGATCTGCCCCAGGGGGGGGGGGCAGAAAAGTCTGAAAAATAAATATGGCCCACTAGGAAGCGACCCTTCACCAAAAAATTTTTGTCCACCCTAAGCGTGGAAGGGTATTCTCAGATGTGAGACCCTTGCTCATTGCACCATCAGGATTCAAGCAAACCGGGCCGAAGACGGCTGTAATGCCAGAAACCGGTCCCCGGGAGCTTGTTTCCTTCCCAGTGTAAGAATTGGCTTTTGTAGTTTGGTTTGCCCTGTTCCCATCATGCACTGGGACAGGAACAGACTAATTTGTATACAGCCAGGTTCTGAAACTGGGATGGTGCAGTGAGCTAAAAAACGGTGTTGGATCTAGCCCTGATCTCTTGACTGGGCGAGAGCTTTCTGCTTAATTCAGAGACTCTGTCCCTCACCACCCCTTGTTGTAAATATTTTTTTGTCCACCCTTAGCGTGGAAGGGTATTCTCAGATGTGAGACCCTTGCTCATTGCACCATCAGGATTCAAGCAAACCGGGCCGAAGACGGCTGTAATGCCAGAAACCGGTCCCGGGAGCTTGTTTCCTTCCCAGTGTAAGAATTGGCTTTTGTAGTTTGGTTTGCCCTGTTCCCATCATGCACTGGGACAGGAACAGACTAATTTGCATACAGCCAGGTTCTGAAACTGGGATGGTGCAGTGAGCTAAAAAACGGTGTTGGATCTAGCCCTGATCTCTTGACTGGGCGAGAGCTTTCTGCTTAATTCAGAGACTCTGTCCCTCACCACCCCTTGTTGTAAATATTTTTGTCCACCCTAAGCGTGGAAGGGTATTCTCAGATGTGAGACCCTTGCTCATTGCACCATCAGGATTCAAGCAAACCGGGCCGAAGACGGCTGTAATGCCAGAAACCGGTCCCCGGGAGCTTGTTTCCTTCCCAGTGTAAGAATTGGCTTTTGTAGTTTGGTTTGCCCTGTTCCCATCATGCACTGGGACAGGAACAGACTAATTTGCATACAGCCAGGTTCTGAAACTGGGATGGTGCAGTGAGCTAAAAAACGGTGTTGGATCTAGCCTTGATCTCTTGACTGGGCGAGAGCTTTCTGCTTAATTCAGAGACTCTGTCCCTCACCACCCCTTGTTGTAAATATTTTTGTCCACCCTAAGCGTGGAAGGGTATTCTCAGATGTGAGACCCTTGCTCATTGCACCATCAGGATTCAAGCAAACCGGGCCGAAGATGGCTGTAATGCCAGAAACCGGTCCCCGGGAGCTTGTTTCCTTCCCAGTGTAAGAATTGGCTTTTGTAGTTTGGTTTGCCCTGTTCCCATCATGCACTGGGACAGGAACAGACTAATTTGCATACAGCCAGGTTCTGAAACTGGGATGGTGCAGTGAGCTAAAAAACGGTGTTGGATCTAGCCCTGATCTCTTGACTGGGCGAGAGCTTTCTGCTTAATTCAGAGACTCTGTCCCTCACCACCCCTTGTTGTAAATATTTTTGTCCACCCTAAGCGTGGAAGGGTATTCTCAGATGTGAGACCCTTGCTCATTGCACCATCAGGATTCAAGCAAACCGGGCCGAAGACGGCTGTAATGCCAGAAACCGGTCCCCGGGAGCTTGTTTCCTTCCCAGTGTAAGAATTGGCTTTTGTAGTTTGGTTTGCCCTGTTCCCATCATGCACTGGGACAGGAACAGACTAATTTGCATACAGCCAGGTTCTGAAACTGGGATGGTGCAGTGAGCTAAAAAACGGTGTTGGATCTAGCCCTGATCTCTTGACTGGGCGAGAGCTTTCTGCTTAATTCAGAGACTCTGTCCCTCACCACCCCTTGTTGTAAATATTTTTGTCCACCCTAAGCGTGGAAGGGTATTCTCAGATGTGAGACCCTTGCTCATTGCACCATCAGGATTCAAGCAAACCGGGCCGAAGACAGCTGTAATGCCAGAAACCGGTCCCCGGGAGCTTGTTTCCTTCCCAGTGTAAGAATTGGCTTTTGTAGTTTGGTTTGCCCTGTTCCCATCATGCACTGGGACAGGAACAGACTAATTTGCATACAGCCAGGTTCTGAAACTGGGATGGTGCAGTGAGCTAAAAAACGGTGTTGGATCTAGCCCTGATCTCTTGACTGGGCGAGAGCTTTCTGCTTAATTCAGAGACTCTGTCCCTCACCACCCCTTGTTGTAAATATTTTTGTCCACCCTAAGCGTGGAAGGGTATTCTCAGATGTGAGACCCTTGCTCATTGCACCATCAGGATTCAAGCAAACCGGGCCGAAGACGGCTGTAATGCCAGAAACCGGTCCCCGGGAGCTTGTTTCCTTCCCAGTGTAAGAATTGGCTTTTGTAGTTTGGTTTGCCCTGTTCCCATCATGCACTGGGACAGGAACAGACTAATTTGCATACAGCCAGGTTCTGAAACTGGGATGGTGCAGTGAGCTAAAAAACGGTGTTGGATCTAGCCCTGATCTCTTGACTGGGCGAGAGCTTTCTGCTTAATTCAGAGACTCTGTCCCTCACCACCCCTTGTTGTAAATATTTTTGTCCACCCTAAGCGTGGAAGGGTATTCTCAGATGTGAGACCCTTGCTCATTGCACCATCAGGATTCAAGCAAACCGGGCCGAAGACGGCTGTAATGCCAGAAACCGGTCCCCGGGAGCTTGTTTCCTTCCCAGTGTAAGAATTGGCTTTTGTAGTTTGGTTTGCCCTGTTCCCATCATGCACTGGGACAGGAACAGACTAATTTGCATACAGCCAGGTTCTGAAACTGGGATGGTGCAGTGAGCTAAAAAACGGTGTTGGATCTAGCCCTGATCTCTTGACTGGGCGAGAGCTTTCTGCTTAATTCAGAGACTCTGTCCCTCACCACCCCTTGTTGTAAATATTTTTGTCCACCCTAAGCGTGGAAGGGTATTCTCAGATGTGAGACCCTTGCTCATTGCACCATCAGGATTCAAGCAAACCGGGCCGAAGACGGCTGTAATGCCAGAAACCGGTCCCCGGGAGCTTGTTTCCTTCCCAGTGTAAGAATTGGCTTTTGTAGTTTGGTTTGCCCTGTTCCCATCATGCACTGGGACAGAAACAGACTAATTTGCATACAGCCAGGTTCTGAAACTGGGATGGTGCAGTGAGCTAAAAAACGGTGTTGGATCTAGCCCTGATCTCTTGACTGGGCGAGAGCTTTCTGCTTAATTCAGAGACTCTGTCCCTCACCACCCCTTGTTGTAAATATTTTTGTCCACCCTAAGCGTGGAAGGGTATTCTCAGATGTGAGACCCTTGCTCATTGCACCATCAGGATTCAAGCAAACCGGGCCGAAGACGGCTGTAATGCCAGAAACCGGTCCCCGGGAGCTTGTTTCCTTCCCAGTGTAAGAATTGGCTTTTGTAGTTTGGTTTGCCCTGTTCCCATCATGCACTGGGACAGGAACAGACTAATTTGCATACAGCCAGGTTCTGAAACTGGGATGGTGCAGTGAGCTAAAAAACGGTGTTGGATCTAGCCCTGATCTCTTGACTGGGCGAGAGCTTTCTGCTTAATTCAGAGACTCTGTCCCTCACCACCCCTTGTTGTAAATATTTTTGTCCACCCTAAGCGTGGAAGGGTATTCTCAGATGTGAGACCCTTGCTCATTGCACCATCAGGATTCAAGCAAACCGGGCCGAAGACGGCTGTAATGCCAGAAACCGGTCCCCGGGAGCTTGTTTCCTTCCCAGTGTAAGAATTGGCTTTTGTAGTTTGGTTTGCCCTGTTCCCATCATGCACTGGGACAGGAACAGACTAATTTGCATACAGCCAGGTTCTGAAACTGGGATGGTGCAGTGAGCTAAAAAACGGTGTTGGATCTAGCCCTGATCTCTTGACTGGGCGAGAGCTTTCTGCTTAATTCAGAGACTCTGTCCCTCACCACCCCTTGTTGTAAATACCTTCCCCAAGGGGTCACTTCCTTTGCAAATGTAAACAAATCCCTGGTGTCTAGTGGGCTTTTCTGCCCCCCCCTGGGTGCAGATCGCCCAAATAAATGGCCGATCTGCCCCAGGGGGGGACAGAAAAGTCTGAAAAATCATTTATCCCCCTAAGGAAGCGACCCTTGCCCAAGGGGTCGCTTCCTTTATAAATATAAATTATTCCCTGGTATCTAGTGGGCTTTTCTGCCCCCCCTGGGTCCAGATGCGGCCCACAAAACGTCCGATCTGCCTCCAGGGGGGACAGAAAAGTCTAAAAAATAAATATAGCCCACTAGGAAGCGACCCTTCCCCAAGGGGTCGCTTCCTTTACCAATGTAAACACATCCCTGGTGTCTAGTGGGGTTTTCTGCCCCCCCTGGGTGCAGATCGGCCAAAAAAACGGCCGATCTGCCCCAGGGGGGGCAGAAAAGTCTGAAAAATTATTTGCCCCAAAATTGGAAGCGACCCTTGCCCAAGGGGTCGCTTCCAACACACAACAAGCCACAGAAACATAATCCCTGGTGTCTAGTGGGGCATTCCTGGTGCACGATTGCGACGCTGTGCGCAATCGTGCACCAGGAATGCCCTGCATTGGGACATCAGGGGAGAGGAAACACAGTTTCCTCCCCCCGATGCCTCAAGACACCGAAAACCGCCCCCCGCCCCACCTGAGCACCAACAACGCACCTGTTTGCTGGACGCGCTGGAAACAAATGGCTTCCAGCGCGTCCAGCACTTCCTGATGACGTTGGCGCGCGCTGTGCGCGCTGGCGTCACCAGGAAGCGTGGGGGGGCCAGGGGGTGGCAGCGGAGCTCTTCCGCTGCCACCCCTGCAAAAACAACTAAGATCCCTGCACAAGGGGGGGAGCGCCAGCTGATGACGGTTCCGTCATCAGCACAGCCCACCTGATGTTGATGACGGAACCGCTCCGTCATCAGCATCGAAGGGGTTATTGGTGTCTGATATATAAATTGACAGCCCACCTTTGGAATGTCCAAAGCGGCTGTCCCTGAATGCCGGTTTCCATAACTCAATGAAGCCAATAACTGGACATCCTTGTGTAGCCCAAGTTTCCTGCAGAGCTATTACTGAGTGAACACACAGGAAGGCAAGAGTATCGGGATTAGTAATTTTTTGATGCAGGCCGCTTATATTTCAGGAACACATTTGAAAGGTGGGATCCGCTTGTGGATTGGATACAGTTGTAGTTACAGCTACTGGAAGGTTCGGCTTGCCTGGGCGTTTGAAGTTATGTTCCTCGGACTCTGATTCAAGGGGTTATTCTTTGCTTCTCGTTGACAGAATGGTTGGGAGCCATCCCCATAATTGACATATGTCTTTATTAGGGACCGCTTTTGGCGAAGTTTTGTGATCTTCTTCCGGTCCTGACGCGTTTTTTAGTATCGAATACAGTTTCGGATGGTCTTTCCGTCTTTCAGTTCCAGCTTTTTGAGATGTCGTTGGCTGATTTAGTAATGCAGTTGGGTAGCCTGGCGTGGAGTATTAATACACTCGAATGCCCCATTCCCTCAGTCTGACCTTGTGGTCCAAGAACACACCTGCCCAATTGGCCGACTTGAGGGTCACCAGGGTTACCTCCGACGGTTGGGCACCTCTTGGTGGAAGGAATTCGATAGATATCTATGATCTATATGAACATTATATTATCATGTCTTATTGGTTCATCATTCAACTCAATCCATAAACCATCCTTACAACATATTTCCTAGAAAGCCGCTTTCCTGGTAGCTATAAACATTGGCAAACAAAATTAGTGAAATGCAGTGTTTATGTTCCCATGAACCTTCTACAGTTTTTCATAGCAACAGGATAGTCATGAGAACTCATCCTAACTTTCTACGTACGGTAGTTTTGGATTTTCATATAAACGAGGCCATTAACATACCAACGTTCTTTCAGAACGCTGCTATGCCACAAGAGAGATCTCTCCAAACATTGGATGTGAGTAGAGTTCTGAATTTCCACCTTGACAAAACAAAAGTCCAACCAATTCTCAATTCAGGTCCTAGGACAGACGCCCAAGTAGGTCAGGCCTCTGTGAGGATTTTCTTTATATGAATGTTTCTTTAAGATACTTTCTTCTCTTCCACTACATTTTATTAATGATGCACTTGGTAGTATATTTATGATTATCAATGGAGAATCCCTGAAAGAGAGGGAAAGGTTTCGTACTTGTAAGTCTAGTTCTCGTTCAGGGAAATCGCTAATTATATCATAGGCAACCCTCCCTCTTCACAGGTGAAAGAGACAAAGATATTTGATAGACTCTCTAGATTAATATCCCTTGATTATCTTGTACACAAAAAAGAAGAAGCAAACTGCCATTTGCTTGGCATGATGGAATACTAGAGGACTGTGGGCAGTGTCAGTTTTCATGCTAGTCTAGCTGTACTCTATAAGTCTAAAGCCACCTGCCTCCTTCAACTTCATTTCATTTAGAAAAGGTTTGAGAATGAGGTTTGGCCTTTTCAAAAGTATATTAAAGTAACTTGCCAATTTAGCCTATTTATATGCTGCAAAAATATGTACTGTTATAGGAAAAGATTTGGCCTTCCTGGAATAAAGTGAAAATGAAACCCTAAGGAAAGGTATATGAAAGAAGTGCTCTGAAGCAGGACTATTCATTGCTGATGGTATGAATGGAAATTTCAGTGAAGGAGAGCTAGGAATGCAGGTAAGAAACCTTTCCTTCCTTTTTATAAGTAAAAGCAGGGACTGAACAATAGTTTAAGGGGTGTTGTTTGTTTCATGCCTGCGGATTGGGTACATTTGAGATGCCATCAGTGACATCATCAATGATGCCATTTAGCATGTCATAAGTGATATAATATTTTAGCAGGTCAAAGTAGGGGTGCAAGTTATAGTTAGTTTTCAGACTGTCTGTTGCTGTGACAGACTGCTTTCTGGAGAAAGGGTAGAGGAGTAGGCACTTCTAAGGGAAGAAAACCCCCAACACGAACTTCAAAGACTCGGAAACTAAATCACATTTTGTGTTTAGAAATTGACTAAAAGAACAGGAGATCGAAGCCCCCAAGATCTTTAACTGCCAAACACCCAGTTAGTCTGTGGGAGGATGAGAAGCTCTGCAAGAGTTCTGCCTACGAACTTTTCTAGGGGTCAAGGTCTGCAAGTCTCCCAGTTGGGTGAGGTAACAAGTTGTTGACTTTGTATGCCTCAGGGGGCCGTCATGAAAATTGCATTACTGCTGGGCTGTCGCTGTGTGGCAAATAAATTGTTCTACCCCTTGTGCTAGAGGGGGCCGCCATTAAGAGTGCATCACTGTTGTGACGATTGGGCCACTGCACATGTGCTGAGTAAAGTTGCCAACCCCGTATGCCCATGGGGGCCTCCATGAAGAACGAGGATCTTTGCCTTGTTTTAGCCGTCGAGTGGAGAGGACGTCGTTGTGACCTTTGCTTTTCCTAGCCCAGACTGAAGGATTTGAACCAAAGCCATTGTCTTCCTACCTGGGAGAAGGATCAGAGGAACTTACTGTGTCTTCCGAGGAAGCGTCATGGATGACCTGCCCCTGCAAAGTCAAGAGTACTACTCAATTTCAGTAGCTGCTGCAGCCGTCCGTAACATCAAAGTGTGGAATGTTCCTGGGGACTCTGGTAGGTCTACACCTGCAGGGAACCTCATAGCACTTTAGGCGCTGGAACACTTTTGACTTTCCTGAGACTTGTACTACCAGTGGGTTCTAACCTGAATGTCGCCTGTCGTGAATGGGAAATAACTGCTACCATTAGAGCGAAGGAATTGGGGCTCAGGACCTGCTTATTGAACACTAGAGTACTGACCTCTGAGAACTGTGTACATTTTTTGTGTATGCCATATTTGTCTTTGTGTTCGTATATAAGTGCATCTTTTTTCATAAAAGAAAGTATTTGACTGGACAATCATTTATTGCTGCTTTTGAACATATTTTGATTCATGATCCTGTGTTCACCCCCTGTGTCTGCCTCCAAAAATTGATGAGTCAGTCCTGTGTTTCAGTTTACTCTTTTATACCATTCCTTTCCCTTTTTCCTCACTGATGCTCATATCCCTTTGTATTTGGCTACTGGTGGATAGAAGGAAAAGTGCATTGCTCCCACTGTGTTCCGATCAAAAAGAGTAATGCAGCTTGACAATGAGGCCTTGAGTGGTACAATTAGATATCTAAACCCAGTATGGAAGTGCATGATGGACAAATCAACCGGATAGGTTTAATGCACAGTGAAAATATTCAACGGTCCCTTAAGAAGTGCAGCATCTTCCATAAACCAGCAACCTGACCTTTCTTAACCAGGCTGCGCGGCTACTTTTCCCATTCTGTAATAGGCTTTGAGTTTTTCTGGAAAAGGTTTGTTGGCTGGTTAATTACAGAAGAAAATGAAAAAGGCTGTCCATTTGGAAATCAACTGTTTGGATATGGCAGACAGTTTTAAGAAGTTGGTTAGATATTTTTAGATCTTGTTTTTATTAATAAAACTGTAGGACTCTCCTAACAACTATAGGTAATCTACAAGCTGAAGTAATGGCAGAAAACAACCATTGGCAAAACCAATAGGTCTCGCCTGTTCAGCATGGCTAAAAGTTAGTGGGATGGGCTAGATTGGGATGGAGTAGTGTAAGTTAGATTGTGGTAGAGCGTGTTAGAGTGAAGTAGATTGGACTGGGGTAGAATGAAGTGCATTGGGGTAGATTGGGGTGTAGTGGGGTAAATTGGGGTGTAGTGGGGTAGCTTGGGATGATTGGGGTATATTGGAGTGGAGTGGGGTAGACTGGGGTGGAGTGAAGCGAGGTAGATTGGGGTGGGGTAGATTGCAGTGAGGTAGAGTGATGTGCATTGGGTAGATTAGAGTAAATTGGGGTGGAGTGGGGTAAAATGGAGTGGAGTGGGGTAGATTGAAGTTGAGTGGAGAAGATTGGAGTAGGGTAGATGGGGTAGATTCGAGTTTAGCTGGGTAGATTGGGGTGGATTCCAGTGTAGTGGAGTTTAGGTGTGGCAGTTAGGCTACACGCTTGCACCTAAGTGCATATGATTATAGGGCACCTCAAGGTGCTTTCAGTGGAAGACATATGAGAGTGAGGACTTAGACACAGGTTTTAATAAGAAATGGAGTAGTTGCTGCCTGCACAAAACTGAAGCGCTTTAAACAGACACATATTTTGTATATGCAGAGAAAAGGTAGAATACATATTAGACTGAGGTCACAGGTTTTAAGGAGAAATGGAGTAACTGCAGTACTGCCCAAAATTTTAAGAAGCCACGTACTTTGTGTGTGAAAAGGCACATAGGTGTCCATATAGTTAATGTTGCTTAGTGGCAGTCTAGCCTGAAGCATGTGACTGGACTTCTTGCCTGTAAAGATTATGGAAGTCCGGTTTAAGAAAAGTGTACACTTTAAACAGACACATATTTTGTATGCACAAAGAGGCACAGCCTACAAACACATGCATTCACACAGACTGCTTTAATATTTCGTGCCATTAGTTTGGTGCTATAAAAGGAAGCACCGAAATCCAAAACAAATTAAGATAACAGCAAACTAACTGTAGAATAGAAGTTAAAAGCAACCCAAAGGTGTAGCATCGAAGTGGAAATGATGGGCAAAAAAATGAAAACAAAAGTACCCTGAATCACAGCGCTAGCAGCTGAAGGACACAAATCAAATAAAATGGGTTTGTATTTGGTCCATGCTCTGGAGAAATAAAACAATGTGATATGCACCATATGATGTCCCATTTAGGAGGCCGTCAAAAAGAATGACAATCCAACAAATGGGAAGTAATGGGCAGGTTCCAAGCCCTTTACTGTATACAATACCCTTGCATCATCAGCGCATCTGCACTGTTAGGCGACACATAGACAATCTCAAGGTCAGATAAATCAAGGTTGGGCTCCCATGAAGCATAAGACTGCCTGCTACGAGAACAGGGTTTTTTAACCTTCCAAAAAGTCTTTCATGACTGGGAACACGAAAAATTATAGTTGATTTGAAGTTTTCTTTTTTGCTGTAATGACCGCTAGATTAACTTTTATGGAACCAAACTGTAGATTTGATTGCACCAACTAAAGTAAGTATTGAATTCATCACATCCTATTGGCAGTACACCTGGTGGTGATTATTATGTTCACACCATATTAAGAATGATTTCTATTTTTGCTTCTTCTGAGGATGGCCATGAAATAACTCATGAGGTAGATTTAGGGCAATTTCAGGAGCCCTGCTCCCTCTTTTATGAACAGCAGAACATGAGGGAAAAGTTGTCTTTCCATCCTGGTCAGCAAAGTCGATTTGAATTGCAGTTCCTTGCGTGGTCTTACCGACTGGTAAAGGAGCTATGGCAACCACCACTGCCTCGACTTTTTGGGTATCATTAGAATCATCTTGTTGGCATACCTGAATTTTACAAAGATTGGTGCGGTCCGTCAAACTGCATTTGAGGGGGGGGCGGCAATAGGACAAGTAGAGGATACTCAGCCTCAGCTGTGGGTGCTGGAATTGTTTGCCTCTGATGTCCTGGGGTCCTCCTTATTATTCTTCCCATATTGGGCCAATTATAACCCCTTCAGCACTTAACTGTCAGTGGTAACAATGGCAAGCAGTCGCAGCCCATGGTCTCGGTCCCAGTCAGGAGGCCACTTCTACAAAAAGTCTACTTCCCAATTGAAGTCTTCTGATAAGTTCAAGCACAAAAAGACAAAGCAGAACTCAGCCCCATCTTCCCTCTCAAAATCCCACAAGAAGGCGCAGGGCTTCCAGAATAAAAGTCACACCTTTTTGAAGGACGCAGAAGGCTAACCAATCCTGCAGTTGGCCACTCCGTGCCGCAGGCCATCGTTTCTGCAAAAGATAGCTTTCTTCAGAGAGGCCATGATGCTGATTTTGGTGCAATTCTGGTCCTTTTGGCATGGCATGGCATATCTTCAGCCCCATGTAGCAATTTTGGAATATCGCTGATTGGCCTATCCTGATGTCTGTTTCTGCTGGATTACCACGCTGACCACGAGGTTCATGTCAGTTCCTGCTGGCACTGATAGAAAACTTGGTGCCAACACTGATCTCTGATCCTCAGCCAGTGTTGGCTCGATCTAGACTGACTCGCATCACAAAATTACTAAAGCACAACCAGTTGTCGTATAGCCTGACTGATTGCCGGCTCAGCAACACTACCTGCACAGATTCTGGCACAGATTCTAATACAGCACAGGTGGCACATATTGCCACTTCAGGTGTACGAGAGTTGGAGTGTGGCTGAGGAATGCCACCTGGGAGCTGTGCTTAGGGACGAGAATGCAGAGTGAGATTTGGAAGAATGGAGACATTATGGAGGGATTGCAGTCAACAGCAGACCAGAATGAAAGGTAGGAGGGCTCACACAGATGTCAAATCATACCACCTCCACACCAAACCCAGAGAATGGAGAAAACGCTGCTCTCAATGCGCCTCCTCTGAAAAATAATATTGGATGCCCAATAGTCCTGCTTTAGATGATCTATACACGCTACCTATGGGATAGGGTTAAGCCACTAGTTACTGCCAAGGTTCCTTTTTATTATAATGTTTTTGTTTTTCTCATTTATAGTTAAGATAATTATTGTTGCACGCATTTCTCCTTTGTGGGAAGGGCTTTAAACATTGATATAACCGTTATATGCCCAGCATGTAATGGGCACCATAGTAAATTGCCATGATATGACATATCTGAAAGAGACTGCTAGGTATAGATTCCTTACCTTAGAATTAACCCCAGGCGTCAGACTGGATCCAGAGAATTTGTCTCTTAGTAGTACCCCTGCGCGTTGGTAGGCGGCGTTGGTCAACTCAGTGTCCGTTGCCGGGTTAGCCGGGATGATGTTGCAATGTCTACTTAGACGCCACCCCTGCACGCTGACGTCAGTTCTTTCTTTTTCTGCGCCAGCCTTGCGCAGATCCGGAGAAAGCTACCCCGATAGTAATTTTTTTACTATGTTTTTTCTCGAGTTTCGTCTACTTCTTTTTTGAGTCTGTTGACTCCAGGTGTACGAGGGATGTCCCATCATCGGACCCAGAGGATCCGGATTGACACTGGTCGACCTCACAGTACCTTCCCCGGCAACGATCCTGATGACGACACCCCCCGGGCCGGTAGTGCCATAAACAGCGCCAACCCCAGCCTCACCCCCAACTTGGACATGTGCCGGACCAACGCCAGTCGACATCGGAATTGACCCCGGAAGGTACGTTTGTACCTCTGTTCAACCCTGATGTTCCTTTCAGGCCTGATTGGCCACTTAGGAGGGTGAGGAGGACTGGGAAGCGTCTGGGGACCCTTTGTCTGACCAACTTGAAGAGCCCGACTTGCGAGTGGACCTGGGTGGCCAGAGGTCTGGATAGCTCCTGAGACCTTGGCATGCTTTCTCTCCCTACCTTGGATACAGAGGAGGGAGCATCATATTCAGTGGTGTTGTGTAGGGCGGCTGAGTCCTTGGGCCTGGAGCTTCCTACAGTGGCAGACGGGACTAACCTCTGACAGAGGTGCTTCAACCGGCGTCGTCCTCTTCTTAGCCCCTTCTGCCTTTCAATGAAGCCCTCACAGATGCTGCCCTGCCAAGTACCACGCATCATGCGTTAGACTAATGCATTTCAGAGTGGTGGTTCGCATCACCACACTGAAATGCGAAGTCACGCATATTAGCACCTGTGCCTCCTCAGCTGTTAAGCACTGTGGTTTAAGCACTGGCTGTAGCCTTTTTAATCACTAAATGGCACAGCAGCATCAGCGTGAGGTACACACAGTTTCGTAGTTTTAGAGGCTGGGCTTAGCTCCGCACAAATCATGCAACCTATTGGATTGTTGAAATAATCACTGCGCAGTATACTGCTTATTTTCACTGTTGTCACTGTCAGTGCCTGCCAATGGGTAGTCAGCGGGCTGCAGCTGAATTCTGCACTGTGACATAGCCTAGCCCTACTATGAGTTCTGCGGTTTTGCGAACAAGTTTGAGTCTGATCCCCGAGTACCCCACGGGGTGCCTCCGTGTTCTGGGCGGTGGGTGACTGACTTGCGTGCCTGCATTGCCGCCTGTCTAGTACTTTTTGATTCTGGCCCCAGAATATACCAGCCCGGGACCCATGACTGAAGCTCAGCTGACTTTGAGCTGGCCCCAGCTCAGCAGATGGTCACCAGAGACTAGCGGAGGCTGCAGGCGGCTGACATGGTAATGCAGCTGCTCTTTTGGTCGTCAGTGCATAAAGTAAGTGTGTGTTCCCAGCAAGCCCTGGACGTATAAAATAATTCATTGAGGACAAAAGTTGTACATAAAGTTTAAAGTTCAAAATGTTGTAATTGCCTCAATTTGCAGCCGCTGCCTGCTAGCAGTTCCTATTACTTAAGCGTACAAATTATTGATGACTAAGGACTTGGAGCGGTGGTCGGACGGAGCTGTGAGTAACCAACAAATGCAGCTCATTCACTGTCTGCAAAATCAGCAACAGCTATGTCACGTGTCTGCACAGAGTGCAGCTTTTATTACACAAATTACAACGTGCAATGACAACACACCTCTCTTTTTATTTAATTTGTTTAGAACTATACATGTCGTGTGCCTCAGTCTCACTCTCTTAAGGCATGCCCAGTGCCAGTCTGCAGTTGCTTTGGTTACTCGAGTCAGCTAAGTGTTGTGAGAGTCGGCCCGGATCCACGTGGGACAGAGAGGCCTGGAGTAGACTGATGCTACTTGATTGGTTGCAAGGGGGCCCTGACATTTACACTATGGGGCAGATTTATGTTAACTGGCGCATCCCGAGGGATGCGCCAGTTAACATGCGCCACAGTGCGCCACAGCTACGCCACCCATGGTGCGCCGCATTTATGATGCGGCGCACCATGGGGCAAAAACGGCACAGATGCGTGACGCATCTGTGCCGGAAATGTGGCGCATTGCTGGAGTTGCGTCGCAAGCGCGACGCAGCTCCAGCAATGCTCTGGGGGGGCCTATTCTTTCAATGCTGCCTCAAGCCTTACGCCTGCTTCAAGCAGGCGCAGGGTTTTGACGCAGCATTGCCCTGAAAGTGACTGAGTGAAATCTCATAGATTTCACTCAGCCACTTTCAAGAGGCGTTCCTGCGTAGGAACGCCCCCCCCCTGCGCAGGAACGCCTCCTCATGGCGCAGTGCTGTACAACGTGACGCATCTCCTAGATGCGTCACGTTGTAAACAGGGCGCAGGGATGCGCCACGTTTCCGCGATGTTGCAACACGCGACGGCGGCGTAAACGTGGCGCAAGCCCTTCATAAATCTGCCCCTATGTGCTTTATGTACCTAAGACAGCCAGATACGCACATTGCAACCTTCACTTCACTAGCCGTGCCCTGTGCTGTGTGTAGACATATACACAGCACACTTTGTAGCATTGCTGAGTGGAGGCACGATGCAGAGACACAATCTCTAAACGCTAGGCTATTTCCATGTTGTGCACAGTGCAAGCTAATGCGCAGACAGGTTGTACCTTGACACTATTGTATGGAAATGCGCTTCTCCCTGGGATCATATACAGTTAACACTTGGATATTTGTAGCATTTATTCCGTCTAGGTAAACTTCTCTTCATTGCTTGATATTGCTTGCGAATGTCACTCATAGTCGATGAAATGTCACTCTTATTTACACTGAATTTATGAAAATGTCACTAGTAGCAATTTAAAACCTTTGCAGCTATGTAGAGCTTAACATAACGACAACAAAGGGAACGAGCATTGGTAAATGCATTAGGTTTTGTCATTGTGATTAATAATAAGCTGTTTTTGTTGTATGTTGTTGCTTGCTGAATAGTTGTACAATATAAGTTACAGAAAGTCTGTTGAAGTGTTATGACTTGTTTATGTACAAAAATGCAATAGTTTGTGCTGTTATTAGTGGTATAGTGCAGGTAAGTAATAGCAACATTTTGAGAAATGCAAGAGAAAATATTAGAATGAATTGATGTAATAGCAATATTATGTGTTTAGAAGAGTTCCGACAACTTTTGGGCCTGGTGCCAGTGCACCTGATGCACAATTAAAATCATGACCTTGGTGCCTGCTAGATAAATAGACTTGTGACTGTCTTGTATAATAACACATAGCAATAATCTGGGTTTAGTGGGGTCCCTAGAGCTTTTGGCCCCAGTGCTACTGCACCCGCTGCGCCATTCAAATCAAGTCACTTTTAACTGCAAGGTAGCTGCAATTGAGACTGCCTGTTTAGTAATAAATATGGCAAATTTAGGTGTTTAGTGGGGTCCCTAGAGCTTTTGACCCCAGTGCCACTGCACCCACTGCACCATTCAAATCAATTCCATTTGAACTGTAAGGTAACTGTAATTGTGACTACCTATTTAGTTGTCAGTTATAGCAATATTAAGTGTTTAACGAAGTTCTGACAACTTTTGGGCTGATGCTACTGCACCTGCTGCACCATTCAAACCATGCCCTGTTGTCTGTAAGGTAACTGCACTTGTGGCTGCCTGTTTAGCAGTAAAATATAACATAGCAATGTTTATTGCAACATTTAGAATTTGATCATAATGATAAAATAGGTTAAACAGCGAGGGCATGGGAAACATTGGTAGTGCTCCTAAAGATCCTGGACAATGATAGCGACGAGGATCCCACGGCTGAAGCTCCTGGTGAGCTGGATTAGATAGTTCACCCTTGTGCACTGTACGACAAGGCGGAACTTGACACTGAACACGAGGTGCCCCCCCGCACCTGTTACGGGTCGGTTCCCTAAGCATTACTTTAGTTACATTTGTGGAACTAACCTGCAATAACCCCATTCTGTAGATCAACTGTTGATTGTATGTGACACGCCTGGTGGGTGGGTTGCGTGGGGGGAGGTTTTAGAAGTGTAGGACTATTTTAGGATACATGATGTTGACAAAATGTTCACCACGTGATTATTACTGTGTACATGATTCCTACATTGTGGGTAGGGGGGTGGATATTTCGTAGGCGGCCGTGCCACTATACTTATATCATATGCAGTAATGCTCTTGTTAACCCCTTCGATGCGGCCGCGATTCCCCTGGTGTGCTGTAAACAGCATGAACAGGGGCGGGCCGTGACGAACCCCAGCCGTCATCAGCACACGAGCACCGTAGTGCATGACGGCTGGGGTTCGTCATGAGCATGGAAGGGGTTAATTGACCTTTGTGTACTTTGGCGTAGATCGTGCTATAGATTTGCCTGTGCAGATATGTAAAACTCAATACAATTTGTTTTTAAAAAAATGATAAAATATGTTACGTTGAAAAAAATCTATCAGATAATGCCTACAAAGTGCAAAGAATGGTACTGAGGCACGAATAGGAAATGCCACAAACGTTCTAAGGCTAAAGCATCTGCTTTATACAACTAAGTAATAAAAAGCAAGCATTCCAGCATACTGTTAGAAGCTGTCTGCCTTTTTGGTGGAAAGAGATCTTATCTTGATAGTGAATGGGGCTTAAACAGTGTGAACAGCTTTAGTAGAAGTATTGTAAATGTGTGCAGTAAGGGAAAGTTAACAAAACAAAGGTTCCACACAAAAGAAATTAACACAGTAATTTGGCGATGGGAACTGATTAGAGCCCCTTTTGAAGGTATATTAAATGCAAGAGATTTCAGAAGCACAGCGCACGTTCTGTGCTGGCAAAACCTAACAGGTTCTGTGCAGGTGAAACCTAAAAAGGGAGGGAAAGAGGGGACTACACAATCAGCCCACTAAGGAATTACTGGACATTTGTGAATACTTCTTGACTACGAGTTGCCTAATTGATGATATTGCGTAGTGTATGCCCTTCTCACCTTGATGTGATTTGTGGGATAGACCATTTAGCGCTATCAGATTACACCCCAGTCTCCCTCAAGATCACACTCTCACATCCATATTTTTGAGAACTCCAATAAAAATTCACTGATTGTCTCTTACATAATAGAAAGGCGATGACAGAAATACAATCACATATCCAACAATATCTTCGGACAAATAATTGTTAAGGGGGAGATGACTGAGGTATTAATTGCCGATTCCAGCGTACACATCATTGCCATTGCATCAGAAGGGAATATAAAAAAACGGGAGATATGTTCAGCACTGTGCAACCTATTGAAAAACCTAGAAGCAATCCGTTATAGTATGAATTCCATTAAAATGTGGAGGTAAATCGTAGCCTTTAGAGCGCAAGTGAGAGCCTTAGATTATGATATGGCCGAACACGCATTATAACGAAATAAACAAAAATGCTACATCTGGGGTGACAAAGCAGGCTGCCTCTTAGCGTGTAAATTAAGGGCCCAAAACTTGCAGAACGGAGGTCAAATAATTTCAGACTGTGCAGGTTGAAACTATTATACAGATCTAGATGTAGCACAGGCATTTGGTTCTTTTATGCAAACTTATACTTTCCTTAATATACAACACATGAACAGAATAAATATCTTGAGGACACAAATATTCAGTCTCAAGGGTCAGATGAAGTATTACACCTGAATAAGCCTGTCCCTTTAGAGAAGTACTGTTGAGCATAGCAAAGTTAAGGGTCGGAAAAGCACCCTGCTCAGATGGGTATTTTCCCAATTTCTATAATGAGTTTCTATAGACCCTAGCTGCGCTACTAGCTAGACTCTATAACTCATTTGTTATATTCCCGAGTTAGGCCCATGTAGCAAAGCAGCTTATTTCTTACATTGTCCTCAAAAATAGTATTTCCAGATGTGACCTTTTGCACATATTTGCACGCACAACAATGGTGGATTAGGTTCTCTGAAACTAAACCTGTTTTTACATCCAGGTTCACACAACATCATCACAACGCCCTGAACATCATTTTTTTTTAAAACATAGTTTATTGGATTTTATATCAACATATAATATATGACAATGACCACAGCATCCATATCCGGTAAACACGTCCCCCAATTTAACATTAATTCCCCCCCAAACCCCCTCCCCCTTATGTCCGGTGGTGTGGGCATATGCAGACGTCTGTATCATAACATAGTACCAGCTGCACATAAAGCGTTACATATCAGTTTCACAGTTTGATGATCACATGTACGGTTAACATTCAGTCGTCTTCCTCCACTATCTGGGCATCCCGCAATGCCTGAGTCAGGGCCTCCCAAGCTCTCGCCATCTCCAAAGCCTTATCATTATCAACGCGTCTAGCCTGCCGAAGCCGGACCACACTCTCACACTCTGCCCATTTGCAAAACTCCATACGCCAGCGCCTGCTCGAGGGTCCCGCCCTTGACTTCCAGTGCCAGGTTATCTCTTGTTTGGCCAACAGTAAGCCTAAATCAATAAATCTGCTGGTTATTTTCGTTTTGGCCGTATGTAGGCATCTAGAAGGTCCCCCACATCGGCCCAATATTCCCTAATAGACGGACAAAGCCACAGCATATGTTCTATTTCCACCTCTTGTGCCAAACATCTGGGGCATGCCGCATCATGGACCTGGAAGTATTTCCTAATCTTGCCCGGGGTCAGGTAAGCGCGATGTAGAATGAAAACTGTATCTGCTGCTCCCCTTCCATGCCCTCTTTAGAATGTGCCCCCATGCCGTGTCCGGGATCTGGCGCCCTATGCTCGTTTCACATTTTGCTTTCAGTATCTCCAGTGGCTGCAAACCCTCCTGCAACATCCGAGACTGGAGGCATTTGACCGCCTTAACAGTCCCTGCTGCCATTACTACGTATTGACAAGCAAATGCAGTGGGTGGTTCCGTCTGTCCACCTTTCGAGTGACCCAGAATCGCCGCCGCCACTGCCACATGCAGCAGGAAGCCGCCCTCCGGGAGGCCATACATGTCTGGCAGCGCCCAAAAAGGCATCAGTTCCTCATTCATGTACAGATCCCCTACCATGTGGATACCCAACTGTTCCCAGTCCTCCAGGGGGCTCCAATCCCCTCCGTGAGGAAGCGCCGTCAACATACCCAGAGAGATTTCCGGTGCATATGGGCGAGTTACCCCTGCCCTGTGCTTGGCTCTGTTCCAGCAGAGCCTCAAGGTTCGTTCCTCCCCTGTCAAATCCCGCATAACCATTTCTGCTGCAGGACAATGTAAGATAGGACATGTCGCTTTATTCCCTGCCCGTGTGTATGTTCTGGTCCTCTGAATTCCCGCGCTATATATTGTGTCAGTACTTGCAGCTGTGCCGCCAGATAATAGAGCTCGAAGTCAGGTACGGCCAGTCCGCCATCCGGCTTAGGCCTCATCAGGGTCGTCAGCGCTATTCTTCTCCTACCTTTGCCCTATAGGAAGTCTATGATCAACGACCGCAAGTCTTTAAATATGCGAGGTGGGATCCAGATCGGCAATGTACGACAATAGTAAAGCAATCTGGGGAGCGCTACCATCTTGAGCAGCGCTATCCGTCCTATCACCGACAGAGGGAGCATCGACCAGAACGCCATACATCCCTTCAGAGCTTTAATACAGCGTCCCACATTCCCTTCCAGCAAATCCATGGCGTCATGATAGACCCAAATGAGGCACGACGGTTCCCAGGCAATCGCTCCAATTGACACCGGTGGCGGCAAACCCTGTCGGATCGGAAAAATACTTGTTTTGCTCCAGTTTACCTGAAGTCCCGATACCGCCCCATACTGTGATAGCAATGAAATTGCTCCCCGCAGTGCTTCTCCAGCGTCCCTCAAAAAGAGGAGCAAGTCATCTACATACAGGGAGACATAATGCGTCACCCCATGAAGCTGCAGTCCCTGGTATGCTCGTACGGAGCGAGCCTGGATCGCGAGGGGTTCCGCTGCCAGCGCAAATAACAGGGACGACAGCGAGCACCCCTGTCTTGTGCCCCTCATCACTGGGTATTGGTCGGAGATCACCTCCCCCAGGCGCACCCTGGCAGTAGCCGAGGAATACAGCACTCTTGTCCAAGTACCAAATTGTTCCCCCAGTCCGAACCGTTCCACCACCTTGTGGAGGAAACCCCATTCCAGGCTGTCAAGCGCCTTCTCTATATCGACAGAGAGGACTGCCGGTGAGTCCAAGTCATCATAGTCTCCCGCAAGAACCCGCAAAAACTGTCGTACATTCGAGGCGGTATTTCTAGTTGGGAAGAAGCCCGACTGGTCTGTGTGCACCAGCGCAGTCATGTGAGGCAAAAGTCGGGTCGCCAGTATGCGGCTTAGGACCTTATAATCCACCGTCAGCATGGAGAGGGGTCTATAAGAGGCCACATCTGCATCCGGCCGTCCAGGCTTCAATAGTAGGATAATCAGTGCCTCCCGCAACGTCCGCGGTAGGTGGCCAACCTCCCCCGCTTCTTTGTATACCTCCAATAAACGAGGTGCCAGTATATCACTATAGTGTGAATAGAATTCAACGGGTAGACCGTCCAGTCCCGGCGTCTTGTTCCTAGCCTTATGTTTAATAGCCCCTTTAATCTCAGTAAGGGTGATACCCTGGTCTAATATTTTCACCTGTTCTGCGTTCAATTGTGGAAGAGGGATCTCCGCTAGGTATTTCTCTATGTCTGTTTCCTCGGCTTCTAGCTTGTTCCGATATAGGGTCTCATAATAAGTTCGAAACAGCGAGAGCACTTGTGCCTGTGAGTGGCCAGTAGGCCCCCCTCCGACTCTATTCGAATAATTGGACCACCTCTCGGCATTAGGTTTGCCAATCTTGCCAACAGGGTACCAACCTTGTCCCTTTCTGTGTGTACTTTCATCAGGTAAGCCTTATAGTCAAAGCTACGCAGCCGTTCAACCTCCCCCGCCAGTGTTTCTTTCGCCTCCAGGAGCTGCGCTTGTAGCGACGGCTGTCCCGGTCGCCGCCGCTCTAAGTCCCTCAGGTTCTCTTCAGCTTTTGCCACATCTCCTAACACTGCCTTCCTGGCTCCTGAATACTTACTAATACATACCCCCCGGATTACTACCTTGAAGGCGTCCCACTCAACTGCTCTGGTGGAAGCCGTACCTTGGTTCTCCAGGAAATAATGTTCAATGCCCTCTCTTATTTACGTCCTAAAGACCTGGTCTTCCAGCGTCCTTACCATAGAGTCTCCCCTCCACTGCTGCATATCTGCCCTCCGGGTCTAACACCTGCCTCGTGGCCTGGAAAGGGACACCTGCCCTCACCCAAATAAGCACTGCCCTAGCAAAAGCCGAATATGCTGTGCTGTATACCTGCCCCCTCCACCTACGCTGCAGCGCATGTCCCTCCGCTTTGGTAAGATGTGTCTCCTGTAGCAGGGCTATGTGGATTCCTCTTCTTACCAGATACGCATGAACCTTGTGGCGCCTAGTCATCGAGTTCAGACCTCTTACGTTCCATGTGATACACTTGAGATCAGGTAACTCCCCCATTACATACGCTGTGCAACTTCAATTCGCTCACAGTGCCTCCGCCCACACCACCAGTATGTCCCCAGATAACAACATCCCGCTTAACATTCCTAACCCACCCCCAGAACAGGACCCAATAACAAGCTATCAGCTCCCATCCAAACATCACAACAAGACACATAAGACTATCCTGCAGCAGCCGCTACAGGGTGCCTTAAGGGCAGTGGAGGGATGACTCGGCCCAAACAGGCAGCAGCCGTCGCCTAGACCCCACCGCCCTGGATCCCAAACGGCAACAAGTCTCAATTAATAAGTTCACTGGCGCCTCCAGGCATGTCAACAGTTCGTATCATCCCTCGTCAAGTATTCAACTGCCACGGGCCACATATATTCGTTATTCATCCATCATTCCATCAGCAGTTCCAAGTGTAACCACAGGGCTCCTGGTGCTATCCGTTTCCGAGAGTTCAGTGTCCGACTTCCTCTTGTCTTCCTCCGATTCCGTACCCACTGCTGATTTAGCCCTCAGCGACCCATTGATCTCCATCATCACTGCTAACGCTTTTTGCTTATCCTCCTCCATTCTGGATAACTGTTGTTTCTGCAGGTTTTTATTTCGTTTCCGGAGTCGCTGGGATTTGCGCATCTGAGACGATTTGGGTGGGTCAGAGCTGTCCCGGCCTTTACGATCTGTGCCCTCTCTATATGTCTCAAACCATGTTCATGCGTCATCAGGAGGCAGGAAGAACTGAGTCGTGTCATCCACTACCACTCTTAATTTTGCCGGGAAAATCAGTGAGTACTGAATCCCTTCTTCCCTGAGCTCTTTTTTAACAGCAAGATAGGAGGCCCTGCGCCTTTGCGTCTCCTGGGTGATATCCGGGAATATGGTCACTGTGCCATTTCCAACCTTGAAGGGTCCCGCCGCGCGGGCTTTTTGGATCAGTGTGTCCCTGTCTTTGTAGTGAAGCAATTTGGCCACTATTGGTCGCGGAGGTCAACCAGGCAGCGGGCGTCAACCCGGGACCCTATGCGCTCTCTCAAGTGTGAAGAAGGGGGAAAGACCCTCTGGTGCAACCCTGGTTTTTTGTGGCGTTAAACAGGGACCCCCTGAGTAAGATCAGATTCCTGGATCAGGGCAAAACAGTCGATAGCAAAATAAAGTATCCAGGCAACAACAGTGTAGACAACTGGCAAAAACTTAGTGCAACAATATACAAACCCAGGCAAAAGAAAATAATATAACCAATAATTATGATCACATATGAAATTTAATAACATTGATAAAAATTGATAGACGTATTCAATCAAATACAAATTTTATATAAAAAAGCGATAAAAGAAAAAGTGCAGAATTCAATTATTTTTTTCTTCTAGTATTTGAGGGAAAAGTTTAAAAACTATGATGATTCCCAAAGCTGATTGTTGAAGTTGATGTTTGTCTGTCAACGCGTTTCGACACAAAATGTGTCTTCATCAGGACAATATCAGCCTATTTCTATAATTAAAAAATGATAAAAATATTTTTACATGTGTTTAGATAGTTACAACTTTTTACATATTTGATGGTTATACTGTAACAGTTTGCCAGATAATTCTTACAATAATAACGGATAAAACCGCAAGCTAAGGACACATAAAGAGATGCTCATACATATTCAAGACAGTTACAAAACCCTATTGGACTTTTCCACACATTCAAGAAGCATTAACAAAGAACAATCGACATGACGGATAGTGTTTGCTCGATCACATAAGCACATAATTCAAGGCATCAATAACATTTTGGTATCCGAGACACACATTCTAATAACCAATTGGTTTCTGAGACCCAGAAAAGATGGAAGAGAAAGAAAGAATGAAAGTAAGTGCTGAATCCCTGTGGTTTTTTTTTTTTAAAAAAAAGAGACTAACCGGGGTAATATTTCATGTTCTAACCTTCTCATTAACTAATCAGAGACGGGTATCATAAAATAATGGCCACATTATCGTAATCCAGAAATAATATTGATTGTATATTAGGGACCTAAAACTATGTAGTTCTGACAGCCTTGAGTCATTGTCATTATCATAACCACATGCACTCATTGTAAATGTAAACTTATTATCGGAAAAATAGGAGAAACAAAGTTATTGGCTTTTGTATTGGTAGCGTACCTGTAACCACTTTCTGTGCGTTTTTTCTAAATACTGTTGGTTCAAGACGGTATTATGTGCAATGCTTTATATTCCCAATACCTTATAATCTGTAAAAGGAATAACCACGAGTGGTAATTAGGTAAGACCTACATATAATTGTAAAGACTCACTTCTCACGCTGTCTATCTGGCATTTGTCTATAAAATGAAGCCAGCCAGCTTACCTGCTTACCTGAGCCAGCCCTCCAGGTAAGCAATCATGTCCGTCCCTTCCGTATTTTCGGGCAGGCCTACGACCCGTATGTTGTTGCGCTTGTTCCTACTTTCATAATCCTCGGCACTCTTTTCTAACATCTCTAAGCGACTCAGCGCGTCTCCCATCTTAACTTCCATAGCTTTCTGTTCCCGCGTCAGTTCTTGGATGGCAGTTCGTGTTCTTTCACCTTATCGGCTAGCTTCGAGTGGTCTGCGCGCAGGAGCCCTAACCCAGTCACAACCTGCGCAATATCTTGCTGTAGAGCGTCCTTCGTTGAGGCTATGGCTTCCAGTATTTTATCCAGATGTTGTCGCAGCCCCATTTCTGACATCGACCCCTCAGCATCTCCACTTGCACCATTTGTGTCATCTTGTCCCACGGTCTCCTCTTTCCTATTTTTGGGTTTCATCCCTAGCAGCTGGTCGCGCTCCCGCGCCGTTCAAAGTACCCGCCTGTGTAGGGCCAGGTGTTCCTCCTTTCAGTGTAGTACCTTGAGAATGATAAAGCCGACTAGTCGGAATCACTGCAGGCCCGCCGCTTTCAGGGCCCACTCCCCTCCTGATCCAGCATTCACTGTGACATGTATCCGTCAGCACCCCACCTCAGCAACACAGTCTTGGTGCTGGTACCCCTAGGGCTCGGTTCCCGGTGTCGAGCGCTTATCTGGGTCCCACTGCTCCGTCCACATTTTGCGCATAGCATTCAGGTCCCAGCTTAATGTCAAGGTCCTCTCTAGTAGCCTTGCAGCCCCCGGATTTATATGTACTGCGCTGCCCTCATCTCAGCATGCTCCCCCGTACAGTGACTCTCTGGGCCCTGTCGGCCGCCCCCAACATGGCACCTTTGTCCAGCTGCTGGTCACTCCTTGCTTCTTGAGCATGAGCCTTGGACGCCCTCTCTCCACGTCGCCTGCAGTGTAGCCCAAGCCCGCGCTGTGGGTCTTTAGCGCTCTGCGTGTCTTCTGCCCCGTGCCTGCAGTCCCTGCCCAAGGACTCCGTGCATGCGCCCCTGCTCCTGCGGCGCTGTGAACCTGCTCCCGGACCTCAATTCCGCAGTGCTGAAGGCAGGTCCCCACCACCACACTTACCGGGCACAGTAGCTGGGCGCAGTTGACCTTCGACGCAGATGGGTGGCCCGCCAGTGCTCGCCCTTCCGTCCGGCGTAGCCCAGGGTGTCAGGAGCTCACAATCACGTCTCAGTTAGGCCCGATAGTGTCAGGCCATCCACATATGCCCTCGGGACGATTCCGCTCCACAGACTCACCGCCTTCAGCAAGCGGCCACGAAGTCCGCACCTCAGCACGACCCCCGCCGCACCACCAGACGCTTGCAATCCCGTCTAGACACCACGATCAGCTCCGGTAGCTCAGGCAGTGCGGGTCCGCGGCCGCCATCTTGAGGCCTCGATAGATCTCGCCTATCTCGCACTCCTCTGGGCATTTCGCATCTGTCCCACCAGCTGTGTGTCCGATTGCCCAGGGGTATCGGCTTGGTCTCCTCGTTGACTATGCAGGGTCCAGGTGGGTGCTCCGCGCCTTAGAGGTCAGGTACGCCAGCCCAGCTCTCTTTCACTCGCCGCCGGCCGCCGCCATGTTCTTCCTGCTCCTCAAGCCGCCCTGGCAGTAAAGTTCACGCCTGGAGTGCGCCGCAAGCACCGGAGGTTGCCGCGTCGGTCGGGAGCCCTTGCTCAACCGTTCAGACGCTTGATTCTTTATCGTTGCCAGCAATCAGGAGGTTTTGGAAGGATGTTTAGTGGGATCGGGCGCGGAGCTCTCAGCTCACGCCGCCTCTCCCATCGGCGCTCAAGCCACTATGCCCTGAACATCATGTACAAGGTCTTGTTTCGAACTACGTACAAATGTCATCACTATCTTCATCCACGGGGTTATCTGCTTATCCATAACATCACTAATTTATGCGTACATAGCAAGGCTGCTTTCTAATATAAAAGATGAACATCCCGATAGAGTAGTAGAGGAGGTACTTCCGCTGACACTGAGGGTCCTTGCATGCTGAGAAATCATCACGCAGCATTCTGACATCTTGTGAGGGGTGTCCAGTTTGTGACTTAGGGTCCTTAACTCTATCCCATAAGGTAATGGGGTTGGATCATCCTTTGGGGGGATTCTTGGCTCCATACCTAGACACACTCTAGGTACCCTTAGATTATGGTTTGCATAGTAGGAGTACGCCAGATTACTGCCTTGTTTATATGCCTGCATATATACAGTGTTTTAGCACCATGGTAGAAGTATATCTACTATTTACGCTTCTGGTGCTTGTAATCACGTTTATCTGCTTCTGTCTACTAGCCGTTGCAGCACACGTATTTTATGCAAGACAATGTTGGTTCAATAAATATTATTGAAAACGTCCCACTGTGTGTTCTCTGTATATTTCTCTGAGGATAAGTAAGCACGAGTGATAGAGCGAAAGGTTCTGTACTGTTTCTATGATCCCTGCAGGGTCAGGGTTGTCATGTTCAGTGGTTGCCAGAAACTATTCGCTTCCTGGTAGGTTAGTGGGGCTTAAGCTGGCACTGTGAGCTAGCTGGTCTATAGGCCAACATATCCTGTGGGAGTGTCCGGAATCAGTCTTGACACTAGTCCCTCAGTTAATATTGTCCAAACAATGAACAGGTCTTAAGGATTGGTAGGAACTAAACGACACATTCCATGAGACAGGGGCTCTTCCACCCACCATGACTGAGGCCAGGGCCAGACTGGGAACCAAAAGCAGCCTTGGTAAGCGTTGTCAGACCAGCCCCTGTATGGTACATAGCGTGCGTTGCAAGCAAGTCTGACCACTGCAAGTGAAGCTTGTTGGTGGGGGGGGGGTCTTCTATCCACCAGAACATTTGGAAATAAATGGTACTTTCTAGAACACATCTTTCATGATATATTCAAATGTATTAACTTTTAAAGCACAATAAATGATAACCTTGAGTGTACCAGGATATCCAGTTATACCCACAGATATTCTAATAGAGAACACAAAATAAAGACCGATCAGAGAATAGAAAACAATAAACACAAAAAATAAGACAAACCAGTCCCAATATAGTGGGTAGCAAGCCTGTGCACTACGATGGGGGCTTGTGTGGGGGTTCTCCCAAAAATGTTGGTGGAAAAAGTTGCATAAATTTAGCATTTTAATGTACTTTTTTATATATATTCAATTATTTTAACTTTAAAATAATTAAACATATTACAGTGCACCATAATACCCATTCAAAAGCTAACCCTGAAAGGTATTAGGTGTCAGAGAAGCATTGGGCGCTCAGCCATTGTTAGGCGCATAGAATAAGTAATGTGCTGTGTGGAGGTGGTGCAACTGGGCGAGTGAAAAACCCTTAGAACCACTCTGCAGTTAGTAAACAAGTCTACCAACTAATAGAACAAAAAAGAAGTACCCTATGCACACACAAGAAAATACAATACGTTGTATAAACGTCAATATACAATATACAATGCAACAAAGCAGCAGAAAATAAGGGGATCTCCTGTGAGGTAATACTCCGAAGATATTCTTTATTTTGTCAAACAGCCAGCTGACACGTGTTTCATCGCTTACGCGAATCCTCAGGGCTGAAATAATAAAAAGTAACAATGGAGCATCCCATATGTTGTTGTACCGACAAAGATAAACATCTCTTTGTGAGTGAGCAAATATTGTGACTTCCACTGGTGTATAATATTCTTGGCCATAGACTTCAAAAGTTGCACCCACACGTACACGTGGCGAGTGTGTTTAGATAGCGTATCAAACGTTTTGTGTTAATGGTGTCCTTGATCCGAGTGACATTTTTCCAGACGAAAAGATTCTTGGTAAAGATTCTTTATGTCACATCCGTGTAGTTGGTGTCAAGAAAAAAGTACATTATAACTCTGTTCCCGTGGTCTGTGCCAATCGTGTGTAAAAGAGAGCAGCTATTCGTGATCGACTCAATCATACACATGGTGTGGTGAAAAACACCTCCTAGTTCAGTGCGGATGCGATTAAGATGCCAAGCTGACACATAACTTGACGTGGCTGTGTCGAGAATAGAGGTCTGTGTTAAAGAACATAAGAAAAGAACAAGGGAGGAAGACCTCGTAAATAATGGCTGCTGAGAGCAAAGCTTAACATGATGTCATAAAAAACATCCTTTCTCAGATTTCAAAAGCCCCCAATGTTTTGTCACGCTTTTTCGTAGCGCATGATGGAGGGAACTGAAGTCAGTAATCAACCTCAAAGTGTCGCTGCCGGATTTTTTCAATGTATGTGACTGCAGTGTGTCAGATCTCTTGGCTTTCCCTACTCTTTTTTCAGCTGTGCGGATAATGTCCATTGGGTAGCCCCTTTTCGAAAATCTGTGCTTCATATTACCTTGACATTTCTGGAATTCCATGTCCTCGCTACAATTTCTCCTTGCTCTCAGAAATTCTCCTTAAGGTATGGAGGACATAAAATTCAACATCCAGGAATTCAATGTGTGTTCTACTGAATTCCATGGTGAACTTGATCTCCCATGTATTGTTATTCAGGTGTTGGAAGAAACTGGCCAGGTGCTCCTCCGAGCCTGACCACTGTAGAATACAATCATCAATATATCGACCCCAAAAAATGGTGGAGTCGATATATTGAGCGCCTTTTTTACCCCAAATTAAATCTGCCTCTAGTGTGCCCATAAAGAGGTTCGAAAACGAGGGTGAAAATTTCGACCCCATTGCTACACCTCTCTTTTGGCGATACCGGGTCTAGTCAAAAAAGAAGAAATGATTCCTGAGTATCAATTCCATCATTGTGGACAACATCAGTGTATGTTGCCACAAAGAGGCTGGTTTATTGTGCAACAGTTTATTGACAGCCTGTAAACCAAGGTCCATGTTGATACTAGTGTACAGTGATACCACATCCATCATCACTAGTATTCTCCCTGTTTGCGACTGTATGTCAGCCAAAGTACTCAAGATATGTTTGGTGTCCTGTATATAAGATGGCAAATTCCTCACCAAGGGACCAAGGAAGAGATCGACATATTCCGCGATTCTTTCAGTCGGTCCTCCCATGCCTGAAACTATAGGCCTCCCTGGAGGAAAGGGCAAGTTCTTATGTACCTTGGGCAAGGTATAGAGCCAAGGATATGATGGTCTGAAAACCTTCAGGTACAGGTATTCATCATCATTGAGTAGTCCTGACTGTTTCCAGACCAGAAGCTTACTGTTAATCTCAAGTGTGAGTGGACCCATGGGGTTGTAAGTCAAGCGCTCATAACATGCATCGTCTCCAAGTTGATTCAGGATCTCTTGGTGGTAGTCAACGCGGTCCATCACAACCATGTTGCCCCCCTTATCAGCCTCTCTAATGATAATCTTGTCATTATCAATAAGTGTAGTCAGAGCCAACTGTTCACCCAGGGTCAGATTGTCTCTGTACTTAAATACTTTTGGCTGTGTAGGCAATTCAAATTGTTAATATCCTCTATTACGCGCTTGTGGAAGTTGTCTATGGCATTGCCATCAGGCAGGGTAGGAATCCATTTGAATTTGGATTTTAACCCACTAGCAATGCTAAAATCAGATTCAATATTCAATTCTTCCAATAGTCTGTCCATATCATAGGGAGTGTCTTCTATATCAGTAAGAGACAAGAGGAGATGTGTGGTTTGCATTTCTTTTATTGACAGTGATTCAGTATTGACAAGTGCAGGAATATTCTTTGCCCCTTTGCTGGTCTTATCCATCCAAAAACAATGTTTCTTGAGTTTCAGTTTTCTCACAAATTTAAAGAGGTCTATCTTGAGTTTGCAGATGTCCCCTGTAGCATAAGGGTTAAAATTGAGACCTTTACTTAATAGTGAAATCATGTGTGGTGTAAGGTGAAAAAAAGAAAGGTTAATCACTTGTACTTCTGTGCCACAAGTGTTTTCTAATTCATGGTGGTCCCTGACCTTCTGTATTCTTCTGAGCTTGACCCTCCTACCCCTCCGGGTTTTGGATCTGATTGGTTTCTTTGTGGTATTGCCCTGTTGCCTTTCCTGATTCGCAAACCCTCGCGACAAAAAGCATAGCTGCTTTGTTCTGCCCCTTCCACATTATCAGTATCACTGCCACCGACATTGACTGCGTTAAGTGAGGTGTTGCTTGAGGAGATGGAACCAAGTTCCGTTCCTACCTTATTATTCTTGTCTACCTTGGAGGTGCTCGGGATCATGGAGTCATATTTCTTCGCATATTTAAAAATCCTGCCTTGAGTGTAATCCAACTCGTCTCTCCTGAGTTGTCTGGCTTTTCTGTTTTTTATTTTTTGTCAAAAAGAGGGAGGAGAGGTGATCATTTGATCAATGGACACTTATTACCACTCAGATTGGTGGAAGGTCCAGTCACAGCGTGTGCCCGTATCTGAGAATACAACAAAAAGGAGTTGCCGGACTGTTCCTATGTGTGACTAAGGGAAAATCTAACTGGCGTGACCAAAGGTGTAAGAGTAACACCTTGGGGCATCCATTTTGTTGGATGGATTTGCCTCACACACCCAGAAGGGTGTCATGCTTCATCATCGGCGGTTGCTCCTCGTCGGGGAGGCGGTGCAATCCCCGACGGGCTCACCTCAAAGAGGGGCTCTTTGGCGGAGATCTTTTTTCCAACAGCCTTATGGTGAGGTGTGGGTGTGTGGGCAGGATGGTGTGTGGTAGTGAAAAGGGATGTTAAAATGTAGCTAAGGGTATCGGAATTAACTTTATTCTGGGGGTCCCCTGGCTGCAATTAAAAACAGGGGGCTAGCTCACTAGGTGTCAACGAGTAAGGTCAGGTGACCCTAGATGGGGCTAGGGGTGAAGATGGTCGACATGTTTCTCGCAATGGGTAAAAGTTACCCGCGATTCATCAGGACCTATAAAAAGGTGAACAACAACATGCTGGTGTCATGTGTGAAGTGGTGTGTTTATTACCTCTGTGGGGTTTGTCCTATGCCTCTAAGTTAAGAACTAACAGCCACCAGAGGGGTCGGCGGAGAAGGGTAGGTCAAGAGGCCAGGACACAAGAGATTGGAGTTTTGACCCAGGGACTCATCCTTGATGTCTAATCCCGCCGACCCCTCTGGTGGCTGTTAGTTCTTAACTTAGAGGCATAGGACAAACCCCACAGAGGTAATAAACACACCACTTCACACATGACACCAGCATGTTGTTGTTCACCTTTTTATAGGTCCTGATGAATCGCGGGTAACTTTTACCCATTGCGAGAAACATGTCGACCATCTTCACCCCTAGCCCCATCTAGGGTCACCTGACCTTACTCGTTGACACCTAGTGAGCTAGCCCCCTGTTTTTAATTGCAGCCAGGGGACCCCCAGAATAAAGTTAATTCCGGTACCCTTAGCTACATTTTAACATCCCTTTTCACTACCACACACCATCCTGCCCACACACCCACACCTCACCATAAGGCTGTTGGAAAAAAGATCTCCGCCAAAGAGCCCCTCTTTGAGGTGAGCCCGTCGGGGATTGCACCGCCTCCCCGACGAGGAGCAACCGCCGATGATGAAGCATGACACCCTTCTGGGTGTGTGAGGCAAATCCATCCAACAAAATGGATGCCCCAAGGTGTTACTCTTACACCTTTGGTCACGCCAGTTAGATTTTCCCTTAGTCACACATAGGAACAGTCCGGCAACTCCTTTTTGTTGTTTTCTGTTTTTTATGTCAGACTGATGTTTAAGTAAAATGTCGTCAAGGATGGTGTAGTTTTTTACGGTTGCTTCAGGTAAATTTAAGTCCTTAATTTCCTGTTCCAGGACGGAAATTTCCACCTGAAGTTTTGTAACCTTCCGTTCAGCACTTTCAATCAGTAAGTCCATTAATGTCATGGAGTTATTGATGAGTGCGTCCTCCCATTTATTCATAAGATCTGTATCAAGGTCAAGATCAAGGTGTAGTGGTGTGGCTCACTGGTTAGAGGCGGCAGACCCGGAAGCAGAGAACAGCCCGGGACCAGGGTTCAATTCCCGATGCGGCAGGGTTGTGGACCAGGGTCAACGGACTTGATAATTCTCGCCTCAGTGCCTACTCTAACCAGGGATCACACTTGGCAACTCTGGGCATTAAGCTTGCCTCATCTCTACAACAGCCCCCCACAGACGCCGGGGATGCCTGGCTTCACCTTGGAGATACCCAGCAGGGACCATCTCACAGGGAAAGCCAGGACAGGTTCCCCAGCGGTCTTCAGCACCAGGACACCCCGAGATGGGGTAACAGTGCGCTTTACAAGTATCATCATTACATTACATTACATTACATCATATGTGGGAAAGATCTGACCTCTTAACCCTCTGGGTATGCGTTTAAGTCGTAAGTACTGTTTAAGTGTGGTTCCATCCCACCACTTCAAATTCTCTTGCTTTTTAAGTCTCCCAAGTTTTAAGAACTTTTCTTTCAGACCCTCCTTCCGTGGGGGGTTAGTACTAGTGGAAGCTGTCTGGGTAGACATACCCTTTGCTAGATTCTCAAAAATTTCTTCTGCCACTTTGGTACGGTCCATGTTGATTATGGCAGTCAGCTGTAAGTCTGGGAGTAACCAGACTAGAAAAAATCTAAAGATACGCGGCGGCTACCCTATTCTGACCACAACAACAGCTAATCCGAAAGGTTTTAGGTGTCAGAGAAGCATTGGGCACTCAGCCATTAGTAGGCGCGTAGAATAAGTAATGTGCTGTGTGGAGGTGGTGGAACTGGGCGAGTGGAAAACCCTTAGAACCACTCTGCAGTTAGTAAACAAGTTTACCAACTAATAGAACAAAAAAAAGTACCCTATGCACACACAAGAAAATACAATATGTTGTATAAAAGTCAATATACAATATACAATGCAACAAAGCAGCAGAAAATAAGGGGATCTCCTGTGAGGTAATACTCCGAAGATATTCTTTATTTTGTCAAACAGCCAGCCGACACGTGTTTCATCGCTTACGCGAATCCTCAGGGCTGAAATAATAAAAAGTAACAATGGAGCATCCCATATGTTGTTGTACCGACAAAGATAAACATCTCTTTGAGGGTGAGCAAATATTGTGACTTCCACTGGTGTATAATATTCTTGGTCATAGACTTCAAAAGGTGCACCCACACGTACACGTGGCGATTGTGTATAGATAGCGTATCAAACGTTTTCTGTTAATAGTGTCCGTGATCAGAGTGACATTTTTCCAGACGAAAAGATTCTTGGTAAAGATTCTTTTATGTCACATCCGTGTAGTTGGTGTCAAGAAAAAAGTACATTATAACTCTGTTCCCGTGGTCTGTGCCAATCGTGTGTAAAAGAGTGCAGCTATTCATGATCGACTCAATCATACACATGGTGTGGTGAAAAACACCTCCTATTTCCGTGCGGGTGCGATTAAGATGCCAAGCAGACACATACCTTGACGTGGCTGTGTCGAGCATAGAGGTCTGTGTTAAAGAACTTAAGAAAAGAACAAGGGAGGAAGACCTCGTAAATAATGGCTGCTGAGAGCAAAGCTTAACATGATGTCATAAAAAAACATCCTAAGAAAAGTGGCTCACGCTATCAATCGTTCAGTCGGGAGCGGTAGGAATTTATGTTTTGCCGTAAGCTGGTCTTACCTAAGGAGGTTAGTGGTCCAGCTCCTTTACTTTGTGTCACGCATCACGTACTATTTACTGCGCGTTACTTCTGGGTCACGTGTCCAAACCAGGAACACGGTGACCCGGGAGGACGCGACTTGACTTTTGTTTGCTTCAGGTAAGAGGAACCATTCGTATTGTTTGCAATTGACATGCCGCGTCTGCCGGTGGAACATTAGCTGTTCACTCGGAGCTAAAAGGTTTTACTGAAACTTTTTTCATTTTCTCACACAGATTTTCATTGAGATTTCGTCCTCAGCATTGAGTTCAATTATACTCCCGGGCTCAGGACTTTTTCTCCAGACTCTAAGGGTAAGAGTTTCTAATTATAATTAGAACATTGGAATGTTGGGAGCTCCATTGCAGACAATGGAGTGCTCCCTGCTTCTACGGGCCGGTAAAGGCCCGCAGAGCAACATTCCAATGTTCTACAAGGATTTATATCCCCTCAAGCTTTGCGAACCCTTTGTTTAATTTGTTAGAACATTCTGCCCTCTAGTGGCAGAATGTTCTAATAGCCTTATAGCCCATCAGGCTATAAGGCTATTAGATATGTAAGATATGTAAGATAAAGATAATGGAATTTGGGCCTTCAGTGATGCTCCCTTATGTCCCATCAGAAGCCATGATTGTTGCTGGTATTGCTGGTCGTGGTGGTATTGGCTGTGATATTGGTGGTGGTGGTGGTGGTGGTATTAGTGGTGGTATTGGTGGTGATGGTGGTATTGGTGGTGGTATTAGTGGTGGTGGTATTGGTGGTGATGGTATTGGTAGTGGTATTGGTATTAGCATTGGAATGGTGGTGGTGATGGTGGTATTGGTAGTGTTGGTAATGGTGGTGGTGGTGGTATTGGTGGTGGTGGTATTGGTGATGGTGTTGGTGGTGGTATTGGTGGTGGTGATATTGGGGGTGGTGGTCATATTGGTAGTGGTGGTATTGGTGGTGGTATTGTTGGTGCTGGTGGTTTTGGAGGTGGTGGTATTGGTGGTGGTGGAGGTGGTAGTATTGATTGTGGTATTGGTGGTGGTGGTATTGCTGGTACTGGTGAAGTTATTGTGGTGGGGTATTGGTGGTGGTGGTAGTATTGATGGTGGTGGTAGTGGTGATGGTGGTGATAGTGGTGGTGGCATTGGTGGTGGTATTAGTGGTGATGGTGGTATTGGTATTAGTGGTGGTGGTATTGGTGGTGGCATTGGTGTTGCCATTGGATTGGTAGTGGTGATGGTATTGGTGGTGGTGGAGGTGATGCTATTGATGGTGGTGGTGATAGTATTGATGGTGGTGGTGGTAGTATTGGTAATGGTATTAGTGGATATGGTGGTATTGGTGGTGGTAGTATTGGTGATGGTTCTATTGGTGGAGGAATTGGTAGTGATGGAGGTGGTGGTATTGGTGATGGGGGTGGTATTGGTGGATGTGGTGGTATTTGTGGTAGTGATGGTATTGGTGGTGGTGGTGGTATTGGTGGTGGTGGTAGTGTTGATGGTGGTATTGGTGGTGTTATTTGTTGTATTGGTGGTTTTGGTGATGGTGTTGGTACTGGTGGTGGTGATGGTAATAGTGGTAGTGGTATTGGTGGTGGTTGTGGTATTGGTGGTGGTGGTATTGGTGATGGTTCTATTGGTGGTGGAATTGGTAGAGGTGGAGGTCGTGGTATTGGTGGTGGTATTGGTGGTGGTGATGGTATTGGTGGTGGTGGTGTTTGTGGTGGTGGGAGTGTTGATGGTGGTATTGGTGGTTTTGGTGGTGGTGTTAGTACTGGTGGTGGTGATGGTATTGGTAGTAGTGGTATTGGTGGTGATTGTGGTATTGGCGGTGTTGGTGGTGATATTAGTAGAGGTGGTGGTATTGATGGTGGTGGTGGTGGTATTGGTAGTGGTGGTGTTAATAAGGCTTCTGAAAACAACCTGTCAGGTGGCTTTAGTACGGATGATATGTAACACTGATGTGCTGTTGCCAGCTTCAGCCAGGTAGCACAGGGGCATGTGCTACCTGGAATTCGTTAATCATTTCTAAATCTATTTTACTTGGGGGTTTGAAACCGACACGAGATAATGCCGGGTTAAAGTGACTGAAAGCAGGCGCCCGTGATACAGGGGCTGCTGAACTGCTTAAAAAAACACAAGCGGTTTCAGCTGAAGCAGAGCATGTCCGGCCTGCAGTAAGAGAAACTCAGTACAGTATTGGTGCTTACAGACTAAATAACTGGTCCCGTGTAACAACTGAAGTAAAAGGGTCAGTCTAATGTCAAAATAAAGGACCCCCTGCTACTGCTAACAGTTCCTAGGGCAGGGAAAATACAATTGTAGAAGAAAACACCCCTAGGCAACAAATCGTCAAAATTATAACAAGACCTACTCCACCACAACCATGATATTACGAACTCAGTGTACTCTAGATTTCACTAAAACTTCATTTTATTGGTACAATTTCATTTAATGGTATCATAGAAAATAGATAAATAATTCCACAGACATAAAAAACTGAACAGTAACATTACGACATGCTTCTTACAATACAACAACACAGATAGGTACAATAAACAAAGACACACAAATTTACCTAAATGCAAAATGAACAAATGTTTAGATACAGCTATAATTTGAAAATGAACAGGGACACTTAAATGCACCCGGATTTAAATAAGTGGCTGAATTGTGAATTTTATTCGGGTTGTCTACAAGATTAGATACCTAAGATAAAAAGAAAAGAAAAAGACACCTGAAATTTTAGGGTGAGCGTATAAAAAAAGAAGAAAATAATATTACTATATTTGACTACTAAACAGGCAGTCACAATTGCAGTTATCTTGCAGGTAAAACGAACGTGATTTGAATGGTGCTGCAGGTGCACTGGAATTGGGGCCAAAAGCTCTAGGGACCCCAATAAACCCAGAGCTTTGTTAACATTGAAAACTAAACAGGCAGTCACAAGGCCAGTTACCGTGCAGACAACAGGGTCATGATTTCAGTGGTGCAGCAGGTGCTTGGACACCAGGACCAAAAGCTCTAGGCAGCCCACTAAGCACGTAAACTTGCTATATTTTACTACTAAATAGGCAGTCAAAATTACAATTAACTTGCAGTTAAAAGGGGCTTTATTTAAATGCTGCTGCAGGTGCAATTGCTAAAGTAAAGTACAATGACTGAATGCATTGTACCCAAAATCTGCTGAATAAAAAAGCAGTTTTGTGAATTGGAGGCCAGGTACCTTTTTCTTTATACTAGTTGAATACGTCCTACCAGCCCCCATAATAGACGTGACCCCTATGGTTTAAATTGCAGCAGGTGCAGTGGCACTGGGGCCGAAAGTTGCCATAACTGCACTAAACACCCAATATTGCTATATTTTACTACTAAACAGGCAGACACTAGTGCATTTATCTTGCAGGCAATAGGGTCATTATTTGATTAGTGCAACAGGTGTAGTGGTACCGGACGCAAAGCACCTAATATTGCTATCTTTGACAATTAAACAGGCAGTCACAAGTGCAGTTATTTAGCAAGCACTAGGGTCATAATTTCGATAATGCAGCAGGTGTAGTGGCACTGGGACCAAAAGCTCCAGGCACCCTACTAAAGACCGATTATTGCTATATTTTACAACTAAACAGGCAGTCACAAGTGCAGTTGTCTTTTCAGTCAATAGGGTCATGATTTGAATGGTGCTGCGGCTGCAGTGCCACCGGGCCAAAAAGTTGTTAGAACTTCGCAAAACACCTAATATTGCTATATTTTACTACTAAACAGACAGTCACAATTGCAGTTACCTTGCAATTAAAAGGGGCTTGATTTAAATGGTGCAGCAGTTGCAGTGGTGCTGGGGCTAAGAGTTGTCATAACTCTACTAAACACCAAATATTGCTATATTTTACTGCTAAAGAGGCAGTCATAATTGCAGTTACCTTTCAGTTAAAAGGGACTTGGTTTGAATGGTGCAGCAGGTGCAGTGGCACTGGGGCTAAAAGCTCTAGAAGCATCACTAAACCCAGATTATTGCTAAATGTTCATCTGAACAAGACAGTCTCAAGTGCATTTATCTAGCAGGCAATATGAATGGAGCAGCAAGTGCAGTGGCACCGGACCCAAAAGTTCACAGAACTCCTCTAAACACATGATATTGCTATGACATCAACTTGTTCTATTATTTCCCTGTTTCATTTCATTTTTCAAGCTATGCCTACTTCCTGCCCTCAGGCCCCAGAGGTGCATTTCTTGATTCAATTGGTACGCTTCTGGAGAAGGGGTTGTGTGCTAACTTGTTTACAATTATGGGGGACTTCAACTTTCATCTGGAGAACCCATCTGACCTTGATGACATGAGATTGAAGCAAATTATGAATGGAGGAGATCTCGAGCAACGGGTGGATGGCCCTACACATGTTGCTGGACATATGTTAGATGGAATTTTCTCTAATAATTTCAGCCTCTCTGTAGCAGGGAGGAGGCGGACCGGGTATCGAACACAACCCCAGTGCAAGAATGGTGGAACTATGACTCACGTCCTGCCTCTCTTTCACCGTCTCAGGATCAATGGGAGACGGAGTCTAACAGCTGGTGGACGCAGCCCGAGTCAAAAGGAGAGAACTGTACCTTTTACGGGGCCGGCTCCGAAGTAGAGGAACGCCCCCCAGCAGAGTCCCTGTTGTGTCAGCCAATCAGAGTAGGAGAAACCGACAAGCCTATGGATGACGTGCACCCAATCGCGCCGCTAAGAGGACAGGAAGACGGAAGAGGAGTGTGTCCCGACACCGAGGAGGAGAAGAGCGGAGAGCGAGTTTACGTGAGGAAGACCGGAGGAAGTGAGAAGGAGCGAGAAGCAGAGACAGGAGGCCAACGTTACCACGCAGCGCCCAGACACGCTCGCGTAGGAGTGTGGCTCTCCCAGGTGCGTCACCGCGTGGCAGGGTGGCTGGGGAGGCGGGACGCTTCCGTGTAAATCTGTACAGTTTTCCTTGCCATTCCTTTTCCTTGTCAATTCCCTGACTTTCCTTCTATTCCTCCCTCCCTGAGCCCTACCGCTTACCTCCCCGACCTTTCCTCACAGTGTGCCCTCACTAGCACCGTCCTCAGTGTATATATAGCGCACTTGTATATAGCGTCACCGGTGTCCTCACTGCCCTGGTTACCCCCTGGGAAAAGACATGCCTCGAACGCCAAACTAAGAGAGTGTTCTTTCTCCCCACATGTGGCGCTGGAACTCCGCGAGAGACGACGACCGTGTCACCAGGGAAAAGGAGCGAAGACGTGCAAGCCCTGGGAGGACTACCAACCTAGCTGACACCTTGGATCCTGCGGCCTTAGCCAGGGAAAGACTCACTCAGAGGAGAAAGAAAACATTTATTAAAATAAAACCTTCCCTTCCACGCTCCAGTCTCAGTGTCCCTCCTTCCGAATCTCCACACTCTCCCTTTTGGAGATACAGCCACTCCCCTGGACAGATCATGCCGCCATTATTTTTACTCTTTACACAACCTATTCAAACCAAAGCCTAAGGATAAGACGGCTATATGGGCCTGGAAAAACATTGATCGTATTGACTTAGGGAATCTTTTGAAAGCAACTGCCGAGTCTCTCAGCTAGTGTGGAGGAGGCCACGGCAGCATACTCAAGATGGATCGAGGCCGCATGCAGCAAACTAGCCCCGGGTAAACTATATACCCCTAAGTGAGCCCGTCCTTCAGCCCCCTGGTTCTCCAATAACCTGCAAAAGCACAAAACAGACTCTAAGAGGCTGGAACGGGTCTGGGGAAAAGGGTATAACACCATTAATAAAGAAACATATAAAGTAAGCCTCACATATTATACAAAATTACTCCTCGAAGCCAAAAAAGCATATTTTGCGGAGCAAATCAATAAGGCTAAATCCTCCTCTAGAGAACTTTTTAGAACCATAACCAATCTTATGAACCCCGCCAGACCCAAACACATAGCAGCCCAGCACTCTGTGAATTGTTAGCCTCCTTCTTTCTGAATAAGGTGGAAAGCATTTTCTCTTCCTTCACCAACCAGCAGAGAGGGGTTGGTGAGTTCTTAGCTAGTCCAAAGCCTGTAGCCAGCAACACTTCACCTATATTTGAGAGTTTCACACCATGTGAGATTCAAGATGTAACTAACATTCTGATGGTGACCAGATCTGGATCTCCCTTGGACTCCTGCCCAGTGTCGGTGATCAAATGCACCCCAGATGTTATTGCCTCCATCCTCAGTCCTTTTTTTTTTTTTAGAACATTATTTTATTGATTTTATAATAGGGGACAACGCCCAAATACAGTCATGATAATCACTGGGAATCCTCAGTCCTTTGTTTAACATCATTATTGAGTTAGGCCAGTAACCCAAACCTGTAAATCAGCCTCTATACTCCCGCTGATAAAAAGGCCAAACCTGGATCCAAATGAGTCGAATAACTATAGACCTATCTCACGACTTCCACTGCCGGCAAAGATGTTCGAGAAGGCTGTCAATGTGCAACTCAGCAAATTCCTTAGAGCAACAATGTACTTGATTCCACGCAGTACGTCTTTCGTGCCAGACACAGCACGGAGCTTGCTCTGATTAAAGCCACAGAGGAGGTACGAGAGGCCAGGGAGGCGCGGCGATCCTGATTATGTTGGATTTATCAGCAGCCTTCTATACTGTCCATCGCGAGGTTTTGATGGACCGATTATCAACTGCGGGGGTTCAGGGCAAGGCCTAGAATCTCTTGAAATCTTTTCTGGCCGATAGAACGCAAACAGTGGATCTGGGGAGGGATAGGTCTAAGCAGCCTTTTTCCCTTCATTGCGGGGTGCCACAAGGGTCCTCCCCTAGCCCCACGCTTTTTAATATATACGTCAGCCTGCTGGCAGCCCTGATTAGATCTTTTGGGCTCCAAATCACATCCTACGCGGACACGCAAATTGTGTTGTCCCTACAGCGAGGCAAAGAAGCAGGACCTGCTTTAAGATGCCACGATTGCATGAAAGCCATAACTGGTTGGATGTCCTCGAATTACCTGAAACTCAATGCAGGCAAAATGGAGGTCATTATATTTGGGAATAAACCCAATCTCTGGACACCAGACCTGTGGCCTGAAGAAATGGGTAAGCCCCCAGCCCCCACTGCAAAAGCCAAGAACCTGGGGGTGATTATGGATAGTAAACTTACCTTTGGCGATCAGGTCAGTGGGGTTGTCTCGACAAGCTGTTTCCTCCTCAGAATTTTGAGGAAAATAAAAATATTTCTACCAGAGTACAGTTTTAGGACAGCAGTCTCTGCCCTTATTTTGTCACAGCTGGATTATTGCAAAAGTCTGTACTTGAACATCGAAAAGAAACATCTGAAAAGACTCCAGCTGGTGCAAAATGTAGCTGCCAGGCTGCTAACGGGCACACCAAGGTTCGTCTCTGTTAGAAATGAACTTCAACACCTTCACTGGCTCCCAGTAAAACAACATGCACAACTTAAAGCTCTTTACACGTTTTTCAAGTCTTTGATGGGTAGTGGTCCTGATTATCTGAGAAGACGCCTTCAATGGTATTCCCCCGGAAGAACGCTGCGCTCCTCGGAAGCAAAGCAAGTGACCGGTCCCCGAGTGAAAAAAATGAACTGGGGTGGCAGTAGTTTAATTTTTTGTGCCACAAAAACCTGGAACAACCTACCAGTGCATCTTAGGAATTCTACTGAGCTCCTTTCCTTTAGGAAGGGGTTGAAAGCGTGGCAGTTCTCTGAATAAGCCTTTTGCGCCTACGGAAACGAGTTAGACAGTGCTCAGCGCCAGGACACCCTTGGGTAAAAGTGCACTTTAAAAACTCTAATAACATAACATAACAAGGGCAGGTAAGAGAAGTACTGACATATGTTATACAGAATGGAAGGATATAATGCCTGGCTGCCAAACTTACTTGAGTTTATTTGTTTGTATAACACAGAAAGCCTTCCTGAATTCCCGCTAGGCATTTTCAGAGGAGAGATGAGTGGCGTGAGCGGGTTAAAGTTGCTCTAAATTTAGATTTTGGTCAATGCGATTACATATACTCAGTTATTGCATTTAACTCGTGTGATATAGTTAATGAATAACCATAAATAATTGTGACAGTGCCTAGTTTTGGTGGGCACGGAATTTGCAGCCTGTTGCCGAAAGTAAAGTGTGCTTCATTTGGTTCAGGCATTAAGGATCTTTTGTTTGAGCATTGGCTACCATATGTATTCATGTCACTTATGTATCTCTTGTAAATGTTTCACCATTGACTGCTCTTGGCACAGCTTTTTCACTTAAATTTCACAATAGTCAACATTCTTCTATCGCCATTCAATTGTGTTTTTGACAGCCATATTCAATTTTCTTGTAAATAGCAAAGAAGTAAAATACTCTGCTTTTTGCGAATCTTTTTCTCTTGGTGTGTTCTTAACGTTTGTTTTTTCATATGAATTTTGGGCATTCATTGAAAATAACTTGAGTGAATCTGATACTTGTCTGCTGGGCCTGGGGTAGCTGGGCTACAGTGTTGTGGAGTTCCCCTATGGCAAGACGTGGCTACCTGAAAAGGCGGGTTCTTTGGTTTGTCCTGAATGAGCACGGGCATTGTGAATGCTCTGTGGGAGGTTGTTCCAATGGTCCTGGGCCCATCACTGAGAAGTTCTCTTTACTTTTAGTGGGTTCTGAAAATGTATATATGTGTAGTATGTACATCACTCACGTTGGGCCATTGCTGGAAATCAAAGGAGGAAACTACTGCCATTTATGAGTCACTAGCTACTAGCTCCCATGAGAGAGACTTTCTACTTCACTGAGAAGATCAGCCCTGCAATCCAGCCCACCATCCCACCCTGGAGATGTTAAATATTTCCACATTAATGTGCACGCACTAGTGATTGACCCACACTGTCTTTTGAGGATGTGCAAGATATGTTCTCCAGTGTAGTGGGATTCTGTGATGAGCCTGAGAACCTTTATCTACTGACACTAAAAGTGATATTTAACCACCCTTCGAGCATCTTTTCCCCTCGCCGTACCAAAATAGCACAAACAGGGCAAATAGTGTCTGTGGTTGTTGACAGTTTTAGACAGTTTTTGTCTTTCTGCAGATTTCTTATTTTTGTAGGCATAGGGAGGGCAGAGTCCTGTTATCCACCCCCAACTGCCCTCTGGAAGCTGGCTATGTATATACAAAGCCAAAGTAAGGTATAGTATGCACAAGGTCCTGGGGATACCCAGATGTATAGCAAAGGCTAAATTAGATTATCTGAAAGAAACAGGTTAGTATTAGATTCCTTACCTTAGAATATCCCCAGGCGTCAGACTGGATCCGGAAATTTTTGCGTAGCAATGCCCCTGCCCGTCGTTAGGCCTTGTCTCTGGCTTCGCGTCCGTCATCGGCGTAGTCTGCGCCGGAATGGCGTCGTCGGAGTACTTAGACGCCGCCCATGCGCGCTGACGTCAGTTCTTCTTTTTTCCGCGCCAGCTAGCGCAGATCCGGAGAAGCTCTACCCCTTAGTCACTTTTTGACTAAAACTTTTTGATCATTTTTGATCCTCTTCTAGTCGTTCTCGACTCTTCAGGTGCCGGTAGAGATGCCTGGGTTCAAACCCTGCTCGAAGTGTAGTCGACTGATGTCAAATACCGACCCCCATCGCCGGTGTCTGCAGTGCCTAGGCTTCGACCACGACGACCGATCCTGTTCCGACTGTCGAGCCTTGACGTCGAAGGCTAGGCGGGAGCGGTCCCGCAAGCGGCTCGAGCTCCGGCAGTCGACCCCGTGCCATTCGAGGTCCTGGTGGAGGTCGAGGGACCGATCGCAGCGTCATCGCTCCTCCGACCATCACCGACGCTCGCCCGACGCGGCCGGGGTTTTGGGTGGCACCACCCACGCGGCTCCGCCGAAGTCGCTGGCGCCGCATCCTGCCCCATACCTTCGGGTCCCTGAGCAAGATGCGACGCGGGAGGAGATCGAGCAGCACCTCATGGCCATGAGGTCGCTCTCTTCTCCACCGGGCCCCACAGCGCCTTCGGGCCCAGTGGGCCCGGCTCCGGGGCCTAGCGGGTCGGGTGCTCCGGCACCGACGCCGTTGGTGGCTTCGGCCCCGGCGCCGCAGGCCCCGACCGGATCCGGGTCGACGCCGATCGACCTTACGACCTCACCGGCGCCGTCCCCGAGGGTGTCACCAACGGCGCCGACTACGGTCGACGCCGGCCCCAGTCCTTCTGTCGCTCCCGTTCAGCCGTCGACACGGCCCCGTTGGGAGCCGTATGAGACAGCATTAGGTACATTCCACTTTAACGAACGGGCCCCGATTGTTGATCCTGGCTACCAGGAATTGGGTGACGAAGAGGACTGGGAGGGGTCTGAGGACCCTCTGACACGGGAGTGTCAGGACTAAGTGGACTGGACAGTGGAGCTTGGGGAGGCCAGCGGCCTGGACCTCTCTCCAGACACAGGTTTTGTCTCCCCTCCTACCGTGGCTATGGAGGAGGGGGCAGCCTTTAGCGTAGTGTTGATGCGGGCGGCTAAGGCCTTAAACCGTACGCTCCCCTCAGCGGCCGTGAGGACTAATCTCCTCACCGAGGTCCTCAAACCGCAGTCAAGCTCGGTCAAGCCTCTGCTACCGTTCAATGAGGCCTGATGTGACGTTCTGTTGGGCACTTGGTCCAAGCCCGCCTCAGGACAGCCTGTGGACAGGAACGTGGCCAGACGCTACCGCCCGGCTCCGGGTGACCCAAGCTTCCTGTCGACCCACCCCACCCGAGAGCCTGGTTATCCAGGCCTCTAACTCCCAGACCGCGTTCCCGTCGGCTCCTCCCGAGAGGGAATCCAAGAGGTTTGAACAGTTTGGCAAGAAAGTGTTCTCATCCCTTAGTCTGGGACTGCGGTCAGTCAATACCGCATGCCTCTTGGGCCGCTACACCCACACCCTGTGGGACACGGTTGCAGACGTGCTGCCACAATGCCCTGAGGAGGTCAGGGCTAAACTCGCCCAAGCCCTAGTGGAGGGTGCTCTATCCGGTGCGGACTGGATACCACCGATACACTGGGCAGAACGATGGCTACGACAGTGGCGGTTCGACGCCACGCCTGGTTACGGTGCACCAATTTTTCAGCCGATGTCCAGGCTACTCTTCTGGACATGCCGTTTGATGGGCGTAACCTGTTTGGCGACCAGGCAGACCACGCGCTTGAGCGCTTTAAGGACTCCAGGGCTACGGCCAAGTCCTTGGGCCTCTCGGCCCGCGCCAGCAGTCGGTGCCTTTCGCTCCTTTCGTGGCCAAGGAAGGGGTGCCCCCACACGTGCTGCCAACCACACGCCGCCTCAACAGAATCTTCAGCGCGGTGGCGGCCGTGGAAACCGCCGGTGAGGTGGTCGGGGACAACGGCAAGGCCAGTCCGCACCCGCTCCTGCAGCATCCGCCTCAAAACCTTCCTAGTCCGAGTTTTCAGGCCCATGTGACGCCAGTTGGGGGCAGGGTTCGCCATCACCTCTCCCACTGGCGCACCGTCACATCGGACAGGTGGGTGCTGCAAATCGTCCGAAGGGGCTACTCCCTCCCCTTCGAGGCGACCCCTCCAGCCATGCCACCGCAGTACCACCGCGTGTCGGGGGACCACTTGCGACTTCTGCCAAGGGGGCCATCGAGCGCGTTCCTGGGCCAGAAGTAGGGTGTGGTTGTTACTCCCACTACTTTCTGGTACCTAAGAAGGGCAAAGGGGGCCTTCGCCCTATCTTGGACCTACGGAACGTCAACGGCTTCCTCCGGAAGAAGAAGTTCAAGATGTTGACTTTGGCTCAGGTCTTGGCTGCCCTAGACCCGCAAGACTGGATGGTGGCGTTGGACTTGCAGGACGCTTACTTTCACACCCCCGTCCTTCCGGCCCACCGGCATTACCTGCGGTTCACGGTAAGCCTCAAGCACTTTCAGTTCACCGTGCTCCCCTTTGGCCTTACCAGCGCCCCACGGGTGTTCACGAAAGTGATGGCGGTGGTCGCAGCTCATCTGCGCAGGTTAGGGGTTTCAGTCTTCCCCTACCTCGACGACTGGTTGTTGAAGGCGGGCTCGCCCCAGACAGTCGTCAACCACCTCCAGATTACGGCCGATCTCCTGCACCTGCTGGGGTTTTCCATCAACGTGCCGAAATCACACCTGTGTCCCTCCCAAAAGCTCCTCTTCATCGGAGCTGTTCTGGACGCAGTTTCGGGTTTATCCTCCGAGCAGCGAGTCCGGGATATTCAGGCTCTGATTCCGATCTTTCAACCTTTATCCCGGGTTTTGGTCAGGTTGACGCTGCGGCTCCTGGGGATGATGGCTTCCTGCATCCTTCTGGTGCATCACGCCCGGTGGCGGATGCGGGCTCTGCAGTGGGACCTGAAGTTTCAGTGGGCCCAGCATCAGGGCAACCTGTCCGACCATGTCCTGATCTCGGAGGGCACTGCAAGACAGATGCAGTGGTGGCTCACGGACCGCGATTGGGTCAGCGGCAGATCCCTCTCCCTTCCCCAACCGGAGCACGTGGTTGTGACAGACGTGTCCCTCCAGGGCTGGGGAGGCCACTTGGGAGAGGCGGAGATCAGAGGCCTCTGGTCTCCGGCGGAGTCCCAGCTCCATATCAACCTTCTGGAGCTGCGGGCGACTCGTCTGGCACTGAGGGCATTCCTCCCCTCTGTCCGAGGGAGTGCAGTGCAGGTGTTCACGGACAACACCACCGCCATGTGGTACTGCAACAAACAGGGCGGTGTGGGGTCCTGGATCCTCTGTCAAGAGGCTCTACGCCTCTGGCAGTGGCTGGAACATCTGGGCGTGACCCTGGTGGTTCACCACCTGGCAGGTTCTCTGAATGCCAGGACGGACGAACTCAGCCGACGGTGCTTGATGGATCACGAATGGCGTCTGAACTCGGACGTGGCGCAAGGCATCTTTCTGCAGTGGGGAGAGCCTTGGTTAGATCTATTCGCCACCGAAGAGAACGCGCAATGTCATCAGTTCTGCGCGTTGGAATTTCCAAGGCGGCACTCGCTCAGCGACGCATTTCGTCGCGAGTGGAGTTGTCGTCTGTTATACGCCTTTCCGCCTATACCACTTCTGCCCAGAGTGCTGAAGAAAATCAGGGGCCACGGGGCCCAAGTCATCCTTGTGGCTCCGGACTGGGCTCGAAGGTACTGGTATCCCGAGCTACTCAATATGTCACTCGGTCCCCCGATCCGTCTGCCTCTTCAGGCGGACCTTCTGACGCAGCAGTAGGGGACGGTCCTCCACCCGAACCTATCCAGTCTCCACATCCATGCTTGGAGATTAAGCGGCGACCGTTGAGGCCATTTGACTTGCCTCCTGAAGTCTGTAATGTTATTCTGGCAGCCAGGCGTCCCTCCACAAAGTCGGTATACGTCTGCCGGTGGAACAAATTTGTGGCATGGTGCACAGCAAAGGCTGTGGATCCCTTTTCTGCCCCTCTTTCTGAAGTTCTTCTCTTCCTTCTTTCTATTGCCCAGCAGGACTCTGCTCTGGGCACTATCAAGGGCTACCTTTATGCCCTTTCGGCCTTCCTAAGGCTGCCTGATCAACCTTCTTTGTTCAAGTCCCCTATAGTAACTCGTTTTCTAAAGGGCATCACACACTTGTGCGCTCCCTTTGAGCTACTTCATTCTTGTCCTCTCCATCTTCTCACCTTGAAGACAGCTTTCCTGGTTGCCATCACCTCTGCCAGAAGAGTGAGTGAGCTCCAGGCTCTATCTTGCAAACCCCCTTTCCTGTCTGTACATACGGACAAAGTGGTGTTGCGTACAAAACCCTCTTTCCTGCCCAAGGTAGTCTCTGCTTTCCACATTGGGCAGTCCTTCACCTTGCCCTCCTTCTTCCAGCCTCCGCATCCTTCAAAGGATAAAGAGCGGCTCCATTGTCTGGACCCAAAACGTGCGCTTTCATTCTATGTGGATCGCACACGCCAGTTCCGGGTGGATGACCAACTCTTTGTTGGTTACGTAGGTGCGAAGAAGGGACGGGCTTTGCATAAGCGGACCATCTCTCGGTGGGTCGTCTTATGCATCAAGGCGTGCTACTCCTTGGCTAGAAAGGAGCCTCCAGTTGGGCTGAGGGCCCATTCCACTCGGGCCACGGCGGCTACTACTGCCCTGGGTCGGGGAGTCCCCCTGCAGGACATTTGCCAGGCGGCTACGTGGGCCTCGCTGCACACCTTTGCGAGGCACTACTGCCTGGACAGTCAGGTCCGGAGGAATGGCTTCTTTGGCCATTCCGTCCTCCAGGACTTTCTGGTGTAAGTATTGGTTCGCAGACCCACCACCGGGGTTGGTATTGCTGGGGTATCTATTCTAAGGTAAGGAATCTAATACTAACCTGTTTCTTTCAGATGAACAAGTTACTTACCTTCGGTAACGATTTATCTGTAAGAAACAGTAGTTAGTATTAGATTCCTTACCGCCCCTCCCATCCTCCCCGTTCTGCGAACTGATACCCAGGGTTAAGGTCATCCCCTTTCAGGGCCCTAGTTTCTTGGCACCAGTGTTGGTTCTAGCATGGCTCTGCGTATCTGGCGCGGAAAAGCTGTGTCTAAGAACTGACGTCAGGGCGCATGGGCGTCGTCTAAGTACTCCGACGACGTCATTCCGGCGCAGACGACGGCGACGACGGACGTGGAGCCAGAGACGACGCCTAACGACGCGCAGGGGTATTGCTACGCAAAAATTTCCGGATCCAGTCTGACGCCTGGGGATATTCTAAGGTAAGGAATCTAATACTAACTACTCTTTCTTACAGATATATCGTTACCGAAGGTAAGTAACTTGTTCATCATCAACCGCTCTCTTTTTGGTAGTGTGGTCGAGCAGTTAGACTAATCAGAAGGGTGTGTTATGCATTTATTGCATTCACTCAATCAAGGACTGATTGCACCCACTCAGAGACAGAATCCAGACCAATTGGGTAAGTATAAAAAAGAGTTATACATATTGTTTTATTTCGAGAACCAGGCAGGACTTGGTATAGGTTGGTAAAATGCACTTTCAATTATAAAACTTTACACAGGAATGCAATTGGGAATAGATTGTATAGGTGTTATAAACAGTTTAACTTACATCAAAATTACTTTTGCTTTATTTTTGGATTACATTGACTATTCGCGGTGATATGCCTGGATATCACACACCGTGGATCCTACAATACAAGATATGTAAGACTTTTTCAGGGGGCTTGGTTAGCAGCCCAAGATGGAGATCGCATAAGAGACGAGCTCCGGGCCCCGGACGCTAATCCGGCGATATTTCTCCGTTACTAGTGGCCCTGTGTTCCAGTGGGGCAGCGCTTCGGTGGCAGACTTCCTGACGACCACAGCGGGCTGAGCAGTGAGATCGCAGAGGGCTGCTGAGCGTCATCCTGCACGCCAGAGCGGTCCTGCTGGACTTGGCCCTTTTTTCAGGGTTATCCCTGAACTTTTTGCCATCCACCTAGTCTTTTTTCTGACCTAGTGTTGATGGTTTTAGAACTATGGGCAATTTAGCGCTGCTGTCCTGTGTAAAGTGTTTGTGCTCTCTGTGGTAAACATGGTAAGATTGGTCTACACCTGTTTGTCATATTTAATTTACAGCGAAACGAATCACACAGGAGTTAAAAATTGACATCCAAAAGATTGAGGTACAATTAAAGACTTACATAAAACCCGCTGAACTGAAAAAAAGATTGGATGAATTAAACCAACAAATGTCGGAGTTTGAAGCTACACTCAAACAAAGCAAGTCATCATCGGGATCCAGTACCGGCAGTAACCCCAAGTACAGTGGCACACAAAGATCAAGAGGCCAACATTACCCAAGACAAAGAGGATGGAGAGGTTACCAACCACAACCTTTCTACTCCCAATATGGGGGGTCAGCCCCGTTTCCACCATTTAACTATGGTCCACCACCAACAGGCCATATTTACCAAAAAAGGGGGAGTGAATACGACAATGGATTTTTTCAGAACCAGTCTTTTTTAGCCTCACGCCCTGGACCACGAAGAGGCCCAAACAGAAAAGGGAACACCGTATCGTGGCAGGACCCGGCCCAAACGGACCCACGGATGAACACCAGGAGTTTGACGGGGGCCCTACCAGAGAACCCATCAACCAGCCGGAGGAGGACTTAGTAATAAATATTACCCCTTGGGAACTAACTGATACCCAAAGAAATGTCTTGAACAAAGGATTGGGTTTCGTCCCCACCAACAAACTGGACCTATTCAAATTACACACTGAAGTACAGGAATTCATCTGAAAAATAAAATTACAGGTGTTCTTTGAAGGAAAAGAAAAACCCATTATTTATTTATATATTTATTTCAAAGGTTTTATATAGGGCTGCTGGACCCTGGAGTATCAGAGCACTTTACAACAGAATTAGACACAATAAGATAAAATAGCAATATATGCAGAATTAGCAACGGGATACAGTAGTGCAATAAGTATATGATAAGGGGGGAGTGAGAGACAGATAAAAATTAAAAATACGCAAAACAATTAACAGGGGAGATAATGTTGGATTCAGACAAGGTGGGGGTACAAGAGTAGAAAGAGTGGATGCTAGGTACCCCAATATTTGTTGTGGAGAAGTAGTTTGAGTTCTTTTTTGAAAAGAGAGTAAGAGGGATTGCAGCGAAGGTCTTTGGGGAGTGACTTCCAAATGGTAGGAGCATTACCAGAGAATGCACAGGATTGAGTTTTTTGACATTTAAGTCTGGGTGGGATCAGGAGAAGGGAGTCAGTGCTTCTCAGGGACCTGGTGCAGCCTGCTTTATCTAGTTTTGTTGCAAGGTAGACGGGGGTGTTTTGGTGAAGAGCTTTGTGGGTGATACAGGCAATCTTGTAAGAGGATCTTCCTTCAATTGGGAGCCAATTAAGATTTTTGAGGACGGGCGATATGTGGTCAAATTTTTTACAGTCAGAGATAAGTCGGGCAGTTAGATTGAGGACAGATTTAATCGGTGCAAGATGGGTATTAGGGGTGCCGGCAAGGGTGGCGTTGCCATAGTCAATCCTGGAGAGGACTAGCGATTGGACAACGATTTTGAAATCATCAGCTGGAATGAAAGGTTTGATTTTCTTGATGTGGAGAAGGGTGAAAAGAGCTCTTTTGGCGGCATTTTTAATGTGGGGGATGAGGTTGAGATTCTGGTTGATGCTAATGCCAAGGGATTTAACAGAGTTAGAGGTGGAGAGGGAGCAAGTGAGAGCTTTCATATCATCGATCCAGTTTTGGATGGAAGGGTATTGTTTTTGGGGGTGAAAAGAATGATTTCTGTTTTGTTGGGGTTCAGTTTGAGATGGTTGAGATGGAACCAGGCTTGTACTTTAGTCAGGTGTCGTTTAGGTGAAGGATGTCGTTGTGGGATTTGATCTTGTAGTATAATTGGGTATCGTCGGCGTAGAGGTGGTAACTTATTTTAGCTTGTTTGAGAATGAGGGTGAGTGGTTCCATGAAAAGGTTGAAAAGGGTTGGGGAAAGGATGGATCCTTGAGGGACCCCGAGTGAGATAGGTTGAGGATTAGAAATTGTCCCACCAGACAATACACTACCCATTGAGGTTCTGGCATATAAAAACGCGGTGATGACCGAACTGAAAGCCCTGGACAGAGATAATCGCCAGGTCTTCCACAATACCAACCGTCACGAACATGAAGCCCTTCGTGAATTGGCCAGCAACCAATACATAACTATCAAGCCCGCTGACAAAGGGGGAGCAGTAGTAATCCAGACTACAGCAGCCTACAGAAGAGAATGCCTCAGGTTACTGTCAGACCAACGTAACTACACCATCCTAACCCAAGACCCAACAGAATCCATTAGGATCACCATCGGGGCTATGGTGGAGGTGGCCCTGGCACACACTTGGTTGTCAAAGAAGGAGGCTGAATTTCTAGTCCAGAAAACACCAACACCCTCCTTTTACTGCATCCCCAAAATTCACAAAAACCTGGAAAACCCGCCTGGCAGACCGATTGTCTCAGGGATAGGCTCTATCCTTGAGCCTTTGTCAAAATTCTCTGATGCCTTTTTACGCCCCATAGTTCAAGGGACTAACACATACCTTAAGGACACAAAATCAGTCCTACAACTATTACAAGAGCTAACTTTCGATCCAGACAGCCAATTACTGCTCAGCCTAGACATGGAGAGCCTGTACACGAGCCTCCCTCATGATGAAACCATAGCTATCATTTAGGAGGTTCTGTACAGCGCCAACTGGAAATACCAGACCCCGAGAGGCGTGGTAATGGAATGCATCACGCTGGCATTAACTAAAAACTTTTTCGAGTATGAGGGGACCCTCTACCTCCAACGCCATGGCACCAGCATGGGCAGCACATTCGCGCCGAGCCTGGCGGGTCTGTACGTGCACCATTTGGAAAGCACAAAAATCCTACATGCCAACAACCCATATAGACATCACATACACACATGGAGAAGGTACATCGACGATGTCCTTGTGATATGGCATGGGGATCAAGAATCTATATCAGAGTAGAAAGAGTGGATGCTAGGTACCCCAATATTTGTTGTGGAGAAGTAGTTTGAGTTCTTTTTTGAAAAGAGAGTAAAAGGGATTGCAGCGAAGGTCTTTGGGGAGTGAGTTCCAAATGGTAGGAGCATTACCAGAGAATGCACAGGATTGAGTTTTTTGACATTTAAGTCTGGGTGGAATCAGGAGAAGGGAGTCAGTGCTTCTCAGGGACCTGGTGCAGCCTGCTTTATCTAGTTTTGTTGCAAGGTAGACGGGGGTGTTTTGGTGAAGAGCTTTGTGGGTGATACAGGCAATCTTGTAAGAGGATCTTCCTTCAATTGGGAGCCAATTAAGATTTTTGAGGACGGGCGATATGTGGTCAAATCTTTTACAGTCAGAGATAAGTCGGGCAGTTAGATTGAGGACAGATTTAATCGGTGCAAGATGGGTATTAGGGGTGCCGGCAAGGGTGGCGTTACCATAGTCAATCCTGGAGAGGACTAGCGATTGGACAACGATTTTGAAATCATCAGCTGGAATGAAAGGTTTGATTTTCTTGATGTGGAGAAGGGTGAAAAGAGCTCTTTTGGCGGCATTTTTAATGTGGGGGATGAGGTTGAGATTCTGGTTGATGCTAATGCCAAGGGATTTAACAGAGTTAGAGGTGGAGAGGGAGCAATTGAGAGCTTTCATATCATCGATCCAGTTTTGGATGGAAGGGTATTGTTTTTGGGGGTGAAAAGAATGATTTCTGTTTTGTTGGGGTTCAGTTTGAGATGGTTGAGATGGAACCAGGCTTGTACTTTAGTCAGGTGTCGTTTAGGTGAAGGATGTCGTTGTGGGATTTGATCTTGTAGTATAATTGGGTATCGTCGGCGTAGAGGTGGTAACTTATTTTAGCTTGTTTGAGAATGAGGGTGAGTGGTTCCATGAAAAGGTTGAAAAGGGTTGGGGAAAGGATGGATCCTTGAGGGACCCCGAGTGAGATAGGTTGAGGATTAGAAATTGTCCCACCAGACAATACACTACCCATTGAGGTTCTGGCATATAAAAACGCGGTGATGACCGAACTGAAAGCCCTGGACAGAGATAATCGCCAGGTCTTCCACAATACCAACCGTCCCGAACATGAAGCCCTTCGTGAATTGGCCAACAACCAATACATAACTATCAAGCCCGCTGACAAAGGGGGAGCAGTAGTAATCCAGACTACAGCAGCCTACAGAAGAGAATGCCTCAGGTTACTGTCAGACCAACGTAACTACACCATCCTAACCCAAGACCCAACAGAATCCATTAGGATCACCATCGGGGCTATGGTGGAGGTGGCCCTGGCACACAATTGGTTGTCAAAGAAGGAGGCTGAATTTCTAGTCCAGAAAACACCAACACCCTATTTTTACTGCATCCCCAAAATTCACAAAAACCTGGAAAACCCGCCTGGCAGACCGATTGTCTCAGGGATAGGCTCTATCCTTGAGCCTTTGTCAAAATTCTCTGATGCCTTTTTACGCCCCATAGTTCAAGGGACTAACACATACCTTAAGGACACAAAATCAGTCCTACAACTATTACAAGAGCTAACTTTCGATCCAGACAGCCAATTACTGCTTAGCCTAGACATGGAGAGCCTGTACACGAGCCTCCCTCATGATGAAACCATAGCTATCATTTAGGAGGTTCTGTACAGCGCCAACTGGAAATACCAGACCCCGAGAGGCGTGGTAATGGAATGCATCACGCTGGCATTAACTAAAAACTTTTTCGAGTATGAGGGGACCCTCTACCTCCAACGCCATGGCGCCAGCATGGGCAGCACATTCGCGCCGAGCCTGGCGGGTCTGTACGTGCACCATTTGGAAAGCACAAAAATCCTACATGCCAACAACCCATATAGACATCACATACACACATGGAGAAGGTACATCGACGATTGTCCTTGTGATATGGCATGGGGATCAAGAATCTATATCAGAGTTCATGGTTTGGCTAAACCTGCAGAACCGTTTCCTAAGGTTCACCCATACATTCTCAAGAGAGACATTGGTGTTCCTCGACCTTAACATCTTACCAAGGGATGGTAAACTTCATACCAATACCCACTTCAAACCAACGGCGAAGAACTGTCTCCTTCGCTATGACAGCTTCCATCCACGGCACTTACAAACCAATTTGCCCTATGGACAATTCCTGCGATTGAGACGGAACTGTACGCAAATCCAGGATTACAAGGCACAAGCACAGGATTTGAAAGTCAAATTACAGAGAAGGCAGTACCCAGAGAGAATCATCAACAACGCCATGAAAAGGGCGAGAAACAATCATCGAGAGGCACTACTGGAAAACAAGACCCAGACCAATCAGACAGCCACCAGACCCATCTGCGTGACTACCTACAGCTCCCAAACCAATGAAGTTTCCAAACTCCTAAACAAACATTGGCGCATCCTGACAAGTGGCAAACTAGACATTGACAACCCCCTCTTTGCCCACAAACGAGGCAAAAATCTCAAAGACATGCTGGTGCATACACGCCCAAAACAACAACAAACTTCACAACTCCATCTACATGGTCTGGGAGGTCACTACCCATGTGGGAATTGTGCGAGTTGCCACCTTACTCAGAGAGCAAAGATCTAACTTTTGCAAATGGGAGCAATGCAAGCTAACCAACTGCAACAGCAAAAACGTAATTTATATGATTACCTGCCCTTGCAGGTTGGAGTACATTGGCATGACCAAAAGACCAGTGAAAATACGAATCGGGGAGCACAAGAGCAACATTCGATGCAAAAAGACAACGACAAAAATGGCCACGGATTTCGTTGAAAATGGACACTGTGTAAATGACATTAGGTGGACAGTAGTTGAACAACTCCCATCAGAACAAGGACTCTTTGAGAAGGAACAGAGGTGGGTTTTTAGACTTGGGACTAGCACTGTAGGCCTGAATGATAACATCCCCTGGGGTCAGTTGACGTAGATGATCCCTCAGTAGATCACCTACCTTTCCCACAATGAGTATTTTTGGCTCTCTAAAAATACAATCTGTATTTGCCTATATCTCTGAAGAATTTTCCCTATCGCTCCCACGTGGAGTGTCTTGGATATACAAGAGATACTAACTTAAATATGCCCAGATGTCCACTTAACCACCCAGCCATATCCCTTAAACATTGGAAGATCTACGTCGTTTTGATTCATTAAGAAAGAGGATCCTGTGGATTGTGTAACCATGCACGCAACCAGGAGCACGGTACCAACATCTTATCAACAAACACGGCCTTCCATAGCGCCATTGTGAGAGTAAGAAGCCAAATAGAGCGAAAGCTTAAACACACATTACAAGGAATAGACACGCACGATTGCGCATGCGCGGATCATAAACAGAACGCCTATATATGCGCATGCGTACAACAAAGGAACAAACGCGCACATAGGCGCCTGCGCAATCTGAACACGCTTCCTCAATCAGTGGCGAACAGAACCGACAAAGGACTTATATGAGCATACGGAAACCTTAATCCTTCAATCATACCCTTAATTCTACCGCGGGAAAGGTGTAAAAACCCGACCTCGAGACTCCTTCTGGCATTATCCCCGGAGCCACGAAGGGATCGATCGGGAGGAATTTCCTTGCAGAAATCGTGAGTAGTATGGTTTGAAAACCGCGACCAGTGTCACCACTACGCTAGTGTAAGTTAAGTGAGGATCTGAATATCCCTTTCTTTTCCAAAACAGGTGCTAGTTAGCACACCAGATCCTGACGCTTGGCTCATGAAGCATTTTCATCAACTCCAAAACAGTATGTTGTGACTATGTAAAAGCATGAAACATTTCCTCTTTTCTTTACAGGGGCGTAATACAATCTTGCTCTCATCTATTCGCCATTAATGGTGTTACGCTCAGAAAACAAGTTCAAACACCAGAAATAAGTTTTCTTTTGTTTAAAAGTGTGTGTTTTATGTTATGTGTCAGTGAGTCTAGTGTGTTCTTTTGTAAACTTTTATCCCACTATAGGCACATTTTTGCAGCTATAGTTTGTCACCTGTAACCACTGATCATTTTGCCTATCGATGTGGAGAAGGAGACTACCAGAAAAAAAAAATTGTCTTCTTTCCTTTACAGCATGATCAACAGACAACGTTTTTGCTAAGTACATTGTTTTACCGGCACTATAGATTTTCTCACTTTTTATTAGAAATTCTGGTATGAGTTAGAGAAACGTGAGTAAGGTGGGGATTTGTGTACCCCGTCCTGAAGAAGGTGTTTTCTGCACCAAAACATGTCGACGCACACAGAGAGGAGGTAACGTACATTGTCAGCGTAGCAACCTCCCACACTTTATTTTAATAGCACCAGCCCGGGGGCTTATTAAATATTCTTTAGTCATCCCACGAGCCAGGTCCTTTTTAACCTTCACTATTTTCTAAACCCCACTAAACACTCACATAAAAAAAACCTCATCCACACCACACATAGTCTACCAAGTGCTCCCGCGTATCCGTAGGTCGCAGCACGCCGTACCCCGTAGAGGGGTACGATGACCCCGATGATGAAGCATGACACCAAGGGGCCTGTTGATGTGTGAGGGGACCTAAAAACAAGAAGGGTGTTCCCCACTTAAAACTCAAGGAGTGGATTCTGTTTGTTTATTTTTGATATAACCTTGTGTGTAATAATAATAATGATTATAATAATACTTTATTGTACATGGTTATTTACAACCTTTACAAAATAAAAGAAGAAAGTTTGGTTAATAAAACATGCGTCAAGATTATAGGTTTTAAGACAATAATTCCATCCATAAAAACATAGTGAGATAGCAGCAGCAGGGTTAAACTAAGCTTGAATTCATGTTGGACGACCTGTTTATCATGGGAAGTTATGCAGTAAGTTCGTCCTAGATACCGGCTGAGGGGTAATATAGTAAAGTGCCGGTGCAGTAGAAAAAAATACCTGATTACGTTACAAGGAAGAGTGATTAGTTGTAGTAACAGTTCGGGGTATCCCTGTTGTATAGTCAGTGTTATTCAGTGTAAGACAAAGACAAAGTGTCCCGCTAGAGCTTGCTCTTCAGGAGCACCGTTGGATTGATCCTCTCGTCCTTCACGGTGCTGCTAAATTTCTTTTGTTTCCTTCAACATTTTGAAGCGGGCTTCCACTGTTTCAAGGAATTTTACCATTCGGCAGCTCAGTTGGATATCATCGCCTTTGAAACAAGCGAGTACCGCTTGCCTGGAGGTCCGTATCCTACGGATGGTAAAAAGTGGTCTCAGGAAGGAGCGCCATTCTTGAGTGAGTTTGCTGCAGCTGGTGATCAGATGAACTGTGTTTTCTTTGCCGTTCCCGCAAAGTTGGCATGTTGCTGGTAATTGTGGCAGTAACAATGGGGGTAAGTGGGCCGCTGACAGCAATAGCCCTAGGCGAAATTTCAGGAACTTCTCTTTTATTTTTTTGGTAAAGTCTGTCTGTAGATATGTTTGGGGCTAGGGCATGGTGTATGATTGAACTGTAAGCCAGCTGTGAGCCCGCTTTGACAGGGCGGCTTTGTCATGCAGTAGTGATTCTTTCCGGACTGTCTTGTTGACCACCTTTTTGAACCCAGCTGGGGAGCCTGGGAGTTTCCCTAATTGCCGTAAGCCAAGATCGTCAATAGCGGCCTCCAAGTACAGCCTTGCAGGGCAAGTTTCTTTTTTTGAAGTTCCTTCCACAGGAGAGCATTTAGGGTTTTCGGGTCTCCCCTGCTTACTTTGTGCCAGCTTTTTATGTAGGTTCCTTTGCGTGCCAGCTCTTCTTTTGGTAGCCCAAATTCTAGTCTCATTTGGGCAGGCGATGTATACCTCGGAAGGCCAAAGATCATACGTAGCGTCTTTACTACCGTTCTATCTACTAAGGAAGCATCCCTCCCCCTCATAGATTCGCTGCCGTAATGGCTGGGATTCATTTTGCTTCAATCACCTTTATGAGAGGAAGTAAGCTTGGGCCAGAAACCGCATTTTTTAAGTTTCTCAGTGCCACCGCAATAGTTAGCCCTCTCCTTTTTATGGCTTCACCTTGCGGCTTGAAGTTGCCCTTGCAGTCTATGATGACCCCCAAATATCGATATTCACAGACCGTTTCCAGCTTCCTGGATGACAAGAGCCAATTCCGTGTTACTTTCTTTTTGGGAAGGTTAATGCACATAACTTTGGATTTTTCGCGGTTGATGTAAGCCTGTTAGCAGCGGAGTATCTTGAAGTAATGTCCAGTAGCCGCTGGAGGCCAACAGGGGTCCGGCTGATGAATAACAGGTCGTCTGCGTAAAAGAGATTCGACAGCGGGGAGCCCCCTAGCTTTGGTGCGTGCAAGTTGCATTTATTTAGCAGCGGCGATAGCTCTCCCATGAAAAGATTAAAAAGTATTGGGGCGAGTACATAGCCCTGTTTTACTCCTGTATTTGTTAGGGATCTTCCTTGTTAGGTAATCGCGACCAGGTTGACTGACTCCAGAATCTGGGGATCACGGTTCGATCCCCGGGGCCGGCAGCAGATTAGCCCAGCACCATGCGACTCTGGGCAATAGCTTGCTTAGTCTTCCCGACGGCCCCCAGCGCCTAGAGACCCTAACCGGTAATGGTTCGCGCTTTACAATTGTGGATTATTATTATTATTATGATAATCGCCAGAGCCTAGCCTGACTTGCACCCATGTCTCACTGTGCAGGAGGATTAGTTGGTTTAAGAGCAACGGGGGGATGTTCAGCTTCTTTAACTTTTCCCACAGAAGGTTCTATTGACATGATCGAAAGCTGAGCTGTAGTCAATGTAGCACAGATATAGTGGTTGCTTCGCTTCTAGGGCGGCATCGATTAATAAAGAAAGAGCTAGAATGTTGGTAGTGGTACCCATACCTTTGCAAAAACCTGTTTGATTGTATGGAATTGCTGAAACATCAGCTGCCCATGATGACAGTTCTTCAAGGAGTCGCGCAAAGTATTTTGCCTCATTGTCGAGCAGGGCCTCTAGCCGGTATTTTTTTGGATTGTTTTGGTCTCCCTTTTTGAAGATAGGTGAAATGATGGCTCCCCTTCATGATGATGGGATTATTGATGCATGAAGAATTTTTTCGAACATTGGTTTAAGAGCAGCGGCCCAATATTCAGGATCTTGCTTGAACAGTATAGGGGGAATCCCATTTGGTCCCGGCGCCCCCTCACGTCTTCCCTTTGAGATTCTATTACAGATCAGTGCACATTTAATTACAATTGCCTGATCTAGCTGCTGAGGGTCGTGGTGTTCGCTGCGGACCCTTAATCGACCCTCAGTATCCTTCGTGGGTATATACATTCTTTGGGTGTTTGTGTCAATACCATTGAAATGTGTGCTAAGAAAGATTATCCAGTCATCTTCTGTGACATGAGAGTTAATGCCTGAGGACGTGGCTTGGATGCCGAGGGGACAGGCGGCGTGATCCCCGCTTTTATCCTGACAAACTGCACGAAATCCATCGTGACAGGCATTATCCGACCGGCGAAGGACACCGGAACGGCGGCGGACCCCCAGACACGGGGGTTTAAGGCTTCTCCAGTGCCCGTTGGCTCAGAAAGGGAACAAAGAGATGCCGGGTGCGCTGAGGCAATATGGCGGCCGGAGCTCGGAGCCGGAATCGATGACGACCGAGTGAGTGCGGTGCTCCTTTACCGACGGCCCAAGACAACAGTGGTGCCGCCTGAACTTGCCCGGGCCTCCCTCCAAGCTGTGGACAGTGAGGTTCATCGGTCCCGTAGCAGGAGAGGACCGGATCCGATACGGACAAAGACCGCGGTGAACAAGATGGCGGCCGTCCTCGCAATTAGCGGCCGGGAGAGGCTTAGCACGTGATGGCGGAGCAGGGAGGTGTCGGCAGTACTGAGTGGAGGTGAGCCTGGCATCGGGCGTTACCGCGAGCTGAATAGGGAGCTGAGGCTCCAGGGAGCACACCCTCCGAGGGTCGAGAGCCAGTACCGGCCAACCGGCCAAGTGCAGTGAGGCGGAGAACAGTGGGTGGCGGCTGCTGGCACGGGGGCCTACCCTGGCACGCTGCGAGGGCCGGAGCCTGGGCTTGGATCTGCGCTGGGCCTGGTTGCAGGTCCGGCGGCTCTGAGCCCCCAGTATAAGCACGCAGGAGCTGCCCGGCTGATCGCGGTGCACAGTCCAACGTGGGCGACAGGACCCCGAGGGATACGGAGCTGCCTGCATAAATGCGACCGAAAAGCACGTAGGAACAACAGGGAATCCCCTGCTGGAGCGGGTCCGGCTCAGGGATAAGACGCTTGTCAAGGGGCTGATTGAGGAGCCCGGAAGCAACCCGGGATTGAGACTCCCCAAACTGGCTGTTGTCCGGGGCTGTGCAGCGGATGTGCTGGAAACTTTAGGTGGTGGCGGCACGCTAGGAGGTGAACCAGAGCGAGTGCTTGACCACTGTGGCGGCCCTAGTGGGAACAGGCAACGCACGAAGAGTCAAGTACATCCTGAAAGGGCAACCACTAGCGGGGGACAATGGAGGTGATACTGGCAAATCAGAGCTGACTGACTCCGGAGGGGCTTAGCGGTCTTGGAGTAGTACTGACCCACTCCTGCTGGCGGCCCGAAAAGTATGGCGCAACCAAACTGGTGGAGTAACAGCGCTAACTGACGCTACTGGACGCTGGTGAGCCATGGCTGGGGGAGGGTTGGGGGCGGCCGGAGGTCGAGTACGCACCGCCCACGGCACCTGCACAGCGGACCCGCCTGCCCCTCCTATCCAGAAGACAGTGGGGACGGTTGTAGGGATGGGATGCAGGGCTGCAAATGCTAGGAGATCTGTATGAGAACGGAGAACTACTCCCCTACCAGACTTTGCAGGATCGCTTTGACCTCCCGAGAGGGGACTACTTAATGCATGCGGCTGTAACGCAGGCGATGCAGGTACACTGGGGGGCAGGGATCCAAGAGCCCACTGCATCCATGGCTTGCCAATATACAATGATGGCGGCCGGCACGTATAAAGCGGTGACATGCCTCTACTCACGGATGTTGCGCGAGACGCTGCAACCCCTGGTAAAACTGAAGGATGTCTGGGAGCTAGATTTGCAGACAGAGATCCCCAATACTACATGGGCGTAGATAGTGAGGCGGGCGAGGAAAAGCACAAGGAACGCACGTTTTCAGTTAATACATATCTATATACTGCATAGAGCTTACCTTACACCAAGAAAGATTGGGAAGTATTTTGGGGTGGAGAGCGCGGCATGCCCCAGATGTAACACGGTAGGAGCAGACCTGGAAAATATGCTCTGGGACTGCACACACCTACGAGATTATTGGAGGGAGATTATTGAGACATTGAACACTGTGACCGAAAGGGAGTTACAATTCACCAAGGCGGTAGGCGTGCTGCATTGGTTTCCACATACACCCAAAAATAGGATCTCGAGCAAATTTGTAGATATGGCCTTGATCTTAGCTAAAAGAGAACTGACTAGAAACTGGAAATCGAAAAACTGCCCGACGCTCAGAAGGTGGACTAACGAGATGCTTAAGTGGGCAACGAGTGAAAGTACACTCAGATACTAATTAGCCCGCCGCAGATCGGATGACAGAGCAATGGAGGCGGCCATGGAATGGGAGATACTGGTGCAATCTTTGCGAGATAGCACGGTGGAGGAGGAGGACAGCCTCTCTGAATCAAGTGATGCAGCCCCCCGACACACACTGGGAGCACATTCCCAATAGGATACTAATCACTCCTGATAGCACACACACAAAAGCTCAGGCGTAGGGGGAAGGCACTCGGGGGGGCGGGAAATTTGGGGGAGAGGGGGGACTTGGAGGGGAGGGGGGTTGAGGGATAGTTGGCGACAGGGGTGGGAAGGGCGAAAATGTTAAAAGCGGGATGTGGAACTCTGAGCATTCAGAACTCCATATATAAAGGATGTCAAGAAGGGGGATCCACTGATTGACGCCGCCCGACCTCTGGGTTGTCGGCTAAATGGCGGTGTACGCAATACGTGGGATGGGAGAGAGGCGTATTAGCGTCGGAGGACAAGAAATGTTGTAAATATGTGAAGTGGATTGTGTTTCCTGCAATAAAAACGTTTTTTTTAAAAAAATGAGAGTTAATGCCTTGAATACGCCCCTTGAACAGATTGTTGATCTTTCGACAGAATTGAGCGCTGCTGTTAGATTTGGCGTTTCGTAAGAGTTTGGCCCATAGGGACTCTTCTGCTTCTCGCTTAAGTCGCCAGACCAGCCTCCCGGGTGCGCTTTAGCAGCCTCAGTTCTTCCTTGGCGGCAGGATCTGTCCTTACCCTTTGTAGCTTTTGGCCAATGAGAGTCTTTAGGTTTTTTAGATGAGCATGGTTTTTAAAATTATAATTATAATACCGCGTGTGCTTCGCAGATTTGCCTGCTCCTTTGAGCTGGTTTTTCCCCTGTGTTGTTCCCATGTTGTTGCGTAGTGTTTCTACAAATTTCTCCCAGCTCTCAATTAGGTCTGTTGTTTTATTTTGGGCTTCGCCAAATGCTTTCTTAGCGTAGAGCAGGAGGCGCTTAGGATCATCTGTTCTGCACTTTATCCGCCGATCATTTGCAGTATAGACTAGTTTATGCCTATTGGCGCATGCTGGGTTTAGAATTGTGAAGGCCTCTAGTGTGCCTTCTTGGGGTAAGTGGTCACTAAAGTCTAGTGAGCCGATGTGGAAGTCACTTGCCGATTGAAACAGGTTACTGGAGAGGAAGGTAAAATCTATAGTTGAACTGGTCGTTGTACTGTGGAATGTTGCCGCTTGGGGGCGGTCCCCAGGGGGTGAGCAGGGGTTGTCTTTAGTGTGTAACCCCCATTGTCATGACTAGAGTGGTGGTTTCAGCCTGGCTTATACTCAAGCCCTAGCCAACCAGAAATCCCATTTCTAACAGGTCCTGATCAAGGCGAGCCTGCAGTGCGTGGAGCAGACCTGACTGCACCAGCCTTTCCTGTTCCCTCGGACGGAGGCAGTGGTTGCGCACAGCAGTGTGCATTCCTGTGCAAGGTCCCAGCTGGTGGCCTGCCTGGTGGGCCTTGGGCGCAGGCCTGCTGTGGCTGGTGGTGGATATCGGGCTTCCTGCTGGAGGTGACCGGGTATCCCCCTCCCTGCCAGTACCTTCGGAGATCGTGGGATTGCCTCTGGAGACCTGCGGTGGCCTCCATCTACTTGGCGTTGTAACTGCGCTTGGCGATCCTGCAGTTGAGCTACCTGGCAAGTAGACCCATGACGCGGGGAGCAAAACAGGTACTCACCCCCCCCACCCCCGCAGCCCTGATCCCGTTTGGCAGTGCTGGCTGGTGCTACCGAGGGGGCCCCCTTTCATTTTCCGCTGTGCTTGGATTCCTGCGGTGGGGATGGCAGCCTAAACCCTCCCCCCTTCTCCCCTTCTCCTTCGCTGCTTTAACGGACTTGGGCCCCGGTGGAGGAGTGGGTCCTGACTCACCACTGAAGTGTGGCGTTGTGGTGGCCTGTGACTCCCTCCCTCTGATGTCCGGCGGCTCACCTGGAACTGCCCTGGTAGCTGAAGCGCCCAAACTGGTAGTAGTGCGCCTGAATTCTCAGGGGCAGCCTCGAGGCCCTTAAGATCATCAAAATTTAACACGACTAAACCTTGCGCCCAGCATCTCCGAATGGCATCTTCCCTTGTGGGACGGAGAAGGTGGGATGTGCTATATCTGAGTAGGTTGGTTGATGCAAGAGGACTAATAAGTGCATCCCTCTTGCCGTGCTGTCCCACATAGGGTGTGGATGTGCATCGATCTAGTGTGCCTTCCTCTTTCTCCCTCTTGCGCAACTCCATGAACAGTGTCCTGGCTGCACAACCGAGTTGTGGGTTCTGGAACCTCTCTTGGTCCCAGGCATAGACGGCAGGCAGGAATTGTAATACTCCTACACCTGTTAGCTGATACAGCTGAATTTCGTTTCTGGACCTGCACTGTCCTGTTGGCCACTTGTTCTGCGTGGAGTCCATAAGTGCACTCTGCAACACGGCTGAGTCCCCAGCGGAAATGGGAAGGGGTAGAACTAAGACGGCGGCGGACCCCCCGGTCCAATAGCCCTCCGCACTGCCTGGCCCGCCAGATAATTGAAACAGACACGTAGTTCGTAGTATCTCAGTTCTTTATTGTTGTTTCTTTGTACTTGATTCAGATTTATTATTTGATTGTACGTTGGTAGACGATACATTTATGATTGTAAGCATCATGTACTTCAACTATGTATGACATATACTGAATTTTTCCACAGTGTTCATTTATGCGATCAATGTATACAAATGGATACCCTGGAAGATGTTATACTTGTAACCTTTATTGTTGTCATGTAACTCTGAAACCACCGGATCTGTATGTTACTGATTGCCTCATACGTACATGATGGAATGTACTGTGAACCCCAACCAAACTAAAAAAAAACAATTTTTTTTAGGAACAAAACAACATTGGTTTTTATGGTAAAAAGCGTGTTAATGGTTTACAGGTCAATACTCGACCTGTAAGTATGGCTTTTGGGAGTTAGGACCAGGGTTCCCCCAAGTCCAGTTAGGCAATCAAATTGCACCAGTGTTAGCCAGTGGGGCTAAGGGGGCGTTGGGTCAGGGGCTGCCTGCGAGCAGGCCACTCAGATGTGGGAGCAAAGCTCCTAGGGTTACAATCAGCCCGGCAGAGGCCAACAATCCGCACATAATCTACACCACCAGAGGCACGAAGATGGCTGGCTGCAGAGTGCCAAGGAGACCTCGGGAACACTGTGGTTCTCAATGAAGATTTCCGGGTCGGAAAATATACTGCAGGCTCGAGCAGAGAGGCTTCCTGAAGGAAACCACTGGCTAGAGAGGCAAGTTGGGATCTTGGGGGATCCCTGGACACTGTCGGTTGGGCCACCCAAGGCCGTAGTGCTTTGGGTGCAGGGTTGTCCTTTGGCGTCTAGTCTCCAGACCAGCTCTGGTCGCGGTCGGGGAGACCCTTCAGGTTGAGGCTGCAGGCGTCAGTTTGAAGCTCGAGGTCGGTTGGGGATCACCAGATCCCAGGTCAGGATTTCTGGGGAGACCTTCTCGTGGTGTCGGGCCACTCGAACTCAGGCCGTGGGGATCGGGTGCAGAGTGGGACAGAATCGCAGAGCCGCCTGGATCCGGATTTTGTGGCTGGACTTTTTGTTGAGCAAATCCGGTGCTCACAGGAGACATGGGGCCCGATGTAGGTAGCCCTTTACCGATCCGAATCGGCCGAAAATACCGATTTTCGGCCGTTTCCGATCGGTAAAGGGCTACCAAGATGTAGGGGCACATTTTCGGTAATTTTACCGAATCGGTATCATTACCGAATCGGTATATTTACCGATTCGGTAATATGTACCGAATCGGTAAAATAATTACCGATTCGGTAATGATACTGAATCGGTAAAATTACCGAAAAAGCAATGTAGGTAGAAAATTTACCTATGGCACATGGCTTACAGAATCGGTATTTTACCATGGAATACAAATCCATGGTAAAATACCGATTCCTGTGTACATGCACATCTGTGCATGTACACATGTGCCATGTGACAGACAGACGTGCCCTTAGGGCATGTCTGTGTGCCACATTGCACACATGCCCGTTTTGGGGGTGCTAGAGGGTGTCAAAGTGACACCCCCTGCACCCTTGTGAATTCTTTAATTACCGATTCGGTAAATACCGAATCGGTAATGCCTAATCATTCCTATGGGCTTCAAAGCCCATAGGAATGAATGGGCATTACCGATTCGGTATTTACCGAATCGGTAATTAAAGAATTGTTAAGGATTCGGTAACGAATCCAGATGTTGGGACCTACATCCCATTTACCGATTTTGAAATACCGAATCGGTAAGATTCGGTATTTCAAAATCGGTAAATGGGTTTTACCTACATCGGGCCCATAGTCCTTTAGATTAGTGCAGGGCAGGTCTTCTAGGTTCTGGGGGCTGCTGGACACGCCGGGGTTTTTCTGCTGTAGGCAGGTTGGAGTTGGAACAGGCTGGTAGGGCTGGGGCCAAAGCAGTTGGTTTCCTCTTCTTCCTGGGTCAGCACAGCTCTTCGGTCCTTCTTCCTTCCTCGAATCAGAGGAGGCAAGGTTCAGGGTTGCCTCTAAATGTAGGCGCGTTAAAGGGGTGTACCGGCCGGAACCAATGGGACCCTTCCTTTGGATGGATACTCCTCCTATTATGCCATCCTCCAGTGGGAGAGGGCATGAGCCTTTTCCTAATTGGCAAGGTCCCCTCATCTTCAAGATGGAGGGGGCTGAGATGTGTGCTTCACCTCGCCTCCCCCACCTGAGTGTGGGGTTGACAAAGGTAGGCACACCGCTCCTCCTAGCTTGGTTTTCCCGAAGATTCTCCCACCAAAAGTGTGGGTCAGACCAGGTGGGAGCCAGTTGCTGGGGGCAGCAAAAGGCAGGGACACCCAACAAAGGCGGCAGGCCTTTGAAGCTTCCCTTTTATGGACCAAGCCCTATCTTGCGGGGGAGGCAGGACACCTCTGCCCAGGATGGCCTTTGTTTCTGGACACAGAGAGCGGAGGCCCTCTACCCAGTGGTCCAGAAACATGTCAGGGGGTGGCAAATGGCAGTCAGCCATTCAGGAACCACACCAGGGCTGGTCATTTTTCAGGGGGCATCTCTAAGATTCCCTCTGAGTGCATTTTACATTACATCCCATACTGGCATCAGTGTGAGTTTAATGTGCTGAGAAGTTTCCTACCAAACTTCCCAGGTTTTAGTAAAGCCATTATGGAGCTGTGGAGTTTGTAACAACCAACTCCCAAACCATATACTCTTTATGGCTTTACTGCACTTACAATGTCTAAGAATGGAGTTAGACACTGTAGGGGTACAGGTCTTATGCCATTGTACCCTAACCTAGGGGCTAGTGCACCCTGCTAGAGGGGTGACTTACCTAGGCTCCAAGCAGTGTGTTGCAGGCATGGCACACAGGGATCTGTGCCATGTCGACTCTTCGCTTTTCTCTGCACTAAAACAAGCAGCCTGCAAAAGCAGTCTGTGGGGGTTAGGGTGCAGGACTTCTAGGGGTGCCACAATATTTATTTATTTATAAGTTTTATGTAGCGCTAGCTAGACCCAAAGGTATCAGAGCGCTTTACAAAATCGTGAACAGGAATACAGTAAATCAGGCACGCAAACACAAAAAGAGGCGAGAATTGAAAATAGCAAAAAAGTAAACCAATAAAAAAAACATTACCAAATACAAGGGAAGCAGATTTGAGATGATCAAAAGGACAGCATAAACAGATAAGCCGCCGACTATGATTGAAGGGACTTGACCTGTACCTGCGATAGTTAACCAAGGTCAGTAGCCTAGGAGTTAAAGTATTTGTTGAGGAGGAGTTGTTTCAGGTTCCTTTTGAAGCTAAGGAAAGAGGGGTTGCATCGCAGGTTACAAGGTAGAGAGTTCCCTATGCTCTGAGCATTTCTGGAAAAAAAGCGAGACTTTGTTGCTGATTTTTTAGATCGGGAGGTATGAGTAAAAGTGTGTTAGAGCTTCTAAAAGATCTGGTAGTCCCTGCTTTCATCAGCTTGTTTTCTAGGTCGTTGGGAGTGTGTGGGTGCAGAGATTTGTGGATGAAGCAGGCTGTCTTGTAAGTACATCTTCCTTCGATAGGAAGCCAGTTGAGGGTCTTGAGGGCAGGAGTGATGTGTTTAAAACGTTTGATGTCCGAAATGTGCCGGGCTGCCAAGTTAAGAACTGATCTAAGGGGGCTGAGGTGAGTTTCCGGCGTCCCCGTCAGCATGGCATTACCATAGTCTAGTTTGGAAAGGACCAAAGATTGCACCACAATCTTGAAGTCATCGGCAGGAATGAAAGGTCTAATTTTCGTAATGTTTTTTTAGTGAGTATAGCGCTCCTTTTGCTGAATTTTTTATTTGTTCTTTCATTGACATGTTGTCCAGGAAGAAGCAGAGTTGAATAGAGTGAGAGAATCATTTAAGGCATTTAGGTCATTAAACAATTTGTGGATTAGTAGGTGGTAGCTTTTGCGGGAGAATAGAATTACTTCTGTTTTGATGGGATTTCGCTTCAGATGATTAGAGTGAAACCAGGATTGTAACTTGATCGATGTGGCGTTAAAATGTCGAATGTGACTGGGCGATTTGAATTTGTAGTAAAGTTGTTTGTCATCAGCATAAAGGTGATATTTGATCCCTGCCTGTTTCAAGATGGCCGTAGGGGGTTCCTTGAAGAGATTGAAAAAGGAGGGGGGTAGAATTGAGCCCTGACGCACTCCGAGATCGACCTGAGTGGGATTAGATAGACATGAGTTGATTTTGATTTGTAGCGAACGGTGTTGTAGGTATGATGTGAACCATTTTAAGACTGTGCCATTGATGCTGAAGCGAAATTTCAGAGATTCAAGTAGGGCTGGGTGATTAACAGTATCGAATATCACTGATAGGTTAAAAAGGCAAGCGTCCCCCTCGTCTAGGGAACTGTGAATGTCATCAGATATATTTAGCATGGCTGTTTCAGTACTACAGCCTTTTCTGAACCCAGATTGGAAGGTGTCCAGAAGGAGGAATTTTTGTATATGATGATTAAGTTCCTGTAAGGCACATTTCTCCAACGTCTTGGCTAGGAACGGGAGCTTTGAGACAGGTCTACGGTTGTTGAGATCGTTAGGGTCAACCCTGGGATTTTTGGGAATTGGTGTGATTTGTCCTCGTTGGAGAGAGATCGGAACACAGCCTGTAGTGAGCGATGTGTTGATGATTAGTCCAAAATGGAGCGATTGTGTAGTTGAGGTTTTTCACCATCGTGGATGGGAGGGGGTCATTGGTATGGCCCGATGGCTTTATATTCCTGTTTATATTGAAGACTTCCTTTTCAGTCAAAGTTTTGATGTCGGAACAGTTGGCGATGTTTTTCAGTTTGGAGTGATTAGGGTAGCCGTTAGTACTTTTAGAGGTCGTTTGGTCACCAGTGGGAACTGGAGGAGGAGCCACCATAAGGGGATGTGGGTCGGAGATGGAGGTGAGGACGGAGGGCAGAGAGGAGATTTGAAAGAAGGATTGCTTAATTTTGGCGACTTTGTCAGGGAAAAAGTTATACATTTCTTCACTTCGTTCATTAGTGGCGATTAAAGCAAGAGGGGAGTCAGATGTGGTTTGAATTTTCACAATGTTAAAGAGTTCCCCGGGTCTATTTTTTGTGCGATCTAGTTGGTTTCGGAAGAAGGAGGCTTTTTCTCTAAAGATATGTTTATTATTTGAAAGCCTTGTAGTTCTAAGTTGAGCTAGGTGAGTAGTCAAGGGGTTTTGCTCCAAGTCCTTTTCTATTTGTCTGAATTTTCTTCTTTCATTGTTGAAATCTGAATTAAACCATGATTTGGATGTAATAGCTCTCATTTGTTTTAGTTTAGGCTGGGCCACTTGATCGAGCACAGCCAAGATCGAAGAGCCGTAGTGTGAAGTGAGAGCCTCAGCTGTGTATGAGGGGGGCGATGCTGAAGTTATTCAAGAATCTTGAATTCAAGTTCAAGAATTGGGACTCGTTTGATATTTCTGGTTAATTGCTTAGGCTTCTTAGTATCATCGGAGAGGGGTCTGAATGTGGTATTGATATTGAAAAGAATTAGATGGTGGTCTTACCAATCAATAGGAGATATGGATATGATGGAGATCAGATCATTTTGTAGAGATAATTGCATCTAGGGTGGAGCCTTTGATGTGTGTTGGCTCCTTGCAGAGTTTATTTTGGTTGTTAAGATCCAGAAGATTCGTAAGTAGTCGCACTGAGGTGTCTTCTGCCTCCCCTTCGGCTTAGGACTTTGCCGAGAGGTACCGACGGATAGAGCGGGGCCTCATCCTCCGAGCCTTTGCCGGGTGAGGTGAGGCTGGATTCCCACAAATAGTTGGGGACGGTATCCTTCACTTATCACAGAATTCGGAAGGATACGGTAGGGTGGTCTAGCAACCACATCCGCCTATACTTATTGTAGTGTCACATTTCACTCCTTATGTCACTCAAATTTAGAGTGTATCTTTGCAGTAGTAGACATCATTGGCCCTGAAGAATGCCGGTGTACTTTCACCTTGCGGCAGAAACATGTTGGCCCCCTTTCACCTTTAAGCAAAGATTACAGTGATTTTTTCACACTGTATTTTCACCCTTTTTAACTTGACGTCCAGGTGAATACTAATAAAAAAACTTTTTTTGCCTTTACCGTCATTTTAACTTCACTCACTATATTTACACTGCACTGCATTATACCAGCACCGCTAATGGCGAGGACACCTTCATCAACCTTGAACCTTGAATCGTGTGTTATCTAGCCAATACATCTGGGCATGGAGACACCGTTTTGGTTCCTGACTTCCTAAATGACGATGCTCCGCCATGAGGGTGGGCTGATAGGACTTTAATCTAAGTTTATTCCACAGTGTCCTCTGATCTTCCGCGGGCTGGCCCAATGCATGTTCAGTCTATTTTGTTTCTTTTGAGGATCTAGCAGACTCAGCTTCATTCCAGACCTTCAAGTTGTTTAGTGTTTCTTATAGTCTTCTGCGTTGTTCCAATGAATGTTGAAATCACCCAGAAACACACCATTCGTGTCAGATAAGGCAAATCGAGTAATAAGGTCTCATAACTCTTCTGCAAATAGGCCTCGGTCACCAGGGGATGGTAGATGATGTGGAATTTGATAGGATGAGAGCCCTTGTTTATAAGTTCCGCCCCAAGGTATTCAAAGGTCGAGTATTTTGCCTTATTTAACGGTTCAGCTTAACAACACCCCCCCGCAGAAGGTGGGGAGACCACATATTCAGCTAGGTACTTCCATGATGGCCCTCTGGTCCCCTTTCACAATAGGTGCTGCAGCCTTAGAGGCCTTCCCTGGTCACAGTGCCCTTGGTACCTTTTACAAGGGGCTTACCTTTTGCCAGAAATGTGCCCATTGTGGGTACATAGGTACAGTTTGGGGGAAAGAACACAGGCCCTGGGAACCTGCATGGCAGGGACCCAGGCCATTGCTCAAATTGCTTCAGATGTCAGGCAAAAAGGGAGGAGTAACTATGCAAAAAGTGGCACTTTCCTATATCTATACAATGATGTGGCTGTTGCTGATAAAACAACCCATGTGCTGTTGAAAGCCCGCAATTTGCACAACCAAAAACTACTACATTTTTATATATTAGAGATCTTTGCAAAGCACAGCACATTGGTGTAAATCTGCCTTAGAGCAATTGTGATGGAAAGAAGAGCTTCTTCAAGTTGCTTGGAAATTTTAGAACTTAGCTTAAGGATTTATTGGGTACTCTCCCACACCTCAAACAGCCAGAGAAGTGTCCAAGAGCTGACAGATAGCTACTTCATAACTTCACATCCGTTCACATCCCAGACCCTATCAACAGTAAGTCTCAAAAAACCCTTTTGTTCACCAAAGAAGAACATTCATTTGTTCACCCTCCTTATGTTTCATGTAAAATCACCTTCTTATTTAACATGGTTCTTTCAAAGCTTCCAAATGAACTTTAGCCCCTGCCGCACTCCAATCTGCCGCACTCCAATCCCAAAAAAATTCCTAGTCCAATATACCCTCTGCAGTCCAGAACAGCCTGCCCTACTCAATCCGAAATATTGTACCCCACTCCACCCCACCCCACCTCAGTCCACCCCGCTCCAGGCCACCCCACCCCAATGTGGATTGCATGGGGTGGATTCATGCAGTCCACCCACTCCAATCCAACCCACTCCACTCACCCCCACTCTACTCGAATCAACCCGCTCTACCCCAACCAGTCCACCCCACCCAATCCATCACACTTGAGTCCACCCCACTCCACTCCAAACTGATCCAATCCACCTCATTCCAGTGCTGTGCAATTCCCCACTCCAGTTCAGTCCACCTCCCTTTAAACCAGTCCACTTCACCCTCACCACTCTATTTCACTCTACTCTAATCCAGTCCACCCCACCCCAATCCAAACCACCTCAACCCATTTCAGTCCACCCCACTCTAAGCCAATCCACCCTATCCAGTCCACTGACTCCAATCCAACCCACTCTATCCCATTCAAATTACCCCAGTCAAATCTACACCACTACCTCAATCCACTCCAGCCCACACCACCCTATTCCACCACACTGCACTCGACAACACTCTCTGAACTATTCTCCCCTCTAATCAGCACTACAACACTCTACTCTCCCCTGCTGCACTCTAATACACTCTACTCCAACAAATCCATTCTACAACACTCTATTCTTCACACTCCACTCTAGAACACTGGCAACTGCCACATAGCAACAATCCAAATAAATACACTCCATAACATTTCACATAGTTGAAATCAGCATAATTTCACTCAACACCACACCGTTCCAGACAACATAATTCAAATCCACACATGTCAATTTAACACCACAAACCATGTAATTCTATTAACAACACATTTACACAAGACACCACATACATCTAATCCACACCATAGCATACCACATAATTAAACTCCACAACATACCTCTACACAACACAAAATAACATTACAATTCAATTAATTACACTCCATGACACACAATCCAACTCCATATAATCCAGTACACTCAAAACCACATAATTGCTATCCACATAATTCCACTGCACACATGCCACATAATTCCACTACAAGCATCCACTTCACACCTCACAATTCCACACCACACAATTCCACAACTAACACTTCCAGCCCATCACACATATTTCCTCTCCACACCACATACAACCACTCCACTCCATAACACCTGGGTAAAAGACATTGTCATTTACAATGCCAATAGCTCTAACTCTCACCTATTGCCAATGCTTGTTCTTTTTTGCAGATTTTATGTACAGCGACCTGTGGGCATTGGAGTGGTTTACTTGAGTGCCAGTTCCATTACACAAGATCAGATTCTTGTTTTTTAGGCACAGGGAGATATAAGTGATTTGCATAGAGTGTGAGAATGCTTTCGCTTAGAGTGTGCTGTCATCAAATGAGTTATACTGGTGAAAATCTACAAAAGGACCTTGCATGATGTAAGCACCTAAGACTGACAGCACACTAGGTACATATATTAAAATATCTGTGGTTGCATTATACAAATTCTTAGACCTTCAGAAGTAATGGCTGAAGATCTTTTAAAAATTAAGATATCATAGGGGCATGGCCTGAAGACGGCCCAGTAGTGCCACCTACCATCGCCCTGTTCCTGCCGTGCGGGTGAGGCCTGGCCTCTCCTGATTATGATGTGGGCTGCTCCCCACCTCTTCTTTGGACTGCTGGGCCTGCTGTGCTGTTGCGCCCATGGGGCATATAATCCTTGGAAGTTCACCGGTGGCATTGGAACTGGGGACGCTGCTACCAGCTGCTGCTTGGCGCCAAAACCTGTTGTGCCCTATATTTAGGATACATTCTATCTCCTTGAATGACTTTTTCACCGCTGGGTGCTCTGGCTGATACATCGCAGCACCCATCTCCTTTCTCATAATTGGGTATCCCTGGACTGGTGAGGGCTGCTTGTGCTGTTTTGCTTGAGGACGGTCCTGGGAGCTCACAAGCGGAGCCGGAGCAAAACCCCTGGGTTTGTCCCCCTGGACCCAAGCATCATGGGGAAAGACAAATCTTCTAAGCCAACACAATCTAACAAAATGGGCAAATATACCCACACGGTTCCACGGCCGGGAATGCCACTGGGACCCAGGCGGAGGCTGCCGACCAATATCCACCTTGAAGACCACGCTGAAGATGCCGAGGGTCAGTCATGGAGGAACAACCTACCATTTGTGGGCTTTTCTGAAAAGGTGGAGGGACAGACGGCGGAACTGTTCCTAGAGGACTGGATTGGTAAAATGATGCGCCCACAACAGTTATCCAAGTTTTTCACAATTAAGCAGGCGCAGAGGGCCCAGGCCAGGCTACAACAGCCGGGTGCACCGGCAAGGGCACTCATTGCCCTACCGTTCAATTACAGGGACAGGGATGCTATTCTACAACAGGTACGAGTGAAAGGACAGCCAAACTTTGAAGGCCATAGTGGGAGGCTGACTTAGTATATGGTGCACATTCATTTAAGTGAAGCACCCTGCATTAATCCAGACAACTCTTAGAGTTATTTTAGTGGTCTTAGACAACCATAGAAAGTTTTCTAAGTGGTAGTTGTGGAGAGCAGCCTTCAGACTTAGTCCAGAAGGAGTGTTAAGCAGCTTGTTTCACCAGATCTAATCATATAGTGTAGGTTGAACGAAAAAGAACCACACAGTGTAGTTATGAAAATAGTCAAATTTATTATATATGCTCACTAACACATTTGTATACGCCTTTCATCTGCATAATACACACAATACTTCAAATGTAAACTGTCAAGTAAGCACAAATACACATTAGTCTCTAGGGGGAGGCCAAACCATGTATTAAAAAAGAAGAATTAGAACTATGACCAAAGTCGGGACTTGGACCAGAAGACTCATAAGAGCTGGGGACACCAGGGACCGCCTGAGGTAAGTACCCAGAAACCCCCCTGAGGCTGTGTGCAGAGTGGAAACACAGCTGCATGCTCATTACAAGTCAACTGAAAAGCCACGGTTGCAGTTTTCAAGAAGAAGGACCCTTCCTAATGGACCACGAAGAAACCCAGTGGAAGAAAAAAGGTTGGAGTGACACCCCACTCATGGATACCCCTGGAACAAGGATACTTAACACCAGGGAAGCCGGGAGCGAAGTGATGTTGGAATCCTCCACAGACCGCAATGGAGGACTTCAAGAAAGATGCAGCTGGTGAAGAAGGTGAAAGAGTCTGGTGGAATCTAGGAATGGATTGATGACGAGGAGAACCTGCAAGCCGAGTGTACAGAGTCTACACCACTGAGAAGTGACCAGTAGGTACGGACGACATATGAACACCGATGACATAAAATGCAGGAGTGTTGCTGGTGACCTTGTTGCTCCAGCTGTGAGGACCAGGTGATGCTGTGGAAGACCAGGAGCCGTTCACGAGCTGTCCCACATTGGAAGTCAAGAACCATGGGTCGGTGTCCAGCTGGAGCACCAGCAAGCCTTGGCAACAGCAACAGACATGTTAAACGAAAAAGGTGCCAAGTTGGGCCCAGCAAGATCCAAGGGACTCACCCAGTGCAGGAGATTCAGAGCAGGCCTAGAGCAAGATTGTTAGCCCATTGAAGCCAAAAAAGACCCTCGAGGGGACCCCAGGCTGAAGGCACAGGAGATGCAAGAGGACCTCGAGCAGCTCACCAAAGATGCAGGTCCACGGTGCAGAAGATGCGGTGAGGATGAAGATCTTGGCAGGAAGAGATGTTGGAGGCTGGAGCTTCTTGTAGTCCGAAGGTCTCTGTAATGCAGAGCCAACAAGTTTTTGCAACTGCAAGTAGATGCAGTGCACATGGGTTCTGTTCAAGTGGTTGCAAGGAGGGATACTGACCTCAACCTTGCTGAGAGGACAGAGTAGGCCTCGAGGAAGTTGCAGACTCTTTCACTAAACGGAGATTCCTTCAGGTGTCTTTGATGTCCACAGACCTGGAGAGGAATCTGAAGGAAGCACAGGCACAGATGACAAAGAAGACTTTCAGAATAGCGAGACCAGGAGCAGCAGGAGTCTTCCTTGAAGCTGTCTCGGTTCCATGCGAAGATCAAGCTGCCCAAACGGTCGAAGTTGAAGTGGTCTCGAGTTTGAATACTGTCCCACAATGAATCTGAAGAGACACCCACAGGTAAGCCTTTTAGTACGGGTAAGGGTTGGAATTATTCAAGAGTCCATTCCAGAGAAGGGGTTGGACAAAGGGGAGGATACTCCCATGTCCTTTGTCCAGTTTTGCCCCAGAGTGGAAGCCAACGGCTCCCTGGACTGCCCCAAACTGGTGTATGGAAGGAAGGCACCAAGTGTGCCATTCAAAGCAGTCTGGTGGCGCTGGCAAGTGCCCCCACCCCAGCACTCTAGGTCCTGTCTGGAAGGTGGTCACACCTACCTGCTACAGGAAACCCATTGTTCCACGTTCCCCTGCTCTAGCATGGCTCAGCAGCAGGGTGGCAGAATCGTGTCTGTGGTCCGCAGCAGCACTAGCTTGCTGTTGGACACTAAAAGGATAGTACCCGGAATACTAGGGGACACCCTAGGAGAGCCCCCCTGTACATGGGATTTTATATCCAACACTGGAATCGGTGTTGGGGTAGAATTCCAACTTGTTTGATACCGAACATGACTGGGTTTGGTGCAGCCAATATATAGTTACACAACTCGTAATTGGCTTGATGTCCACTATATGTATTAAATGACTGACCGCACTTCCAAAACCTCTGGGGTTTCTAGAGGGTACCCTCAGGCACCCTCACACTTATGGCCTAGCATCCTGCCTTCAGTATTGAAGGGCCTAACCTGGGGTGACATAGATTTTAAGTGCAATGCCCTCAGATGTAAGTAAACTTATCTGTCAGTTTGAGTGGTCCCTCAAGGGTCGCACAATACATGCTGCCACCCATGGGATACCCCTGGTGTACATGTGCCCTGGGTACCTCAGTACAATATACTAGGGACTTAGAAGGGTACACCATTAGCCAATTAGGAAGGTACCAAAGTACTTACCATAGCCTAATTTAGAGAGAAAGCACAGTACTGAGGTCCTAATTAGCAGGATCCCAGTCAGACTAGTCCAAAACACACTGACACCAGGCAAAAGTGGGGGTAACCAAGGTACAAGGTTCCTTCCTTCCTACAGCCACCAATATTTATTTTCCAAGACTACACCTTAAAAGTCCTGTAACAATGACATACCTTTTTGGAGGTTAAGAAACGACTCTGTGAGCTCAATCTGCGATACAGCTTAATGTTCCCGGCAAAACTTAGTGTGGTCTATCGAGGTAAGGTGCACTTCTTCTTTACTGCATCTGAAGCTTTGGGCTGGGTGGACACCTTGCCAGATGCTCCCAAACAGAAATTGGATAGGACTGCATGGCTGACTCCGATGCCCAAGAGAAAGTCATCACTGCAACGGAGACAGATCAGGGGTCCTACACAGGCTGGTGTACAGACTGGAATGGGACGCATATTGGTGTGCTCTGATGGTACAATGTGGGATTCAGAGACCATGTCAACAACAAAGAAATCCCACATGAACAGACGTAGTGGCCCAGAATACGACCAGGCAGCACGGCAGTGGGCCTGCCCTGACTGTCCCCTGACAGGGGCCTAGTAAGTACCAATAAGAAAAGACACTTGATGAGACTGGTCTGCGGGCCTTGGTCCAATTCTGCAAAGATCTACCCCTGACATTGATGGAAGATGCAGCCCATGTAAAAATGATAATGCTGCCTTGCTGCAGAATTAGAGTCATGTATGCAGCCTGGTAAAGCTGGTGTCCTGTAACAGCCGATTTCAACTACTACACTTTAACTACTTACACCGCACATACATAACACTGGCCCGGCTCAACAGTATTACCCCCGGCAGGGCCACAAGGTGTGCACATTGTGGGGAAGGAGGGTGCCACATTCATACATCTGGCAAGGCAGTGGACAGGGTTACTTAGCTTCTGGGAGGAGGTGGTGCCCCTCATTGTTGAGGCGGTGGGAATCGCTAGCTCTGTGTCACCCAGAGCATGTCTCTTTGGTATGTGGTGAAGCCCAAGGGACACAATACCTCATATAAGCTCCTGCAGTTAGTGCTGCTTCTTGCAAAGCGAATAATAGCTATTGGGTGGATGAGGTCCCGGATTAAAAGTGAGGCCTCATGGGTCAAGGATTGTCTGGAGTTGGGAGTTGAAGAGGAGCAACACCTGAGACTCTCTTGTACTGATGACAGGGTCGCAAAGGACTTGGCACTCTGGGGGGCAATATTGGACTCTTTCAATTAGCATAGAGACTCAGCTAGGGAATCAGACCGAGAGATATATAGATTACCAAGTGTGGCCTTGGGTTATTAGTGTCCACGATTTGTACACCGACTTAGTATAAAAGATGTGATTTGCTCTGTGATAGTCCTGGAAATTAATCCAGTACGATGTGTGATATGGTATCTGCACTCTTTAACATGCACTATGTGGTTTTTTGCATGTATTAAAATGCATAAATAATCGTTTAAAAAAAACAATACTAGACCAGAAAAATCCCAATATTGCAGTATATGTTTTCTAACTGATTTTCATAATGTATTCTGAAAAATCCGGAAGATTCTGAAACGTCACTGCTGTCTACTACCTTCCACCTCGTCAGTGAACACTAATGTTTCGAACAACCCACAAATGGGTTTCCATGCAGCAAAAAATCTCAAACAACTACTGTGTAAATCAGAATTAATTGACAAAAGAATAAGGTTTGGCGAGCCAGGGAGTGCAGTACCAAGTAGGTGCATGGTGGTTTTGAGACCCTTGTAGGGGATGTATGACGTTAAAACGCATACTTTTACCACGCATACCATTACAACGAAATATTTACAACGCAGGATCTTTTACAACGAATACCTTTACAACGCATGACATTACATCATAGATACTATTACAACGCATGCCATTACAACGTAAGTATAGGTAAGTATATTATATTTTTATATTATTATATTATTGTTATAAAAAATTTAATTAATACATATTTAATTGATTTTATTTATTAAATACATTTTTTATTAGTCATTGTAATTTTAAAATTATATATATATATATACTTTTTTTAAAATAAATATTAAAATTACTAAAATAAATTTATTTAAATTAATTTAAGTATTTTTATAAAACTGAACCCTAAAAATACCCCTGTACCCCAAAACCCAAACCCAGCCCTGAACCCTAAAAATACCCCTGTACCCCAAAACCCAAACCCAGCCCTGAACCCTAAAAATACCCCTGTACACCAAAACCCAAACCCATCCCTGAACCCTAAAAATACCCCTGTACCCCAAAACCCAAACCCAGCCCCGAACCCTAAAAATACCCCTGTACCTCAAAACCCAAACCCAACCATGAACCCTAAAAATACCCCTGTACCCCAAAACCCAAACCCAGCCCTGAACCCTAAAAATACCCCTGTACCCCAAAACCCAAACACAACCCTGAACCCTAAAAATACCCCTGTACCCCAAAACCCAAACCCAGCCCTGAACCCTAAAAATACCCCTGTACCCCAAAACGCAAACCCAACCCTGAACCCTAAAAATACCCCTGTACCCCAAAACCCAAACCCAGCCCTGAACCCTAAAAATACACCTGTACCCCAAAACCAACCCTGAACCCTAAAAATACCCCTGTACCCCAAAACCCAAACCCAGCCCTGAACCCTAAAAATACCCCTGTACCCCCAAACCCAGCCCTGAACCCTAAAAATACCCCTGTACCCCAAAACCCAAAACTATATATAAAATTACTTTAATTAATTTATTTTATTTCTTTTTAATATTTTGGTAATTTAAAAAAAGGTTAAATAAAATGATATACTTACCTATACTTACGTTGTAATGGCATGCGTTGTAATAGTATCTGCGATGTAATGTCATGCGTTGTAAAGGTATGCGTTGTAAAGGATCCTGCGTTGTAATGGTGTGCGTTGTAACAGTATGCGTGGTAAAAGTTGCGTGGTAACGGTTGCATACCCTTGTGGGTTTTAGAGTGGCTTGTGTGAGTAGGGAGATGTCGGGCAGGGCCAGATTGAAGAACCTGTCAGAGGAGTTTTGATGGCTGCTGGAGGGGTACCTGCCATACTTGATCGGCAGTGGAGGTAGGGTGAGCCAAGGCTACCCTACACGTGAGAGACAAGAGCGGTGGCAGAAGGTCCAATACCAAATGAGTAGGATCTTCAATGTCCAGTGGAGCGTCCACCAACTAAAGTGCAGATGGGCTGGTGTTGTCAGCCAGGAGGCTGATCTCCTTGATCACCTGGGGATTGAAGTTGGTGGAACTACCAGTAAGTCCCTCTATTCTATGAGCTCGTTGGTGTGTGGCTTTTGGAGGGATCTTTTTTTTTTCTTCAGGAAGGCCCGGAGATATACATGGGTTAGTATAACATGATACAGGCTAACTTAGTTTAATGAACAGAGCATGCTACAGGGGCCTGTTTTTAGGGGCATGACAGTAGCAAAAACATACCATGCAATGCAGGCGAGGCACATAGGTGCAGTGGGACCTATCCGGCACTGTGCAGGGAGTGTCATCATCCAGCCTGCTAGGTCATTACTGAGTCCTAACTTTGGCGACCACCCGCCATGATTGTCGTTGGGGAGTGCACTCACATGTCATCAGGCCACAGGTTGCACAAGGTGTTTGGTTTACCCCCATGATAGGCGCACATGTGTGTAAATAAAGACAAATTGTATTATTTCATGTATGAGCCTGTACATCCCTTGAATAATCATTGTTTATTCACAGTGCAGTGGTCACATGTAAGGAGCGTGGTGAGGAACACAAGAAAGCATGCGTACTGCCTGATGTGTGTAGCATTGTAAAGAACACATATTGACATTAGAAGGCCATAGCATCATAATGCTGTGCAGAGTCTGTTCAGTCAAATTGGACTGTTCACATTGCCATCAAAGCCAGGCACCCTTGCACCATGTAGCAAGCCAGGCTGGTCTAGTACCTTGTCTGCACTCTATGCAACTGATAGCTGATGTATCTGATAATGACTTCTAGCTGCAGATTCCTTATCTTTGGTTAAATTTACCAGGCATCAGGCTGGAGCCGAAAACTTTTGTGTGAGCAGTAACCCTGCACGCCATTAGGTGGCTCTGTTCTGCTCCTGATGTTGTTGTTAGCGTCAGTTATGAAATCGCAGTCACCTATATAGGCGCCACCCAGACGCGCAGACTATGAGTTCTTATCTTTCTGCACCTGTTAAGCGCTAATTCGGAGAAGGGCTACCCCTCTATCTCTTTTATTTAAAGTTTTTTTTGACTTTTTGTTGAGTGATTATTCTTGTTTGTTAAGGACGTCATCTACACATACAGCGTTTAAACTGTGTGGCACCTGTCACTGCACCATGTCTGTAACCGACTCCCACCTCGTCTGTGGTACCTCGAGCGCGACCAGGACCCAAAGTCATGCTCGGATTCCCGGGCCATGGTTACGAAAACCTTACAGGAGCGAGCTTTGAAGCTCTTTGTGACTTGGAAGTCGACACCATCGATGGCATCGAGCAAGACTTCTCGAAGAGCTCAGACCCAATCAAGGAAGAGAAGGTCGCAGGACCGCTCCACGAGCCCCAAGTCCTCTTCTTCACACTCTAGGTCCTCAAGACACTTGGAAGAGGCACAAAAAGAAGAAGCCCAAGAAGATTTCATCTTTACCTCGTCTGTCGATGAGACCAGTAAGGAGCACTGATGTTCTAGGCACGGTTCTGCGTAGCAGGTGCCATGTTCGACTACATGCCTCCCCCTGTTTGTGGGATCCGGAGCGACCCCCCCTCAGATACAGGAGTTTTACAAGGCCATGCGCCACATATTTGAGTGGGCCAACCCCTCTGGGGAGCATTCGGGCACTTTGGGGTCAGATGATGCCCCACCATGTTCTAGTGCATTAGCTCTGGCCACCGCACCAGTGGGGTCTCATGGATATGATTCAGAGTCGACGCTAGTCTTGCCAACATGATCTTCTCTGGCATCAGACTCAAAGTCTGTGCCTATGGCACTGCCGGCGCCCACCGGAGACTCCCGGACCATCCTTATAACCGATGACTCAGTTAGAGCAATGCCTCTCGACGTCGACACCGGCAGAGCCCAGAGGTTCCACACCATTGCCTGTGCATCTTTAGGAAGTTTAAGGCATGTGTGAGGATTGGGAGGGTTCTATGGACCCTTTAGAACAACAACTAAACGTTCCTGTGGAACAGTTCATGAGGATCTTGGAGAAGCCAGTGGACTGGACTCATCTCCAGATACTGGTATTCTCCCTCCACTGACTGTGGCTACGGAGGATGGGGCTTCTAATGTCAAGGTGGTAAGAAGGGCAGCAGAGGTCCTTGAACTGGAACTGCCCTCCATTCAGGTCATGACTATTCTCTTGTCCAGGGTGCTTCAGCCTGGGGCTTCCACATCTGAACCCCTATTGCCCTTTAATGAAGCATTAATAGATGTCCTTCTAAGCACGTGGTCCAAGCCTAGCACAAGGCTTCTGTGAATAGGACAATTGTACGCCACCATTGCCCTGCGCCAAGTGACCCACAGTTCCTCAGCCAACTCCCCACCCCTGACAGCTTTGTGGTTCAGGCTTCAACATCCCATGGCGCATTCTCTTCCGCTCCTCCGGATAGGGAATCAAAGAGGCTGGAAACACTTGTGAAGAAAATGTTTTCTTCTACCAACCTGGCATTGCGGTCGGTCAATACTGCATGCTTATTTGGCCGTATCTTCCACACCTTTTGGGAGACGGTTGTGCAAGTGTTGCCATAGGTCCCGGAGGAGGTCTGGGGCGAACTCTACCAGGCCTTGAAGGATGGGAGAGATGCAGCAAATTTTACCATTAGGTGTGGCTTAGACACGACTGACTTGCTGGGCAGAGTAGTTTTGTCGACAGTAGCCTTAGGGCGCCATGCCTAGCTCAGAACATATGGCTTTGCGGGTGATGTCCAAGCTAACCTCATGGACATGCCCTTTAACAAGTCTTGCCAGGTTCTTGGGCCACTAAGTTACACCTCATGGCCAGTCTAGTTTTTGCCCCTTTTGTAGCAACGGAAGGGGTTGTCAACCACGTTAGCCTTATCCCAGCCATCGTCCTGCATAGACTCCCCATGTTGGGCGAGGACATGGACGCGGTTTATTCTGACCTCTGAATGGTAGCCAAAAGTCATCTGCCACCCAGCCCTCGGCAGATGCAGCCTCCAAGCACTCCTATTTTTAGTCTGCAAGACCATTCTACTCCAGTTAGACTGAGAATTCAACACCTTCTCCTGCACTGGAGGTCCATAACATCGGACAAATGTGGCGGGCAGATCATGCCGGAAGGCTATTCTCTTCCCTTTCTTTCCTTTCCTCCGTAAATGACTGGCAGAGGATCATCTGGCATTATTTTAAGAGTAAGTTACAGCTCTCCTGGCCAAGGAATTCATCGAAAAAGTTCAGATTTCTGAAGTAGGCAGTGGTTACTATTCCTGCTACTTTCTGATTCCGAAAAAAAACAAAGGGTTATGGCCCATTTTAGAACTTGGGACAGTCAATGTCTTCTTCAAAAAGGAGAAATTCAAGATTCTCACGCTGGCTCAGGTCTTCTCTGCCCTATACCAAGGAGACTGGCTGGTAGCAGTGTACTTGTAGGATGCATATTTTCACATCCCAGTCCTGCTGGGCCACAGGAGTTACCTGTGGTTCATGGTAGGCCACAAGCACTTTCAGTTTACCATGCTCCCCTTTGGCCTTACCAGTGCCGCTCGGTGTTCACTAAGGTGAGGGCGGCGGTCGCAACTCATCTACGAAGGTTAGGGGTATCAGTCTTCCCCCACCTTGACGACTGGCTGTGGAAGGCGCCTTTGTCCCAGGCTGTCGTCTCTCACCTCCAGACTGCGGGGACCTCCTGCATTCGCTGGGGTTCACTATAAAAGTGCCGACGTCACATCTGACTCCTTCTCAGATGCTCTCTTTTATCAGACCTGTTCTAGACACAGTGTAATATCTGGCATTATTTCTGAGCAGGGAGTCCAGGATATTCAGGTTATGATATTGATTTTCAAGTCTGTACCCTGGAATTCGGTGAGATTGACTAAGGCTGTTGGGACTCATTGCTTCCTCCATCCTGTTGGTGATTAACACCAGATGGCATATGCGGGCTCCGCAGTGGGACTGGATGTTCATGTGTCCGCCGCATCAGGGGAATCTCACCAATGTGGTCCAGGTCTTGGAGGGAGCTGCAAAAGACCTGCAGTGGTGGTTGACGAACCACGATTGGGTCAGAGGCAAACCCCTCTCCCTTCCCCAACCAGATCTCACTGTTGTGATAGATGAGTCACTCCTGGGATGGGGTGGCCACCTGGGAGAGGTAGAGATACAAAGGACACTGGTCTCCGGCAGAGTCTGACTCCACATTAATTTGCTGAGCTTTGGGTGATCCGGTTGGCATTGAAAACATTTCTTCCCTCAGTCAAGGGGAAGTTAGTGCAGGTGTTCACGGACATCCTGGTACTGCAACAAGCAGGATGGGGTGTGGTTGTGGACCGTTTGTCAAGAGGCCCTGCATCTCTGAACATCACTGGAACAACAGGGCATATCAGCAGTTTCGTGCGCTGGAGTTTCCAAGGAACCTATCGCTCTGCAACGCTTTTCATCATGAGTGGAGCTCAGGCCTCCTGTACACCTTTCTGCCCATACCACTTTTGACCAGAGTTCTGAGGAAGATCAAGAATAACCGGGCCCAGGGGGGCGTGGCTTGGACGGCAGTGGTAATGGCCGCCTAACCGGGAGCTCCGTCGTCCAGGAGAGCGACTGCAGCCTTTATCCCAGCGATTCCCCGCGATATCACGACCAGAAGTCATGGATTCCGTTGCCTAACACCTTGTGGATCCCTCCGGTGGCCTAATCTGCCATCGGAGAGGCTTAGCTACGGACTTTCATTCAGTTTTTGGATGTCCACGCTCCGGCACCGGGAAGTCGTCAAAATGGCGCCGCCCGGTCACAGAACCCCAGCCTGACATTGTGTGCCGGACACAACATACACAGCCAGCAAACACCCTCCACTCGACCAGATGAAGGAGGGGAACACCTAAGCAGCACGACAGATCCCCCTACGAGGTGAGAAGATCTTATTGAACTCCCGCAGCAGCCCTAACTCCGCTCGACGTGCCTGACCTCAAAATGGCGACGACCTCGCTGTTACGATTTACTACACTGCTCTGCTTCTAACTACGTGCCTCACGCCTTGCCTCTACTACCATACAGCGAATCCCTCCTACCTTCATAAGACCCCTCGATCCACCCATCATGAGGAGAGATATCATATGTGCGGCGCTGACGGGATCGCATGCCTCATGACTTGCCCCTCACATCGCACTCTCTTCACGCAAGCTGTGGCGCTGACCACCAAAAGCCCCTCGCTGCTTCAACACCACGAAGAGAAATGCCTCTCATCCTGCGCCTACAGACACTTGTGAACTGAAGACCTACCTAGCGCCTCGTGCTCACCGCCTTACAGGTTGTGCCTCTACCCGCCACAAGACCAACATACGAGGTTAGAAGCCCTCCGACCTGCGCTCTAAGAGAGCTGTGCGTTGCTCCTCACTCCAACCTACCGTCCAGTGTCATTATAGCACCAACCTGTGATCATCCATGGCCACCCATCCCTGTCCAGCCGCATGATCTAACCACTAGCCTCTAGACGCAGCCAAGCAAGTACCGACCTTCAAATGTGTCCTCCTGCCAGACCTATGCTCAGCTGACCTTCACCCTCCTGCGGAAAACTCACTCCGAATCCAAGCATGTTAAAAGGTAGGAAGCAACCAATAAACAAAGATCCTTAAGTGTTGCCCGGCGGTATCGCCTCTTTAACCCACAAAATATTAATCAATGAAGAGGCAGGCGCTGGAGACTGGAAGGCTGGAAACAAGGGTTTATTCACTCCGGAGGAGACAACATCAGTTCAGACAGCAAGTATCGTCTCGAGGTGCTCTAACTGCATCTCTGAGGCCTGGCCTCTTATACATGAGTTTATTACTTTATTGCATAAAACACATCTCTGTCAACCCTTTGATGTACGGAAAGACATCCTTGGAACCCCCGCTTCTGGCCCGTTCCCACACACATTTACAGTTGAAGTCCCCACCCTGGTCACAACAGATGATGATTATTGCGCAGCTGGACATTCCGCCGATTCACGGAATGTGTGAGGTTGATCGGATCTCATGGGGTGGGGGCTTTGATCAGCTCAAGGATCCTTTGATGGGGGGTTTCCTACTGTACAGGGGGAAGGGGGTAATGACAGTATCCGCAGGGCCAGGTGGCGGCTTGGGAACGAGTGAGACAAACGGGCACAAAGGAAAGAGGGGTGTTATCAAGGGATCCGGGACCATGAAAGGGACGGAGGGAAGTGTCGCGCTGGGAACAGGATGGGGTTCCGAGGCAGAGCTGTGTGGAAGAGAGGTTTATGACCCAAGGCATGTGAGAGCGGGGGCTGTCAGCAGGCGGGGGATGTGCTTGTGAGGGTGAAGAGCCGTGCTAGGGGTCAGTAGCGCGCAGAATGTGGTTCTGGCCAAGGCACCTAAAATGGCGGGCGTGCACGGAAAGTGTGGCATCAAGGGAAAAGGCAAGATGGCGCAGATAATGTTTACCAAACCGTATTAATTTTCCACAGTCCTGCCTTTAACATTTACAAGACATCTTGCTGGCCTATTTCCTATTCACGTAAGTAAAGAAGTAGGAACCTAAATATTACATTTAAATCTTTCATTTTAGGAGGCGAGCCCCTCGTTAAGCTCGTTGCAGGAAAGTCATAGCAGTACAATATCGGATACAAATGATTCTGTAGTGATAGCGGGTACATTTCATAGATGCTTATAGTCATTTGGAATATGAACTGATAGGTTATTACGTATGTAAGTTCATTTCATATTTGGTTGGAGCATAATCGATACAATGGTGGCTGGGAGAGAAATGAGACGTAGTAAAAACGATAATCAGGGGTGTCACTGTTCGAAGAGGAGGGGTGTTGCTTTTTCCAGTGTCTTATTGTTCTAGACCATTATTAGTGAGTTCTCAGCGTTCTTTGTCGTCTTCTGTTGGCACTGTTGAGCACCGGCGGTGGAGCTATGCGTTCAGCTCTATTCCGGGACCTGCGTTGCAGGGCACGACCTTCTCCTCGTTTTTCTGGTCAAAAAGGGGGTCCTTTTTCGCCCTGTGTCCTAACTGTTCTTTCATGGGTACCTTAGACAGGGCACCCAGGTTTCATTTTAGTTTGCAACAAAACTCTATTCAATCGGACTGCAGTTTTTGCTCTTTATCGGGTCGATTGTCAAAGAGTTCAGGTGGAAGAAGGGGTGTGTGGGTAGTCCTTGTGGTAAGTCGGGGGAAGAGGGGATGGAGCAGGGCCAGATCGGGAACTGACCAAGGGGACGGAAAATGTCAGGTAGGTGGGCCCATGACCGGGCTCAGAGGGCGGGGACGTTTCGGCACATGTTGATCATTGAGCAGGGGCATCAGGTCAGCCCTTTCCTTTCAATTTGTCGGAAACAGTGCCTCGTCCTGCGGCTCCTTACTGTAGCGGTCCCGCCTTGGTCAATGTCGCAGGTGTTCCACGATCTGCAGTCAGGCCGCTGTCTCCCACATCCGGTCTCTCTCTCCTCCGACAGCAGTGGTACCCTTAAATGAGTTTGAAAAGACAGTCTTTAGAGAACTGGCATAGGAAGGTAATCACATAAGTCTATTTCTCTCCCAACTCCAAGCAACTGGGGAAACGTCCGTTACATCGGGGTTTACAACCAACGTATAAATAATTGATAATAGGTTTTGCAGGATTCCCTACAACTTTCCATCGCAACTATTTCTTTGGCGTTTGTTGGTATGACATTCATTGTCGAGGTACGAGGTCTGATACCTATTCATTGCATTTGTTTATTACAGTCACATCAGTTCCTCTGGCTGAGACCTGCTTTTCTAGTACGAGTCTTGCAAAGCTATACCGCTCTTCAGGGCTCTGTATTTTACGAAAAAGTGCAACGTGCTATCACCATGTCCTGATAGGTATCTTTCAGAGGGATGAACATAGGCTAAACAATTTTCCATTATGTCGATGCATCCTATTTTTCAGCTAAACATTTTACTTTCAACAGTGTTTACTGCAACAATTTCTTCATTTTCGATCTAATCTTAACTTCGCAAACATCATTCTAATTTCTACATAGTCTTTTACAACCTAGCTACTTCATTAAAAACGGGGGGCTTGCGATATCTATTCAACTCAACCTTGGGGTGACCGGGGTCTTATGGAAAACAACTAGGAACATAGCAGACCGGGGGAGGGACTATCGTCTTGCTTTGTGTCATAAGGGTGTTATCTAGCGGAAGGCTACAGTTCAGTTGGTATGTGTTCAGGGACATTTCTCGAATTTCTAAACTTTTTAGCTTGTTCATCAAAAATTATCTCTAGGAACAACGGCTGGTCTGTGTCAGTTGTAAGCCAACCCATCTCTTACAGCCGGGGGTGAGCCACATTTTTCAAACTCTCGTTCGGGGTAGCCGATACTAAACTGGGGGTGTTCTGGGAAGGCGGGGACGCTTCGATCACTTTTACTGTTTGGGCATTGAGACAATTTGGGACGCGGAGGGTCGCGTTACCTGAGGCATTTTTATCATGGAAGCCACTGACATGCCATTCCCTTGTTACGGGTCAGATTAGGGAACCTCAGTCGTCTTACCTGTCCTTTCTCTTCTGGCCAATCTAGTTTTTATCAATATTTAGCAGAAAGGAGAGGTAGTAACATGGCATCAATGTGATTTTATTAAGACAAATTTGTGCAAATACTTGCGGTATTTGGAGCCAATTGGGTGGTGCACCATGGATGGCGGTTCGCCAATTAGGTGCCAGTCGTTATGAAGAGTGAGAGTGTGGAGGAGAGGGAGAGAGGGATAGAGAGAGAGAGAGAGAGAGAGAGAGAGAGAGAGAGAGAGAGAGAGAGAGAGAGAGAGATAGATACAACAATAGGCTAAACAGTACACGTGAGACATGGAGAGTGGCCGTGTACTAGGATAGGCTATTCAGCGCATCACACAACATGAGACATTTACAGGTCTGTGTTAGAATTTAGAAAGCATGCAATTCGGGACGGACGAGCATTAAGCCGGGTACAAAGGGACATGTATTGAGTAAAAGGCACCATTGTGTTGCACATCTCGCACTCTCGTTCTTTTTCCTAGTTAAGTCAGTGTTTCAGTCGCATTGAAAGCATCTTCTCATAGTTTCAGACATACGTGACATGTGCTCATTCACGCAACACGGGTTGGGGGGATCGCGTCCCATCATATCATACAACAATTGGCTCTTTCGTTACAAGGGTAGCTCGTGGGTGTCCTTAGGTGCCACTTTGCAGCGTTAGTCCGCTTCATGCATCAGACGTGGCGTGGCTTCGGATCTTCATCATACCCCAGTCGTTATTCCAATGTAACCTGTAGGGGGAGGAAAAGAGGGGAAGGGAGAGGGGGACAGCATTCGCGCATATCAAATGTACGGGCACGAAAGTCCTTTACTTACCACATACTCGTCTTATCTCCCCGGGATGTAATCCCTGGGGTCTTGATTTCTGAAGCCAGGGTGGGGGCGGGCAGTGTCGTAGGGACGGCGAGCGATAAGTTGATCATGAGGGAGACGGTCCGAGTGTGGCATTATAGGTCGTGTGTAAGGAAACGTTAGAGATCAGAGGCGTTTAGTGCGAGGTACCTGGTTTGTAGATGTATCTAGCTATCGGGATCCTTAAATCATTTCCAATGCTGTGAAGTCCTAAGGCATACCAGCTCTTCGGCCAGCCCTGTTCTCTAGTACCTTCGAGTACCATACCTTTATAACATTTTATCGTTCATACCGTTTTACTTTACCCGTTCTCAGAAGTCGAGGTCCTTCCCCATGCGTTTGTTCCTGAGCCAGTCGCACACTTGGTGGCGGCGTATCGTGCCTTAGATTCGATCATCAATCCAGGGCTGAGCAACCTTTTTCTAGTAACCTTAAAAAGAGAACAAAACAGATCGCACAGAAAACCCTCCCGCTGATCCACATTTACAAAAATATATGATACCCGTTCATAGTTTGAAAGACCTTTATTTGCACAATTGTTCAGCATGTATATATGAGGGTGTAATCGTATTCGGCCGGACACGGCGTTGGCTGAAGCGCGTACAGTAGGGGCGGGGGGCTACTTTGCAGTATTTAAAAAAAAACATTTTAAGAAGCTTTTATCTAGTTATTCGCAGGAAACTAAAAACGTCTATCAATAGTTGAGGGATCAGGGGGCATTCATTTCATTACTGGAAGCATAGTTAGACTAGTTGTAATCAAATTTCCTATATGCATACTGTGGGCGTGTGTCATAAGCGACGTTATGTATCAGTTACAATAATACCATAATAAATCGTACATTGAAAACAACATTTTAACGGGATCTTTATACATGTTCGCCAAGTGAACCCTCCCTCCTCTTTTTTTTTTGTCGAGTGTACAAAGGATCATATACATATTTCAGAACATCAAGTCTTATTAGCTAAAAAACACCACGAGGCGTTCGTGAGTTCCTGTTGACACCGGCGCCATTTTGGGCGAGGCCGGGTTAGTCCGGGAACAGCACCAGGGACAAAATGTCTCCGACAACCGGCGGTTGGACCAGAGTCCCTTGCGGCAGTTCAAAAAGACTTGTGCTAACAGAAGGGGCAGGCAATGTGGACCATCAATCAAAAGGGGAGGGAAGCAAAATTTCCCCTACCGGGTCACGTTGAGGTTCAGCCGGAGCTTGCTCGAATTCGTTAGCCCACAGTCTTTCTGGATGGTTCAGACTGAAGCTGGCGCCGACACGAGAGCATCACCATCTTGTGGCTACGTCGTTAGTGATCAAAGCAGTCGTTCCCCACCGGAAGCCTGTAGGGGCAGAGGGCTCCTGGGACTCTTGTAGAATCTTCAAGGTCGCGGAGATGCTGTCGGAGGTGGGGACTCGTGCCCAGGTGGGCAAGCGTCCTAGTTACATAGACTTTTTGGGGCGAAAAAAGACGGAACTGTGCCGTGGGAGCAGGACATTCGGCTCGAGGCACTAGGGTGCAGCTGTGGTGCCTCCACCAGTACACTTGAGGGCCATCGTATGTCTTGTGTTGCGCAAATAGGGTGGCTGGCCATTCTGTGTCCGGTGCTGCGCAAGTAGGGTGGCCGGCCATTCCATGTTCTGTGCTGCGCAAGTAGGGTGGCCGGCCATTCTATGTTCTGTCTGTCGCGTTTCTTTATCTACTCTGACTTCGTCTCTTTTCTTTCGTTGCATTGCTTCTTTGCGTCACATACCGAGGCTGTCGAGCATAATAGGCGTCGTCTTACTGTTACAAAGGGCTGTTTCTAACGTTTCTATTTTATCAAGGTCGAAGGATCCTATCAGTGGCCACTGTTTCTCTTGGTTTTCTTTGGTATACTTATGCCACAGCTTACTATAGGCTATGGTAATTAATCCGTATTTTGTGAACATGTCTTTATTAGGGGTGCCTTCCAGCGGAGCTAGATGGTCCACCTCTAATAAACGGTCCGGGTTGAACCAGCTACCAATCAGTGAGGAGAAGATAGGCATGACAGATCACTACGGGGACAAAAGGTCCGTGTTATCTATCCTTCACTACCTGCAAAGACTAGACAGAATATTGCTATTCTACGTTGTTTGCAAATAGTGAATATCTCAAAAGCAAAATCTATTCTGACAATAAAACAGGGAGTGACCCTTACAATCAATCAATCAGTCAATGAGTCAATCAATCAGTGGGGAGAATAAGTAGGCCCGCAAAGGTTTGCGTTACTTACCCTTTCACCATCTGCAAAGAGGAAATCTGTTTGTAGATAGAGAATCTCCAGAAAACAGTCCGCGAACGATAGTTCGGGTTCAATCATTTAATCAGTGGGGGAGAAGGAAATCTCCAGAGAACAATCTTCAAACAACCAATCAGTGGGGGAGAAAGATAGGCACGATGGGTTACAATGGAGACGAAAGTCTGCGTTACCTATCCTTCACTGCTTGCAAAGGGAGAGCCTATTGTTTCTCCGTTTGCAGACAGCGAATCTCCAAATGAATCGACAAAGAGTAATACTAGTATTTTCCGATCAATCAAACAATCATTTCGCAATTCGTCGTGTTTACACGACCTTACCCGGACCACATGGGCTGTTTCTCGTCTTCCGCGTCCAGCGCCCGATCGTCCTCTAATCTCCGATATTGCCACGGCACTCCTGAGGGTTCCCAGTCAGGACCGTAGATCACTCGGGAGTGGTCGATTCGGAACCAGTGAAGTTCGGATGATCGGCTGCCAGACGAGGGTCTATTGGGCATGAGCTCTCCCGATCGTTGCAGTCGTTCACTCTGTCGTCAGGACCTCTCCCACTGGATCCACGTGTCGCTGATGGGCCCCACGTTTGGGACGCCAATTGTTAAAAGGTAGGAAGCAACCAATAAACAAATATCCTTAAGATATTAATCAATGAAGAGGCAGGCGCTGGAGACTGGAAGGCTGGAAACAAGGGTTTATTCACTCCAGAGGAGACCACATCAGTTCAGACAGCAAGTATCGTCACGAGGTGCTCTAACTGCATCTCTGAGGCCTGGCCTCTTATACATGAGTTTATTACTTTATTCCATAAAACACATCTCTGTCAACCCTTTGATGTACGGAAAGACATCCTTGGAACCCCCGCTTCTGGCCCGTTCCCACACACATTTACAGTTGAAGTCCCCACCCTGGTCACAACAGATGATGATTATTGCGCAGCTGGACATTCAGCCGATTCACGGAATGTGTGAGGTTGATCGGATCTCATGGGGTGGGGGCTTTGATCAGCTCAAGGATCCTTTGATGGGGGGTTTCCTACTGTACAGGGGGAAGGGGGTAATGACAGTATCCGCAGGGCCAGGTGGCGGCTTGGGAACGAGTGGGACAAACGGGCACAAAGGAAAGAGGGGTGTTATCAAGGGATCCGGGACCATGAAAGGGACGGAGGGAAGTGTCGCGCTGGGAACAGGATGGGGTTCCGAGGCAGAGCTGTGTGGAAGAGAGGTTTATGACCCAAGGCATGTGAGAGCGGGGGCTGTCAGCAGGCGGGGGATGTGCTTGTGAGGGTGAAGAGCCGTGCTAGGGGTCAGTAGCGCGCAGAATGTGGTTCTGGCCAAGGCACCTAAAATGGCGGGCGTGCACGGAAAGTGTGGCATCAAGGGAAAAGGCAAGATGGCGCAGATAATGTTTACCAAACCGTATTAATTTTCCACAAGCAGTGATCAATAGAGGGGTGGGATCTTACCTGCCAACTACACCATTGCCCGAACAATATTCAAACACACTTTGGCTCAACACAAAGTGAGATCACCGCAATTAGCAGACAATCCCATTGGGACTTCGACAACTTTTTCCGGCGTAACTTCCACCGCCATTCTAATCAACCACAATGTCGGGCAGAGAAGAAAGAAACAACACCAAGAAGGTGAAACCAGACCCGGTGATTTCGGATTCCCCCATTAAAAACAGAACGGACATGGCGGCTACGATGGAAATGATCCTTAAGAAACTGGCAGACCTCCATGACCTCTCTAAGTCTACCAAAGCTAACACTGACTCCATGCAGCTCGAGCTCACAGCGATCAGAGCCGACATGAGCGCAATGAATACAGGATTGGGGGTGGCCGAACAACGCATTAGCGACGTGGAAGACCTATCACGACAATCAGCGACAAAAATCCAACGCCTAGAAAATATCACTGACGCTCTCAGACGTCACAACGCTGAGTTAGAGGACCGGAACAGAAGGGGGAACATTAGAATCTTTGGCGTACCGGAGAACTCTGAAAAAGACGCAGATTCATGCGTGTCCTTCCTGGAATCGTGGATCCCCATGATCACCAAAATAGATTTTCCGCACGGCCTCGAGCTGGACAGGGCACACAGGATCCCTACCTTTGCTAATAAACATTCTAAAGGGCCCAGGCCGCTTATATGTAAGCCGCTCAGGTTCAAACACGTTGAGTTGATCCTCCAATATACAAGGAAAAACAACTCCATCATATGGGAAGGCTAAAGAATCATCTTCACACAGGACTTCTCCAAAGACACAGTGGAAGTTCATGAAGGTTTCCTTGATCTCCGTGACAAACTCAGATCCAAAAACATCACCTTCTCCTTTGTAGGCCCCGCTAAAGTCAAGATCATGATAAATGGCCGCCCAAGATTCTTCACGGATCTCAGAGTCCTAGCGGGTCTCCTCGAAGATCACCATGAACAGGAAATGGATCAATCAACTGGCCTCTCCAACAAGAGGAAAATGACAACTCTAACCCCTCAAGAGGCAACTCACTCGACTAAATGACGTCCTGACTTCCTGCTCTTGCCGGATTGAGTTTTGTTGCTCACATGCTCGAGTTGTGCCTGACTTCAAGAAACTAACGTCAAAGAACTCTATCCTGTTGCCATCCCTCGAACCACGAAATCCAACATTCTGCCTGGGTGTTCTCCTATACCGTGAGTTTATAAAATATGACAGCTGAGCCACTTCCGTGACTTTAGGATTCGTGGTTTTGATTTAGTGGCATACTAATGTTCTACTTATGCTGTCTTGGTCTCAGCTACTGTACTGTATCTTTACTATACATAGTGCGTCTACCGCACTAGAAGGGGCCCAGTCTACCTAGTCCTATAGCTCAATCATCACTTAATCATTACCTAGGTATTGGGAACCTAATATTCATCATTTTGCTAAGATGCTAATTAGAGCCATTATACTAACTCGATAAGATCCAATCTTAGTCCTACTAGAGGTTTTGGTCATTGGTTCGGATGTCGTAGTATAGGCTATTCCAGTTCTTGCAGCGAGACTTAACCATGCCCAATTGCTTCCAATACTGGGATTGTTAATATGTTACTGTTACTGTTACTCCTGTTCTACCTAGCAGGGTACTGTCGTTGTACTCCCTACGTACGTATTTGGGGGAGGGAAGGGAGGGGAGGGAGGGGGGAGACATTGGGTGGAATTGGGAGGGAGGGAGAAACAGGGGGTTTCAGAGACCAAGAGATTTTACCTACATTTTGTACTGCCTTTTGCTTATGTTTGTTTCTTGCAGGTACAGCTTTCACGCTTTTTTACATCCTCACCTTTTGCTTACCTGCTACACTCACCACCCTTTACTTAAAGTTGCATCGACTTACACTGGAATTTCCAGGCTATCCACACTAAACTCATCAATTCAAGATCGAGATCGGCACCCACCGCCCAATACACGCGAGCAACCCATGACACCACACATTTCAAGCATTTTTTCACCAGCTCATTATTTAGCGACTATATCTCAAACTGATGTCTAACGCCAAATCATTAGCAGACGACCTCAATATAATCTCCCTGAATGTTAAGGGACTTAACCATCCGGTGAAAAGACGGAAAATATTGGAATACCTCGCTAAAACAAAAGGGGACATCATCCTACTTCAGGAAACCAAGCTATCAGAGGAAGACTCGATTTTTCTGAACATACGCTGGTCGTCACACATATTGAGCTCCCCTGCGATACACAAAAAAGGCGGAGTAATAACTTTATTAGCGAAAAAATCCAACCTGACTCTTGTCTCACACACTCATGACAACGAGGGAAGACTATCAGTGACCCATCTCCTAAGGGAAGATGACCCCATACATGTGATAAACATTTACGGCCCCAACTCCGAGGATCCTGAATTTTGGGACTCGGTTTGTCGATCAATAGAACACATTCCGCAAGACGATCTACTGATAGTGGGGGCGACTTCAACCTACCTATGGACCCAATATTGGACAGACAATCAAATTGCACATTCCATCCTTCCCGATCACATGAAGCCCTATTACGACTTTGCGAGCGATACTGTCTAAAAGATTCCTGGCGCCTCCAAAATACGGATGGGAGGGACTACACCTTCTATTCCGCCCCACACAAATCATACTCGCGCATTGATTTTATCCTAATCTCAAGCTCTTTCACACACCTGATAGAGGAAACTGAAATAGCCCCTAAATTATTATCTGATCACGCACCAAACTTGCTGGATCCCGTTCGATCCTTCCCCCTAGAAAATGGCGCTTTAATGAAGAAACTCTATCCGACCCTGCCAACAAACTGCTCATAGCAAACGCCATTGAAGAATACTTATTATTAAACAACATTGAAGACACTGCACCTAACACCTTATGGGACGCACTTAAGGCCACAATCCGGGGGGTCATCATCAATATCAGAGCCAAAGCTAACAAAGCATTAAATAAGGACCTAGAAATACTGGAACAACAGATTGGGTCCCTAGAGTCACGCCACAAGTCCAATCCCCTCGACGCAAAGACGCTAGACTTACTGACCAAAAAGAAATATGAATACAACACCATCACTAGTAAAAGAGCGGGTGTATGGATCAACCGTTTCAATGCCCTAAAATTGTGCGAAGGGAACAAAGCAGGTAAACTCCTCGCTTCCTACCTCAAGCATAAACAAAATTTATCGACCATATCCTCAATAAAAGACTCCACAAACAATACCCACACCAGACAATCCAAAATCCAAGACACATTCAAATCCTTCTATGAAGACCTGTATAAAAACGATAAACCACTAGACATGGCAGCCTGCACCGACTACCTTGAGTCCCTTCAACTCCCAAAACTGTCAGAAGCCGATAAAACTCAACTAGGGTCTCCCATCAGAAGCACCGAAATTACAGCAGCCATCAAAACACTGAAGAGCAAGAAAGCCCCCGGACCGAACGGCTTTTCTGCGGCTTTCTACAAAGCCTTTACTAACCAACTCAACCCCGCTCTCCAAACCCTCTTCAATTCCACAGCAACCAGTGGAAGCATTTCCCCCTCGATGAGTGAAGCCACAATCATAGTTATCCCCAAAGAGGGGAAAGACCCCCTCCTCACCAAGAATTACCGCCCCATCTCTTTGATAAACCTTGATTGCAAGATTTACGCCAAAATTTTAGCGAACAGATTAAACTCCTTCCTCCCAAAATTGATTAGCCCAGCACAGGTTGGTTTCCTGAAACACCGGATGTCGAACGACAATACCAGACTACTGTGTCACGTACTGGAGAAAGCTAAGAGTTCTCCCTCCCCAATGGTAGCGATAACCTTAGACGTGGAAAAGGCCTTCAATAAGGTTTCATGGTCTTTTCTCCAACAATGTATGTATTCTTTCAACCTCGGCCACTCCTTTATCAAAATGGTGATGGCCCTATACTCCTCCCCATCTGTTAGAATAGCAATCAATGGTACCCTTTCCAACCCGTTTCGTCTCTACCAAGGCACCAGACAGGGTTGCCCGCTCTCCCCAGCTCTCTTCCTCCTGGCCCTTGAACCCCTCCTAACTGATATAAAAAATAACAAAGACATAGCGGGCGTTTCTTTCGGAGACACCCAGATAAAGTTAGCAGCTTACGCTGATGACATCTTAATCACAACAGAGAACCCTGCAAAATCCATCACTGTTGTCATGTCCCCAATCGGTAAATACTCAACCCTATCAGGTTATAAATTAAATAAGGATAAATCAGAGGTCAAACCCCTAAATGTCCACACCACCAAGGAGGTCCTAGGTGACTCAGGACTAGCATGGCAAACGGATGTTTTTAAATACTTGGGGATAGAATTTACTGACTCCCTTCTGAGCACACTCAGACACGATGAGTCCACAACCCTTGCCAAAATCAAAAAACTCCTTGATGGATGGTCTCCCCGTTTTAATACATGGTGGGGTCGAGTGGAAACCATAGAAATGATGGTATCCCCGTTGGTCAACTACCTCAGCACAATGCTACTCCTTACCCTCTCCAAAGAATTCCATAACAAGCTGGACAAAATGCTTTCCTCCTTCCTTTGGCAGGGCAAAAAAGCCAGAATTAGTTTGAAGAAACTAAGGTTGGATAAAAGCCTGGGAGGGGTCAACCTGGCGGACTTTAAGCTTTATCAAACTGCCTTTCTGGCCAAACAGGGTTCATATTGGTTAACTACACCCCGGTGTGGCTGACCGTGGAGAGATCCCTTCTTCAAGGCCTTGACCCCTCCGCCCTTCTCACCATTAAACTTCGCCCCACCCTAGGCTCAGGCCACATCTTTAAAAATACCAAAACCGTCCTACTTCAAGTGAGAAAACACTTACCACACCAATTCCAGAAGTCGAAATGGGAATCGCTCTGGCAGAATACCACCTTAACATACAAAGGGAAACCACTGCCCAACACCACATGGATAGCTAAAGGTATACAATTTCCTCATCAACTTTTTCAGGGTTTTTCACCGCTCTCCTTCACTGAAATACAGAATAGATATCAACTCCAACACATAGAATTCTATAACTTCCTACACGTTAAAGTAGCAGTCACAAAGGTAGACTTGAGTGATCTCACCCCTCCCTCCCTAGCTTCCTCACTACGCTAAATAGACTTGGCCATCAAGTTCCGAGAATCTACAAATTGATTCGCCCACAGAGGTCCGCCTTAACTAACTCCCTAAGAGCATTTTGGGACTCCTATTCGTCCACAGCAACTTCAGAAATAGAGTGGGCCAGGACTTGGGAATCCACCACACGTCACAAAATCAGCCCTACTCTCTCCCAAACTAAGTTCTGGCTACTACACAAAGCCTTCTGAACACCTAAGAGGCTCTTTCTACATAACAGTATCTAAACAGCAGATTCTCCCTCTATAAACCTGTACGCTCCCTGAGATCTAGTGACCAAGCCTTACTACAGGTCCCAAGAGCTAGAAAGACCAGGCAAGGTGGAAGGGCGCTATCCATAGCCGGACCAAGGTTGTGGAACAGCCTCCCTCTCTCTTTGAGACTATGCCAGGACTATCTCCCGTTCAGAAAACTGTTAAAAACCTTCCTATTTTCCAACTAGTGATATCTGTGTACTTACTGCCACAAGCTGTAAAGGTGTTCAAGGCGCGGAGATACTCCTTCGGGAGGTGATCCTAGCGCGGTATAAACCCGTAAATAAATAAATAAATAACATTAGGGACGACGATACCTGTTGGAATTGCAAGGAAGAAGGCGGAGACCTCGAACACTTAATATTTAAATGCCCATGTGTTACTACTTACTGGGATAGAATCTTCAACCTCATCACCAAAGTCTTACATATCTCGCTCCCGAGAGAATTCTCAACCCTTGTGTTGGGATTTACCAAAGCCGTCACACTCAATGACAATGACAAAGCCCTACTTGACCTACTACTGACGGCGGCGGTCAAAATCTTACTGAATAATTGGAAGGACACGAGTAAAGCCTCTTTCCCCCATTGGCTTAACTGGATCTCCAATCTCAAAGGAGCCGATAACATAGCCCTTGCTTCTACACCTTGGCGCCCCCCACAAAGGAAACTCTGGACTTCACTGGACGAATAGTTTGACCTACACAAGCCGCCATGATTGCCTGTCGAATTTACGCGCCACTTCCATAAGATAACCAGCCAGTATCATCTCAAAGTTAATCTTGGTGCACTAATACTAGACTCTACTCCCTTCAGAGTTTCATAATCCTCTTTCTTCAGGTCTACTGCTAACATGTTAAATATGTTATATATGATAGTGTGTGCTTTCCCGCAGACTTACCTTTATTTCAGTGAATTGAATTGATGCAACATATTTATGTATATTTATTTATGTATATTTCCTTATGTATATTTTATTATGTATATTTTCATTGTGTATTCTTTTCTTTATCCCTTATGCACCCTTTTACTTTTTGTTAATGACTGTATTACATGGCTGATCACTTCTTAAACTCCCAATAAAAAATTTGTGAACTTAAAACAGAATAACCGGGCCCAAATCATTCTTGTGAATTAGACTGGGCGCAGAGAGTCGGGTATCCAGAGCTTTTTCAAATGAGCATCGATCCTCTGATCAGGTTGCTCCTTTGGGAGGATCTTCTGTTGCAGCACCCAAATCTGTCAACTCTCCCCCTCTATGTGTGGAGATTGAGCTGCGACAGTTGATAACTTTCAACCTGCCTCACAAAATATGTAATGTTATTTTGGCAGCCAGGCGGCCCTCCACTAAAACAGTATAAACCTGCAGTTGGCAACATTAAAAAAAATACGGTACAAAAAGGTCTGTTGACCCTCTTTCTGCTTCTTTATCTAATATTCTTATTATTATTCTTAACCTTGCCCAGCAGGACTCTGCTTTGGGTACTCTTAATGGTTATCTTTCTGCTTTCTCCTTGTTCGTGCGGCTGCCGGATCAACCTTCCTTGTTCAAATCCCCAATTGTAAATAGGTTCTTAAAATGGCATGTACATATGTTTCCACCTACACCCTTTATCATGCCACAGTGGGACTTTAATTTGGTTCTTACATACCCTATGTGCGCTCCCTTTGAGCCTTTACATAATTGTCCCCTCCGGATGCTTACCGTCAAGACAGCTTTCTGATGGCGATAACATCTGCCCAAAGGGTGAGTAAATTGCAGGCTTTATCTTGCAAGCCTTCCTACATGATAAATTTTGTGGATGAGGTGGTGCTTCGCACCCAGGCTTCATACTTCCTAAAAGTGGTGACCCCATTTAACCTGGGTCAGTCACGCTGCCCATTTTTTCCCCCCCGTATCCCTCTAAGAAAGAGGAGCGCCTCCACCATCCTGACAAAAAACAGCGTTGCCGTTCTACCTTGACCGCACAAAAGAGCTCTGGGTGGATGACCAACTCTTTTTGAGTTTTATGGAGCTAAAAAGATCAGGCAGTGCAGAAACGGACCATTTCTTGCTGCATCATTCTCTTCATTAAAATCTTCTATGCCCTGGCTAGGAAGCATTCCCCTGAGGGTTTACAAGCTCATTCCACTAGGGTGAAGGCTGTGACTAAGGCGTTGGCTCGGGGTGTCCCAGTACTGGACATCTACCAGGCAGCAACATGGGTGTGGCTGCACAAGTTTGCCAAGCAGTACTGCCTGGACAGTCAGTTCTGCAGGAACGGGCATTTTTCTCATTCGGTCTTGCAGGACTTTTTAGTCTGAACATTTGCCCAAAGCCCACCACCAAGATGGTATGGCTTGGGTAGCTATTCAAAGGTAAGGAATCTGCTGTTGTAGTGTAGTTCCTATTTTCCCTATAGGCCCTGCGCATTGGAATAACATAAACAGCAGTTTAGACGTAGGACTGCGGTCTTCTAGGTCTCTACTGACTATGTTAGACTTAATTTAGGTTTGCGCCATCTAGCTCAGAGGTCACTGGAAACTTTCTTGACTGAATAGGAAGTGATCAGCTTCACTGGCTCAGACAAGAAGGGATTCAGCTTCCGACAACCGCATAAACATGACAACTTTGCTCCCTCAGAATAAGAGTCAATCTCTAGAGTCGTGTGAAACAATAGACAGCTATTTCGCTCAGTCAGTTGTGCAGATTTAATTTCACCAGGGTGCAGAGAATAGAGAGACGGGCGTTTTCAATAAAAGATATTATTTATTGAGCAGTCTTCCTTCTCATGCAAGAGAAATGAATTGCCACAATTGCAAGACTTGTTATAATGTAAAGTGCGTACAGTAAAAGGAGTATTACGAAATAATACTGTAAAAGCATTGATATGGTTTCTTAGCCATGAGACACTTTAAAATGGATAAAATATATATACATATATACATAAGCTAACGTGCTCAACTGGTGCTTCTAAAATACGCCTACCCCGGTGTACCTGACCTAAGCCTAATACGTGGGAAGGAGTAAGTAAGTAGCAGTTTAAGTAAAGTAGTTTTTTGTTGCCAAGGATCTGTTTAAGAATTCTCTCTAAGGGTTTAGTCAGCACTGTACCTTGGGAATAGAATGTAGGAGGTCTGGTATCTCCCTCTCAGGACTCGATATTTCAGTCACCCGCAAGGGTAGGCTGGAAATGCCGGAGCTGGATTTTCTCGGCAGGAGAAAAGACAGCGTCTTTCACAGCGCGTCAAAGAGGAGGGGCAGCGTTCGTGGGCTTCTCGCTTCTGCTGGGCTCTCGGAAAGTAGATTAGCTGCTCTGCTCCAGAATCACCACTGCGTATTTGCTTAAGGCAGCTTTGGTATATTTATACCTGAAAGGTGCCGAGTTTGACGTAAGGTTTGGACATAAGACGTCAATAAAGAAGTCACTAAGAACTGGTAGTTCTTACAGTGCTCGCAGGAGTTCTATTACAAATCAAAACAAAGCAAGCGGGGCTTTCCCAGGTTGCTGGGGGTTTGGTGTGTCGAAAGAACTCGGTGTGCTCTCTAGGAATCTAAGGAAGTAGCTTCTGCTGTGTCATGGACTGCAGAGGCGATTTACTGAAAATATGGCTCTGAATATTATGCCATTATAGGGATATGTATTGATTATAGCCGTATAGGGGCATCAGGTCACAATATTGAATCGGGTTCCTAGATAAAAAACATCACCCACTCCACGGTTTTATGTCCATCAATCACTAAAATCTAAGCAAAAAGATGCATGTGTATTACAACCCACCCCAAAAAACATTTTTGCATTTGAAATGGTGTATGCGAAATACACGGAAAGTTAAAGGTACTGTACGTTTTTAAGCAGTGTAATCATTCAAAAGTGCATATATATTCAGTTGAACGATTTGCGAAAATTACACATGAAAAAGTCTCTTAATTTACAGAAAAGAAGATCGAGACTATTTCATCAAATATAAATGAAATTGCTTGTGAGTATGCTAGAGGCTGTGGTAACATATTGTCTCTTAGATAATCTAAAAATAGAAGCTCTGTTCTTTATGAATAGTTCTACTGTAAGCAAAGTACACGTGCCAAAAGAAGTAAATATTTTGGAATTTTGGAAAAAATAATTTAGTTTCAGGGAAAAATATAGTTCCAAATGTTTTCAGTCGCTTTTGTTTTTCAAAGCTGAAGGCCGAATTCAGAGTTCTGGGGAACGCTGTGTGCCGGTTGTTTTAAAGTTATTCTTTTGGTTCAGGAGAGAACATGACTTCAGATAGATGTGCAAAAAAACAGTTTACAGCTTCAGGTGAAAGTTCAACCAAGGATGATAGTTCTGTGACCGGGCAGTTGTGAGAATGATTGCTATCATCGGTTTCAGGATCAGCAATGCTCACAGAAGGTCGTACCTGGGTGATGTTGCTCTCATTCCTTGCTTCACTGCCACCACCTAATCGTAGTGCAGGAGTCTCAACGAATGCCGTCATCAGGATTGGTAACCGCTGGGGACAACACAATGCATGAGCCGTTACAGGACTTAGCAAAGTATCGATATCCATTGGTACTGCTGATTGTAGTGTAAGACAGGTGTCTAACACGCATTCTTCTCCGCATAGCATACATCGAAGCACAGGTAAGATGCAGTTCTGCCATATAGGTCTGAACGAAAGAAACCAGGTCATATTCAGATCTCTTAGCCGGGCTAATCCAAGGACTTTAGTTATGCGGTCCCGGTAGCGTATTGCTAGGATCCTTTCTTCCATCCTTGCCAGAGTCATGTCTGCGTTTTGGTTTGCCATATCGGAGCAGAAGAGTCAGAAATAAGATTCCTGCTACGAGTCCCAAAAGTAGTGGTAGGCCACCAAAAACCGAATGGACGAAATTGGAAAAGATGCCCAGGACTGCTTCGAAGGGTGATAACAGTCCCAAAAAAATTGTCTTAAATACATTCGAGATACCACTGGCATCCGACATATTTAGGATTTGGCTTAGCATTTCTGCGAAATGCACGGGGAAATTAGTTGATAAAAGTGTATGTATCTCTGCTGTTGTCCTTGCAACTTGAAGATCATACGTCTCTTTTGATGACGTGATGGGCACTGTTGTCTGTAAAAGCACAGACTTCATTCTGCTTAAAGTATCAATTCGTATAGAAGAGATTTTCAACTGAGGCCAAATCATCGCCTCTGAGTCTCCAGGGTCGTTAGGATACAATGCTTGCATACAACAAGTGACCATGGAACTGACGCTTAAGAGATATGCTTTCCCTTGCACCATGCCACAACAGCTGTGGTCCGTTATTAGAACGTAACTCCCGTTAGAAAGTTGTCTAAAGAATGGCTCTATCTGTGTTGCAGGTGTGCCGTGCTGTTGGCATGAAAGGTTATTTGAAGTCCCCTCACACGCCCATGTAAATTAATACCCTGACACAGAAGTATACCGCTTAGTGAATGTTTACAATTATTACCACTAAGAAGTACATTCTGGTTTTTGTCATTATAACATGTGTGTGTATAAGGTAATTTCCATGTTGACTTAATGTACCCTTTACCCAACTTTTCATACTGGCCTGCTGGTATATACTCTTGGCATTTTTTGAGTTGGAAAGTTGTTATCGAAATTGTGATAATCCCGTGTATTATCCATTCAATGACAGGTCTTTCTGACATTGTCAATGGTAATCTCTCACGTTTTTCAATGCTCAGAATCGTATAGTCTGCTTCTTTCTGTGCCAAACTGATTTGTTTATCAATAAGGTTAAAGATAGAGAACAATGACGTTGTGTTGATTAAACGCCAAGGCACATAGCCTGAACGCAGGTTTTGCAATGTCCAGCCTAGCTGTACAATAGAATGCAATTAGGACTGACCATGTTGTAACATTAGCAAGTCCTGATCTATTATATCTATAGCAGATGATACAATACTGTCCAGTGAATATATTCTGGAGGACAGAGTCATTAACCCGTTGTCCACAACAGAAAGTGATTTTTCCAAATTAATACGATCAATTTCTCGTATTTTCTCTGCTGTCTCAATTTGAGTGACTTTCCATGCCTCGTTGTAAGCAGCGTATATACTGGCTGCTATGAAACGTTTTTGACGCTGTTTGCGTGGTCCCATTATGAAATCGCGCAAGTCAGCACCATCTTTAAGTAAAGACAAGTGTTGCTTAATTTCTGCCAGTGTGGATGTTTGTAGCCATTCAAGGCATAGTTTCCCTACACTGTATGTTGTTACAATCCCTGGATGTTGTCTCTGGGAGTATCTAGGGTCTGGTCTGGTCATTTTTAACCCCTGTATTTTGTTCAGGAATCTATCTTGACATTTATTTGTGTCTGTTGGCCAGATTAACCACTTTTTCCAATCAGGCTGTGTTCTATTTTGATGTAGAATTTTTGATACATCTATCTCAATATCTGTGGTTGTGTTATCAGGTATTGGCTTTGGAATAGACGGTTTGTTTAAGTCTTTGATTTTAGCTAGGCCAAAACAGGTAGTTTGTTGAATGGTATCATTCAAGAACATTATTTGTTCTGGGATCATGCAGGCTCGAAATAATGCTTCTTGGCCTTGTACCTGCCAATCTTTTGTACCCCAGATGGTTTTTGTTTCAATGTTGTTTTTCCAGAAATCAAAACCAAATGTAATAATTTTTTCATAAAATTCTTCTGAATATATCAATTTAGTATTTGTTAGCATAGTTTTTGTCCCTGTTTTATCTAACAGTTTATAATAAAATGTTTTTGCATTACTTGTGTTAAACCCTGAGAAGTATTGGAATTTCTCATAGAATGTTTTTGAACTGCTTTTAGGTGGAGTTGCACAATGTTCCAATTGATTATATTTAAAAACATTTCTAGGTTGAGCAGATGTATGTAAATAGTGGTCTGCATAATGGGTATAGCAATACAACTGTTCATAATTCGATGAACCTTGCAAATAATCATGTTCTGGAAATTTTGCTGACATAACTAAATCAGACATCATATTATTTATGCTTTCAAAGTCCCAATCATCAGAGAATGTACTTGGTTTTACAAAGTCATGTAATGAAACCTTAAACTGATGAGGATATTTCAAGAGTTCGACCGGTCCATATATTTCGTAATCTGTTTTGTCCCAAACTACCCCGCAGGGTATTGGAATGGCTGTGACATTCACTGATGATAGTTCTCTTTTCTCGATGTGAGATGACTTGTGTGGCTTCAGAACTAAGTTGATGTTCTGACTTGCTGTGTCCATTGTACTGTATTTTCCCTCAATGAATTTTCCCAAACAAAGTACCATGATGAGCCAAAGCAGGAGGAAAAATACCCCTAGCACAATCCAAAATTCTAACCATGGAGCAATGAGATTTGTTTATTTGAGTTGATGAAAGAGTTCTGTTGCTTTGTCTTTAAAAGTCTTTGTTGCTGGCGTTACTTCAGGCTCGCTTTGATCTTCTGAAAAGTTGTCAAAATTGATGAATTAGCCAGATACAGTTCTGTCAATTGGTGGAATTGTTTTTTCAATTTTCCTTTCATTAGCATAATCTGATGCTACATCATTGTAGACTGGTGTTTCTTGACGAACTGTTTCAATTTGGCTTTCAAGAGGCACAAGTTCCATGTCATTGTTGTTGCATAGACCTTTTCTATTCACTGTAGGTTTATCAAATGTGATTAGTCTTTCAGTCTGAACCTCTTGGATTGTATCAAATTTTGGTATTCTGCTATTTCTTGGGAGTCCACTGGGCCTACTACTTATTATTGGCCTCATGATTGTGGTTTTACCAGGTCGATGGATACAACGCGGTTCTCCTTTTTACCAGCAAGGGGCGGTAGTACAACCGATCTTGTTCCGTTGATTGCCAAGACAGGTACTGCTTTTCTGTAAGACGGCCCAAATTCCTTCTTCAACTCTATTATCTCTCTGACCGGATCCCCAATCTTTGGAATCCAGACAGGTCTTGCTGGGACAGGTGGTGTGTCTTCAGTGGTTGTTGGCTGCTGTTTTAACTTTATGTTGCTTAGGGCTTTTCTTGTTTCATTTAAGTCCTGTAAAACAGCCAAACGATCTTTGATGTCAAAGCATTTTTTCTTATCTTTTACCACTGAAGCATGACTATCTAAGTCCTGAACGTACATTCTAGTTCCGAACAATAGTTCGTACGGGCTGAAACCTTTTAGAGAATTTCTTGGCAAGTTATTTAGACTACGTTGGACACTTGTTAAATGCTGGACCCACCCATCACCCGAACCTAATACCTTTGCCGTTATAGATTGCTATATGTCTCGGTTTTTTCTTTCCACAACTCCGTTTCCCTCAGGATGAAAGGGACAAGAGAACCGCAACCCAATTCCCATGCTGGTCATGGCCTCCTTATAAGCTCGAGAGCTAAAAGCAGGACCCTGGTCAGAATGAAGCATGGCAATTGCGTATGTGCCGATAAAGACTCGCAAATCTTTTATAACAGTTCTGGCGTCAGCCGAGCGCTGGGGCCACATTTTCAAGTGAACATAGTCTTAAAAGTAATTAATAGGACGCTTGATTACATATATAGATAGCCTTCTGCTACCTACAGAAATGGCCATGGCATTACTCCGGTTGGCTCGTTACTGCGGTCTCTGTTGCAGTCTGGACAGTTCTTCGCAAATTTATAATGTTGCAGGCTCATCCCCGGCCACCAGTATTCTGATTGTAATTCTGTCAGAGATTCCTTCATCTGTTTGTGCCTTGGACCTTCACTCATGTGTGCGTCTGCTATTAATAAGATTCTCCTGTTCGTGTTTGGAATTACCCTATCCCCCACTCCAGGGATTCGAGCAAAAGAAACAGAGTTTGCATCAATTACGTATGTATAATTGAGTGGATAGTTCACAGGTAGTGCTGCACAGTTGCCTTTTGAAGACATTTTACCGCCAGCATGGTTTCCCCGTCTATGTATTTTTCTGAACGCTTTTTTGTGGCTACGGAAGCCGGTTTAGTTGCTTCCGCTGTGGCTACATTAGCCAATGAATTCCCTGCAACGTGAACGCCATCACGCTGATGACTCAAAGTGTGTATCACGTGAGTCTTTTGTAGTTCTTTCTGTAAAAGAACTACCTGTTTCCAAAGCATTTTATGCTTGATTGTGGCACCTGTGTCATCTTTATAATCATTTTGAACCCAGTTCTGCAAATCCTTATTGTAAGATTTGACGCAGAAATGCGAATCGCACACTATTAGTGTCGGGAATTCACGTTCTGCATTTTCAAGCGCCATCTTTAAAGATCTGATTTCAGCTCGCTGACCAGAACAGTTTCTCAGTGATTCAGTTTTTGTAATTTTCGGTCTGAATTTACCGCAGAGCCAGCAACCTTTAACAATGGCGCAGGCTGCATTGTAGGATTTATCATCTACATTGTACTGCTGTACAAATCTGTCTGTATTGATTATACAAGAGTACTGTTGGAGAGGCAGAATTTCGATTGGCAGAGGATATTCTTCTTCATATTTTAAATCATTCAGTTTTTTCATGTTCGGGACATAATAGTATGTCACCTTTTCTGTATTAAGAGAATTTTCCCACTGTATCCATTTTGGATCTAGTGCCACTGTTTTTAGATTTACTGGGCTGAATAGCGCCTCGAAGGCTGATTCTGCTGTGAAAACAGTTATTCTTTTGCCTTGGGCTAGGGCTCGTTCTCTTGCTACAGCAGTTTGAACTGCCTTTACAGTATTTTCTGTAAGACTGAATGTTTTTTCCGCTTGTGTGTACAAGTGGGATTTGTATGCTATTGGTACCGTTTCTCCCTAATTAGAGGTCAGATACGTGAATCCGCATCTTCCTGGGATGACCCTGATTACAAGGTTGCGTGTATTGTCACGTGTTTCTAATTTTGTTTTAGCTAACATGTCTGTTTGCAATGATCTCAAAATTTCTGTGTGTTTTTGAGTCCAGTTGATTGGTTTAAAATCAGGTTTTATTAATTCGTAGAGAGGTTTAACTCTCTCTGCATAATTCAGAATATAAGTTCTTCCGAAATTCAGGAAGCCTAGAATCGATTGTAAGTTCTTCAGCGTTTTTGGTGCTTGGAGTACAGCGCACTTCTCTAAGAAGTTGTCTGCTAGGCTTTTCCCTTCACTTGATAATTTGTATCCAGAAAATAAGACAGTCAGATGGGCAATTCGTGACTTTTTAAAGTTGAATTTGTAACCCTCTGCTGCGAACCCAAGTATTATGGTGTTCACTCTTTTCAAGTGAGTACCCAAGTCGTCGTCTGTGAGATAGATGTCATCGACATAAGATAATGCCTCATCATCATACATTTGTAGTAACTCTGTTACTCTGGCTGAGAATAATCCTGGGCTGTTCTTGAATCCCTGTGGGAGCCTACAGAAATTTTTCTGTGACCCCATTATTGAGAAAGCGGTCAAGTACCTGCTTACTAGTGCAATATTTTGACAAAAGAACCAATTAGAAATGTCTAATGTTGTTTTGTATTTTTTGCGAACTATGTTATTCATTAGTGCCGCACTGTGCGAATTTTGTACAGCAAATGTTTTGCAACACGTGTTAAGGTGTCTGTAGTCCAAGACAAGGCGATATGAATCGTCTGGTTTGGAGACAGGAAACAAAGGATTGTTCATTTGAGAGGTGCATGTTTCGATCACCCCTTGGTATTCAAGTTGATCTAAGATCTCCCTGACCTCTTGCTTAATTGGGTACTGCCTTTGTGCAGTAGGTTGACATTTTAACTGGATTTTGTGAGGAGCAGAGTCCTCATCCCATCCTACATGATTCTTATATAGTGCAGGAGCTTGAACTACTGCCCATTTTCTTGCATATATATATTTAGTGTGAATTGGAATATGATTTGAGAAGGCAGGCATAATCATTTCTTCGCCATGAGGGCACTCCCTGACAAACTCTGGGGGCCAATCTTTCTCAGCTAACAGGATGTCATAACCTTTTGAGAGGTTATCCCAAAACAGACCCCTTATTTTCCTAGTCTTATCTCCCTCTATACGCAATGTGATTTCGTATATTTTATGAGGTTCGCTAACTCTGGTATCTGCAGTTTCCACTTGAATGTATTCATTTGTGTCCACTGTCTCCAGATGATTCATCAGGATCTTGCGAGCTATGCTGATTTCTGCTGCGCTGTCTAGCATCGTCTGTGCCCACTCTCCGTTTTTCAGCTGTGTTCTCAGTATCCTCGGCATGTTTGATTACTTTAATACTGGCTACCTTCTTTCTTGGAAATTGTAATTTTTTACTTTGAGCAGGTTCCTTGTCTTTGGACTTGGCGTGCTCTTCCCTGTGTTCTGACCGTCCTCTTCCTTCCGATTTCTGCGAAAAAGATCGAGAGGGACGTGTATCATTATCTTGATATCTATCAGGCTTTTTCAAATTATCCCTATTTCTAAGGTTGTATCTTTATTCAGAGGGCTCCCTTTGGGGAGACTGGTGTTCTCGATTCGGAGTTCTTTCTCTCCGCCGAGGAGACCTTCCTCTGGACTGGAAATCTTTTTCTTTAGGAATGGATTGTTTATTTCCATTCTCATAAACAACAAGAGAGATAGGGAGAGTCATGGACACTCTTAGTCCCCAAACTGTATTAGACATCAACAACAAAAGAGTGTTCCTGTTCTGTTTAAGGTGGGAGAAAGCACAGAGCACAAGGAACCAACAAAGCCCATTTGGTTTGTTAAGAAAGCCCTCACTCACCGACCTGGTCGGTGACTTGCTTCATCATCGGGCCCCACCGGGTGTGACCGAATGCCACCCCGGTGTGCTGCGACGCCAGAATTACTGCGGAGCTGGTCTTGTGAGGGTGGGAGGGCTATGTGAAAAATTACGTGAATAGTGTGAAGTGGTGACTTAAAATTGCCTTGTATGTATCAAAAAATTAATTTTAATCAAAGATCATCAAGGACAAGGTTAAAAAATGTGATGGTGAGTAAGGCCAACTAATTGGATGGTCTACTCCCACTAGCATTAAGTGACAACGTGAATGGTCAACATGAACATGTTTCAGCCGGTGTGGTATAATTAACCTGGCATTCGTCAGGACCTAGAGTGTAAACCTCGGCGGTATGGGCACTCTAAGGCCCACCCAACCAGAGGACTTGAAAGTTAAAAAGTCTGTGAAGTGCAAAAAAAGGGGGGAGGCGGGCTTCACCACCCGAAGGTAGGACGCACACACCTCCGGTCTCTAAAATTTAGAGACAAAAATTAAAAGCACCTGTGGGGATTAAAAACAGACAAACAAAACAAGACAAACAAACAATTAGAATTTTTTGTCGATAGATTTAGCCGATTTAAGCTAATTACTTGTGCTCAAGGTGCCAGGGTGTACAACTCATACCTAATAGCAGAGGTGCGTGGCTCTGCCTGTGGCTGAGACTAAATGGTAGGTAGTATAGCTTTATGCAGTGACACTCTCATGGTAGATTGCCAAATTGCAGAATCTAACAGTGTGAGTGCGCAGGGAGGGTAAATAGGTGAAAAAGGAGGCGAATGGCAGTGAGAACATTCAAGCAACACTAAATCACTCAGCGATCAATGGGCCAAATGGCCAGTGACCATTCAACAAAAAAGCAGCGAAAGAGGTGAGAAAAGGTAAGTTCTCACTTCACCAGGGATGAAAATCCACCCCATAGACCGCGGGAGGGAGGGGACGGCGCATTTGGCACATCCTAAAAGGAAAGCATAAAAACGGGGAGAAAGAGGGACAAAACACAGTCAGCAAGCAGTAACAGTACTTAGCTTAAATGGTCCTTTGCACCCAGAGTACTACTCACGCCCACGGCGCCCGTCTCCTGCAGGTACGCCTATTCAGCCCTCGGGACCGGGTCTCGTCGATCCGGATTTAGAGAGTGTGGATGGTTTTATGAGCCTCCGGTAAGGAATCCCGCGTCCGCGCTTCCGGGAAGGGAAGCGTGCGTACTGCGCATGCGTGAGAAAAGAGGGAGAGGAATAGAGCGTGCACCTATTCCGGTAGAGGATACTCACTTCCGGAACGGAAGGGCTGTTTAACGCGCATGCGTGCCTGATCGGCTGTCCTGGCCGAAGCAATAGGACTAGGATATTGGTGTTTGATGCGCATGCGCGGGAGTTGTGGGCCAATGCGGGGAGAAGTAAACAAAGTGGGGTTTGTTATGGTGCGCATAGAGAGCCGAAATACCCATATGGTTATAAGGAATAGGCAGACATGGCCCATGGGATAGAATTGCAGTAAAGAAGGGGATGTAAGATAACCCATATGAGAAGAGATGGATACTCATCTTATGGGTCTAACTTTTAATAGTCAGATAATTGTGGGACACAATCACCACAGACATCAGGAGTTTTCGGAACAGCTACGGGTCAGGGGATTTTTGCATTACTTGAGGACAGAGCCCCAAGGTATATCGTCATTGAGGCCATTGATATGGGTGCCCAGGCGGTATACCCAACGTTGTTCCTTTTCAAACAATCTCTCAGAGATGTTGGTGCCCCCAAGGATTTGTTCAATCACAGTCCATTTGAGATCGTTGGTAGGTGTGATTAGTTTGTAGAAAGTGATCACTCATTCTTGTCGTCGTTTTTTTGCACCTAATGTTACTTCTATGCTCACATATCCGTTGTTTAATTTTTCTGGTTGTCATGCCCACATACCGAAGTGAGCATGGGCATGTGACAAGGTACACAACATTTATGGAGTTGCAATTAGTATGCGCTTTTTACCACCATGTTTTTCCGGGTTCAAGGGTCAAGGATTTGGTGGGGGCTGTCAGGTGACAGACAGAGCAGTTCGAGCAGGGGAAGTGGCCTGTGACTTTGGGTAGGTTCCATGCATCAGTGACACTCCTCACAGGGGTTGCGGGTAGTTCTTTGGGTCTGGTGTGGACCAAGGCATCTTTGAGGCTGTGCCCTTTCTTAAAAGAAACCAGTGGTTTCTGCCAATCCTTCTTGCTGCTTGTGATAATTTTCCAATTCTTGTTTATTGATTTTTTCATTAGGTTGGATAATGCACTGTAGGTGGTTACACAAGTCAAGGGAGTTTCCGTTGTTGTTTTTATGATGGGTTCTAAGAGGGCTTCCCGTGGTTGGTTCCGTGCCCGTTTAAAACCTTTGTTGAGAAGGTGACTTGGGTAACCTCTTTGTGCCAGCTTGGTTGTTGGATCAGTAGATTGACGTTTAAAATCAACTATATTGCTACAGTTCCGGCGGATTCGTAAATATTGTCCGTAAGGGAGATTCTCCCTTAGCGGGCGAGGGTGGAAACTGGAGAACTGTAACAAGTTGTTTTTGGCTGTGGCTTTATAGTGGGTCTTGGTAGTCAGAGTTGTTCCACTATTCGTGATTACCACATCAAGAAACACCACCTCCGTAGTGCTCACTGTATGGGTAAATTTCAAGTACCTGTTGAGGGTGTTAATCCAGCAGAGGAATTCCATTAGTCGTTCCATGCTGCCCTTCCAGATGAGCAGCACGTCATCAATGTACCGTTTCCAGTACGAAATGTTTCTGCCAAATGGATTGTTGATAGACTGTATGTTTTTAGCCTCAAAATCTGCAACATACAACCCCGCTATGCTGGGAGCAAATGTACTGCCCATCGAGGTACCAGAGCATTGCAGGAATAGCCGTCCTTGGTAAGCGAAGAAGTTTTCTTTGAGTGCGATTGTTGCGCATTCTGTTATAAATTCTCTGGGAGTGTTGTATTCCCAAGTGACAGAGTTCAGAGCAGCTTTTAATACCATGATTGTCTCATCTTGCGGGATACTGGTATAGAGGCTCTCAATGTCTAAAGTAGCCAAGATGATAGTATCTGGCTCAAAGGTGATGGTCTGCAGTTGATGTAACAGGCTCTTTGTATCCTTGAGGTATGTCGGTGTATTTTGAACAATTGGTTTTAGAAACTGGTCACAGAATGTGGACAAGGGTTCCAGTAAAGACCCAATTCCTGACACAATAGGGCGTCCAGGGGGCGGCAATTTGTTTTTATGGGTCTTCGGGAGTGTATAAAAGTAAGGAATAATGTTCTTACTTATAGAGAGGAAATCTGCTTCATTTTTAGATATATGTCCCCTCGATTCGGCTTCCTTAACCAAGTTGGTAATGCGGTTCTGCAGTTCCGGAGTAGGATCCACGGTCAGTGGAAGGTAATTGTTGATGTCATTTAGTAATCCCTCACAAACTTTCTCATAGTCCGTCGTATTTTGAATTACGATGCCGCCGCCTTTGTCGGCAGGTTTTATTGTAATTGCGTTATTGTTTTTTAGTTTTTCCAGTGCCCGATACTCCTCGGCACTGAAATTCCCGTAGTTCTGTGGTTCAGGGCTTGTCTCTAAATCCAGAAACACTGCTTGTTCGAAAGCTGTGATGGCAGCTGGTACAGTATGAGGTGGGGGTACAAATGTTGATTTTGGTCTTAAGCCAGTGTCACCTTTACGCGTTTCTGCGTTAGGGTCCTCTTTCCCTTCAAAGAAGGCTTTCAGTTTTAATTTGCGAAAAAAGTCAGTGAGTTCGCAATGAAGCTTGAATTTATCGGGGCGGGCTGTAGGTACAAAGCCCAGCCCTTTCTCTAATACTCGCTGTTCAGCAGGTGTTAATTGAGTATCCGACAAATTTGTAATTAGACTTGTTGGTTGCTTGTCCCTGGTTGCGGTGTCTGGCTCCTGGTGCGGTTCCCGACAGCGTCGTCTGTTTGCCAAGAGACTTGGTTGGAGGTTCTCTTGTTCTTCCCTCTGCCTCTGCGGCCCCGTTCTAAAAAAGGCTGTTGGTATTGGTTTTGGGGAGGTGGGTGATGCCACCCTGGGTTCCAACCCATCATTGGAAATTGTGGGTGTGGGAAGGGGAATGGTGGAGGCCCATATCCAGCATGTGGTGCCATTGCCCAACTTGGTGCTTGGTTATGATTCTGGTATCTCTGATTGCCTCTATGGCCCCTGTTTCCTCGTCTCCCTCCTCGTTTGAATGAGCCTGAGCTGGATCCACTGCTATTCGAGGAACTGTCATCTGTTAAATCTGATTCACTAAGGCCCTTTGCTGTTGCTGTGTACTCAGGATCAGCGTAAGGGTAAATTTTGTTAAATTCGAATTTTTTAAGGTCTTTCTGGAATTTGGTTAATTTAGACTGCAATAGGTTTTCTTTATATTCATTCATTTCACGATTAATCTCATCCAATTTCTTTTTATAACCGGTCACAGTTGTTTTAAATTGTGATTCCGTTTCCTGTATTTCTATCAGTAGGGTATCTGATAGACGCAGGGCAGTCTTAATTATTAGGACGAGCCAATCACGCGTGCAGTGCCACGCGATCATGGCCCAATCCTTCCGAAATTGCGCATCCTCTAGAAAGATGCGAGGGGCATTAGTCACCAAAAGGCCTTTTGGTGCTGAGTTTGAAGAGAGGTATTGCTTCATAATCGTACCATGTAAGATGGTGCGGATACGGTCACGTTTTTGTTCCGTTAGTTTCTCCCAGTCTGAGGTGTGTGCTATGGCTTGTGAAATTGCCGGGTCTGCAATTCCCTTACGCTGATCCTGAGTACACAGCAACAGCAAAGGGCCTTAGTGAATCAGATTTAACAGATGACAGTTCCTCGAATAGCAGTGGATCCAGCTCAGGCTCATTCAAACGAGGAGGGAGACGAGGAAACAGGGGCCATAGAGGCAATCAGAGATACCAGAATCATAACCAAGCACCAAGTTGGGCAATGGCACCACATGCTGTTGCTGTGTACTCAGGATCAGCGTAAGGGAATTGCAGACCCGGCAATTTCACAAGCCATAGCACACACCTCAGACTGGGAGAAACTAACGGAACAAAAACGTGACCGTATCCGCACCATCTTACATGGTACGATTATGAAGCAATACCTCTCTTCAAACTCAGCACCAAAAGGCCTTTTGGTGACTAATGCCCCTCGCATCTTTCTAGAGGATGCGCAATTTCGGAAGGATTGGGCCATGATCGCGTGGCACTGCACGCGTGATTGGCTCGTCCTAATAATTAAGACTGCCCTGCGTCTATCAGATACCCTACTGATAGAAATACAGGAAACGGAATCACAATTTAAAACAACTGTGACCGGTTATAAAAAGAAATTGGATGAGATTAATCGTGAAATGAATGAATATAAAGAAAACCTATTGCAGTCTAAATTAACCAAATTCCAGAAAGACCTTAAAAAATTCGAATTTAACAAAATTTACCCTTACGCTGATCCTGAGTACACAGCAACAGCAAAGGGCCTTAGTGAATCAGATTTAACAGATGACAGTTCCTCGAATAGCAGTGGATCCAGCTCAGGCTCATTCAAACGAGGAGGGAGACGAGGAAACAGGGGCCATAGAGGCAATCAGAGATACCAGAATCATAACCAAGCACCAAGTTGGGCAATGGCACCACATGCTGGATATGGGCCTCCACCATTCCCCTTCCCACACCCACAATTTCCAATGATGGGTTGGAACCCAGGGTGGCATCACCCACCTCCCCAAAACCAATACCAACAGCCTTTTTTAGAACGGGGCCGCAGAGGCAGAGGGAAGAACAAGAGAACCTCCAACCAAGTCTCTTGGCAAACAGACGACGCTGTCGGGAACCGCACCAGGAGCCAGACACCGCAACCAGGGACAAGCAACCAACAAGTCTAATTACAAATTTATCGGATACTCAATTAACACCTGCTGAACAGCGAGTATTAGAGAAAGGGCTGGGCTTTGTACCTACAGCCCGCCCCGATAAATTCAAGCTTCATTGCGAACTCACTGACTTTTTTCGCAAATTAAAACTGAAAGCCTTCTTTGAAGGGAAAGAGGACCCTAACGCAGAAACGCGTAAAGGTGACACTGGCTTAAGACCAAAATCAACATTTGTACCCCCACCTCATACTGTACCAGCTGCCATCACAGCTTTCGAACAAGCAGTGTTTCTGGATTTAGAGACAAGCCCTGAACCACAGAACTACGGGAATTTCAGTGCCGAGGAGTATCGGGCACTGGAAAAACTAAAAAACAATAACGCAATTACAATAAAACCTGCCGACAAAGGCGGCGGCATCGTAATTCAAAATACGACGGACTATGAGAAAGTTTGTGAGGGATTACTAAATGACATCAACAATTACCTTCCACTGACCGTGGATCCTACTCCGGAACTGCAGAACCGCATTACCAACTTGGTTAAGGAAGCCGAATCGAGGGGACATATATCTAAAAATGAAGCAGATTTCCTCTCTATAAGTAAGAACATTATTCCTTACTTTTATACACTCCCGAAGACCCATAAAAACAAATTGCCGCCCCCTGGACGCCCTATTGTGTCAGGAATTGGGTCTTTACTGGAACCCTTGTCCACATTCTGTGACCAGTTCCTAAAACCAATTGTTCAAAATACACCGACATACCTCAAGGATACAAAGAGCCTGTTACATCAACTGCAGACCATCACCTTTGAGCCAGATACTATCATCTTGGCTACTTTAGACATTGAGAGCCTCTATACCAGTATCCCGCAAGATGAGACAATCATGGTATTAAAAGCTGCTCTGAACTCTGTCACTTGGGAATACAACACTCCCAGAGAATTTATAACAGAATGCGCAACAATCGCACTCAAAGAAAACTTCTTCGCTTACCAAGGACGGCTATTCCTGCAATGCTCTGGTACCTCGATGGGCAGTACATTTGCTCCCAGCATAGCGGGGTTGTATGTTGCAGATTTTGAGGCTAAAAACATACAGTCTATCAACAATCCATTTGGCAGAAACATTTCGTACTGGAAACGGTACATTGATGACGTGCTGCTCATCTGGAAGGGCAGCATGGAACGACTAATGGAATTCCTCTGCTGGATTAACACCCTCAAAAGGTACTTGAAATTTACCCATACAGTGAGCACTACGGAGGTGGTGTTTCTTGATGTGGTAATCACGAATAGTGGAACAACTCTGACTACCAAGACCCACTATAAAGCCACAGCCAAAAACAACTTGTTACAGTTCTCCAGTTTCCACCCTCGCCCGCTAAGGGAGAATCTCCCTTACGGACAATATTTACGAATCCGCCGGAACTGTAGCAATATAGTTGATTTTAAACGTCAATCTACTGATCTAACGACCAAGCTGGCACAAAGAGGTTACCCAAGTCACCTTCTCAACAAAGGTTTTAAACGGGCACGGAACCAACCACGGGAAGCCCTCTTAGAACCCATCATAAAAACAACAACGGAAACTCCCTTGACTTGTGTAACCACCTACAGTGCATTATCCAACCTAATGAAAAAATAAATAAACAAGAATTGGAAAATTATCACAAGCAGCAAGAAGGATTGGCAGAAACCACTGTTTTCTTTTAAGAAAGGGCACAGCCTCAAAGATGCCTTGGTCCACACCAGACCCAAAGAACTACCCGCAACCCCTGTGAGGAGTGTCACTGATGCATGGAACCTACCCAAAGTCACAGGCCACTTCCCCTGCTCGAACTGCTCTGTCTGTCACCTGACAGCCCCCACCAAATCCTTGACCCTTGAACCCGGAAAAACATGGTGGCAAAAAGCGCATACTAATTGCAACTCCATAAATGTTGTGTACCTTGTCACATGCCCATGCTCACTTCGGTATGTGGGCATGACAACCAGAAAAATTAAACAACGGATATGTGAGCATAGAAGTAACATTAGGTGCAAAAAAACGACGACAAGAATGAGTGATCACTTTCTACAAACTAATCACACCACCAACGATCTCAAATGGACTGTGATTGAACAAATCCTTGGGGGCACCAACATCTCTGAGAGATTGTTTGAAAAGGAACAACGTTGGGTATACCGCCTGGGCACCCATATCAATGGCCTCAATGACGATATACCTTGGGGCTCTGTCCTCAAGTAATGCAAAAATCCCCTGACCCGTAGCTGTTCCGAAAACTCCTGATGTCTGTGGTGATTGTGTCCCACAATTATCTGACTATTAAAAGTTAGACCCATAAGATGAGTATCCATCTCTTCTCATATGGGTTATCTTACATCCCCTTCTTTACTGCAATTCTATCCCATGGGCCATGTCTGCCTATTCCTTATAACCATATGGGTATTTCGGCTCTCTATGCGCACCATAACAAACCCCACTTTGTTTACTTCTCCCCGCATTGGCCCACAACTCCCGCGCATGCGCATCAAACACCAATATCCTAGTCCTATTGCTTCGGCCAGGACAGCTGATCAGGCACGCATGCGCGTTAAACAGCCCTTCCGTTCCGGAAGTGAGTATCCTCTACCGGAATAGGTGCACGCTCTATTCCTCTCCCTCTTTTCTCACGCATGCGCAGTACGCACGCTTCCCTTCCCGGAAGCGCGGACGCGGGATTCCTTACCGGAGGCTCATAAAACCATCCACACTCTCTAAATCCGGATCGACGAGACCCGGTCCCGAGGGCTGAATAGGCGTACCTGCAGGAGACGGGCGCCGTGGGCGTGAGTAGTACTCTGGGTGCAAAGGACCATTTAAGCTAAGTACTGTTACTGCTTGCTGACTGTGTTTTGTCCCTCTTTCTTCCCGTTTTTATGCTTTCCTTTTAGGATGTGCCAAATGCGCCGTCCCCTCCCTCCCGCGGTCTATGGGGTGGATTTTCATCCCTGGTGAAGTGAGAACTTACCTTTTCTCACCTCTTTCGCTGCTTTTTTGTTGAATGGTCACTGGCCATTTGGCCCATTGATCGCTGAGTGATTTAGTGTTGCTTGAATGTTCTCACTGCCATTCGCCTCCTTTTTCACCTATTTACCCTCCCTGCGCACTCACACTGTTAGATTCTGCAATTTGGCAATCTACCATGAGAGTGTCACTGCATAAAGCTATACTACCTACCATTTAGTCTCAGCCACAGGCAGAGCCACGCACCTCTACTATTAGGTATGAGTTGTACACCCTGGCACCTTGAGCACAAGTAATTAGCTTAAATCGGCTAAATCTATCGACAAAAAATTCTAATTGTTTGTTTGTCTTGTTTTGTTTGTCTGTTTTTAATCCCCACAGGTGCTTTTAATTTTTGTCTCTAAATTTTAGAGACCGGAGGTGTGTGCGTCCTACCTTCGGGTGGTGAAGCCCGCCTCCCCCCTTTTTTTGCACTTCACAGACTTTTTAACTTTCAAGTCCTCTGGTTGGGTGGGCCTTAGAGTGCCCATACCGCCGAGGTTTACACTCTAGGTCCTGACGAATGCCAGGTTAATTATACCACACCGGCTGAAACATGTTCATGTTGACCATTCACGTTGTCACTTAATGCTAGTGGGAGTAGACCATCCAATTAGTTGGCCTTACTCACCATCACATTTTTTAACCTTGTCCTTGATGATCTTTGATTAAAATTAATTTTTTGATACATACAAGGCAATTTTAAGTCACCACTTCACACTATTCACGTAATTTTTCACATAGCCCTCCCACCCTCACAAGACCAGCTCCGCAGTAATTCTGGCGTCGCAGCACACCGGGGTGGCATTCGGTCACACCCGGTGAGGCCCGATGATGAAGCAAGTCACCGACCAGGTCGGTGAGTGAGGGCTTTCTTAACAAACCAAATGGGCTTTGTTGGTTCCTTGTGCTCTGTGCTTTCTCCCATCTTGTTTATTTCCATCCCAGCTCTTTTTAGGAGTGTTTAGATTATTTTTAATCAATAATTTTTCAGGATTTTCAAGTAGTTGGGGTTTTACTGGTTTCCCACCCAAACTATCTCTACCTTGTTCTTCATAGCATTTCTCTATGATTCTGGCAAGCTCAATAGGTTGATCTGTTATATCTGTTTCTTTCAATTGTTGGCGGATCTCCACAGATGCAGCTTCTCCTTTTATGTTGGCTAGTAATATAGCCGAGAACTGCTTGAAGTCTTTCAGTAATTTCATACCAAGAGTTAAAGCAGGTTCTGGACCGTATTCATTCTGAATTTGTTTTAGCACATCTGGTATTACCGCCATGGACGGAACACCATGTGTTTTTGTGTAAATGGAAGCAAAGACTGTGCCCCAAGTGTCAGAATCCTCCACATGTGGTGCGACCCCCATTGGAAGGCAGATAGTCAGAATTCTGTGTTTCTCAATAGGGGTAGTATTCGGGACTACTACCTCTATTTGAGTTATTTTCTGGTCCAGCCAGAATGGAATTTGTTCCCGTTTTGCGGGTGTTTTCCCCAGACATGAATGTATGTTCGGTGGTGTAATTTTATTTGTGTTCCCCTGATGAGGGGTCAGCTGTGGAATATTAACAGCTGGTTGGACTGTTGCAGTCAGTATTACATATTGGACTAATTGTCTGTGAATTTTAATCAGTAATTTTAGCTGTGCTAAAAGTTCTTTGCGTGACATTTTATCAATGTCTGGATGTGGTGTGTAGCTGGCTAGAACCGGCCACGTTGCTCCTGGTCTACCTAATGGACCGAGCCTGGTGATGTGATTATTATGTTTTAGGGCGCCTTTAAACCAGAGCAGGTGCTCTTGGTAATTTAGTGGTATTTCAATATCCTCGAAAGGAGTATATTCATCCGGTGGTTTCTCTATTTTGTAATAGTGGAATTCGTGTGTTGTAGCGTTTGCCGCTGGAAAGTATATCCAAGAATAGAATACCTCTGTCTGCCGATATTTGTGTGCCTCTATCACGAAAATGACTGTACCACCTCGTGATGTCAGTCCGTTTTCTATAAGTTTTAAAGTTATAGTTTTTCTTATATTTGCCGGGATGATAATTGCACCCGGTTCATTAAACCCTGTAACATCGAAGCCCCGTTGATTCGCATCTACTGCGGTTTCATCGGTTTCTTTGTTGTCGCCATGTTCTGACATTGTTTTAATGAAAGTTTGCAGAGCAGGTTTCAAGGAGACAAAGATTAGGTGCACAATATTTTGGAACACTGTATCCTTCAACGTTGACTAAATAAAGAACTCTACATAAGAATCTCTTCCTACTAAGTTCCGGCGGATATTAACCTTTCACCCACTCCAGACGTCTGTTGGAGTATTTACGGGAGAAAGGGTCTGTGTGAAAAAGCACGACTGAGTTACTCTAACGTCTTGCGTTAGTTTTATCGCCTTACCAAACGTTGGGCACCATGTAGTGATGTTCCTATTTTCCCTATAGGCCCTGCGCATTGGAATAACATAAACAGCAGTTTAGAGGTAGGACTGCGGTCTTCTAGGTCTCTACTGACTATGTTAGACTTAATTTAGGTTTGCGCCAGCTAGCTCAGAGGTCACTGGAAACTTTCTTGACTGAATAGGAAGTGATCAGCTTCCCTGGCTCAGACAAGAAGGGATTCAGCTTCCGACAACCGCATAAACATGACAACTTTGCTCCCTCAGAATAAGAGTCAATCTCTAGAGTCGTGTGAAACAATAGACAGCTAATTCGCTCAGTCAGTTGTGCAGATTTAATTTCACCACGGTGCAGAGAATAGAGAGACGGGCGTTTTCAATAAAAGATATTATTTATTGAGCAGTCTTCCTTCTCATGCAAGAGAAATTAATTGCCACAATTGCAAGACTTGTTATAACGTAAAGTGCGTACAGTAAAAGGCGTATTACGAAATAATACTGTAAAAGCATTGATATGGTTTCTTAGCCATAAGACACTTTAAAATGGATAAAATATATATACATATATACATAAGCTAACGTGCTCAACTGGTGCATCTAAAATACGCCTACCCCGGTGTACCTGACCTAAGCCTAATACGTGGGAAGGAGTAAGTAAGTAGCAGTTTAAGTTAAGTAGGTTTTTGTTGCCAAGGATCTGTTTAAGAATTCTCTCTAAGAGTTTAGTCAGCACTGTACCTTGGGAATAGAATGTAGGATGTCTGGTATCTCCCTCTCAGGACTCGATATTCCAGTCACCCGCAAGGGTAGGCTGGAAACGCCGGAGCTGGATTTTCTCGGCAGGAGAAAAGACAGCGTCTTTCTCAGCGCGTCAAAGAGGAGGGGCAGCGTCCATGGGCTTCTCGCTTCTCCTGGGCTCTCGGAAAGTAGATTAGCTGCTCTGCTCCAGAATCGCCACCGCGTATTTGCTTAAGGCAGCGTTGGTATATTTATACCTGAAAGGTGCCGAGTTTAACGTAAGGTTTGGACATAAGACGTCAATAAAGATGTCACTAAGAACTGGTCGTTCTTACAGTGCTCGCAGGAGTTCTATTACAAATCAAAACAAAGCAAGCGGGGCTTTCCCAAGTTGCTGGGGGTTTGGTGTGTCGAAAGAACTCGGTGTGCACTCTAGGAATCCAAGGAAGTAGCTTCTGCTGTGTCATGGACTGCAGAGGCGATTTACTGAAAATATGGCTCTGAATATTATGCCATTATAGGGATATGTATTGATTATAGCCGTATAGGGGCATAAGGTCACAATATTGAATCGGGTTCCTAGATGAAACACATCACTGGCTCTACCAGATGAACAAGTTACCTTTGGTAATGCATTATCTTGTAGGGATAATATCTGACTACAGATTCCTTCCAGACCCATCCATGTCTCCCTGCTCTGTGGACTCATTTGATAGGGCTAGGGTTGCTCCCTTTTTCAGGGTCTTAGTTGTGACACACACACGTCAGTTCACTTCATGGCTCTGCACTTCTGGCATGGGAAAGTGAAAATTAACTGATGCCCCCATCCATGGGCGGTGCCTGTATGGGTGACCGTGACGTCATAACTGACGCTAACAACGCCGCTGTCGTCACGTAGAGCCCAATGGAGCTACCCGACGGCGTGCAGGGATGCTGCTCACTCAAAAGTTTCAAGATACAGCCTGATACCTGGGAAATTCAAAGGTATAGAATCTGCAGCTAGATATTGTCACTACCAGATAATGTGTTACCGAAGGTAAGTAACTTGTTTGTGTTCGCCAGGTATTGTCTCAATACTCAGCAACATGGCACCAGCATTAGGGCAGTCACTCCCTAACATTACAAGTCCAATGGTCAGACAATACCAGCCATTAGTTTAAATTCAAAGATCTAGAATCTTCAGTTGGATTTTGTCTCTACCAGATAATGTGTTACTGAAGGTAAGTAACTTGTTCGCCAGGTATCTTAATATACAGCAACATGGGGCCAGGATTAGGGCAATCAAATCCTAACATTACAAGTCCAGTGGTCAGACAATACTAGCCTTTTGTTCAGCATCCACAGAGCAATGTTCAATCTCTTTATCTTATAGCTGGGCCAAACCCATACACCCATGGTGAGGTGGTGACCTTCAGAGATTTCAATGCGACCAGTGAGTGCCAACTGATTGTTTCTGTGCTCTGTAAGGGTGTGTTCCAGTAATTTAGCGGCAATGACATGTGTAAGCTATCTCATTAGTAATTGTAAATAAGCTGTACTTTACATGTAGAATCACAACAGAAGTAGGGCAAAATAGCATGTGTAAATGTCAGGGCCAAATTGGTATGTGAAATAACTCCCCATGTTTGCAGGCCCACATGAGGCTTGGCTCAGAAATGTATGTGCTGTAAAAGGGAGACAATTGAACTGGAATATGTAAATGTATTTCTGAAGTTCCAAATGTACTGTTGTATACAAAAGGCAATAAAATATGTTTTTAAAAAATGAGTCTTGGCTCAAAATCTGCTCTAAGAATGTCGTGCAAGCTATGGAGTGGATATTTCGACCCCTGCTATGGGAAAACATGGGCTCAGGAATCAGGATTGCACTGCCACTCAAGAGCCTCCAGTGCTTATTGATGATTCTAGTTACCATATTGGAGGCACCGCCGTATGTGGTAATACAGATAGGACGATAGGGTTGAAATTTGAAAGACATTTTGATACACACACGACTACGTCCATCCTAGGAAACACAATCAGGTCAGGGTTTCACTCCTATCAGTGGACATCATCATTGTGGAAATTGCAGTGCATGCCATCTTACACAAACCTGCAATACGGTCACTTTCAATAACAATACCACCTGGTAACTAAGGAGGTTCACTAATTGCAATACCGAAGGAGTGGTCTATATGATCTCTTGCCCGTGCAACCTCCACTATATTGGGATGACAACGAGAAAAATCAGGACCAGGATTTTTGAACATCGGCGCAATCTGAGATGTAAGAGAGCAACAACTAAGATGACTGGCTATTATATTGAACATCAACACACCATGAAGGATTTACAATGGCTAGTCATCGAACAAGTGAGCAACGAGACTCTTCTATTCGAAAAAGAACAACAATGGGTGTATAGATTAAAAACCCATGACGCAGGGATGAATGAAAATATTTCCTGGCACAGTTTACATAGGAGCCCCAAATAACTGCCTCATGTAAGGAAACAGCCTCTGTCTCCCCAAGAAGAAAAATTCACATATTCTCCCATCTGAATGAGAACAGACTGTCTGTGTATACCCAGTCCGCCCTTTTTGATCTTACTATGACATAAAAATAGGATCCACTCCCTCTGACAACTATCCCCATCACTCTATTCCAGATTCCCCATTTTTTAAACCATAATCATAAATATGATTCAGCTTTCATACCTAGGACTAGATCGATGTGCATATTTTTGGGGGCATATCACAATGACCTGAGAAATAATGTCTTAAAATAAAGGATCTCTAGCATTAGGTGTATCTTATTTTTTAGGGGATAATACAGAGAAGAAGACTGAGCGACCCTTGCTATAACGCTTACCAATACGTAATTCACCATACTGGGCATAGTGTTAAAAAATAACATGATATTAGACCTTCTTTTGTCTTTAATTAACCATATCCTTCCCCGTATAGTAACCTCGTAAAAACGTTATTATCGTGCCTGCAACTCTCAACAGGGCTGTATTGTCCCTGTATAGTAGTCTCAATAAAGCTGTATTATCATGCCCGCAGTTCTCATCAGAGCTTTATTGTCCACCAGAATCATGGCAGTCAAGACACTGCAGCACACTCCCAGAAGGGCGGGGCGGGCGGTTTGCCTCACCCCCGCCCTCCCAGAAGGGTGTGTTAGGTCTTGTGGCGTACTGCACACATGCGCAGTCGAGCTCCAGATTGAATGTTTTAGAGTTCTTTCACTAGCGAGGGTTAAGCCCCGCCCCTCTTTTCCATTGGCTGGCGTCACCGTTCATGCTAAACGGTGGCCAGCCTAGTGGCTGATAGTTGTATCAACGGGTCTGAGCGTGATAACTATCAGACTGCCGTACCAGCCACAGCGCCTCCGGCCTTGACAAATCGAGCTATCACGCTCAGACCCGTTTTTTGGATCCAGACGACATTCACTCTGGACTTGGCTTCATTGATACAACTATCAGCCACTAGAAATCTCCACAATAACTTCGGACCCCGCCAAGTTATGTACGCAGTAATGCGACAAAAGGCATAGTGTAAATAATGAATGTATAAGACAATAATGATATTTTTCTTGTCCTGATGATGATGCCCCACATGTAAATAAGCCATCGAAACGTCGTCGACCTTAAAAAAACCCTTATGCAATATGATATTGAAATATTGTGAAATGCAATGGTGTGTTTATAAAAATTTGTGTCTGTAACACTGACTACAAGTACACAGACATACTTTTCCTTTGCCCTTTTTGGCCATTCCTTTCGTTGTTTTGTCTTGAATGTTGTGGGTCACGGCTGTGCCCACTAGTTATTTTGTCCATACATCGTGTTTTATCAACTAGAAACGCTAAAATAAAATTCTTGTCCGGCTGGACAAAAGACATAACACTTATTAGGTGTATGATTATTGGTGTTGTACTTTATTTTGTCCACAAGCAGGGAGCACAGTCGTGGCGCGCTTCCCTCACGCTGCACACTCAGCAGTAATTAACTTTTCAGACTGTCTGGAATAAAAGTTCCATGGGATCACGCACAGAGGCCCTGGGCCAAAAAGGAATGTGTGAGGCCCCTCTAATTTAAATAAGTGACCCCTTGAAAGGAGGTCATTCAGAGACACTGTGTGAGGCCCATTGTCCAGGATTTTAGCGCCACACAGTTTTAACTTTCAACCCAAAAGCAATTCTCACACCCTCAGTTCTGCAGTGTCTATGAATGGGTTTCCTTGCAATCGGGACAAGGGGAAGCGTGTCCTTCCCCTAGGCCTCCAAACACCATCCCTGAGAGGCCCGGGGAGGAGGGGCCTCGTCTGGACCCGAACTGCAAGGAAACACCTTTCTTTCAAATTGATTGCTAGGGAAATAACAGCACACGCCACCGGTTCGGGGCCCCATGATGGTAGGCTGGGTGCGACGCCCTGGGCAGCTGCCCACATTGCCCATGCCTAGAGCCGGCCCATGTCACGCAAGTACCTCTAACTACACACATCAATACACACATGAATGCAATTAATCCAGCATTGCCCGATTTCCCACTTCTGGAAGTGCATCTACCTGCCCTCTCTGTGAACATTGACAGCAGCCCCCATGCCCCCTCTTTCCTGTGCACCCCTAACTCACCTGGCAGAAACTGTGTGCTGATAGGACCCAGGGCAGAAGCCACCTCATCCCTGTCAGCCGGCGCTAGATACATTGATTGGACCCAGAATGGTACCCTTGTTTTAAAAACAAAAAAACCCACCACTTAAGATAGTTCCCAGCAATCCCAGCCTGGCAGGTCCCGGAACGCAGCTCTGTCCTTCCTGGCTCTTTAGGGTTTTATTAAAGGCGGGTCTGACGTCAGGCAGAGGGACAGGCCCTGCATTTTTTCTCCAAGGAAACTTTTTTTGCTGCCTTGAACTTGTTTTTTTCTTCCCACCTCCACTATTTTCTGTAATGATGCGTCGGTCTAAGGATTCTTAAAGGGAAAGTAACCGTGCACACATTCTGCGGTGCACCGGGCCATCACTCGATAGAGTGGCTTGTAGCGCTGCAGGGCAACACTTTTCACTTCTCATAGCTCTGCTGCTGACATGGAACACAAATGAACTCTGCGGCAGGAATGCCTCATAGTAGGATCCGATAGCTAAGCGCTCTGATACGCTAAAACTTAACAAATAGTACAGATAAGATGTTTTCAAGTTAAAACACTTTGTTTATTTTGAAATTTGTTTTATATATTTTAAATTAGAAATATTAGCGATTTGGCATGAAACATTCGAAACTGCCTTTCCCGTCTTTTCGTATGAGAAAACCGATGGCACATACATTGCACAGTTTTAGCAGAAAAGCGAGGAGCTGGCTTCAGTGATCTGCCCAAGATACGAGTGCTTGCTGAGGTGGGTTTAGCCACTTTTATAACCAGTAGGTGGATTTCTCCCCATCTTGTCCAGGCCCCGCTTGGACCGAGTGCAGGCAAAATGTGTTGGTGCAATTACACGCCTTGTCAGGGTCACTTCAAGGGCATCCTGGTCCTGGAGACCTTCTCTTCACAGGGGACGGCAGAGACAAAGGACACCACCAGGGCACAAGTCCTAAGCAAGCATTCGCAATGCAATAGGTCTCGCATTTACGCAAGTTTAAGCTATTGATATTGTAAGTGACAATACCTCTTATTTATGTTTTAAAAATGAAAACACAAATAAAAGGCATTGTTTACCCCCTCTGTGTTTTCCCATTGTTCTCTTGTAATAAAAAAATATATATAATGTATGTTTCCTTCCCTGTACATGCCAGCCCACCTCCCACGCCTCTCTTTAATGGCATCCCTTAACAGTCTTAATTATGAGCTTTTTGTCTGCAGAGCTGCAGACAGAAAACGTCCATTAACATCTACCTAGTGTTTTAGTGGTACCCAAATCTCCTGCCAAGGGGGCCGAGGGCCAGTCCTCAACACTTTAGCTGCTTAAGTGAGGGGTTCACTCTTCCTCAGGCACATACACATATTCGTTCTAATACATCAAGGTAGTTCTGTGGTACCTTTGCTGTAAATAGTGCACTGTGCTGCTCTTTCAAGATAAACAAGCATTTGCAATGCAATAGGTCTCGCATTTTCGAGAGTTTAACCTATTGGCATTGTAATTGACAATGCCTTTTATTTACGTTTTAAAAACCAACACATAAATAAAAGGCAGTGCCATTTAGAATGCCAATGGTTCAAACAACTACGAGACCTATTGCATTGCAAATGCTTGTTTTACATTGAGCATCCTTAGGAACGAAGGCAGCAGGCCTTATAGTGTGGGCAACCGCGAGGATGTCGACGTGTCCATCCGACGCTTGCATAAATAACCTACACCACGCCCCTCTGGTATCTCCGGAGTCCACGGGCTATCGGTCAGGTTATTCAGGGAGGGAGTCGCCCTGAAAGAGAAAGTGTGTCAGCGCTCGTACTTCACATGCTAGGTTTACCATGTTGCTGGACCAAATTTAATCTCCTGAGATAATTTTGATTACCATATGCAGGGTTTGACTAAAGGGGCCCCAGTCATGGTTTCAGAAACCTGTGTGTAATGATCATTATATGTCAGTGTGTATTGTCTGTCACTATATGTTTCTCAGTGTTTTCAATGTGAAACGTCACGATACGGCACACGGAGTGCTCACGCATTTTGATTACTTTTTGGCACTATTTTCACAAAGTCACCAACAAAAAAAACCTTTTATTATGATATAATGCCCGAGGGGTTGTGTATTGTTTAATCATTTTGTTTCTTTTTTTGCACCACCTCTGTAGGACTTTTGGAATTTTAACAAACAAATTAGGTGCTGCATGACATTGTGTTTTCAGGTTTTTGTTATTATTGGAAATTCTAACTTTAGTAGCTGGAGGATTTTCTCCTTGAAGGTCCTGAAGAAAAGCCTTGGGGTAGGGCTTGAAACTAGTCGACCAAGCAAACTATAGGTCAGACACCGGTAATGTTTCCCACAATCCCCTAATTTAAAATATCAAACTAGAGGAGAGAATATAGTTGTTTTTTCCTACTAGTTCGATATTTTTAACACACCACTGTTCTCATATATTTAACCCACTCCAACATACCAAATACCACATAGGTGTGTAGGGAATTCCTTTCATTAGGTGCCCCTGTTCTTGGAAGGACAGAGAGGAACCCTATGATGAAGCATGCCACCATGGAGCAACCCTGGTGGGTGAGGGTTCTTTAGAAAGAACCTTTTCTTTCCCTGTCCTAATAAAGAGGTTACACTCCTTCATTATCTCTTCAGGAGGGATTCTTTTTTTGGTTATCTGATTGTGTTGTGGAGGACGAGTCCACCTCCCCATACCTCTACCCTCCCTCTTTGTTTAGCAGTAACAGTCAATCTATGCTGCTATGTGTGTGTGGGCTTGTGTATAGCAGTGAAGTTTTGCTGATGCACAATGCATGAACTTGCAACTCATCACACATTTCACATATGTGATTGGCCATAGATTTTACCCTCTTGCATGTTCCATGACAATCCAGAGGCAGTACCAAGATGGACCATGTGTACCATTCGATTTGTATACAACATCATTGTTTAGAATCTGTTTTCATATGCACATGGATATATGTTCATGAGACCAGACACACACATTTCCTGTACCTACAAGGCCAAGACCTGAGTACTTTAGCATTTGTAATTTTATGGGAAGTACATGCTTCTCATGACGGTCGGTCATGATTCATTCCATAGACGTCCTTTTTTGGCTGGGCATACCACTTGCGCTACTAATAGTATTCATGCATTTGGACAGTTCCGCTTTGTCTGATACATATGGTCTTCCATATGCATGAACAACAATACTGGTCACTTAGAGTGCAGCCCTCGAGGTTTTTTTTAAACAATTTGGTCACAATGCACCTTTGATATAAAAGCATTTTAAAATGTATTTTTAATACTCAGGGCAATCGGAGTTTTCCAGAGTGTCTTTCAGTAGCACAGACCCCTGATCAGGAGAAATCCTATTGTATCCGCCTGGAGAGGTAAAGACACATGCGGCACGTTGCTAAGGCATTGAGGCGCATGGGGTACAATTTATAACCTGGAAGTCGCCACCTCAGAGTCAAAAAGCAATCGATAGGGTAAGCACCAGGACACAAGTGGAGGATTCCCATGGAGCATTGTGCCTCTCAGCAGCCAACTGAGTTTGAGAGGCAGTTTGCCGAACGCACCAGAAGAGACAAATTTGAAGCTGGCAGGACTACAACTGCAGATGGCAACCCTAATGCAAATGGTGTGCAGCTTACAACACTGTGGACTGTATAGACCAACAAAAATAGGCCCTCCCTGCAACATTCTGGCCCTCCACATACATTGCTTGTTATTGTTTGGACTTTTAGCATAGGTTAGGATAGTTTTTAAGGTTAGATTAGTTTCAGTGTTTTTATAGCTTGTAGTATGTATCAGTTTTTGGGTATGGGCGGGTAGATTGTTAAGTGGGGGGTTAATGTTTAGTATGTGTTATAAAAAAAAAGACAAAAAATTATTGTTTAGGTTTTAATGTTTCGGTAGTTTGTGTATAAGTGCAGTTCATGTTTGTCTCATGTGCTGTAGGCTTTCCTGCCAGTGTTACTAGATGGAGCACCTAAGGAGTAGATTATGTCAAGTTTACAATGGAGTCACTAAAAGATTCTTCAGATGTGAATGTGCACTGTAAGTGGCACACTTTTTGTGAATAGACACACAGTCCAACACAGGTATTAACCTACTGTTGCACTGTGTGTGTGTGTGATGCTGCATGTTTTGTATGGATAAATAAGTCAAACCATTGTGACTAATCTAGGATGTTTTTGTTGCGACACTGATTGAAGCCACTGAAATACTCTCCCCAGCACCATTTTGTTGTCTCATCACTGCAGATTGCTGGCTGGTATGTTAGCGGCCCGTTTTTTGGTGCAGGATCCTCATCCGGAACAGACAGCTGGTCAGAAGTTGTTGGTACATCCACTGCAATGAAATAAATGTTGTTGTTAATCTATGTTAGATGGTGGCACAAGTAATCTAGTTGACATTTAGACTTCCTAGTAATTCCCTGTCAGTTCAACATTGATCTTACGGGCATCTGTTCCTTGTAGGTTTAGAGGCAAAGTTGCAGTGTAGTTGCCTTTCAGATGGCTGTATCTCTACATTGTTCACACATCCACTGTGTGACAGGGCTGACCTGTGATGTCATGACACATGTTGCAGCAGAGTTACACAGCTCGCTGGCCCTGCCATTCCTGCACTTGTGATATGAGGTACCGTCCACCTTTGCCTTGGTAACCAGCTTGCTTTTTCAAGATGCCTATATTGCTTGTGTGTTGATGTCATGCGACACTACTGTGCAGTGCACATTGCACCTAGTCCCCAGGGTGTCTGCATTCCCTGTGACCAGCACTCAGCTCAAAGCACCTGTGAAGGTGAAGTAGCTTTGCTCATGAATTAGTTATGATCCTGGTGTATGCCTTTCACACAGTCCAACATGGCACTCTACCTTTTTGTGCTGTCTTGAATGCACCTTGTGCTATCATGTGGCCATAGTTTTAGTTGTTCAAATATATCCTGCTCAACCTTGCTACACTGCAGCAATGTGCGAGAGTATGTAATTCCCATGGGTTTCCTATTTGTGTATACTCATGTGATTTCATAGCACACACAGTTGGTTTCATATTTGTTGACAGTCCGCACGGTGTAACCACTCTGAGGGGATAGGCCCAGGCAAACTAGGTAGATTGCTGTTAGAACCGGCTGTCTCTAGTTGGCAGAGGTATACACTTCTGACAAATAGGGACACTCTTTTCTAGTCAGGGCAAGGGGATCACACCCTTTGATAACCCCTGCTCACCCCTTTGGTAGCTTGGCAGAGCAGACAGGCTTATCTCAGAGGCTGTGTGTTAAGCATTTATGACCACATACAGTAATAAAGTGAATACACTACAAATGGACACGACACAGTAGTATTATAAAAGTAAGGATCTTTATATAAGGCTTAGCACAAGACCAAATAACGACAAAAATATACACAATCTTAATAAATACTCTTGGAAGGGAAAATATAGTTCAAAGGTAGTTTCTTCTTTAGCACAAAGTCTTTTCGTATCAAAGTAACTCTTCTTCTTAGTAACACAGTTCTTAGCAACAAGGTAACCCATACGGGAGCTACACGACGTCGAGGCAAAGTTAATCCAAAGGTTCGGCGTCGACCGCGAGGAGCGCTACGTCGAGCACGGAGTCACGCGGACCCCCAACAACACAGTACCTTGGAAAATGAAGCACACGATGATCAGCGGCGTCGAGCAATCCGGCGTCGCGTCTTCGGTGTCGATCCGGCCTCAGTAGTCGTCGATGATGATGATGTTGCAAAGAGTGAGCAGCGCTCACGGCGTCGAGAGGGCACGAGGGCGATGCGATCAGCAGCGGTGCAGACACGAGGTCCCTTGGAGCTGGAGCCGAACTCACTACTCACTGGCGTTGCTGCTGGCGTCGATCGGGCCCGGCGGCCGGCGTCGAGGAAGCGGGACACTGGAGCCGTTACTCACTATGTCGAGCTGGATTCGGCGACGTCCGTCGGCGTCGAGATTGCTGGATCCTTCAGAGGTGCTGGATTCACAGGTTCCAGCAAATAGCACTTTAAGCAGATTAAGTCCTTTAGCCCTGTGACTTCAGCAGGAGACTGGCACTCTTCCAGTCCTTGGAGATTTTCTTAGCAAGCGTGAGAGTACACACACAGTTCCTCTCTCCTGGTTCCTTGGCAAAAATAAAGAAGCACTGCAGGATTCCCCCCAGCAAACAGCACACTGGCAGAAGGGGTAGGCAAGTCCTTAGATCAGCAGGCCTCTTGTCCTTGGTTACAGGGTTCCTTGTCAGAAGTGATCTGATTTCTTGGTTCAGGGGTCCTTCTCTTATACCCCTTTTCGGCTTTGATCCCTTTGTCCATGCAGGGGAATTTCCCAACATCCTGGGTCTGTTGTGGGTGGAGCCAGGCAGAAGCACCTGGCTTATTCACTGAGCAGGGCTGGGTCCTCAGACGCCCAGCAGGAGGTGGAGCCAGCATTGTCACTGGCAGGAGCAGAGCTATCGGCCTCCTGGCAGGAGGTGGGGCTAGGATCGTCCATGGCAGGCACAGAGCCATCAGCCGCTTGGCAGGAGGTGGAGCCAGCATTGTATCAGGCAGGGCAGGCTAACAGCAACTACTCTCCCCCTACTCTCAACGCAAATGTCCCACTCATCCCACACTGACTCATCCAGACCTCTGGAGCCACCCAGCTCCTGTCACACACACGCAAGACCAGCAGAAACCAGAAATGGTTAGACAAGAAAATAGACACTTTCTAAAAGTGCTATTTTCAAACCCAGAGTCCAAAAACCATCCACACCAACGGATGCGTAATTAAACCCCGAGTTCAGGGATACCAAACTCGACATTGCACCATGTTCCCCGAGCCAGCTAGGATCATAGCATTAATAATCCCGGCGGCCCATTCTAACTAACGGAGAGCAGGTTACCTCGCAATAGTGAAGAACGAAGATGGCTGTAGTTCACTATTAGGACATGCCAACTTGGTCAGGCTTGTCCTACCTTATACTTACAACGCACCCTGCCCGTGGGCCTACCATAGGGGTGACTAACATGAAGTTAAGGGAAGGTTTAGGGACTGGCAAGTAGGTGTACTTGCGCAGTCAGCGTGACAGTACCAGACTGCACGTAGGTCTCGCAATGGCAGACCTTCAGACATCCTTTTACGAGGCCGCTCTTGTGGGTGGCACAACACGTGCTGCAAGCCCACGAGCAGCATTTGTATTTACAAGCCCTGGCACTCCTGGTGCACTAGACTAGGGACTGACAGTAAACCAAATAAGCCAAACATGGAATTCAATCAATACATCAATTTAACATCGGGAGCACTTGCACTGTGGCACTGATCAGCAGTGGCACAGTGCCCAAAGCATTAACCAGCAAAAACATCGTAAAACAGTAGAGGCAAACAGAAATAATGGAGGAGAGACTCAGGCCAGTGCTATCAAGTCTAACACGTGTCCCCTCCAGCTGAAATGTGAGGAGAACTACCCTTGACCTAGGGAGTCCTCATCACTAAGGCGGAAAAATCTGGACAGACCATCAGCATTGGCGTGATCTGTACCAGGGCGGTGTTCCACCGTAAAGTCCATCCCCTGTAGGGAAATGGACCACCTCAACAGTTTCGGATTCTCACCCCTCATTTGCATCAACCATCTGAGGGGCCTGTGGTCTGTCTGAACCCGGAAGTGAGTCCCAAACAGGTAGGGTCTTAGCTTCTTCAGCGCCCAGACCACAGCAAATGCTTCTCTCTCTATCGCACTCCACCTCGTTTCCCTGGGAAGTAACCTCCGACTGATGAAGGCTACAGGCAAGTCTCGGCCCTCTTCATTCACCTGAGCTAGAACAGCCCCCACGTCATGCTCTGAAGCGTCCGTCTGGACAATAAATTCTTTCGAAAAGTCGGGTGCCTGGAGTATAGGTGCTGTGCACATTGCAGTTCAGGGTATCGAAGGCCGTTTGACAGGCATCAGTCCAGATCACATTCCGTGGCTGCTTCCTGGAAGTCAGCGAAGTCAAGGGGTGCACAATGTTACCGTAATCCTTGACAAACCTCCTGTAGTAACCCGTGAGTCCTAAGAAGGCTCTCACCTGAGTTTGGGTTTTGGGCGGCGCCCAAGCCAGGATGGTATCAATCTTGGGTTGCAGGGGGGCAACCTTGCCACTCCCTACTTGGTGCCCCAAGTACACCACAGAACCCTGCCCAATCTGGCACTTACTGGCTTTGATTGTGAGGCCTGCTCTGCGCAGGGCCAACAACACTTCCTGGAGGTGGCGCAAGTGTTCCTCCCAGCTGGCGCTGAACACTGCGATGTCGTCCAGGTAGGCGGCACTGAAATCCTCCAGTCCAGCCAAGACCTGGTTGACCAACCTCTGGAAGGTGGCAGGGGAATTCTTCATCCCAAAGGGCATCACCCGGAACTGGTATAGCCCATCTGGTGTGGAGAATGCTGACCTCTCCTTTGCCCCATCGGTTAAGGCGATCTGCCAGTACCCAGACGTCAAATCAAACGTACTAAGGTACCGGGCAGCCCCCAACCGATCGATGAGCTCATCAGCTCTGGGGATGGGGTGCGCGTCAGTCTTCGTGACTGAATTGAGTCCTTCGTAATCCACACAAAACCGAAGTTCCGGTGAAGCACCAGGCGCTGCAGCCTTCGGGACCAAGACCACTGGGCTGGCCCAAGGACTGCTAGAGGACTCAACCACCCCTAAGGCAAACATTTTGGAGACCTCCTCCTTAATGTATGCTCGAACCTTGTCAGTCACCCTGTAAGCCTTGTGCTTCACAGGAGGGCTGTCTCCGATGTCAACATCATGGACACACCAATGAGTGACACCCGGAACCAAGGAAAACAGATCCGGGAATTGTCCCAACAGTTGGCGACAATCCTGTTTCTGCTCAAGGGTCAGTGTGTCAGAGAGGACCACACCATCCACTGACCCGTCTTGCTCTTTAGCACACAGGAGGTCAGGAAGAGGCTCACTCTCCTCCTCCATTCCAGCATCTGTAGCTAGGAGCATGCCCACTTCGGACCTTTCTAAGTGGGGCTTCAAACGGTTGACATGCAGGACCCGCAAGGGGTTCCTGGGAGATTTCAAGTCCACCAGGTAGGTGACATCGCTCTTCTTCTCCACAACCTTAAACGGTCCGGTCCACCTGTCCTTGAGCGCACAAGGTTCCACAGGGGACATGACCCACACTTCTTGACCAGGCTGAAGCTCTACCAGAGTGGCATTCCGGTCGTACCAACGCTTCATCTCCTCCTGGCTGGCCTCCAGATTTGCCTGAGCAAGATCTCTGAAGTGCCGAGTCTGGTTCCGAAAGGCCAGCATGTAACTGTATACATCCTGGGGAGGTTTCCTGGGAGATTGCTCCCAGCCTTCCTTGACCAGACTCAAAGGCCCTCTTACCGGGTGACCATACAAAAGCTCAAAGGGGCTGAACCCTAGAGACTTTTGCGGCACTTCTCGGTAAGCAAACAACAGGCATGGCAAGAGGACGTCCCATTTCCGCCTCATTGGTTCTTCAAGACCCATGATCATGCTTTTAAGGGTCCGGTTGAATCTCTCAACCAGCCCGTTTCCTGGAGGGTGGTAAGGAGTGGTGAACTTGTAGGTTACCCCACACTCCTTCTCCAGAGACTTCATATAGTTAGAAATGAAGTTGGTGCCCCGGTCTGACACCACCTCTCTGGGGAACCCCATCCGGGAGAAAACACCCATCAGTGCCCGTCCCACCACGGGGGCCGTCACTGTTTGGAGAGGGATGGCTTCCGGGTACCGTGTGGCATGGTCCACCAAGACCAGGATAAACCTGTTGCCCAGGGCTGTCTTGGGGTCCAGGGGCCCAACAATGTCAATACCCACCCGGTCAAAGGGGGTACTGACCACTGGAAAAGGTTGGAGGGGAGCCTTCTGCTTCCTTCCACTTTTCCCACTTGCCTGGCAAGTGTGACAAGTCTTACAATGGATGTCTACATCCCTGCGCATCTGAGGCCAATAAAAATGGGTGACAAGCCTGTCATAGGTCTTGTCCTGCCCCAGATGTCCAGCTAGCGGCACGTCATGAGCCAAACCCAGTAGGAAGGCTCTAAAGCGCTGGGGTACCACCAGCACACGGGCTGACCCAGGCTCAGCAGCCTTAGGCTCGCTATACAGGAGGTCGTTCTCCCAGTACACGAAATGTGACCCTGACTGATGACCTGAGGATTGGGCTGAGGCCTGCTGCCTCATGCCCACAAGAGAAGGGCACACCTTCTGTTCGGCACAGAATTCCCCCTCAGGGTCTACCTCCTCCTGGACCACGGGAACTACGGGGGCCGGTTTCCCGCGCCTCCTGCCTCTTCTCTTCACAGCTGGGTCCTGGGCCGTACTTTCAGGCTCCGGGACCCCATCAACACCCTTACTGGCTGTCATCGATCGAGTGGTTGCACACACCCACTCTGACACACCCCACATCTTCAGATGTGTCTCCCTCTCCACCCTAGCCCAAGGGGAGTCTTCCAAATCATTGCCCAGGAGACAATCGACAGGCATGGCGGGCCTAACAGCAACTTGAAGAGTACCTGAAACTCCCCCCCGTTCAAAGGAAACTTGAGCTACCTCACACTCTTTCTGGGAGTTGTCGGCAGTTATCACGGGGTAGAATGCGTGGGGAACCACCTGCTCTCTGGACACCAAGTGACACTTGACAGCTGTCACACTCGCTCCGGTGTCTCTGAGAGCTTCCACTCTATGGCCATTAATGGTCACCCACTGCCTATATTTGCTAATGTTACTAGGCAGAGGGGGTGGAGGGACCATTTGCATGTCTCCTAGCGATACCAGGGACATTTCTGCAGGACCCCTCCCACCAGGGACAACCATCTCCTCCCCTCCCAGGGCTACATTCGCCAACTGACGGGGGGTGCACGCGGCGGTGCATTCGAATTCTTCATGGGACACTGGGGGTCATAATACCGGTGTCCCACCTGCCCACAAACGTAGCAGGTTAGGGGGCCCCTATGAACAGGATTACCCGTCGGGCCCCTGGCTTCTTCTCAGGGGGAGGCTGGGAACCTTTCCCTTGGTTCCCTTGGGGATTACTTTGGGGCCCTTTCTGGGACTCCTTCTGTTTACCCTTGTCCCCCCCACTCTTCTGCTGGGGACCCTGCCCACCCTTGGCTGAGTCTCCCACTGGACCCTTGTGGACCCTGGTACTGACCCAGCGGTCCGCCTCCTCAGCAAGTCTTCTAGGGTTAGATATTTTGCTATCAATCAGGTGCTGGCGCATCTCTGGAAAACAGTTATTAGACAAATGCTCCCAAGCAAACAAATCATAAAGAGCTTCGTAACTTTCCACTTTGCTGCCCTTTACCCAACCATCCATGGCCCTGCAAAAGTAAGACACATATTCAACCCACGTCGTACCAGGCAACTTCTTACATTCTCTAAAAGCTTGTCTGTACTTCTCGGGGGTTAGGCCATACCGCAACATTAAGGCATTCTTCATATGAGCATACGACATCCTATCCTCAACAGGCATGTCTAACAGGGTATCTCTTCCCTCATTCACAAAGAGACCCCACAACCCGGCTCCCCAATCCTTCTCAGGGACCCGGTGGGCCAACAATGCTAACTCATACGCTTTAAACCACTGACCAATATCTTCGTTCTTATGATAATCCTTTATCACATCTTTCGGGAAATAAAACCTACTTTCTGCAGGCACAGATGGGATGCTGCCACCAGAGGGATTCAATTCTAACTTCTTAGCTTGGATCTCCAATTCCCTCAACTTGGTATCACGCTCCAAAGCTAACTTCTCTCGCTCAAACTCCAACCTTTTGGTCTCCAAATCAGCTTCTCTTCTACCTCTTGCATTTTCTAACTCCAGCTGCCCATTTATCTTTAGCCTTGCCATTTCCATGTTGTATGCACGCTCCTTCGCCCTTTCTTCTCTTTCTTCAGGGGAAAGACCTTTGGAGGAAACACTGCTACCGGGAGGGGACTCAGGCCCATTCACTGGCGCCTCCTCATCCCCTTCCCCTGGCGGTACCACCACCGCATCAGAGGGATCTCTGGACTCCAACCAGGCCTCCAAAGCTTTGCGAAAATCATCTTTAATTTCGAGGCCTGTGGTAGGAACTTTAAACTGCTCGCAAAAGTGTTGCAGCTGCTTCTTCCTGTATTTCTTTATCTTTGCTCTATCGAATCCCTCCACAGCAACAACAGGGGTAGTGACTCCGGTGTCACTCATGGTCAAAACTGGCAGTGTTCAAAAAAATCAAGCTTCAGAAAAGCGGAGAACCAAAAATAGAATCCTTCCAAATTAGATTGTGTCTGCGCTATGGTCTGCTTTCACTATGTAGCGCACACTAATCACTGCACATGGGTCATAAATGCAAGCTTCATATCCTCACCGCTGCGTCCAATGTTAGAACCGGCTGTCTCTAGTTGGCAGAGGTATACACTTCTGACAAATGGGGACACTCCTTTTCTAGTCAGGGCAAGGGGATCACACCCTTTGATAACCCCTGCTCACCCCCTTGGTAGCTTGGCAGAGCAGACAGGCTTATCTCAGAGGCTGTGTGTTAAGCATTTATGACCACATACAGTAATAAAGTGAATACACTACAAATGGACACGACACAGTAGTATTATAAAAATAAGGATCTTTATATAAGGCTTAGCACAAGACCAAATAACGACAAAAATATACACAATCTTAATAAATACTCTTGGAAGGGAAAATATAGTTCAAAGGTAGTTTCTTCTTTAGCACAAAGTCTTTTCGTATCAAAGTAACTCTTCTTCTTAGTAACACAGTTCTTAGCAACAAGGTAACCCACACGGGAGCTACACGACGTTGAGGCAAAGTTAATCCAAAGGTTCGGCGTCGACCGCGAGGAGCACTACGTCGAGCCCGGAGTCACACGGACCCCCAACAACACAGTACCTTGGAAAATGAGGCACACGATGATCAGCGGCGTCGAGCAATCCGGCGTCGCGTCTTCGGTGTCGATCCGGCCTCAGTAGTCATCGATGATGATGATGTTGCAAAGAGTGAGCAGCGCTCACGGCGTCGAGAGGGCACGAGGGCGATGCGATCAGCAGCGGTGCAGACACGAGGTCCCTTGGAGCTGGAGCCGAACTCACTACTCACTGGTGTTGCTGCTGGCGTTGATCGGGCCCGGCGGCCGGCGTCGAGGAAGCGGGACACTGGAGCCGTTACTCACTATGTCGAGCTGGATTCGGCGACGTCCGTCGGCATCGAGATTGCTGGATCCTTCAGAGGTGCTGGATTCACAGGTTCCAGCAAATAGCACTTTAAGCAGATGAAGTCCTTTAGCCCTGTGACTTCAGCAGGAGACTGGCACTCTTCCAGTCCTTGGAGATTTTCTTAGCAAGCGTGAGAGTACACACACAGTTCCTCTCTCCTGGTTCCTTGGCAAAAATAAAGAAGCACTGCAGGATTCCCCCCAGCAAACAGCACACTGGCAGAAGGGGTAGGCAAGTCCTTAGATCAGCAGGCCTCTTGTCCTTGGTTACAGGGTTCCTTGTCAGAAGTGATCTGATTTCTTGGTTCAGGGGTCCTTCTCTTATACCCCTTTTCGGCTTTGATCCCTTTGTCCATGCAGGGGAATTTCCCAACATCCTGGGTCTGTTGTGGGTGGAGCCAGGCAGAAGCACCTGGCTTATTCACTGAGCAGGGCTGGGTCCTCAGACGCCCAGCAGGAGGTGGAGCCAGCATTGTCACTGGCAGGAGCAGAGCTATCGGCCTCCTGGCAGGAGGTGGGGCTAGGATCGTCCATCGTAGGCACAGAGCCATCAGCCGCTTGGCAGGAGGTGGAGCCAGCATTGTATCAGGCAGGGCAGGCTATCAGCAACTACTCTCCCCCTACTCTCAACGCAAATGTCCCACTCATCCCACACTGACTCATCCAGACCTCTGGAGCCACCCAGCTCCTGTCACACACACGCAAGACCAGCAGAAACCAGAAATGGTTAGACAAGAAAATAGACACTTTCTAAAAGTGCTATTTTCAAACCCAGAGTCCAAAAACCATCCACACCAACGGATGCGTAATTAAACCCCGAGTTCAGGGATACCAAACTCGACATTGCACCATGTTCCCCGAGCCAGCTAGGATCATAGCATTAATAATCCCGGCGGCCCATTCTAACTAACGGAGAGCAGGTTACCTCGCAATAGTGAAGAACAAAGATGGCTGTAGTTCACTATTAGGACATGCCAACTTGGTCAGGCTTGTCCTACCTTATACTTACAACGCACCCTGCCCGTGGGCCTACCATAGGGGTGACTAACATGAAGTTAAGGGAAGGTTTAGGGACTGGCAAGTAGGTGTACTTGCGCAGTCAGCGTGACAGTACCAGACTGCACGTAGGTCTCGCAATGGCAGACCTTCAGACATCCTTTTACGAGGCCGCTCTTGTGGGTGGCACAACACGTGCTGCAAGCCCACGAGCAGCATTTGTATTTACAAGCCCTGGCACTCCTGGTGCACTAGACTAGGGACTGACAGTAAACCAAATAAGCCAAACATGGAATTCAATCAATACATCAATTTAACATCGGGAGCACTTGCACTGTGGCACTGATCAGCAGTGGCACAGTGCCCAAAGCATTAACCAGCAAAAACATCGTAAAACAGTGGAGGCAAACAGAAATAATGGAGGAGAGACTCAAGCCAATGATGTCAGGTCTAACAATTGCTAACACTGACACTCAATCCATTTAATCAATGAGAGAGTAGGTCATCTGCAGAGCTTCACATATCTTTTCACTCTGGCCCCTCACGTTCACATGTATATGCCTCCTCTGTCAAATGTAAGTTTGGGCCGGGCACTCAACTTACTGCTAAACACAGATGGAACCCACATAATACATTAACTTCCATGTGCCTGTGACACCAACAATATGCGTGACCATATCCAATGGACTGACATGGCTGGCTGGTTTTGAGGGCTAAGGGATGAGCTGTAGCCCACATGGTAGTGCTGGACTTGTTGAAATGTACCTTGTCAGGTTTGCCACACAACTGGGCCTATCCACCTCAGCCTCTAACCATCCCTGACTCCTTCCTTTTGTGATGGCAGACTAGTTCATCCTATACCTTGACAGATTCCTGTTTCACCTCCTCCGACTTTGACATATGTGGCATAGTGAGACATTTTGCTATCATATTCCCTCCTGACACGTCTTCACCTGGGCCACATCACATGTAGGATGTGGTTTCACAATGGTCTCTTCATCATCATCCCTTCCCAGCTGTAACACAAGTGTGAGACTGTCAGACACAGCAATGTATGTGTCTTGGTCAGGCTACCTTGCAGTACACATATTCCTTCTCTCCTACTTGATATGTCTCTTGATATTGGCAGTTCAACGTCGCCAGGCTGTGCCTACAATTCACTGCACTACCAGTGGCCCACACATCATCTTTTGTTTAAACACTTATGGTCCTCTGGAGTGCATCAATTGCATTCACCCCCACACCCAGTCGGGACAAGCTACTTGCAATGTAGTTTCATGCAGTTTACAATACAGGTGACTCTTGGCATGTTCTTATGAACCCCCTCTCAGGTGTGCAGTTTCTCCTTAGACAAGCTTATTAATTTAGAGTCCATATTGGTGTGCATGGGCCGACGTTAGACACAGTGGCCTCCTGGTGCAAGGTGGGCTGCATCGTTACAGTTAGGCTGGGCAGTATTAATGTGTCCATGCATGATATGTTGTCCCATTTCATGTTTTTGACTTTGTATTCTGGGACTTGTAGTTCTGGTGAGTCCAGTTATACATTGCAGTACAAGTGCCAGTATACAAACGTGTACCTGGACCGGTGCTGCAATTCACACATGGAAGTGATAAACGTTAGGGAGCTGGACTGATCTTTGCCACATGTAACTGGGCAGTTTGACTTACACTTATGTTTAAAGGCACAAATTCCTGCCTTTTATCCTGCACACAGCGCAGTGGAACACTGGTACCTACCTCACTGTGCTGTACAACATGACCTTCTTGCCTACATTGCCCCTTATAGATACTTACCCTGTAGGTCTTGTTGTTCCTCGTGGGCTGCACTATCTTGTCCCGGAACTCCTTCCACCAGCTCCTCTGGGATGACGGCTGCCACCCGCACCTCCGAGTCATCCAGCTCCTCCTGTGGCAGCAGGCTTCCACCTCTGGTCTGCATTGCTACCTTCAGGTTGTTGGCCAGTTTCTCCTTCATCCTGTGCTTATAGTTGTGCCAGCATTTTTTGCAGTCAGTGACTGTTCTTTTGGCATGTCCCACACTGTTGATCTTGGCCACCATGGACTGCCAAATGACCTCTTTCTTTCCTAATGGCAATTCTGAGGTTACAGATAGCTGATGTTGGTGCTCCGTCACCTCAGTGATCAAAATTGAATTCTCCTCCTCACTGAAGTTACACTTTCTCTTCCTCTAGACTCTGTCTAGACATTTTTGGCCGGTGCTGTGGTTGTTGGGGTTGTTGTTCTGGCTGCTGCTCTGTTCTACCCGCTCCATAGCTGCCATCTGTGAAGTGTACCAATGTTTTATTTTCCCAAACGCAATTTTTTTATTTGTAGTCTGGCGTTTGACACACTGAAAAGTGACACTAGGATGGTTAGTGTCACTTTATATGCTGCCACCAGCCCTACGTTAGTGTTGCTCTCAATGTGTCAGTTTCCGCTGTGACAAGACATCTGCGGCAGTGCCAATTTTTTGCGCAGACCGATCCTTACGCCATGGTACGCCAAACAGTAATTGTGCCTCATCCATAGGGGCTTATTTACAAACCCTTTGCGCCGCTGGTACGTCACTTTTTCCCATGTTAAAAGTGGCGCACCAGCGGCGCAAGGGGCTGGTAAATAAGCCCCATAGTGTTTAAAAATGACGAGGTAAATTGTCATTTTGACACAGGGCTGAGACAATGCAGGGATGAGCTAGTTCTTGTAAGTGAGGCCCCTGGTCACTACTAACTTTTCACAGATGGCAGGGATATTAGAAGACCAACATAACACTGTAAATGCAGCAATGCACCATTTGTCAAGTCAGTGTTTCCCGCCACCTTATTTCGGCTATTGTACTGTCTCAAAGGCTTTTTACCGTTGTTGTCTCTGACTTTTAAAGTTGTTTTCTACAACCGTTGTTATGCCTTCCAGGTAATAATGACATCCATCTCACGTTCCATTTATTATTTATTTTTAAGACACTGACATGACTAAATGATCTGTTTTTTTTATCTATAGACGTGTGTTATTAGGCTCTCGCCACGGCAGGCATGTCCTTGAATATTGGCAGCCTCGTTTTGAGGTACGACCTTATTGACTTAGCTCTTACTAATACGCAGCAGCATGTTATACCTTTCAATTAAATAGGGTCCTTCCTATGCAGGGCCACGATTTGCCATTTTCGTTAATAGATTATTCATTTACACTGAGCACTGCCTACTGCAGGGACCATACTTGATCAGATACGGACATACGACACATCACCGACAGTCAGGCTTGCTTTACATACATAATGATCTCCAATAAGAGGTGAACTCGGAGGAAGATGAAAGGAACTTTATTGTAAAGGAACTTTATCAGTGTATTTTGATATGAGGGACAGTGCTTTATGTCATAGTGCTCATGTTATTTTTTTTAAGTTGAAATGGTTGAAATAAGGTTCTTAAAAGGGGCCCCATTGTATGAGGCATAATAAGTAAGATGCTTGTTATAATGGTAAAATCTTGAAATAATTGTCAACTGTCCAAAATTAGAAATCTCCAAAGGCTCTCATGTAGATCCCGGCACACCCTGGGTAGCTGCCCTCATAATTTCAAATCACAAAACCACTGATTATGAGTGGACCAGACATCCTACTCCCTGTTAACTGGACCCTTCTATCCAAGTATATTGACGCCAAACCCTATAATAAGCGCTATGTGGCAGATGAGGATACACTGTAACTCAGTATGTGGTAAAACAAAATTATTGCGGCAACACAACATGAATGCACTCAAATAGACATAAAATTGTGTTACTTAATATGCACACATTAAACACACAGACATTACATTACAAGAGGAAAATTAAAACACTGTAAAAATGTCTAAAATGGATACGTTAAAAAAAATAGCAATTGCCTTATTTCAAGAAACCCATCTACTATCAAACGATACTCACAGATTATAGTCCCCACTTATCCATTCCACAACTCTCATACAAACTAAAGGAATAGCTACATTATTCAGGCCAGGGATCAAAATTGGAGACCATATAGTGATGAAGAAGGGAGAGTGTTGCTACTGAAAAAGGAATATGAAAACTAACCTGTTACCTTCCGTATTTTATATGCCCCAAAAGATAGGAAACAACATTTTCTAAAGAATCTCTTTCCTCACAAACAGTATATTATAAAAGGTAATATAATATTGGGTGGAGATTTAAAGGGGGTGTTGAACCCAACCATGAATCTACTAAACCTCAATAATAGACCCACACCCCCAGATAAGAGGGATTATACATTTTAATGTAATGCTCACAGTATTTCATCTAGAATAGATCTTTGTTTAGTACATTGATCATCCCGTACCTTAATACAATTGAGCTCAATAGTAACTCGATTACTCTCACATTGCACCTCACTGACAACTATATATTGCTTGAATTGGAAATAACTTTTCCCACTAGATAATGGCGAATGATAGCGTGGAAAGAGTCCTAATTTACCCTTCAGTACCAGTTCAACCTGTAACTTACAAGAATGGGATCCAACTCCGTGACAAATCTTCTTCTTCAAGGTGACAGATCTTTGCCACCGTTTTTGAATGGAAGCTAAATTAAATCATGTCCATCATCATCATAATTTACAGTTTAAGTTTAGTCAAATTCGAATTTTAAGTTGATTTTTAAACTTTATTCTCTTTAACAGAGTAGTAAGTTCTTTTTATTTCCATTTTATTTCAATTAGTATAAATTCAGATAAATCTGTTTATATAAATTATCAAGAAAATATGGTTAGTCTCATCAATAATGCAAATAAACAAGCCTGTTCTATAAAGGAATTGATCCCTATTCTACCTAAGAGAACCTGTCCTGGAAAAGAGCAAGATAAAGGAGTATCAAAATTAAAATCAAGCAGGTTGGGTGGCTGGGTCCAGGTTATACAGACACATCATGATCCTGTTTCATTTAAACTTCGAGAGATCTGGAAAGTGACAGAGGCACCAGGGCAACCCTGGACTTTCAAAATCGGCCATCAAGGTCTCCAGCCATCAGGAAAATGTCTGTTGGAATAATACGCCTGGCCAGCCCGTTTCTAGTCTTTGGAAATGTGCAGCCAATGGTGTGCCATACCTGGCATTGCCTATCTATTAAACGTTCTGCTATGTGGCTTGCAACTTTAGACAGGACCTGGAGAAGATATGGGAGCACCTGTATTGACAGTCACAAATGGTGTTTGGGTGACTTCTTGTCATACAAGAGGTGTACTTGGTGGTCCCTTTGCTGTTGCAGTGGCCCCACTCATCTCAGTGGATGGGCTATCTTCTACCCCTGTCAACCCCTCCTCAGTGTCAATAATGACATTGAAAGTCTGCATTTGGACTTGTGAGGAGGTATAGTAGATATGATGTGAGTGCCCATTTGTTACATATACTCGATGCACACTTCACAAATGTCATGCTTACATGGTGTTCCCCTTATGCCTGCAGTCTGTGAGAAAAACAAAAACATTAGGTTTGAAGTTCTAGAACTAATCCCAGCCGTGGGTAATTACACTGACCGTATTTTAGTCTGTTGCTCTTTTGCCCATCTTCCACCTCAGACAGGAATCAGGCAAATGCAAATTAGCCTTGTTTCTGCCACAGAAGGAATAATCCAGCCTTGACATCATGCAGTGTTGGCTAACCATTGCATGCAGGGTACTAGCATGCTGCTATGACCTAATATCGACATACAGAAATATAATTAAAACAAAACTGAGAACACAAATATTGCCAGGATATACATGAAACACAAAAGCACAAAAATTGACTGCAAAAATGTTGCCCTAACATATATGTAAAATACCTAAATATGGAAGGCAAAAATTTAGAAATACTAAATAACAAGGTTACTATATAGCATAAAAAACGACCAAAGGTACAAAAATAATATAATTAACCAAAATGTAGCTAAAAATCTGTAAAAACAATATATTCATATTTATGCTTTTAAAAAGATACATAAACTAAACATACAGAATTAGCAGAAAATAAATTTTAATGAGCATTTACCATATAAGCGACAAAACAAAGGACAAATCCAAATACTAAACCAATAACAAATGAAATTAAACTTACAAGTATTTCACAAATAGAAACACTTTCCAATTAAAAAATAGTATAAAAACAAAATGAAAACATCCAACTAAAAGCTGTAGAAGACGATATTACTGGTGGAAGGCATCACTCTAAAACACACACTGCCTGACTGTAATTACAACTTGAAAGGCTGCAACACTGTCCAGAAATAAAGCTGCTGCTTATACAGAGTAAGTACCAAATATTAACGTTGCATAAACCTAACTACAAAAATAAATATGTTAATGCATACACAAATTAATAATACTTATTTTAAAATTATATCTCCAAAACACAGATACCAAGGGTGTAAAAAAAACTAAACCAAACAACGCACAAAGAAAAAAAGTTACAACGCTATTGCAAAACTATAATGAAAGCAAGACAAAGAACCTTGAAAGTATAATGATAACACTTAGCCAATAAAGGTGAACAAAACTATTTAATTTAGTAATAACTACCAAAGATAGTAAAAACACAAACCAAACACAAAACCAAACTACCCCCAAAAAATGTTAGTACATAAAATAAAAGGAAAAAATGTTACAATAGTTTAATAGCATATAACATACTTAACATTAAAATATACTTTAATAATTGTGTAGTTCACAGATACAATATAAAAACCTGCAACATACATCAAGTCACAAAGCGGGAAACTATTAAGTTATACAGTATACACCTACATCAAAGAACGCACTTCTGGTAAAAGGATGCATTGGAAAAACTCTCAATATTTATTCCAGTGCTTGCTATGGCAGAGAAACCACCAAAGAAGATATTGTTAAAAGTGTAAAGGATCATAATCACCCTCCAAACATCACTAAACTTAAAGTTAGAAATGCCCAATAGAACTTAAGAGAAACCAAGCACAAGCTCATTGTACTTGAAATTCCCCAAGTTCCTTAAGAAGTGACTGGATAGCTTCCTGCCACAGAAGACCCAAAAAGATGAACATGTAGAACAATAAACATTTCTAGAGAAACACAGAGAACACCCAGAACATGACATTTAGATAAAAAGTAACACATAACCAATATGTCTTACTGCGTGACAACTAGAATATGAAAATGGAATCATTGTCTAAACAACTGATAACAATTTACTAGTCCTAATACAGTGGAACACAGAGATGATGGATAGCATATTTAAATTGTGCTTACCACCATTCACACAAATATACAGTATTCAGAGGCAATCCATAACACAAATGTCCCTCCAATATAGGCACTGCTGCCAAACAAGCAAAGTGCAACCTATAGGGAACTCATAACACTAACCAAACAAAAAATATTAATACAATCATCAGAAATACAATCACCAAAAAATAATTAACACTCAATGATTTCTACTATCCTAAAACTTTACACACAGCAATACATTTTAACCATGGGGGCACCTACAAAAGTCGACAGTTCATACAGAGTACATCACAAGTTCAGAATTACCTTACAACGTAATAAATGTAATATCATTAGCCTAAATTCCTGTGACAAAAGTAACCAAACACTATAACATGCTAATAAAATCCCCATTCTTGTAAAAAAAAAAGCAAAAAAGGCTTTTACCTCTGATGGACTATTTTGAAATCGCATAGGTTGGTCACCTGTACCAATCAACACATAGGTGCTATCCCAAACTTTGCATCCAGTTAAGGAAGGGCATAGTTTCAAGAAATGCTTGTAAAAACCTGACAACGCTACTTATTTCTAGTAATACTAAAAAAAGGATAAAGCTATCAAGAACTAAGACTATAACATTCCATTACAGAACTACCAAAGACAGTAAAAACACAAACCAAACACAAAACCAAACTACCCCCAAAAAATGATAGTACATAAAATAAAACGAAAAAATGTTACAATAATTTAATAACATAACATACTTAAAATTAAAATATACTTTAATAATTGTGTAGTTCACAGATACAATATAAAAACCTGCAACATACATCAAGTCACAAAGCGCAAAACTATTAAGTTATACAGTATACACCTACATCAAAGAACGCACTTCTGGTAAAAGGATGCATTGGAAAAACTCTCAATATTTATTCCAGTGCTTGCTATGGCAGAGAAACTAGCAAAGAAGATATTGTTAAAAGTGTAAAGGAACATAATCACCCTCCAAACATGACTAAACTTAAAGTTAGAAACGCCCAATAGAACTTAAGAGAAGCCAAGCACAAGCTCATTGTACTTGAAATTCCCCAAGTTCCTTAAGAAGTGACTGGGTAGCTTCCTGCCACAGAAGACCCAAAAAGATGAACATGTAGAACAATAAACACTGCTAGAGAAACACAGAGAGCACCCAGAACATGACATTTAGTTAAAAAGTAACACATACTAACCAATATGTCTTACTGAATGACAACTAGAATATGAAAATGGAAAGATTGTCTATACAGCTGATAATAATGTACTAGTCCTAATACAGTGGAACACAGAGATGATGGATAGCATATTTAAATTATGCCCACCACCATTCACACAAATATACAGTATTCAGAGGCAATCCATAACACAAATGTCCCTCCAATATAGGCACTGCTGCCAAACAAACAAAGTGCAACCTATAGGGAACTCATAACACTAACCAAACAAAAAATAATAATGCAATCATCAGAAATACAATCACTAAAAAATAATTAACACGCAATGATTTCAACTATCCTAAAATTTAACACAGCAATACATTTTAACCATGGGGGCACCTACAAAATTCTACAGTTAATACAGAGTACATCACAAGTTCAGAATTACCGTACAATGTAATAAATGTAATGTAATTAGCCTAAATTCCTGTGACAAAAGTAACCAAACACCTATAACATGCTAATAAAATCCCCATTCTTGCAAACAAAAAGCAAAAAAAGATTTTACCACTGATGGACTATTTTGAAATCACATAGGTTGGTCAGCTGCACCAATCAACACAGAGGTGCTAGCCCAAACTTTGCATCCAGTTAAGGAGGGGCATAGTTTAATCCAAATGCATGGAAAAACCTCACAACGCTACTAATTTCTAGTAATACTAAAAAAAGGATAAAGCTATCAAGAACTAAGACTATAACATTCCATTACAGAACTAAAGCCAAATATATTGAAACAAACGAAACAAATGAACCAATTGATACCAACTAAGTGCAACTATTTACTAACAACCAAGTCCTACCCTCCTTTGAAACATGACTAACTGGTGGATCCCCAGGAAATGTTGGGTAGGTTGTGAAAGATGTCTTTACCTTTTGTATTTATCTTGTCACATTTTCTGTGCTTTATAGACAGAGGTAAAATGTCAGGCTGTGTCTTTTAACATGGGGATTGGTGTTTTCTTTCTCTGCCTGCAAAGTGAGGGTCATTTTTAAAGTGAAGAGCCAACATGCTTCACTGGGACTTGTTTTTATACAAAAATGGATACGAGGCCTCGCCTCATACTCTGTGGCCAAAGGGGTTTATCACATTGCGAAATGTATCAAGTATCAGCACCAAGATTTTTCAGAAGCCTTGTGGTTTTAGTGAACATATGCCACAGGCTAGCACCTCAATCTGAAGAGTGTTCCAGCTCCAGTGCAGTTCACCATCTGCCATTTTTATGTGCAGATCAACTTCTTGGCAACAGTCCAATAAGGACATAAGAAAGGGTGTGGTCAATGTTGTGGCATTTCTATCAGAGAGGAACACAAAAGATTGTAAAGAATGTGTTATTTTAGTAATTCTGACCATTTTGAAAGCAAGACTACTATTATTTTAAAAATCGACAGAAGAATGTCCTTTACAGCTAGGTGGGTTGCAAAAGTTTGTCGTTCTAAAAATTGGGCTCTGGTTCTTAAAAGGCAGCACTGGAGTAAAACAAAGATAAGTTAAAAACAGTACATAATATAACACAATTACAAAATAGGAAAATATGAGCAAACCCAATTATGGGCTTAATTACGATGTAAGTCGGAAAGCCTCTGACTTACATCATTGGTTTCAAATCTGACAGCCTTATTACAATGAAGGCTACAGGATTTGAAAGTGGCCCGTCAGACCAACTGGCTTCCAACTGGCTCAAGGAACCCGTTGGCCAGTCAAAGGCCACTCAAAATCCTCTGTGTATGGCGTTTACGCCGAGGGGGTTATGATGTCGGTTTCCGACAGGCTTTTCATGCTGAACTTTCCAACATGAAAAGCCTGTCACAAAGTGACTTTGGGGACCCCTAGCAGATTAGAGACCTTGGAGGTACCTATGGTGCCCCCCTGTTAATCCCTGCACCGCAGTGCCACATGGTGCAGGGTTTATTAAAAACATTTGTTTTTCTGTGGGAGCTTGTGCTATGCCCGGTTTAGCAGCACAAACTCCTATAGAGAAATGGGAGTATGCAACCTCAAAATGTGCGGTCGCTTTGTAATGGCGGTGTCGGGACCGCCGACTGGAAGTAGGTCGGTCCTGCGACCGCAGCAATGTCGGGCGGATGTGAGTACACCCGACATCGTAATCAGGCCCTAAGTATTCCCAGCAAATACATTTCAAATTTTGTTTTCTTATTTTGTTGTTGAAGTGCTCCGTAGACTATATGACATCCATAAAAAAATCCATAAAAATGTGTAAAACATGTAGCCAATAAAAATACAAATAAACATTATTATCCATTCAGTATGATGAAATAAAATACAGGCAAGCCATCCGAACCACATTACTAAATTTAAAAGACAAAATGCTCCACAAAAACTGTACAAAACAAGAAAAACTAAACAATGGTTCTAAACTAAATCCCAACTATTTTCCCTGTTACCACAACATTTCCATTATCCAAATACAGAATCTCAACTTCTAATTAAAAAAAATGCAAAAGAAACACATAAAAACCTATATACAAAACAAACATCCGCACATAACGACTAACAAACAATTAAAAATACCTAAAAATAGTCAAAATATATCATACTATCATTTAAAATACGTGTACAATAAATAAAATTTAGGCCTAGTGAACACATGTCAAACAGCTATGAGAAAAGCCCCCACTAACTATAACATAAAACAACATACAAATGCTAACCTAACTAACATTATACCACATACCCTAAGAACTATTAAGTATAGAAAATAGATTAGAATGACTATTATCAGAGAACAATGAGGAACCATTTACCGCCAGAGCCTCTGGCTTTCAAAAACAATGACTACAAAGTAAAGCAAGCAGTAAAAGAAATTATAGTAAAACAATAGAAATAAAAAAAATTAACTACTTCTTTCCGAAACAAAAAAAGACAAAATATATGAAAAAATATACATTTATGTAACAACTGTTTTAAAAATTGTCTTGCAATTGTCTTGCATGGCACACAGTGCAGGGATCAACCAGAGGCTGCAGAGAGAAGAGAAGCCCAGCTAGGGACCCCCAAAGTCGCTTTCCGACAGGCTTTCCATGTGGAAAGCCTGACATGGAAAGCCTGTCAGAAACCGACATCGTAATCCCGACGGCGGAAACGCCGTCTATTAGAATAATGGTCTGCCTCCGACTGGCCGACGGGCTCCTTGAGCTCGTCAGAATCCAGCCGAAATGACAGGCTGGTTTCACTTTCGACCACCTGCATCTTAATGCGGTGGTCGAAAGTGAAATCCATGGTGTGACTCGGAAAGCCTCCAACCTGTGGCCGGAGGTTTTCTGAGTCTCTATTTACACTACAAACTTAAGCACATTGGGGAAAGTGCTGGACATTGGGGGAGAGATCAGACTTACTATTCTTACTTCAATCTTAACTACATTGGGGAAAATGTGGGACTTTGGGTGCTAGTTTTACTATTCCCACTCCAAATGTAACCACATTGGGAAACGTGTTAGGCTTTGAAGGAGGAATCAGTTTTACTTTGCCCTCTCCAGAAGTAAAGTGTTGGATTTTGAGGGGGAATATTTATTATTCCCACTCCAAAGCTCAACATCATTGTGGAAAGTGTTGGACTTTGGGATGGGGGCAGCTTTACTATTGCTACTCCGAACTTAACTACGTTGAGGAAAGAGTTGGACTTTGGGAGTTGGGGTAAGATTTAGGGCCATATGTATCAAGACTGTTTCTCGTTTGCGAACGGGCAGATTCTGAGAATTGGCCCGTTTGCGAATTTGAAAAACCCTTTTGAGATGTGTAATCCCAAAAGACCATCGCAAAATAGAAAATTGCGAAATTTGCAATTCTCTATTTTGCAAATGCAATTAAGGAATTGCAAATTGTGACTCCTTAAGTGCAATTCTGGAAGCACCAGAAATTTGCTATTTGGCATTAAGAAATTGCAAATTACCACCAACTTGTAGTTGGTGGTAATTTGCGATTTTCTTTAAAAAAGCTATTTTTGATTTTTTAACCCCTTCCATGCTCATGACGAGCTCAGCTCGTCATGAGGCACCGTTGAGCTGTGCTGATGACGAGCTGAGCTCGTCATGAACAATGGGAAATGAGAAGATCCAGCACAGGGGAAAAATAACCACAGCAGCGATGTGGTTAAAAGTGCCAAATGTCGCACATACATGCCCTTAGGGAATGATACAAATGATTGGGTGAACACAAAATATGGGGTGACAGTAACTGGAGAGCACATGTTCTCCAAAATGCATAAGTGAAAGTCACCCAGACACACGTGGAAACCCTAATGCACAAAAACCCGAACAGTGGCGTATGGGGAATACCCGTTAGCATATCAGGTCTAACATCACTATTAAATAAATGCCAATTTAAACAAATACATGTGTGAAATTCATGGCACACTCCCCTGACCAAAATTCGAACACAAATAGCAAAAGAAGAACAGGAGAAAGCAATTGGTTCTAGTTATATTGGGAAGCAATTAGAGAGAGAATTATGTAGATAAAGTGTACATAACTAAAAAATAAATAATAAAAAGTAAAAAATCTAATTGTAGTATGTGGTGAAAAAGATACTGGTGCAAAAAAGTCTAGGGAACTGAATTTATGGGGATTCATTGGAGACTAGAATCCTATTGAAACATATACCTGAAGGGATTTGCCAGGACTCTGTGGTGTCTAGAAGGTAAAAGAGCGGGGGAAAAGAATATTAATTTATTAAGGGCGTATAGGTGTAAACCATGATGTTTCACAAGATAAGGGGCATAACACGATCACAAGGTAGTAGGGTAAAGTTGGTGCTATCTCTTACATCTTGGCCGATGATAATTCCAACCCGGTAGGGCACGAGTACAAGATAAATTAAGGATTCCAATATAAATAGAAGTAAGGCGTCTCTGGAGGTCTAGAGAAAGAACCGGTCGGAACATGGATCATTAAATAATGTAGGTGAACAAAACACAAAATCGAGGCAATACCTGCAAAATGGATCAGCAGTGATGCATGATCTGTGGACCAATAATCAAGAATACAATGAGGATGGAGCGTGGGAAGCGAGTAAAGCGGAAGTGACAAAACAATGAAAATGGATTTTAAAATTTAAAATAATTCTCACCAGAATGCCGGTGATACTTCCAACCCGCAGAACTCAATCGTGGTTTCATTGCAAGAAGCGAGTGTCAAGTAGTAATCTACGGGGGAAGTGAAACAAAAGGGTCTAATGCTCACCCTGCTAAACCAGCAATCATTGTTAAGTAGCGGTCAACTATCATTATTAAGCAGCGGACTGACTAGAATCTCACCTTAATAAGGTTAGTGAAACGGCAAGTGCCGCCAGTAGAGTGCGAGCAATAACCAGTACGAAATCCCTCTGAAAAAATACATTATAAAATTGGATCAGGAAAAAGGGGACGAAGATAGTAAAATAACGTGTAAATGCAAATGGGTGATAAGTAGACAAAAGCACAACTTACTATGTCTAAGAACAAAGATGATTCTATCACAGGACCGGAGGCTTCAGATTATGCTTCTCAATCTTTACTGCATTAAACACAGCAGCCAATGAAAATGGATATTTTCACAAAAAACAGTAAAACAAACTTCATTTCCCATGAGTACACATGAGTATAGGCACGCCCCCATAGTCCATAAGAACCCCCTGCGTGCTCCCATCATCCTCTTTCTTTGCTGCTCACAAGTCAGAGTTAAGTGCACCTCCCCTCTGGTCCCCTCACTCTGCTTGTTGTTTGGGGTGCTGTTGGGGGTTTATATTGTTATGATTTGATGTTAATGCGGGATCATCCGCTTATTATTGGTGATTTGAGGCATTGGCATATGTTATTCTAGATTATCGTTGCTCGTTTTCAGGTAAAACTAGGTGCAGATCTCTGACCTTTTTTTTCACTCGTACTCGCTTTGGGCCGATCAGCTTTCCGCTGTAGTTGCTCCCGCTGTGGAGCGCGCGCCTCAGAGCGCTTGAAGAGACGGTCTCTGAACGGCAAGGGGCCGCGCGCACTTCAGTGGAGCCCGGTACCGGCAGCCTGAGGGCGCGCATGGGCTTCCCTGATATGCCCTGACGTTCAGGCCGGGCGGCTCTCGGCCGGCGCGCGCGCCCAAAACGCTGACCAAAAGTGGTCTGGTTTTGGTAGGTTTTGGTCGCGTTTGGGCTGCGCGCCTCGGCGCGATACCCTGGCTCACAGGAACAAGCGTTTTCACTCGTTCCACACACCGGCTTGCTCCTTGTCAGATCGCCAGTGAATATTGGTTGTAAAATCATAGAGGCCCAGAATATGCACACGCTCAGGAGATATTTAGGGGCCAAGGTCACTGACTTGATTGATTACAGCTTTGCTGAGGGGGTTAGGGAAACGTTGCCAGACTTCTAGTTATACCTGTGTGTTTTGGGCTGACCCGCCCCCATTACCCCCCGGTGTGAGATTTTCTAGGGTGTTCTCCCTTGTGCCTTGAGTTGTGTACCCGGATGAGGAATATGAAGGTGGGGAGGAGATTGATGAGGGACAGCAGGAAGCTGTCTTGGAGGACAATATAGTAGAAGCATTGGATGCCTCGGTCCAAGCTTCAGTGAATCGAGCCATGGAGACTAAGGTCCCTCAGACAATGCAGCAGGCACTTGCGGTGGCCCTACGCCCCATAAGAAAACAGCTTGAGGGTTTTGCGAAACGCCACGGATATGATAAGAAGAAAAAGCAAAAGAAGCAAGCAGCCTCTTCTTCTTCCGCCACGGGTTCGGCCGATCAGAAGCAATGGCCGCATGCGCAGTCCATGGCTTCCTTGCCAGTAATAGGGGCATTAGACCATACCTATACAAGTGGAAAAGCAAAGAGTAATCGGCCAATTCCGGTGGACACAGACACCACCACCACAAATACGGATACCAACACGGATACTGACACCTCGGAGGAACAGCCTCCCCCTCCCAAGAAACCTAAGGTTACCCCCAAGACGGCGGAGGACCAGGTTGTCAAAACCTTTAACTTTGACCCTTCGGACATAGTACACCCTCGGTCTTCGGACTGGGTCCTGCTGCCGGCGGTCTCTGAGTAACTTCACGAGAACCTCAGGAAGAGCTTCAATAGGGAGGTCCGTAACTGATTGCGGTCGGAGTGTCCGCGTCCAGATATCCCGGACAGTGTGGCTGACACTCCGGAGATAGATGCCAGCATGTTAACCTTTTTGAGGAAGTTTTCGAAGGACCCCAAACGGGGGTTTGACTGGGCTTGGCGGGGCTGCCAAGATAAAATGCTTGACGTTGTGGGGCCCCTAGCGAAAATCCTGGAGATGGCCCTGGCGGCCAAGGAAGGGTGACTGCAGTGGATCCGGACTTCTTGGCGGGCTGGGCTCAGTGCGCTATTTGCCTGATAGGCAATGCAAATTGCGCAATATCTTCGGAGAGGCGCAAGTCTTTGTTGCTCAGGATGGACAGTAACTTGACAGAACTTGCTGAGGGGTTTTCTTTTCGGAGACCGATTCGTTAGGGATGTCACTAAGTATGTGGGGACATTCACTGCCGTGGATAAGGCGCAGAGTGGAATCAAACGCGCCCTCACTCAGGGTGTTTTCAACAGGGCCGGGCGAGGCGGGGGTCGCTTGTCAGGCCTAGGCTTCCAACAAGGCTCCCAGCGAGGAGATTTTGGTCGCGGGCGTGGAGAGTGGGACTCCACCCGCTGTGGCATCTTCTATCCGTCTAGAAGAAGATTCAAAAAAGGACGTTTCCAATCGGGAAACAACAGAGTGAGCTTCAAGTCACACCAGAATACCGGTGAGTGTAACAGATGTCTCTCTACTTCCATTGGGGGGGCGCAAGTGGCATTGTCTGCCACAGTGGCAAGCCTTGACTCAGGACGCTTGGGTGCTGCAGACCATTCAGGGGTTTCAGCTGGAGTTCTATTCTTACCCGGCGCAAGCGTTTCCCCCGCCACCTCTCCATTTTTGCCAACTAGATCACAGTTTCATAGACAAAGAGGTGGCAGACTTGCTGCAGAAGGGCGCGATTGCTCAATGTCAGAGAGGCCCTCGCGGTTTCTCCAGCAATGTCTTTATTGTCCAGAAGAAAGGGGGGGGCAACAGGTTAGTGCTCAACCTCAAAGAGTTCAACCAGTACCTGACCTACAACCATTTCAAAATGGAAGGTTTCATTTGTTAGCAGATTTTCTGCAGGAAGGGGATTGGTTAGTCCGTCTGGACCTCAAGGATGCATATCTTTCTATACCGATTTTTCCTCCACACCGCAGGTTCCTGCAGTTTCTCTGGGACGGCCAATATTACAAGTCCTTGGCTGTTCCTTTCGGTCTCTCCTCGGCTCCCTGGTGCTTCACCAAAGTGATGAAACCGGTGGTAGCCTATCTCAGAGAAAGAGGAGTGCGGCTGATCATTTATCTAGACAATATCCTGATCATGGCGCAGGACCAGTCTATTCTGCAGCTGATCATGACTACTTCGCTGCTTCAGGGCCTAGGGTTTGTGATAAATCTGAAAAAGTCAGTAATGGTCCCGACACAGGTAATAGAATTCCTAGGGTTCACTATCAACTCCCAGACAGCGCAACTGTGTCTACCCCAAGCGATATTGAGGGATTTGAAAAAGGAGATAGTGAAGTTGCTGGAAAAGCAAATGGTCACACTCAGGACGCTGGCCAGAGTAGTGGGGATATTGGCATCGTCAATTCAGGCAATATTCCCAGGTCCCCTGCATTACAGGGCCCTTCAGCGCCTGAAGATCAAGCATCTTCAGAGGGGACTCTCGTACATGGACTCTGTTCCCCTATCAGAGGTGGTCCGAACCGAGCTTCAGTGGTGGCTAGGCCACGTGGACGCCTGGAACGGCAGGGCGATCTTCGGATCACAGCCAGAGGTAGTAATCGAGTTAGACGCCAGCAGGTGGGGCTGGGGCGCGCGCTGCGGAGATGTTTCCACAGGCGGCAGATGGTCGACGCAAGAGCTCGAAATTCACATAAACTGTTTAGAATTGCTAGCAGGGTCGTTTGCGATTCACACGTTATCCCCGAAGCAGACATCTTGTTGCATCCTCCTCCGTTTGGACAACGTGTCCGCAGTGAGATATATCAACAAGTTGGGCGGCACGAGGTCGTCGCTTCTAGTCCAAATAGCCAAGGACTTTTGGCACTATTGCCTCCAAAATCAGAACTCGGTAATAGCGGAGTATATTCCAGGACAGTCCAACCAGGTGGCGTACTGGAATTCCAGACACCTAAGGAATTACAGCGACTGGAAGCTGCTTCCCCAAGTATTTCACTGGTTACAAGCGATTTGGGGTCCTTTTCAGACGGACCTGTTCGCCTCCAGGTTGACTTATCAGATTCCCCGGTTCTTCAGCTGGAGGCCGGACCCGATAGCGACAGCGACGGATGCCTTTCTGCAGGATTGGTCTCAGGGGATTCAGTATGCCTTTCCCTCCTTCTTGTTGATTCCCAGGGTGATGACTCAAGTGATCAGACAAAGGGCGGAAATAGCCTTGGTGACTCCGTGGTGGACGTCACAAGCATGGTTTCCCAAGTTGTTGCAGTGGAGCCGCGATCGTCCCCGGTTATTACCGGACTCGAAGTGGTTGTTGCAGGGCCCTCGTCAGGAACAGCATCCATTGCTGTTGGAGGGCAGGCTATCGCTGATGGCATGGAGGCTTTCCGGGAACAGTGGCAGTTGCCGGGAGTTTCGAGCAAAACTGCTGAGTTCATCAAACAGGCATGGGCTCCTTCCACCAGGAAACGTTATTCCGCAGCCTGGAAGAACTGGATGGATTGGTGCGTGGGACGACACCTGGATCCTGTGGGGGCAGAGTTACCCCAAGTTTTGAAATTTCTATCGGAAAAAGCTGCTGATGGTTTGGCGTACCGTTCGGTCAATAATTTTCGTTCCGCTATCTCGGCGGGGCATGCTCAGGTAGACGGGAAACCCCTTAGGCATGCACCCGGTAGTTTGCAAGTTGTTGAAAGGAATCAGGGTAGCTAACCCTCCCAAACCCAAGTATACCGGGTTGTGGGACGTTTCATAAGTGATCTCGTTATTCAACAGATGGCCGGTTAATACTCTCCTGTCTAGGAAGCAATTGTCGGCGAAATTGGCCATGTTGCTTTGCTTATCGTCTTGCAGAAGGTCTTCGGATGTGAGAGTACTCAACGTAACAGGTAGAGTGTTTACCCCGGAAGGGGTTTCTTTCCATATTACAGGTCGTACTAAAACATTGTCTCAACATATTTCTTACAATTCCTTCCCTGAAAATGAAAAATTATGTGTGGTCCAATGTTTAAAGACTTACGAGGACTGTACGAAGGCCTTGCGGCCACAGGGCTGTACTCAATTGTTGATTGCTATTCAAAAGCTCTTTAAACCTGTGGTGGCCGCCACTATTGCCAGATGGCTTCACTTCATAATGAAAGAAGCAGGTGTTGATACACAGATCTTTGGTGCTCATTCAGTGAGAGGCGCTATGGCGTCGAAGTCATATGGTTTGGGATCAAGTATCCAAGATATCATGCGTTGTGCAGATTGGTCTTCTGAGTCAACGTTTAAAACGTTTTATTATAAGCCGGTGGGAGATATTACTTCAGTGGTATTTACTCAGCGTTAAACTAGCATAATCTGAAGCCTCCGGTCCTGTAATAGAATCAAAAATTTGCTAGCATTCGCGACAAGAATTTTCAATTCTATTAAGGACATGGAGGCAAGGATTATCCCACCCGGCTTAATGTACAGTATGTAATAAGCTTGCCCACCCAATTATTCAGTGATTACGGTGGTGTTATTTCCTTTATTGCAGGATCTGATAAGAAGTCGGATTGATCGACGTCGGATGTCAGGATGTTAACCCGAAGCTGTTCTTCCACGTTGGAGGAGTTGTGATTGTTCAAGTTGTGTTGGACTTGTTTCGCCTCAAAGAAAGAGGATGATGGGAGCACGCAGGGGGTTCTTATGGACTATGGAGGCGTGCCTATACTCATGTGTACTCATGGGAAATGAAGTATGTTTTACTGTTTTTTGTGAAAATATCCATTTTCATTGGCTGCTGTGTTTAATGCAGTAAAGATTGAGAAGCATAATCCTCGCCTCCGTGTCCTTAATAGAATTCAAAATTCTTGTCGCGAATGCTAGCAAATTTTTGATTCTCATCTAGGTCGGACATGGGTAAAGACCAGGCTGAACTTGTGTGTGTGTTCACCATATCCGTCTAAAAATATATAAAAAACCACCATCTGGGTTTAGGGGCCGGAGTTTTCACTCACCCGTAGGTTAACATTCAAAGGATCTCCATTCCTAGGAAGGAGTACCCCCCATGCGATTCAGTACTTGCACTTACTTGGATGAAGAGAAAAGAAAAAGCGTCCTGGCGGCACCGGTTCCCTCGTTGGAGTGTGAAACTGGAACACCCGGAAGTCAATGCATAGTAATTTCCAATGGAAACAACCAGACCGCGATATCAAAGAAATGTAAAAGAGTACTGAAGGCATAATCCCACGACAGTTGAACCGGAAGAGTACTATGACTATGAACGTAGAATACACGAAACGCAATGAGGTGTACACAAAGCCTACTATTGAAAAGACTAGACTGTGTTCTGAAAGATAAGTGAATTCGCCAAAGGCGTCATGTTCCAAGGGCTGAGACCGGAGAGTATTCCCAATTCTGACATATTATTGGAGAAATTGAAAAGCATGTAAGAAATGGTTTCGTTCATCAAATATATGGAAGAAAGGCAAAAACTGGCTCAGTGACGAGATGGTCAAAGAATTAGAAGTGTGTCTATCATATTCAGAATTTGTCCTATATGCATCCAACGAGATCCTTAAAAAGTATCCAAAAAAAATAGACGTATTGAACCGTAAATGGTATCAAGAAAAGAGAGACTATTGAAGCCTGAAGGCAAAATAAGGTAACACGCGAAGTAAAAACTCAAAGAGTGTATATAACTGTGAGTCAAGAGGTCAAGATGAAAAGTTGGTGACTCATAATGTATCTATTGTTAGGAGAACTGATCGAAGATCCTTTCCCAATGTTAATATTAGTACATTTGAAACATTTTATAAATGACATCACAGATATCTATATTGATTACTCCGCTGCTTGTACAATTTATACAGAAACAAATAATGTATAGAGACCGAATCCTTCAACATAGATTAAATCCCAAGCCCGTACACATATTGATTGACATTCACATCCTTCATTGGGTAGATAACACAATAATCAATGTTAAAAGAGAAACACATATGGTAAAATCCTAGCGGATCAAAGAAAACACATATAACTGTTCAATATCTTTTGTTGAAGTTGGACTGCACATCTGTAAGGTAGATGAAATGAACAGGTCAGTCCCCCAAGAAATATTGCATCTCTGAATCACAATTAAGGCCCTGTTCTACTGTGTGCAGATGTATGATCCATGTCGCCTCTGTGCGCCTAAAACGCAAGTCTCTGTTGCCCCCACGTGGACTGGTGTCTATGGTTTCTATTCCAAAAAATGAGAATTCCTTACTTGGGCCCAGTGTAGGGCATAATGCTGCATGTGTCGCTACAGGATATCTCACATCCTGTTGACGTAGGGCCCTCACGTGTTCCCCAATCCTGTCTTTAAGTGGCCTTATTGTGCTGCCCACATATTGTTTTCCATAAGTACATTCAATTATGTAGACCACAAATCTGAAGGTAATCTGTGGGTGATTGGTTTGAGTTCCAAAACTGTATCAAAGACATGAAACATAGATTGCAGAAGAGAGGCTATTCCACTGACAATCTTAAACGTGCTGAGAACAGAATCGCTCGCTTGAAGCAAGAGGAATCTTTACAAAATAAGAATAAGACTCAGACAGGAAACCAAAGGGTTCGCATGATTGCAGATTTTAATAATCTCAGCCATACCCTCAAAAAGAGTCTGACAAAACATTGGGGCATTTTACAAGCAGACAGTTCCCTAACCAGTTTTATAACCAATCACGCACAGATTACCTTCAGACGTGGCAGAACACTACGCATCAGAATGAGTCCTACGGTTCCCAGGCCACAGAGCACACAGTCTTGGTTTACCACACATACTGTTGGTTTCCACAAATGTGGTTCCTGTGGAGTTTGCAAATGGGCCAAATATAAAACCAAAACGTTTTACAGTCACAACAACAAACCCTATGAGATAAGAACCAACATCAACGGCTCCTCGAGATTGTGGTCTACATAATGGAATGTACTTGTGGGAAACAATATGTGGGCAGGACAATAAGGCCACTTAAAGACAGGATTGGGGAACAAGCGAGGGCCCCACATCAACAGGATGTGAGATGGTAACAAGACAAAATATTGAATTCAAAATATAGAATTACCAAAATATCGAAGTCAAAATATAGAATGGACAAAATATCGAATGGACAGAATATAGTGGTGAAAAATATTGAATTGAATGTAAGTAATATAATATCGATTTTTTAAAATATAGAAAGTCAAAATATCGAAGTATATAATATAGGTATTAAAATGTATCGAATTTTTTATAATATCTAATTTTTTTAAGTGTTTTGTATGTTAGAATATAAGTGAAAACTGTATATTATTTTTGTAATTTATTTTAAGTAATGAATTTTATGTTATTTAATTTTTGCGTAATTTAACTCTGTAGCGGGTTGTGGGTTTATAGGGGAATAGGGTGGAAAGTAATTTAATTATATTGAATTAAATATTAATTTTTAGAAATTACTAATTATTTTTAATTTAATTTTGAGTTTTAGTTCTGTAGCGGGTTTTGGGTTTATAGGGGAATAGGGAGGGAAGTAATTTAATTGTAATAAATTAAATATTGTTATTTATTTATTGATATTCATTTTGAATTCATTATTAATTAATTTGTAATTGGTAATTAATTTGTATTAATTGATTAATTGATAATTATGTTAATTTTAATAATTTATTTACTGTAGCGGGTTGTGGGTTTATAGGAGAATAGGGTGGGAAGTCATTTAATTATTATTAAGTAAATAATTTTTATTTATTGGTATTAGTTTTTTATTTATTAATTAATTGTTAATTAGTAATTAATTTTTCTTAATTGGTAATTAATTTGTATTCATTTATTATTTGATAATTACGATAATTGTATCAATTTATTTTGTGTAGCGGATTGTGGGTTTATTGGGGAATAGGGTGGGAAGTAATTTAATTGTAATTAATTACATCTTAAAAATACTTTTTGTGTAATTAATTTACTGTTAACTAATTAATTGATATTAATTTTTATTATTAATTAGTCTTTGTTATTGAAAATAAATTAGTGGTTAATTAATTATGAATAGGTAATTATTTTAATAATTGGTATTAACTTTAATTAATAATTCGTTTTTGTTATTGAAAATTAATTCGTTGTTAATTAATTATGAATAGGTAATTAATTTTAATAACGAATTTTCATTTGTATTTATAATTGATTAATTATTACATAATATTACATTGCCAATTAATTTTAATTAATGTTTTATTGGTATTTATATTTTAAAAACACGTATTAATATATTAAATCATTACTTTCCCTACTGGTAAATTCACTAGAGTGGGAATAGTAATTTTTACCGCTAGTAGAGAAGTATGGCTCAATGGTTAGAGCGGCAGACCCCGATCCAGAGGTCTGGCCCGGGACCAGGGTCCAATTCCTGCCTCGGCGGGTCTTGGGCTCAATTTCCTCAGACCTGATAATTCTCGTCTCGGTGCCTATTCTAATCTGGGTTCCACTCTGCAACTCTGGGCAATAGCTTGCTTAATCTCCACAACGGCCCCAACAGCACTGGGATGCCTGGCTTCACCTTGGGGGTGCCCAGGAGTGGACATTTCACAGGGAAAAGCCAGGAAGGGTTCCACAGCGGTATGCGTTACAGCGCCAGGACGCCCCAGTTGGGGTATTAGTGCGCTTTACAAGTACGCTATCCAATGCTTTCCCTACTGTTGCACTCTCTGGAGTGAGAATAGTAATGTTTACCCCTACGCTATCCAACGCTTTTCCTACTGTTGCATTCTCTGGAGTTTGAATAGTAATTTCTACCCCAACGCTATCCAACGCTCTCCCTACTGTTGCACTCTCTGGAGTGGGAATAGTAATTGTTACCCTCCCGCTATCCAACGCTTTCCCTACTGTTGCACTCTCTGGAGTGGGAATAGTAATGTTTACCCTCCCGTAATCCAACGCTTACCCTACTGTTGCACTCTCTGGAGTGGGAATAGTAAATTATACCCTCCCGCTATCCAACGCTTTCCCTACTGTTGCACTCACTGGAGTGGGAATAGTAATTTTTACTCCTACGCTATCCAACGCGTTCCCTACTGTTGCGCTCACTGGAGTGGGAATAGTAATTTTTACCCTCCCGCTATACAACGCTTTCCCTACTGTTGCACTCTCTGGAGTGGGAATAGTAATTTTTACCCTCCCGCTATCCAACTCTTTCCCTACTGTTGCACTCACTGGAGTGGGAATAGTCATTTTTACCCCTACGCTATCCAACGCTTTCCCTACTGTTGCACTCACTGGAGTGGGAATAGTAATTTTTACCCCTTCGCTATTCAACATTTTCCCTACTGTTGCACTCACTGGAGTGGTAATAGTAAAAGTTCACCTCCCGTTATCCTACAGTAAAAATATTGTATAATATAGCCTTATAGCCCGCCGTAGAGGGCTATACCGGCTATTAAAGGCCCTCTCCAGCGTTAAAGGCCCCGAGCCGAAGGCGAGGGCCTTAAACAAGGGAGAGGGACTTTAATAGTGGTATAGCCCATCTACGAAGGGCTATAAGGCTATTAGAACATTCTGTCACTAGAGGACAGAATGTTCTAACAAAAAAACAAAGCCTTTTGGAAGCGTGTGGGGGTTGGAATCCCCTCAGGCTCCCTGAAGCCTTTGTTCACAGCCAGAGCTGTGAACAAAGAAACATTGGAATGTTGGAGCTTCAGGCTTATACCAGCCACTATAAGCTCAGAGCACTCCATTGTTTTCAATGGAGCTCCCAACATTCCAATGTTCTAATTTTTATTAATGTAATGTTAATATATATATATGTACTGAAAAATAAAAATGTATGTTTTTTTATAACTTAAATAAATTATTTAATAATTTTAAGGTTATTTAAGTATTTTTAAGTATTTAAGTATTTTTTAGTTAATTATATGTATTATTTCATTAATTTTAAATTAATTTTAAGACATTTAAAAAAAAAAGATATTTTGACTAACTTAGGGGCCGATTCTTATTCGGGAAAATGTGCTCCGAATAGCTGTACGGAGCGTATTTCCTTACGAATCATACACCTTCAACGCCCCCGTACGTACGATCAAGTATGATCCAAACCCAAGGCAGATCTACGTACGAATCGTACCAAACACTATACAACACAAAAATACATAAGATTTGTATCCGGTCCATGCAGTACGCTACGTACGTTCGTAAACAAGCAGCAGTTTCCGGCCCAACAAGTACGATCCGTCTCTGCGACACTCCGTACGACCCTTTTTCTACGGGACCCGAAAACAGCTGTAAAAGTAGAGTCCGGCCCGAACCGCTGGGCCGGTACGCAACATACACGCCATGAACCCCATCGTCCGTGTCATCCCAGTCCTGTACGCCTACGACCTGGTGCATAGAAACTGACGACGGCGCAGACAGTGAGTACAACGTACCGCAACAACGGAAGTGTACCTGTACGGTGCGTCATACACGCTCGGGTATGGCACCAGTGCAATAGTGATACGAGCCGCACACACGCCCTGAATGTTGGGGTCCGTTGCATTTCACACGCTCGCGTATGGCACTATTGCAATAGTGATACGAGCCGCACACACGCCGTGCATGTTGGGGTACAGTGCGTCACACGCGCTCGTGTAGGGCACCATTGCAATAGTAATACGAGCCGCACACATGCCATGAATGTTGGGGTACGGTGCGTCACACGCACTTGCGTATGGCATCATTGCAATAGTGATACGAGCCGCACACATGCCATGAATGTTAGGGTACGGCGCGTCATGCGCGCTCGAGCATGGCACCATTGCAATAGTGATAAGAGCTGCACACACGCCGTGAATGTTGGGGTACGGTGCGTCACACGTGCTCGCGTATGGCACCATTGCAATAGTGATATGAGCCGTACACACACCATGAATGTTGGGGTACGGTGCGTGACATATGAGGGATGGGTGGATATGACTCCCAGCAGTGCCCAACAGTATGGGGGTGGGTGGGTATGACTCCCAGCAGTGTCCAGACATATGAGGGGTGGGTGCACAGGACTCCCAGCAGTGTCCAGACATATGAGGGGTGGGTGGATATGACTCCCAGCAGAGACAAGACATATGAGGGGTGGGTGGATATGACTCCCAGCAGTGTCCAGACATATGAGGGAGGGGTGCACAGGACTCCCGGCAGAGGCCAACAGTATGGGGGGAGGTGGATATGACTCTCAGCAGTGCCCAGACATAAGACGGGTCGGTGGATATGACTCCCAGCAGTGCCCAACAGTATGCGGGTGGTAGATATGACTCCCAGCAGTGTCCAGACATATGAGGGGTGGATGCACAGGACTCCCATCAGTGTCCAGACATATGAGGGGTGGGTAGATATGACTCCCAGCAGAGGCCAACAGTATGGGGGTGGGTGGATATGACTCCCAGCAGAGGCCAACAGTATGGGGATGAGTGCACAGGACTCCCAGCAGTGTCCAGACATATGAGGGGTGGGTGCACAGGACTCTCGGCAGAGGCCAACAGTATGGGGGTGGGTGGATATGACTCCCAGCAGTGCCCAACAGTATCGGGGTGGGTGGATATGACTCCCAGCAGTGCCCAGACATAAGAGGGGTGGGTGGATATGACTCCCAGCAGTCCCCTACAGTATGGGGTGGGTGGATATGACTCCCAGCAGTGCCCAGACATAAGAGGGGTGGTGGATATGACTCCCAGCAGTGCCCAACAGTATGGGGGTGGGTGGATATGACTCCCAGCAGTGTACAGACATATGAGGGGTGGGTGCACACAGTGCCAACCATATGAGGGGTGGGTGGATGTGACTCCCAGCAGGGGCCAGACATATGAGGGGTGGGTGGATTTGACTTCCAGCAGAGGCCAACAGTTTGGGGGTGGGTGGATATGATTCCCAACAGAGGTCAACAGTATGGTGGTGGGTGCACAGGACTCCCAGCAGTGTCCAGACATATGAGGTGTGGGTGCACAGGACTCCCGGCAGAGGACAACAGTATGGGGGTGGGTGGATATGACTCCTAGCAGTGTCCAGCCATATGAGGGGTGGGTGCACAGGACTCCCAGCAGTGTCCAGACATATGAGGGGTGGGTGGATATGACTTCCAGCAGAGGCCAGAATATGAGGGGTGGGTGCACAGGACTCCCGGCAGAGGCCAGAATATGAGGGGTGGGTGAGCAGGACTCCCGGCAGAGGCCAACAGTATGGTAGTGGGTGGATATGACTCCCAGCAGTGCCCAACAGTATGGGGGTGGGTGGATATGACTCCCAGCAGTGTCCAGACATATGAGGGGTGAGTGCACAGAACTCCCAGCAGTGTCCAGACATATGAGGGGTGGGTGGAAATGACTCCCAGCGGAGGCCAGACATATGAGGGGAGGGTGCACATGACTCCCAGCAGTGTCCAAGACATATGAGGGGTGGGTGCACAGATATAGGGGGGGCATCATCATCAGCATACAACAACTACATGGGGTATGTGCACATCCCTAATCCGGTTCTTTGTGCTACTCGCACTACAAATACCAGGATGCAGAGGGGCGATCCGGTGGAGAGGCCAGCAGTGTCGCGCCCATTTTGGTTTCTACTTAAGGGCTTTTGCGAGCCCCCTAAGCTGACGAGCTTTTGGAGACGCACCTGCGTGCCGAGCAGGCAACGAAGACCTTGACGGTTCTACGGCGGCTTTCTTCACCACCCCTGAACTTTCTCTACTGATGAGGGATATAAATCCCGAAACCCGGGCCATGTCTCGGGTCTAGAGATGATTGAACTTTCTAGAACAGACTTGCACCAACCAAGGTGATATACTTTGAACTTTCCGGTTCTTTGTGCTACTCGCACTACAAATACCAGGATGCAGAGGGGCGATCCGGTGGAGAGGCCAGCAGTGTCGCGCCCATTTTGGTTTCTACTTAAGGGCTTTTGCGAGCCCCCTAAGCTGACGAGCTTTTGGAGACGCACCTGCGTGCCGAGCAGGCAACGAAGCCCTTGACGGTTCTACGGCGGCTTTCTTCACCACCCCTGAACTTTCTCTACTGATGAGGGATATAAATCCCGAAACCCGGGCCATGTCTCGGGTCTAGAGATGATTGAACTTTCTAGAACAGACTTGCACCAACCAAGGTGATATACTTTGAACTTTCCGGTTCTTTGTGCTACTCGCACTACAAATACCAGGATGCAGAGGGGCGATCCGGTGGAGAGGCCAGCAGTGTCGCGCCCATTTTGGTTTCTACTTAAGGGCTTTTGCGAGCCCCCTAAGCTGACGAGCTTTTGGAGACGCACCTGCGTGCCGAGCAGGCAACGAAGCCCTTGACGGTTCTACGGCGGCTTTCTTCACCACCCCTGAACTTTCTCTACTGATGAGGGATATAAATCCCGAAACCCGGGCCATGTCTCGGGTCTAGAGATGATTGAACTTTCTAGAACAGACTTGCACCAACCAAGGTGATATACTTTGAACTTTCCGGTTCTTTGTGCTACTCGCACTACAAATACCAGGATGCAGAGGGGCGATCCGGTGGAGAGGCCAGCAGTGTTGCGCCCATTTTGGTTTCTACTTAAGGGCTTTTGCGAGCCCCCTAAGTTGACGAGCTTTTGGAGACGCACCTGCGTGCCGAGCAGGCAACGAAGCCCTTGACGGTTCTACGGCGGCTTTCTTCACCACCCCTGAACTTTCTCTACTGATGAGGGATATAAATCCCGAAACCCGGGCCACGTCTCGGGTCTAGAGATGATTGAACTTTCTAGAACAGACTTGCACCAACCAAGGTGATATACTTTGAACTTTCCGGTTCTTTGTGCTACTCGCACTACAAATACCAGGATGCAGAGGGGCGATCCGGTGGAGAGGCCAGCAGTGTCGCGCCCATTTTGGTTTCTACTTAAGGGCTTTTGCGAGCCCCCTAAGCTGACGAGCTTTTGGAGACGCACCTGCGTGCCGAGCAGGCAACGAAGCCCTTGACGGTTCTACGGCGGCTTTCTTCACCACCCCTGAACTTTCTCTACTGATGAGGGATATAAATCCCGAAACCCGGGCCATGTCTCGGGTCTAGAGATGATTGAACTTTCTAGAACAGACTTGCACCAACCAAGGTGATATACTTTGAACTTTCCGGTTCTTTGTGCTACTCGCACTACAAATACCAGGATGCAGAGGGGCGATCCGGTAGAGAGGCCAGCAGTGTCGCGCCCATTTTGGTTTCTACTTAAGGGCTTTTGCGAGCCCCCTAAGCTGACGAGCTTTTGGAGACGCACCTGCGTGCCGAGCAGGCAACGAAGCCCTTGACGGTTCTACGGCGGCTTTCTTCACCACCCTTGAACTTTCTCTACTGATGAGGGATATAAATCCCGAAACCCGGGCCATGTCTCGGGTCTAGAGATGATTGAACTTTCTAGAACAGACTTGCACCAACCAAGGTGATATACTTTGAACTTTCCGGTTCTTTGTGCTACTCGCACTACAAATACCAGGATGCAGAGGGGCGATCCGGTGGAGAGGCCAGCAGTGTCGCGCCCATTTTGGTTTCTACATCCCTAATTTGTGACTTTCATGATAGTGCCATAGCAACACATCACTTACAGCAGTGTCCCACTCCACGGAGGATGGATTTCTGTCACACACTGTGTGACACACCACTTGTGGGTGTGATGTTAAATTAAACATGCATACCCACCCATGGAGGTTGCGGGCAACATACACACCCTACCATCATGACACAATAGTGTATAGTCATGTAACAGCCCACCAAACAAAGAGAGCGAAAGGGATAACACACTGTCACGTACATCCCTGGGCTGATATGAATGTCCAGGTGGTGGTCAGACCACCAAGATGTAGTCTCTCATGGAAGGAATAGGGTTGAAAAATATTAGATACAATGCTCAAAATTGTGAGTCATGTGCCCAAATACCCTGCAGAACAATTTCCAACATAGGGGTAGGCTGTGATGACACACATGCATAGTGGTAAAAGGGTGAATGTGTCCATGAAGGCATTTTTACATGCTCAATACACAAGTACAGTGAATAGCATGGATGGCACAGACTAATGACCAGTACACAACTGTGAGCAGGCATGGCCATTGCTGAAGGGAACCATCACCAAAAAAGGATGTGCACACTTGTCAGCACAACAATTGTGCAACTGTCTGGAGTGAAGATCTCAGGTGTCACAGAGGAAGGAACACTACTTGGGACAATGTCTCTATCCAAAATGAACCCACACAACCAATGATTAATTGCAGAGACATTGTGATGGCACATAGATACCATGGTCCACCTCATAACCATCATAAAAAACACTTCTCAGAACCCCAAAACATTACCATGACACAAATTCCAGGGCCCTCCGCAACAACAGCAAGTACCTGAAATGCAATAGTACAGAATGCAAAATAAAAGGCTTTATTCGGCTTCAAATGAAAATAAGTGCAAAAATGAGTCCCAGCTCAAACAAGGCCAATGGCCAGTCCACAACAAAGTCTCGTAAGGGGACATTGGGGAGGTCGTCTACCCCAAACTTGCCTGCACAGGAATGACCTAATGGACTGTTGACCCTTGGGGGGCATCATCCGGGTCAGGACCAGGCATCGCAGGGACAGTAATGGGAAGGGTAGGTGTTGTGGGTGCAGGGGGGGAGGGATCTTCCTCAGTGGCTTGTGCAGCGCCAAAGGTGAAAAGAAACTCAGCGCTACACACTCCTGCCAGTTCATCCAGACCACCACCTGCACCCGAGGACACTATGGGAGTGGAGGTAGAGGGCTGTGAGTATTGCAGATTTTCACTTTGGCTGCGGGTCTGCAGTCTGACCCCAGTCCCTGTGGGTGTGCTTGCAGGCCTCTGAGATTGCGTACCGGGAGATGTGTGCATATACTTCTGTGGTGGTGTGCTGGTTGTGTCCGTTGTTGTGCGTGATCGTGCTCTTCTACGTGTGCTCTGGACAGGTATGGGAGAGGGGGGTGTGGATGGGTCCGAAGGAGGGGGGGTGACGGACCGCTGCAGGATGGAAACTGCTGCCGTCAGTGAAGAGTCCATGGATGTGAGAACCCCATGTTGGTCAGACATCGTAGCTGATATGCCCTCCATGAATGACAACAACTGGGTCAATATTTGAGTCTGGCCATGGAGGACAGTCAGCATTGATGTCTGACCAACCTGAATCTGGCGGTGTAGGTCCTCAGACTCCGCACTGAGGGCAGCAGGGGAGACAGGGGCAGGGGCTGCGGTGCAGGCGCGGAAGGAGACATGGGGGGCTGCACGGACAGAAGGAACCTTAGCATCTGGGAGGATGGAGATTGGTCTGGAGGAGGCGGGGACAGACACAGTGATGTTGGATGCTGTCGCGGCTTATTCCCCCTCCTCCTGGGAGTCAGAAGCGGATCCGTCAGCGTGTTAGGAAGTGTTGCCTTCCAACAGTTCCGCAGCCTGACTCCCCTCACCTTCCGTGCCACTGGCTCCCTCCAACTCCTCAGCTGTTGTGGCGCTGTAGCTGGGTTCCTCCTCTTGGTCCGTGCTCATGTCTCCTCCTGTCTCTGTTGATGATGCTGCGGGCAAGGAGAAGAAACAAAAATGCATCAGTCACCTGTACACATCTGACACATGAGCACAACATCAGTAGGTCACACTGCAAATCATGGCATGCATCATGAGTAACAGCCAGGTAGCTCTGCATATATTTGAGACTTGTACTGCCCAGTTGGTATAGACACAATGCTACTTGGACACAAGGATACAAAGAACACACCAGGCCACAACTTGAATGAAAATTACACTAAGAAGCTTCTGTTTGTTCACAGGAGAGCAGATCAATACGATGAAGTGAAGCAACCTCAAGTTCACAAAGAAAAAAACAGTGGTGGTGCCCCTCAGGGCAAACTAACACACCTCACTCCCCAAGGTGACACCACACTCTGAGCCCTGTAAGTACATTTGGTTGAAAAATAATGTTACGAATTGTTGGCATCTTGGGACTTACCATACTTTACACATTCGACATGTATTGAATGTGTTAATTCGTCATCTTGTGAAGAGAACACGTATGTGCCTGCATGAAAGATGTCTCACAATGAAATGTACATAAAAAAACATTTACACATTCAATGAAACAGCTGGCACCCTTTAATATGAGCTATCAACAAGAGGGAGGGGGTGGGGGGCAATATCCACTCACTAAGAGTGGGAGGTCCCGCCACAGCGTGTGCCCCAGAGAATCAAAACCAAGGATGCTCAGCCGTTCCTCAAGTGGAGAACGCTATGCGTCACAATTCAGTTCTGGTGCCCCTGGTCTCAGTGAGATTAAAGTTGGGCATCCATTTTGTTGTATGTAATGCCCTCACACACCCTTGCAGGTGTCATGCTTCATCATCTGGGCTGCTTCTCGTTGGGTCGGCGGTGCAATACCCAACGGGCTCACCTCAAAGAGGGGCACTTTATCGGAGATCTTTTATCCAACAGCCGTTATGTGAAGTGCGGGTGTGGGGCCAGAATTGTGTAGACAATCAAGTGAGTTAAAATAAGGGTGGGAGTACCTAAACAAAGCTTTTATTCTGGAGGTCTCCTGTCTCAATAAAATAATATGAAGTGGCCAGCACTGGAGGGAATATAATGTTCCAATTATAGTGCTGGTCCATGTGTATTTATACTGGTCAACATGTTTCTCGCGTTTATGTAATTCTACTCGCGATTCTTCAGGACCTTCGGTAGGGGTGTGTCTACACTAATGGATCTAAAAGTATCCAATAGGTTAATCTATGTGTCACAAGTAGCGTGTCCTAATTGTGAATCTTCAGAGATCTGGATCTACCTGTAATGACAAAAGAGGGAATAAAAACGACACATGTAGGTACCCAGAACATGTTGGTGGTGACAGCATACGTTTTCTCCAGAACACGTTTATATCGTGCAGCCAACGTGTTCAGTGATTAAAAGGTGGTATTAAAAAACATTGTTTCAACAACTCGTTCTCAGTGAGCAAGTTGTGTGCAGTATGCCCTGTGGATATACACGCAGTGTGCAGGAAGGTTGTAAGGACTCACCTATTTCTTTAAAGTACCAGGCCTCATCAGTACCAGGCGGTCCGCACAGTGGATTAAAAAGAGGCTTCCATAAATTTTATGGCTGTGTGTAAAAAACATGATGTTGGGTGTTCAACCGTCTCTTCTTCATGTTTAAATATATCTAGGAAAGCTTGAAAACCCTGTCTGAGTGTAAGTAGCGGATTGTTTATCGTGGGTCCGCTCTAGTTCAAAAGTGGATTTTAGGGTGTCAATATGTTTAATCATTGTTCGGCATGGAGCCAAGGCTTGTTCACCGCTGTAGTAAACTCACGGTGGTTGACTTGATGGATAGAGAGCTCTATAACGAGCGTTGTTATGCGTAGTGCTGTCTCCCTCATTACGCTTTGTCTTGTCTCATTGTGAAATTTATAGATACAGCCTGAAATATCGCTCCCCGGTCAAATTTAGAACGTAAATGCACATTTAACTAAAGAGGATTTTTGTTAGAGTTCGTGTTTCCCAATGCGGTGGACTGAAGCAGGTCACTCTGATTTCCTTTGGCATTTCTATGATGCCCTTTCTGTACTAGAACTCTGCCTCTATCCTATGTTATAACGCAGTGTTTGAGTGCTCCAATCGATAAGCTATCGGTGTTGGGAGGCCGTGCGGGACAGCTGGAACGTTGCTCACCCTCCCTCACACGCCCATAGTGGCGCTATCATCTCTATTAGAGGTTACTTTGGAATTAGGGGCTATAAAGAATCTGGTGCTTCCTGCACATAAGTGCCCCCGCGTATAGTACTCACAGTTAGTTGCCAACCGACTAATCCACCGTTTAATCAAGATGTATGCTACCATGACCCTGAAAAAACAAGTCTATTGATACCACTCTGACATGGCCGCCATGAGTCCCTTCTCCAATCATAGAACTGCTTGGGAAACCTAAAAGGCTTAACCATCACAATGGAATAAAGTGTTAGGGTTTGTGCACAGCAAAGAGCATGTCCCCTCTCCTTGCACTAGTGGTCTCTGTAATTGCTCTCTTTAAACATACTACTGAAAGCCTTTCTTGTTATCTCAGCCCCTCCCTAAGACTTCTGTGTATGTTGCTCAATGTATTCACAAGTTTGGACATTGCTGTTTTGTTTGCACATTGGACCTTGCTTTTACCTCGGCTTATTTAGAAAACATTGGGCCTTGCTTTTACCAAGGCTTATTTAGAACACTCCTCCCTAGGCCATGTGTTACTTCAACTCATTAGCATAATAACTGAAGCTCTGCACACCTGCTTGTGAGAACCACACCCAGTTCTTTGAACCACACCCAGCTCTTCGAACCACACCTAGCCCTGTCTATAAAAGGCAGCCCCTGAACCTCACCCAGTGCTTGTGCTCGTCTACTTCCCACTTACCTGAGAACAGATCCTTCGGCGCTGGCACTCCTGCTCTGTCCAGACCATCATTGACTTCAACGGGCGCAGCTTCTGGCTCTTCCTTCTTCTGGTTTCCGGCTACTTCTTGCCTCAGCCCCTCTTCTGTCCACGGCAATCGACCTGCAAAAGAGAAAGAGGTCAAGGTTAGACTGATCAGTATCCCTTTTCAGCATCAAGTAAGTGCAAAACCTTTTATTACCTGAAAGAACTTTATCGGCGGTTTCTGGATTCATGGTAAGACAATTTGGAACAAGATATCTCCAACGAAGTTTGTGGTTCAAACCCTTTGTTACAAGAATACTTTGTGGAACTTTGTGAAATAAACATTGTTTTACATGAAACTTTTTTAAGAATCGAAACCATTGACAGCAAGGCAAACAGTAAATCAAGGACTTGCACAAATTACCTGCTGTATTTTGATGTAAAAGTACAGTATTTGTTTTATAAAAAGTCTGGAAATTGAGTTTGCTATTAAGAATTTAGGCTTTAGTTATATTAAGATGAATGTTAGACGTTGGTAATTCTGATAATGATATTCGTTTGATTTTACAGAAGTTTTACAGTAATAGAAAGCACATCCCAGAACAGTAACACATTCCAAACCTGGAAGCTTGAGACCAGGATCCAAGAGGTACTTTTAGAAGAGAATTTCTAATAAGATTAAGGTTTAGTCAGGAACACATTTACGGATAGGTTGCACTTATCTGTTCTCTGTTTATGTTTCATTAGGCACCAGTTTCTACAGAAGTCAGAGAGGGCCGCAGATTTTAGCAGCTCTTCTACAGTGGAAACGCAAGAACGGTGTTGTCTCTCTTTTTTTGTTTTATCCACTTCCCCCTTCCCTTGAGCTTCTGGTTCTTAGTGCACTGTTTTAAAACTAGTGTGCTGGAACAAGCAGTTTCAGGGTGGGGTCGGACTGTCTTCAACCTCCATCAGAACTGAACAGAAACTCAGGTGAGCTGCGCTTTGACATAAAGCCACCAAGGTGTGGCACGGCTGAATGTGTCATTCACTATGCATTGAATGTCACAGTAAGCATAATGCAAGTGAGGAGTGAATACACATGAACTATATCATGCTCTGCATGAGAGACACCACCATGTACACCCCCGGGACTCAATCACACCCACTTTGCATGTCTGTCCCACCAATACACAATGCCTGTTGTGACACTCACACCACAAGTGCACAGTCAAAGGTAGTGCAGTCAGCACTCGCCTGCTCCCTTGATCTCCCATACAGCATGCTGTCCTGTGGTAGGAGAGCATCCAGCAGGGCCTGGTTTTCCTCCTCATTGAAGGCTTGGACCCTCTCCATAGTAAGCGACATATGAGTCCAGGGAATGCAGAGACAGCAGCAGTATGGTCCACTCCAATGTTGTGCAGGCAAGTGCTCTCTCAGGGCTACACGCAGGCTTAAATCAGTCCTGCTGAGGGGCTTTCAGTTTCAGGAGTACAGTGTGATAGGCCAGATTAGTTTGCATGCTACGTTTCATCCAATCCCTTTACACATAAGGCCCTGATACACATTTGCATGGTTTAAAATTTGCGCTTCAGCTCCACAATCATTTAGCAACATTGTATATTTTTGCCCAACTGACTTTTGCAGGACACCTGTAGCACACACTCAAATCTCAGTATCCATTACAACCAGGCTGCATTCAGGGCCTACTACTCGTCCCCTAGCTGTCCCCTAAATATTTTTTGAGATCCACACACATGTACAGTGCGTTTCACGTCGCGTATGGCACCATTGCAATAGTGAGACGATGCGCAATCATGCACGTAATGCTGGGGTACAGTTTGCTCGCGTATGGCACGATTGCAATAGTGTGATGATGCGCACACACGCACGTAATGTTGGGGTATGCTTTGCTCACGTATGACACGATTGCAATAGTGAGACGATGGGCACACACGCACATAACGCTGGGGTACGGTTCACTCGTGTATGGCACCATTACAATAGTGAAACGATGCGCACACACGCACGTAATTCAGAGGTACGGTGCGTTTCACACGATGCGTTTCATAAGCAGTTGTGAATGCAGGGGTAAGGTACGTTTCACACGGTGCGTTTCGCACGCAGATGTGAATGCAGGGGTACGGTGCGTTTCACACGCAGATGTGAATGCAGGGGTACGGTGCGTTTCACATGGTGCGTTTCACAAGCAGATGTGAATGCAGGGGTACTGTGCGTTTCACACGGTGCGTTTCACACACAGATGTGAATGCAGTAGTACGATGCGTTTCACACGCAGATGTGAATGCAGTAGGCATGGGCGAATTTTGCGAATTTGCGAATTCGCAATCCGCAAAATTTGCGAATTCATGCGAATTTGCAGATTTTTTATTTTTGCGTGTTCGCGGGGAACTTTGCATATTCGCGGGGCGCTTTGCGTGTTCACGGGTCTTTTTTGCCTGGTTCATCACTGCCACCCTCTCGTTTTTTATGCCCTTCTGCCCTCTGTACCACATGTTTTTGTGCCTTTCTGCCCTCTGCCCCACTCTTGTTTTGTGCTCTTTTGCCCTCTGCCCCACTGGTTTCTGTGCCCTTCTGCCCTCTGCCTAACTCATGCCCTCTGTCCCACTTGGTGCCCTTCTGCCCTCAGCCATAAGTCAGCTTCAACAGGAAGCACTAATAGATAAAGTAAAGCAGGTGCTTGAGTTGAAGGTCAAATTAAGTTACACAGTCATTAATCACCCCAAGTTTGGGGTGATTAATGATTGTGTAACTGTATTTGAGATTCAACTCTAGCACCTGCTTTACTTTATCTATTAGTGCTTCCTGTTGAAGCTGACTTTTGTAACTATTTTAGAGGCTCTGGCATCTTGCCAGCGCCATTCTAAAATAGTTACAAAAAGTCAGCTTGAACTTTTGACCCAATCCGTTCCGCTCGCGGATTTTGCGGGAAATTCGCGAATCTCGCGGATTGCGAATTTACCGAAAATCCGCAAAATCGCGAGCGGAACAGATTTTCCGCCCATGCTTAGAATGCAGGGGTATGGTGCGTTTCACACGGTGCGTTTCACACGCAGATGTGAATGCAGGGGTACGGTGCGTTTCACACGGTTCGTTTCACACGCAGTTTTGAATGCAGGGGTACGATGCGTTTCATACGCAGATGTGGATGCAGGGGTACGGGGCATTGCACACGGTTCATTTCACACGCAGTTGTGAATGCAGGGGTATGGTGCGTTTCACACGGTGCGTTTCACACGCAGATGTGAATGCAGTGGTACGGTGCGTTTCACATGGTGAGTTTCACACGCAGTTGTGAATTCAGGGTTACGGTGCGTTTCACACAGTGCTTTTCACACGCAGTTGTGAATGCAGGGGTACTGTGCGTTTCACATGGTGTGTTTCACATGCAGTTGTGAATGCAGGGGTACGTTGCGTTTCACATGCAGATGTGAATGCAGTGGTATGGTGCGTTTCACATGGTGCGTTTCACACACAGTTGTGAATGCAGTGGTATGGTGCGTTTCACACGGTGCGTTTCACACTCGGTTGTGAATGCAGGGGTACAGTGCGTTTCACATGGTGCATTTCACATGCAGTTGTGAATGCAGGGGTACGGTGCGTTTCACACACAGATGTGAATGCAGGGGTATGGTGCATTTCACACGGTGCGTTTCACTCGCAGATGTGAATGCAGGGGTACCGTGCGTTTCACACGGTGCGTTTCACAAGCAGTTGTGAATGCAGGGGTACGATGTGTTTCACACAGTGCGTTTCACATGCACTTGTGAATGCAGGGGTACTGTGCATTTCATGCAGTTCGTTTCACACGCAGTTGTGAATGCAGGGGTACTGTGCGTTTCACACGCAGATGTGAATGCAGTGGTACGGTGCATTTCACACGGTGCGTTTCACACGCGGTTGTGAATGCAGGAGTACGGTGCGTTTCACACAGTGCGTTTCACATGCAGTTGTGAATGCAGGGGTACGGTGCGTTTCACACTGTGCATTTCACACGCAGATGTGAATGCAGGGGTACGGCGCATTTCACACAGTGCGTTTCACACGCAGATGTGAATGCAGGGGTACGGTGCATTTCACACGGTTCGTTTCACACGCAGTTGTGAATGCAGGGGTACGGTGCGTTTCACACGGTGCGTTTCATACGCAGATGTGAATGCAGGGGTACGGGGCATTTCACACGGTTCATTTCACACGCAGTTGTGAATGCATGGGTATGGTGCATTTCACACTGTGCGTTTAACACGCAGATGTGAATGCAGTGGTACGGTGCATTTCACATGGTGCGTTTCACATGCAGTTATGAATGCAGGGGTACGGTGCGTTTCACACGGTGCGTTTCACACGCAGTTGTGAATGCAGGGGTACAGTGTGTTTCAAATGGTGCATTTCACATGCAGTTGTGAATGCAGGGGTACGGTGCGTTTCACACGCAGATGTGAATGTAGTGGTACGGTGCATTTCACATGGTGCGTTTCACACGCAGTTGTGAATGCAGTGGTATGGTGCGTTTCACACAGTGCATTTCACACGCGGTTGTGAATGCAGGGGTACGGTGCGTTTCACATGGTGCGTTTCACATGCAGTTGTGAATGCAGGGGTACGGTGCGTTTCACATGCAGATCTGAATGCAGGGGTACGGTGCATTTCACACAGTGCGTTTCACACGCAGATGTGAATGCAGGGGTACAGTGCGTTTCACACGCTCATGCATGGCACCATTACAATAGTTATACGAGGCGCACACATGGCAGGGATGTTGGGGTACGTTTCAAACAATGAAGTCTATCAAGTTCTTGTCATTGCATACTTACATGTGCAGGCTCTAGGTGTGGCAGGCAGTGAAATAGCACAGGGCATCTGCTCTTGTTGCACAATCGATGTGTGCTGACCTGTTGACACATGTCATATGTGATGGGGCACTATGTGGCACACATCACCTTGACACTTGTCACATGTGTACCATTATGCAGATGTTGCCATGCACATCAACACTGGGATGGCACAGTCATCACTATGGGCACCTGTCTCATGATGCCAGGCAACTGGGGCACTTTATCACTTGACATTTCACGAACAGCATGACCCTATGTGACTATTTCCGGTGTGTGTCATGTTGAACATTGAGCTTGCTGTTTGTGTTACGTAAACTGCATTTGCTGTTGGTGCATCTAACATGGGTCTGCGTTGAGATGGGAATGGGTTCACATGTACGCACACCATGCCACATGTGCATTCCCACGGCTTTTGGGTCTGATGGCATCAGACATCATTTTCACCAGGCATACATGTCTGCATCGTGACAATGGCTGTGTTGTTTTGTTGTCACATGCACACCTCAATCGCAATGTGTTTGAATTGTACATTTGCCATTCCATGTGAGCTGTGCGTGTGCCTTGCAGTCAGCTGTCTGGATGGGTTGACAACCTTCTACTGCAGGTTTGGTGACGTGTGTCACTCCAGTGATATCTTGGGCTGTTCACTCAGACCAAACCAGCAGCTCATTTCAGGGCATGTCATGTTTTTTAAGGCCATCAACAGGTGTATCTGGGTTTTCGTAGGAGTGCCAACAAGCTGGCATATGTGTCCTGGATGTATTGCACACACCAGACTCCATAGTGACCTGATGTGTAGTACCAGTTTTGCATGTGCTATGTACTTTGCCATTGATGTTGGCTGACAGTTATTCTCCATTCTTCCCAAATATGTTCTGCAGGGCACCGCCTCTACCAAGGCCATTTCCAGACTTGGCTACCATGAGGGAACGTGCCTGCATTCGACGTTACAGATTCACTCGACAGTTGATTCAGGACTTGATGAACAGGCTGAAACCACATCTCCAACCGCAACACATGTATCCTACTGCGCTGGCCCCAAGCTGAAGGTGATGGCAGCCCTCCATTTTTTTAATGTCATTGGGTCCATTGATGGGACACATGTTGCTTTGGTGCCACCACAGGCTCGGGAGCAGGCTTACCGCAACAGGAAACATTATCATTCAATAAATGCCCTGGTGGTGTGTCTTGCTAACATGCTGATTTCACATGTTTGTGCACGTTTTCCAGGATTGGCACATGATGCATTCATCATGAGGCGTAGCAGGGTGCCAAGAATGATGGTGCAGCTGCAGAACGATCGGGTTCTTGTTGGTGGGTAAACTCTGTTTGTCCTGTGTGTTTCAGTATCTTTTGCTCTGACAGCATCTCCTGAACCACTTTTTTACATGATGTATATTAGTAGGTGACTTGGGATATCCCAACATGCCATGGCTGATGACACCTATACGAAACCCAAGAACAGCTGCAGATCAGTGGTACAATAATGCACATGGGCAGACCAGGCGAGTGATTGAGCGGACGTTTGGCCTCCTGAAGAGCCGATTCGGGTGTCTCAATAAGACCGGCGGATACCTCCCATATGCCCCGGCCAAGGTCTGTAATATCCTCATTGTGTGCTGCATGCTGCACAACATGGCAGTTGAGAAGGCAGTGCCACTCATCCTGGATCCTGAGAGCAGGAACATGCACCAGTTGAGGATGAAGGGCTTGGTCACGATGCAAGTGATGAGGAGGAGGAGGATGATATCCAGAGTCAGCTCATACGCAACTTCTTCTCATAATGGTGAGTCACTGCGAATGAGCATGCAAGCTTGTAGCATTGAGTGGCATGTGTTGCAATGTGTGTGTCCAGCTGACTGTATGCAAAGTCACTTTGATGTGTGTTCTGATGTGTCACGCAAGTGCTGATGTCATGCCACACAGAAATGCGCAATGGCTTAGCTTGAAATTTACATGTGTACTACATTGTTCGTGTTTTGTACATGCCCATGTCTTTAGCAAAGATTTTTAACGGTGAGTATGGTTTGGGAATGTGTAGGAACTGTTTCTGTGCCTGTTGTGGAACCATCCATACATGTCTCATCCCCATGGATCAAATTACATGTTGCCCCACTCCCATGACAGGACAGTCACCCTTCTTGACAGTCATCTGTTGTGGAGTATTGACTCTGGTGAAGGCATCAATGTGTGTCAACCTTGACCCTGACACATTGCAGATACCATGGGTTGACATTGTGTGGGACATCACAACCACAGGCTCCAAGGGGAATTGCAGGCTCACTGTGTGCAGCAGGATGTGTTTGGATCATCCAATTAATCTTGTGTCCCAGTACCGTTTGATTTGTAATCAACCATGTTGTAAAGGTGTGGGCCAGCGTATGTCCCACATGTTCTGTCAAGTGTCCTGTAAGTCTGTTCGTATGGATGCATTGCCTCTTGTGCCAGTGTGTCATGTCACTGTCACGTTGCTTCCTCAGGGCCGGTTGAGAACACTGCTTTGCAAACCTTCTCGGTCAGTTGATGTTAACTTTCAATTCCCATGATGCCATGAATGTTGCGCTGATGACGTCACAACGTTGTGCTGTAGCAAATGTAAACGCTTCCGTGGCACCAGTCGGGTGACGTTAATCCCAGGATTCTCTTGTTGCGTGCTGCATATCCTGGTCACGGTAGGGGTGGTTTTGTGGCATTGCACCTCATTACTCTCTGTGGAGTTCCGGACCAGCAGCTTGTTATGTTAGGTATTTCAAAGCCCAATTGGATGAGCCAATGACTGTCTCTTGTAGGGCTTCCTTGTGTTTACATAATTCCCTCCCTCGTTGGATGAGCTTCTTAAGGCTCTTGAGGGTGATGTGTAATTTCCCTTCTTGACCCTCACTGATTCCCAGGGGTAACCATGGATTGTTACCTTTATGTGAGTAGCACTGCAGCGCATTAGATATTTTTGTTCATTGGAGCATTATTCATACACTGTGATTACCTTGATTACTGCATGGCTCTATTTGAATTGAAGCAGCCTCCAAAGTGTTATACACCCTTCATTTAGCTGCAAAACTCTGCTACCTTTTATGTGTCCGTGTTCAATCCTCAGATCTAGTATAATTTTCATTACTGTGATGCCAACTAGGATACAGTGGCTGTTGTTTTCCTTTACAGGTGTAACTGTTGCAGTATAGGTCCCGAGGTATTCTGTGATTCAGTGGCAAGAAGTGTTGAATGCTTATGCTTGTTTACCTTTGTTTCAGATCTCCCTCCCTGCTGTTCCCTTCCTTTCCTTCCCTCACCTGATCACCCTTTAGAGTCTGTCATTTCTACTCAGACCAAGAGGCTATCGGGAGATGGACCACTATGATCATCGCACCTTTATGAGGATTCAAGGAACCAACAGTCCCAGGCAGTCGTGTGCACATTGTCTCACCAGCATTACAGGTAAACTCATTGCAGGACTGTTATTTTCTTCTGAGCAATGGCACTGGCCATGGACAATGGCTATAGCAGCATGACCTCAACAAAAACATTATCCATTTGTGTAGCAAATGTGTTCCCCACAGTACAATGTGCATCATTACTGTCACCGCAGATCTCTTGCCAGTTTGCATGCATCATCTATGGCATAATTGACAAAGATTGTGCATATGGGAGTATGTGTACTGTGGCAACATGCATGCATTTTATCATAGCTAATGATCCATATTGTGCATGATGTACATGGTTGTGTATGTATTGTTGCAGCTTGCTACCCACAACGGGCAGGCAACACCTGCTGACGCTGTGTGTCCTGTGCGCAGCTTGGCCTTTTGGTGCCTGATCCTGTGCCCATCATTTATGGTGATTGTTCATCCATTTTCGTTCCGTGACCCATGAGTAACCAGACACTCCTTCCTTTCCATACACTTGTTACATTGTGCCTTTCAAACCTCCTTGTCTTTGTGTGCTAGTTTTAGCATGGGGTCTCACCCCTTCCGTCGTCATGTGTTCACTCATTCCTGCTGCTGCTTCCCCTGCGGCACCGCACCACCGAGTGCCCTGATTCTGCAACACACACGCCTCCCAGATGCTCCTCCCTCCCTCCACCCATCGTTAATGCAGGCAGCAGCTTGTCAGTGCCACTGTTGCGCCACCTCTGTGCCAAAGTGCAAGACCCTCTGGTCCTTCCATGACGCAGGTAACACAACAGACTCAAGCTCCAGCCACCCTCAAAAACAGTGAACACCAGACAATCATCCACCTGCTATCAGGCAACCCCTAAGCGCACCCATTACAGCTTTGCAGGCTGTGTGTGCAACTCCTACTGCCAACAACGCGCAGCCCCACATAACAGACCATGTCCATACAACAAGGTCATGTGCCTCCTACTGCACACCCGCTACATCCACCAGCACGCCATTGAACTCTGTCCCCTCATCAACACAACAGCCCCACACATTGCCTTCATTACAGTTACCTGGTTGAACGCATCCACAGCACACTACATCAACATTGCCATCACATACGAGATCACCCACAGGGACCATAGCAACACTCCAGGAGGATGAATTATTATAATAATAGTCATGTATTGAGCACACATCTAAGCCAACGGGTTGTCCCAGCGCTGTAGTGTGCTGGAAATGAGGCAGCATACGGAGGAGCTACTAATCAAGCAGGCTAAATATCTAGGTCTTAAGGGCTTAGCAAGACTCACATTCAGACTGAATCAGATGCAGCGTAAGAGGTAGCTTAGTACAACATTGGGTGGTTCCTACCTGAAAGGGTTCTCCTCCTGATCTGAGTTTTGCAAAGCAAGGACTAATGAGCATGTGCTTGTCATTGGAACGTAGAGATCGTGAATTTCAATATGGAAGGAGTCTCCTCCTAAGGTAGACCGGACCACGGCCTTGTCCTGCCCGGAAGGCAAGTGTAAGCGCCTTGAATTCTATTTGTGTAGCCATGGCCAGCCAATGGAGTAGTTTAAGATACGGGGAGATATGTTGTCAAAGTGAGGCTCCACATACCAGGCAGGCAGCAGCGTTTTAGCCCGTCTGCAGTATACGGAGCAAGCCTAATGTGAGTGTTACGTATGAGCCTTTCGCATAGTGTAAATGGGAGGAAATCAGTGCGTGAACCACCGTTTTCTGGGTTACATTGTGCAGATAGTGAATAATTCTCTTGATGAGTTTCATCTTGCCAAAACAAGCGGCACCCGCCTCTTGTACCTGTGTGGCAAGGTATAGCTGATTGTCCCATCTAACTCCCAGATTCCTGACTAAGTCCTTGTGTGCCAAGGCAATGGACAGTTCCTCTGGCCACCACAGATTGGAAGAGAGGGGAGAAGGTTGGTTACAAAAATAGGATCTCTGTGTTTACTGTATTAAGTTCTAGTAAATTGTGGTGCATCCAGGCCGCAATAATCTAGAGACTATTTTATAGTGGGTCAAAATTAGCGGCACACACAGCATTTAAGGTGAATAAAAGCGGAAAGCCTGGATAGCTTGACTCCAGTGGTGTGGAGAGCCTGGGACTCACGTCTGAGTATACCCAGCACACTCGGGGTGAAAATTGCAAAAAACACAGTTGATGGACAGAATGTAGAACAATGTCATACATTCACCCCAGTACAAGGATCTGGGCCTAAATCCATCGTTTTTCTGCACTCCACACCAGCCTGGGTTAGACACTCGTTATATGCAAATCAGCTCTGACCCTGTGCCTCATGGGAACAGGGTCAGAGCTGATTTGCATATAGCCAGTGTCTAACCCAGGGTGGTGTGGAGTGCAAAAAAACGATGGATTTAGGCCCAGATCCTTGTACTGGGGTGAATGTATGACATTGTTCTACATTCTGTCCATCAACTTTGTTTTTTGCAATTTTCACCCCGAGTGTGCTGGGTATACTCAGACGTGAGTCCCAGGCTCTCCACACCACTGGAGTCAAGCTATCCAGGCTGATGAAGGCTGATAGCCAGAAAACGGTCTTGGATGCTTGATTCCGGTCTGGGAAAGACATGGCTTGGTAGTTCGGACTGGACTGTTCCCATGAGGCACAGGGTCAGAGCTGATTTGCATATATCCAGTGTCTAACCCAGGGTGGTGTGGAGTGCAAACAAACGATGGATTTAGGCCCAGATCCTTGTACTGGGGTGAATGTATGACATTGTTCTACATTCTATCCATCAACTGTGTTTTTTGTACACAAGTCTAACAGCACCAACACCGCCTTGGAACCTCCATCGACCGCACAGCGTATAGAGTCTGCCATTTCAATGAGGGCCGACTCTGTACTATATCCGGGATGGAAGCTGGATTGGGAGTCGTGAAGGAGGCTATTATCTTCAACAAAGGCCATCAGTTGCTGCCAGGAAATTTTCACTTAAATGTTGGCCGGAGCTGGTAAAAGAGAGTTAGGTCTATGATTGCAAGGAGATTCAGGATCTGTGTGGCTTTCCTTAAGATGGGAAGGAGGAACACGTCTTTCCACACATCCGGATTAGAGCCCAATTTGAGGAAACGGTTCCAGATGGCGCTTAATTGGTGATTGGGACTCTTAGCAAGCATGTTGTATAGCTTGGCAGGCAAGGGGTCAGTAGGGGATCCGGATTTACACATCTGCAATTCGAGCAGAGAGGCTTCCTATGAAATTTTGTAAAAATCAGAGACCACAGAGCTGTGAAACGGCTTTACTGATTGGTCCTCAGACATGACGACTACATCAGCACGCAGGCCCTCACCTACACAGACTACATGGGTCAGGGAGACAGCAACTCCTGGCTGGAAGACAACCACAGCACCATCCTGCATTGGTACATCAACATTTGCATCCAGTTGTCCAAAAAACAACACACTGCACCACACTCCGCTACAAATCCACCAAAAAAGCTTGACCTAGGTCAACACAAACGAGTTGTGTGGCACCCTCACACAGGACACTCAACAAACGACACCGCCACACCCTGCAACCGCACACACTGGATCAGCAACTGATCCAACACTCTTGAGACATTGGCGGACTTTCCTGTGAAGCACAACAATAGTTAAGCCACCTGGGACAAGGCGGACCTACTGGACTCATACAGGTCTAGCCGGACTCATGTGCAAACCTTGTCAAACAAACAACCATCAGTTACTTTTCAGCCCTGAACTCCACAACACACAGACATCATCATATCATCAGCATGGACAGGAGGACAACCTTCAGGTATGGCCTAGTCACCAACACACACAACATGAATGACCTCATTGGCATTGTGAGTGAACTATCTGACCCCAGCTCTCTATCCAAAAGACATCCCACCCTTGCAAGGCCAAGGGGATCCCTTGCAACTTACTACCACTGCAAGCTTGTGGGCGTACACCACAGCCTCGCCACACAAAGCCAGACAGCGCTATTTTCCACAGGACATCCCCCCCCCCCAGGTCCTGGACTCCCATCAGCAGCAAAGACACCTCCCGGCATCCTTCAAGCCAACCACCGGCACGTCATGAATGTCTCCTTTGAGTATGCCACTTTCCATGGGAGCTGGAGGCATGCAGGAACCCAGGCCCTTCTTTGACGACGGACGGCAGTACCGCAGGCTCTCCTGGAACATTACCCAGCTTCCCTACCCGGAAAATGTCATCAAGAAGACAGTCAACGAGCAACTGACCATCTCACTCCAAGCAAACATCTCCAGGCAACCCACCCCAGACCATCTTCCACAGTAATCACCCCATTGCAACAGCCCTCATTGCCACCACCAACAACATCTTGGACCCTGTTCAACAATGGTGAGACCAACACCCTCACTCCATCGACCTCTCAACGGCATTCTACACTATGTGCTACCACACTGTCAGATCACACATCTCCAACACTGGGATCCAGAGGAAGGCCAAGGAGGAAATCTCCAAGTACCTCACCAGCAAGGCCCAGGGAGTCCACCTCCCCCCTTCAGCACGTAGTACACTGGGGTGATCGGGCCCAGGCCTCATCTCTCAGTGTGACAATCTAAATTGTCTCCATGACCCCCCTCTCCAACATCACATGCGCACACGACCTTATCATCATGTCCTCTGCCATTGACACCCAGCTGCTCCTCATCCAAGACCCAGCCACTCTCAGATCCAACCTTCAAGAAGGCATGAGGTGCATTGACATATGGATGAACATCAGCCAGATGAGGCTGGACTTGGACAAGACTGAGCTAATCATCTGAGGAATGTCCCCTTACAGCTGGGACAACTCCTTGTGTCACAGCGGCCTGGGCAGCGCACAGGCACACGTTGGCCACACACGCAAGCAGGTGCTCATTGTACACTCCTCGCTCACAATAACCATGCAACTCAACACCATCTCTACCTCATGCTGCAAGTCCCTCTGCATGCTGCAAATGTTCATCAGATAGATCCACTCCTAATCAAGACAGACAGTCACCCAGGTCCACGACACCAACCGGCTCAACTACAGCAACGCCCTCTACGCAGGAACAACAGCCAGACTCCAGGAGGACTTGTGCACATTCAGCTTGCATCAGCACACCTCATCCTCAACATCCCCTGCCACAGCCACATGACCGTCCACCTGAGATACCTACATTAGGCTCACTCTCAACAGCAGGATCACCTTCATACTCCTCAGCCACACTCAGGAGGCACTCCACAACCCCAGCCCCAAAGACGAACATGGACGTCTCCCATCCAAAACCCCATTGCTCCAACTCCGTCTAGCCAACCTTGCCCTGGGCACCTTTCATCACATCCACAGTACAACTGCATGCGGGAGAGAGTTCTCCCACATCAACAAACATGCCTGGTACTCCCTCCCTGGGCACCTTCACATAACCCATGACCTCTACACCTTCAATAAACTCTTCCAAAACTGTCTGTCTGAGCAGTATGGCAAGCCCCCTCACCCCCACAGCAGATTGAAACCATCACAGGTGAGTATAGCGCTCTATGTATGTATTTGATGATACATTGTGACCTATGTGTGTCCTCAACGGGACTCAGATCCCAGTGTATGGATGGCTTGAGTTTGTTGTCAGCGATCTGAAGGAGTGAATGGCTTATATCCCTTTGCACCGACAGGAGCTCAGCTAGTCTTGCCTCCATCTTTCCTTGGTGTTGTTGTTGACTGGAGTGTTGCTTGGCGTGCAGGTTTTTTATCTCTGTGAGGTCAACCACTACCTGGCTGAACTCCCTGATGTCCTGCCGGTATGCCTCCATGATGTTGCGGAGCTCAGACATACCGGGACCTGCAGCTGGCTGGTCAAATTCTCGCCTCCGCCCGCTGCCACTCCTACCACCCCTGCCCACACGAGCCAGGCCTGCCGTTGTGGGCACATAGGCTCGACAGGACCCCTGAATGATGGCAGTGGTGGTAGTGTCTGCCCCCTCGTGGGTGCCCGCCGAACCTTGTCCTTTATTGTCAGACTAGCTCAGTTCTTGAGTGTGGGCAGGGCTTCGAGCTGTCTGCTGGGATGTGGCAGGAATGGTTGTGGCAGTTGGCGCAGGTGTCCCTGATCCAGGTGTTGCAGGGTTTGGGGCACCAGAGGGGCAGGTCGGTCGGGGTCATCCATGGAGTGGTGAGAGGCGTCGCTGTCGGTGGGATGAGGGTCCTGCAGAGCCTGGGACTGTGAATCATCTTCCCCATCGTTGGGGTTCGATTCCGCACCTTTCCCTGTGGGTGTGAGAGACAGACAATGTTAATGCCATTTAATGCAACATCCATTTTTCATACACATTGTAGTTGGCACAGTTCCACCTGGTAGTTGTCCATGCTTTGGATTGTCCTCACTATTCACTTGTGGATGGGTATGTTGTGGGGTCCGATTGATATGTGCTCCTGAGTCATTGACATGGGGGGGGCATATTTACAATAACTGGCACAGCCCTGCATATCAGCAGGGATTTACCAGTCATTGTGCACCACAGCTATGCCAGCACGGATGTGACGCATTCACATTGTGGAGCACCATGGTGGAAAAATGGCACAGCTGCGTCACACATCTTTGCTGTATAAGTAGGCGCATTGCTGGAGTTGCGTCACCAGCGCAAGACAGCTCCAGCAATGGTCTATGGAGCCCTATCTGAACAATGTTGCTTCAATCCTTACACCTGCATCAGGCATGCACAGGGTTTTGACGCAGCATGTGCTTAAAAGTGACAGAGTGAAATCTTGTAGGTTTCACATAGCCACTTTTGGGAGGCGTGGCTGCGCCGTAAGGCCCCCCCCCCCCCCCCCTGCGCAAGAACACCTACTTGTGGCGCAGGGCTTTAGAACGTGACACATCTCCCAGATGTGTCACCTTGTAAATTCCCAGCACCATGGCGCCTCTTTTGTGCCGCCGCTGTGTCACAAAGGTGACGCAACAGCGACGTAAAAGAAGCGCAAGGGGCTTGTGAATGTGCACTGTGCATTTGTTGCTTGGATGCTTTATCAGATCTGAATTGGTTTTGTTGTGTTACATGACCATTGTGACAGTGGGGCACTCCATTGCCTGTCCCAGGAGGGTATCTTTGTGTAAGGGGTGAGGGGTGTGTGTGACAGGCCGTGCTCGTAGTTGGAGTCTGAGTTGGCACTGGGCCTCCCTCGTGGTGTGGCTGTACCCCCATGGAGCATGTTGCCATGACAGTGGTTGTGAGTTCCTGCCCAAGATATCTGACCTTGTTGTCCTGGTGTTTGTGTTTGCACTGGTCACAGGAGGGCCTTGTGCTGCCTACACCAGGGCCCAGTGTTAGCTATCTTTTCAGTACATTCACACTCCATGTGCATTGAGCATGGTGCATGGGTGTGTACCTGGGCCATATGGGATGAGTGCAATTGGACATGGGCATCCACAGAGATGGTTATAAGGGTGGGCAAATTTTTTGCTTCATCACCATCCCCCTTGCACCCTTCTCCCCCTCCCCCTTGCACCATTCTGGCCCTCTGCCTTACACCCTCCTCCCCTCTGCCTTGCACCCTTCTGGCCCTCTGCCTTGCACCCTTCTGGCCTCTGCCGTGCACCCTCCTCCCCTCTGCCTTGCCTCCTCCTCCCCTCTGCCTTGCCTTCTCCTCCCCTCTGTCTTGCACCCTTCTGGCCCTCTCTGCCTTGCATCCTTCTCACCCTCCGCCTTGCACCCTTCTGGCCCTCTGCCTTGCACCCTTCTCACCCTCCCCCTTGCACCCTCCTCCCCTCTGCCTTGCACAATTCTCGGCAACCCCCTTGCACCCTTCCCAACCAATGGAGGGTGCTGCCACCTCGGACCATTTATTAAGCATGATGGACTAGGGCCGGCCCTGATTGGGCCCACACCAGATTCACTGGTGATCCAGGGGGGCCAAGAGCACCCCTTCCCCCCCTGCGGTCACACATGCAATTGGGTCTGATTTTGGGTCCCACAATGCATTTCGTGACACACACCCTCCCTGAATACTGGACGTCTATTCTTGGGTCTGTGCTTCTTGTAGCATGGGAAATGGCATGGCCTTGGTTTGTCAATGGGGCATACACATGTTAGTGGCATTTGCGTTGTTTTTGCCTGTAGTTATGGGCAGCTGGCGCTTGGATATTGTTCCAGGCATTTTTGTACTTGGAGTGTAGATGCCATTACCCCCATGTTACATGAGTTGTTTGTATACTCACCAGGCTCTACGACTCCTTCAATGCCATGTACTCCCACCGGTGGTAGCAGGGCCATGACCTTCTCCTCCCAGGGATGGACCTGTACTGGTCTGCGGGGACCACCACCTCCAGTGCCTTGGCTCTGTAGGTAGTCGTTATCCATCTTCCTCTTCCCCATCCTCCGCAGATCGTACCACCTGGCCTGGCTATCCCTCCTGAAGCGTCTGAAGGGTGTAACAGCATTCACCTTATTGACGATCCTCTCCCACATGCGTGTTTTCTCAGCTATGCTGGTCCGTCTGACCAATGCAACAAACAGCTGTGGCTCGACTCTGATGACTTCATCTACAAGGATCTCCATCTCCTCCTTTGTGAACTTTGGATTCTTCTGTGCGGACATGGTGTGGGGTGAATGTGATTGGGGGTGAGGGTTGTGTATGGATGTGGGTGTGTGGGTATGAATGTGAATGGGGGTGTGAGTCTGAATGTGATTGGGGGTATGTGTAAAGGTGGATGTGTGCAATTGTTGGTGTGTCTCTGTAGCTAAATGGATCTGTTGCAAAGGATCATGGTTTGTGTGTGTGGGCCCTTTTTATTGGTCCATTTGTGGGCGGGGCTTAGTTTGAATTTTTGGTGGATGTGTTATAAGGGGTGGGTCTGAGTTAGGCCCTCTGTTTGCCTGTTTGGATCTGGCCAGGGCATTCTTTTCCAATGGTTTGTACACAGGATACATGTTTTGTGGTGTTGTGCGAGTCGTTTGCACCCTCCTTATGCTGTTTTTATGGGTTTGCATGCGCTTAGTTCAGGTTTTTTTTTTCGTATTTGCTTTTGTGGCTCGCTCATACGCGAAGTTTTTACTGGGTTCGCGTGCGCTTCGTTCAGGGGGTTCGATTCGTATTTGCTTTTGTGGCTCGATCATACGTGACGTTTGGTACACAGTCAAAATATCGAGTATGAAATATCGATGTACCAAAATATCGTGTCAGTAATTTCGAAGGTGCAGAATATCGAAGACAAGAATATCGTTGGACAGAATATCGACCCTAAGGTAAGTAATATCGAAATACTTAATATCGATGTAAGTAATATCGAAGTTAGTAATATCGATAGCATATATATCGATGTTACTAATTTCGATTACACTAATATCGATATTTGTATTATTTCTGTTGTTTTTTATTATGTATGTGTTATATGTTTTACTTAAGTAATTAAAATAATTAATATTATATGTGTATTACATTTATATATTAATAAATTTATTCATAAGTAAATTATATGTTTTAGTACCGGAGCGGGTTGTGGGTTTATAGGGGAATAGGGTGGGAAGTAATTTAATTATGTTAAATTGGTTATTAATTAGTAGGATTTATTAATAAATTGTAATTAAATGGTAATTATTTTTAATTAATTGGAAAATAATTTTAATTAATTGATTAATTGATAAATATGTTCTGTAGCGGGTTATGGGTTTATAGGGAAATAGGGTGGAAAGTAATATAAATATGTTAAATTAATTAATAATTAGTAGTTAATATTAATGAATTATAAGTAATTGGTAATTAAATTTAATTAATTGGTAAATCATTTTAATTAATTGATTAATTGATAAATATGTTCTATAGCGGGTTGTGGGTTTATAGGGGAATAGGGTGGGTAGTAATTCAATTATGTTAAATAAAAAAAAAAATTGTAGTTATTATTAAATAATTTTAAATAATTGGTAAATAAATTTAATTAATGGTTATTTCATTATAAATAATTGATTAATTGATATATATGTTCTGTAGCGGGTTGTGGGTTTATAGGGGAATAGGGTGGGAAGTTATGTAATTATGTATAATTAATTATTAATTAGTAGGAATTATAAATTAACTTTAAATAATTGGTGAATAATTTTAATTAATTGGTAATTAATTTTAATTGATTGGTAAATAATTGTAATGAATTCATAAATAGATAAATGTGTTCTGTTGTGGGTAGTGGGTTTATAGGGGAATATGGTGGGTAGTAATGTAAATGTAATTAAGTAATAGTTTTTTTAAAATGATTGTTTTGTAAATAATATAATTGTTAAATAATTATTAATTGGTAATTAAATATTATAAAATGGTATTTTTTAATATTTATTTTTGGTTAAATATATTTAGGTAATCATGTTTTTTATAATTATGTATAGGTATTGTATATGGTTTAATTTTTTTTAATACTTTATATCATTTTTTAAATAAAAAGCTTTTATTTATAAGTATGTTATTTTAACCCCTACGCTATCCAACATTTTCCCTACTGTTGCATTCTCTGGAGTTGGAATAGTAATTGTTACCCCTACGCTATCCAACACTTTCCCTACTGTTGTACTCTCTGGAGTGGGAATAGTCATTTTTACCCCTACGCTATCCAACACTTTCCCTACTATTGCACTCTCTGGAGTGGGAATAGTAATTTTTACCCCTACGCTATCCAACGCTTTCCCTACTGTTGCACTCTCTAGAGTGGGAATAGTAATTGTTACCCCTAGGCTATCCAACGCTTTCCCTACTGTTGCACTCTCTGGAGTGGGAATAGTAATTGTTACCCCTACGCTATCCAACGCTTTCCCTACTGTTGCACTCTCTGTAGTGGGAATAGTAATTTTTACTCCTACGCTATCCAACGCTTTCCCTACTGATGCACTCTCTGGAGTGGGAATAGTAATTTTTACTCCTATGCTATCTAACGCTTTCCCTACTGTTGCACTCTTTGGAGTGGGAATAGTAACTTTTTATTCCTACGCTATCTAAAGCTTTCCCTACTGTTGCACTCTCTGGAGTGGGAATAGTAATTTTTACCCCTACGCTATCCAACGCTTTCCCTACTGTTGCACTCTCTGGAGTGGGAATAGTAATTTTTACTCCTACGCTATCCAACACTTTCCCTACTGATGCACTCTCTGGAGTGGGAATAGTAATTTTTACTCCTATGCTATCCAACGCTTTCCTTACTGTTGCACTCTCTGGAGTGGGAAAAGTAATTGTTACCCCTACGCTATCCAACGCTTTCCCTACTGTTGCACTCTCTGGAGTGGGAATAGTCATTTTTACTCCTACGCTATCCAACGCTTTCCCTACTGATGCACTCTCTGGAGTGGGAATAGTAATTTTTACTCCTATGCTATCCAACGCTTTCCCTACTGTTGCACTCTTTGGAGTGGGAATAGTAATTTTTATCCCTACGCTATCTAAACCTTTCCCTACTGTTGCACTCTCTGGAGTGGGAATAGTAATTTTTACCCCTACGCTATCCAACGCTTTCCCTACTGTTGCACTCTCTGGAGTGGGAATAGTAATTTTTACTCCTTCGCAATCCAACGCTTTCCCTACTGATGCACTCTCTGGAGTGAGAATAGTAATTTTTACTCCTACGCTATCCAACGCTTTCCCTACTGTTGCACTCTCTGGAGTGGGAATAGTAATTGTTACCACTACGCTATCCAACGCTTTCCCTACTGTTGCACTCTCTGGAGTGGGAATAGTAATTTTTACTCCTACGCTATCCAACGCTTTCCCTACTGATGCACTCTCTGGAGTGGGAATAGTAATTTTTACTCCAACGCTATCCAAAGCTTTCCCTACTGCTGCACTCTTTGGAGTGGGAATAGTAATTTTTACCCCTACGCTATCCAACATTTTATATAATCAATTGTAAAAATATTAAAAGTATATTTAATTTTTTATGTTTTGTACATTTTATTTATGTTATTGTTTTATGTTTGTAAATGTATTGTCATATGGATACTTCGTTACATATATTGCGTTAAGTTAGCATGAGTGTATTACATGTTTAAACAGCCGTTTTTCCTTCGGCTTCAGTTTTGCACACGACACCTACTTGTTGTTGTCGCTTTCAACCTAGAAGCGGTGATGTGATTTATTTGAGAATAATATGTTATCACTATGCTATCAGCTTTGCCTAGTACACTTGGTACAACTGTCTGCACACTGAGAGCTGCACACTCTAAGAATAACCTAACACAAGGTTGTTGGGAAGCCTGATCCTCGCACCACATTAGACATAACACTAATAATGTTGATGCCAACATTTTGGGCTCTACGCGGGTTTAAGATAGAGTTACACGGAATGAACGTAGACACTTGGTGCTGCGCATGAAGAGAGCTGGTAGCTGTTGATGTGATCTACTCCTACTGACATTTAGAGGTATGGGTTCGCCCTGCTAAAGCCCGAATGAGACCTTCTTAGATATAAAATAATATGCTAAATAGGGTGCGCGAAATATAGGTGATATAGATTTCTATAGATTTTGCATTATAACATGCTATCACCTTTTGCTTACTATGGATTAGTGACTATGCTGCTGACTCTGATTTTTATAATCTGCATTTTGGTATTATACAAGATACTGCGTTTGAGAACTTTGCATTGAATAATAAATATTTCAAACTTGCACTTGTGTTCTTTGACTCTCAGTTTTGGTTTGAAATGATTATATAACGAAAGAGTGTTCATGTGTTCCACGATTCCTGAGGTATTCTAAAGTTCATGTTCTGGTTTGTCTAAGACATGGATCATTCCATAATGAGCCATGAGACACTGTAGCTAGCTAGGTAAGGGGATTTCTGACACTGAGATGAGTTTTGGAGCATCCTAACTCACTGAGGTTCTAGATCTCTATGCACAGTTCTGTGGGAGAACGGAAACCCTGCTACATGGCGCCCGTACGTTGTTGGCCTTATATCATGACACTCGAGTAGTATATCATTCAAACCTTGACACCTTCATTCCCGTTTCCGGTAAACGGTGGTGTCGGAAAAACCTACCTATTTTTTAAATAGGTCTTTTCAAGCTTGAATTCTTTTAAAAACGGTTTCTTTGAATTACTACCCAGTTGTGCTACAAAGTGTTCTTTGTCTTTTTTATCTTCCTGTGCTACCATGGCCGTGGACATACCGCAGCATAGCCGCGTCGCGGTTCGCGACCACTTGCGGGCATATAATGTCCCTGTGGAAGGCTTGGCTGTGGTTCTAGTGGTGAGTGCGGAACATGCGTACCCGTACGAATTGTTTTATTCCTGGGTGACATTTCCGGCAGTGGACGCTAATTCGGGTGTCTTCCATTCATACACTGCCTCGGCTGTACCAGCGGCTTATGCTCCGTACAGGGCACTGGAAGTACCTATTGATGCTTGGCAGCACGGAGTTTGGTTTGGTGGCGCCCTACCCCATTCTTTAACGGCTTCGAGGTTAGGTCCTTTATCCATTCCGGGCACAAATTGGCCCGCTTTGGGTGGATTTACTCCTCACCCTAATCGCGCTACTTGTAGTGTAGCTGACCTGCGGCGTCTTCATGACGTCGCGGTTGGAGTGATTAGGGCGCTTGTTCATTACATTGGTCGTAATGTTCATGGCGCAGCATCCGCAGGTGCGCAGCTTCGAGCAGAACAGGCTGGTTTGAAAATCAGTCCTGTCTTGGTGAATTCCGTTATGGGCAAGAAGCCCCAGGATAAGGATGATTTTCCTTACTGGCTTGCCGAGAAATTCGACCAGCTGGAGGCTGTGTTTCCTAATACGACTCCGGGTGAAAAACACCGGATTCTTACGCTTAGTTTACCGAAAGATTTAGCCCCTGAACTTGCTGACTGTGAAACATGGGGTAAGACTTTTGCAGCGGTCTACTCGAGGTGCTTTGGCACCCCGTCTGTGTCGAACCTTTCTGCGGTCCTTAAACGTGTTCAGGATGATCACGGACCGGAGTCGGCGGTTGAATTAGGTATGCGCCTGAGCGGCTCGTTTAAGACAGTTTGCGGTCTTATCCTTGCAAATGTCAAGGGGGATGCAGTGAACTTTCAGGTGGCCAATGCTCTGGCGTTAATTCCCGATGCCGAGAAACCCCGTCAGCTAGCAAGAATTATTGTGGCGGCTTATAAAACGGTTGGCCGCACTTCTAAGGGTGTAAAGGCTTTTTCTGAAAAAGAGAAGAAGCAGCCCCAGGGACAGTCTTCGGAAACGGGTGGACAGCCCAAGTCCAAAAAACAAAATTGGCCTAAAAAGCAGAATCAGGGTAAGCAACAACAACAACAGACACAGGTTTCTAGTCCGGCGCCTTCACAACCTGCGCAGTCAGATCGAGTTTATGATTTGCGCGATCGCGCGACGATTAAATCGCCTGAAAGATTTCAGGCTTCTGACCAACGCTCTCCTCGTTCCTTTCAGGACTCATCGGCTCCGTCAACCGGTGGTGGAGGGGGCGGCAGGGGCAGGGGTGGCCAGCAAGGACGTGGCCAGCCCCGCACGCGAAGTGAAGGGGATCAGCGGGACGACTCCACGCCAAAGAGACCGCAGTTTGCCAAGAAGAAGGTCGCAGCCTTAACGGCGCATCGATATGCCCCAGATAGTGAGAACGCGGCTTCGGAATCTGACGTGGGCTCTGACCTTGCTGGACAGCGCGGCGGAGATTACCATAGTGAGAGAGGCCCTCCGTCCACTGTTGAAGGTGACAGCGACTGACACTTATGTTGTAATTGAAACGGCTGATACACATGTTGCTCCCCCTGAACGACTTTTTGAAATTGTCCTGTTAATTGAGGGTGACATGCAGCGAACTGTAAAAGGGGTATTTTGGGAAAATCTTTCGTCTACATATGACATTTTGCTTTCGGAGGCTGACTGGCCCCCACCTTTTGTTCTCGCAGCTCCGCGAGGGGAGGAGGTGATCCTCCCCAGTTTCGCGCACACTGTATCGAGAGTGGAAGCGCTGCATTTTGCAGAAGAGTGGGCTCTGGCGCTTGCGCCGGCTGTGTACCGAAATCAGTGTGGCTGGGATAAATTGTCCCCTAGCCATGAGATTCCTTTACGGTCACAGCCGCAGCCACAACCTCAGTATCCCATACGGCGTGAAGCTAAAGCTTCTGTCGCGTCTATCCTTGAACAATTGGAATATCAAGGTGTAATTGAAACGTGTGTGTCACCAATGAATAATCCCCTTTTTACTGTGAACAAGCCGGACGGCTCATATCGTCTGGTTTTGGATTACCGGCATTTGAACTCGCATTGCCGTAACTGTGCAGTACAGAATACTCACGGCTCTGCCCTAGTGAATAGTCTTGAGCGTAAAAGGTTCAAAACCACGCTTGACATTTCCAATGGTTTTTATGCACACAGATTAGATGGTCTAAGTTCCCAATGGACCAGTTTTACGTGCGGCGGCGTACAAAAAATGTTTAAACGACTCCCAATGGGCTATAAGAATAGTCCTGGAGTGTTTTCCGCCCGCATAGTCTCTCTTTTGGAGAGCTTCGATCAGTTGCTTGTTCTTATGTGGATGACATTTATCTCACAGACGACGAACTTTGGGAGCATCTGTGTCGAGTAAACAGCATAATTTGTAACTTTGCAGACATGGGTTACAAGTTTAACTTTGCAAAATCACACATTGCGGAGTACACAGTGTTGTTTCTGGGTTATGAACTTAACCACGAAGGAAAGGGGTTGGCTCCTCACTTCTTGGAGAAGTGCGCACAGTTGCGCTCTCCGACAACGCTGAAAAAATTACAGTCTTTACTGGGTTTTTTGAATTTCGGTAGAACATACATTCCGGAATATGCCCAGCGTATCAAGCCTTTGTACCATCTTTTTCCAAATCATGCTGGCTGCCTGAGCATTCAGCCATTCTGCAGTCTTTGCAGGCTGATTTGCTCGCTTCTGACTACTTACAGACTCGTGATAACCAGACCAACCTGGTGATAAGAATTATCCCTGGGACGGTGGGTTTCACGTACCTGACTTTTAATGAAGGGGATACTGTACCTATTGCTTACAAGTCACACTTGTACACTTCGGCTGAACTGCGTTTTTCCACTGTGGAGAAAGTTTTAACGGCTGTGCAGATGGCAATTCTTAAGGAACGTGCCCTGTCGCAGGGAAAGCGCATGTTGGTTGTTACCCCGTGTCCTGCCTTGGAGGCGGTCACGAAAGCCAGTGTACCGAATTCTAAAGCTTTGCACCCTCGGTGGATTCAGTGGGCTACATCCTTGACATCCCAGGATGTCACGTTTATTTTTTACGCCGCTTTACGGTCGCAGGAGTATTTACAGTATGAATTTGTTCATCCTGCTCCTTTAGCGATGCGGCCGTTGGAGGATTTCCATTGTATCATTTACACTGATGGTTCGGCGCAGGTTGCGCAAGGCTCTAAACATGCCTACGTTTCCGCTTGCGCCATTGTAGTCGGTGCCATGGTGAACGATGAGTTCAAGTCCAGTGTTGTGCACACGCAAACACTAGGGGACTGCACCGCACAATTAGCAGAGCTTCGTGCTCTGATGCTCGCATTGGAGTACGCTGATCCTTGTGTGACGACTTTAATCGTAAGTGATTCTTTCTACTGTGTCCAGTCTTACAATGAGAACTTGTTCTTTTGGATTCAGAATAATTTTCGTGATTCCAAAGGTAGCACAATAAAACATAAAATGATCTGGGTCCGAGTGGCGGAACTTAAAGAGGAACTGCCGCTCGTGTTTGTGATTCATACTCTCGGCCATCAGCGCGTGGGGGTCCACGCTGTTGGTAATACGCTTGCTGATGAGGCAGCGAAGTCTGCGGTATCGAAATACTTAGTTGCAGCAGTCACGAGGTCCAAAAGCAAAATAGATGATGACATCTTGGCGGCTGTTGCTGCCACGGAGAAGGGAGGTAAATATCCTGCGGGGTTCCCTTCAAAGTACACATACCACTTAAGTCCCGATAAGGTTCCTTATGTGAAAACTCCTGAAGTTGGCGAACGTCTAGTTCCCAACTCGGATCGCAGAGCTTCTCTGATTACAGCGGCTCATGAAGGTGTGGCGTCTGCGCATGCGGGCGTCTCAGCCACTGTAACTCAGCTACAACAAAGGTTCTGGTGGCGGGGATTGTACAAACAGACGCGCGATTATGTCCTTATGTGTGACATTTGTCAGCAGATTAAGCCTTCTACTGCTGCGCGTCCGCCTCAGACACAGTTGTACATCTCTAATAAACCGCTTGGTTGCGTTTATTTGGATCACTGCGGTCCTTTTTCCTCTGATACTGCGTATAAATACATCTTAGTAGCAGTTGACTCATGCACACGCTTTGTGTGGGTATGGCCGCATCGAAGCGCTGATTCGCGGACTGTCATTAAGGATTTGCGTGTCTTTGTGGGAATCTTTGCCTGTGGTACTTTCCATTCTGACCAGGGTCCGGCTTTCGCCTCTAAGGCGTATAAGGATGCTATGGTTTCGTTGGGAGTCCAAGTCAAGTTTTCAAGTCCCTACAGGCCTGAGGGCAATAGTGTAGTAGAACGAATGAACCGCGACTTAAAGCAATCTTTGACAGCCCGAGTTATAGGCACTGGTAGAAACTGGCTGACCCACCTCTATGGCGTGCAGCGTGCGCTTAATAATCTCCCTAGAAGGTCTCTGGGTGGGCGGGCCCCATACGAAATGCTCTTTGGTATCAAGATGTACGTCCCTGACCTCGATGGTGCAGACTGCCAGGCCCAGGCCGCGGCCTTTGACGTAGATGAACATTGCAATGTTTTACAGAATCTACAAAAGACCAGAGACAGTCTTGCTAAGGAACACTTGCCCTCCACGTCGGATGATGCGTTGCAGATCCCGGTAGTTGGCTGGCTACCCCAAGTTGGAGAACTGGTTCGAGAGAAGATCGATAACAAGAAAGAGTTTGGTCCCTCATATCGAGCACCGGTTCGAGTTCTTGGAGTGAAGGGCACAAGAACAGTCATTTTACCACCACTTCCAGGTCGTAAAGAAAACAGATTTATTTCTATTGACAATGTCAAGACACACAGGGTGGCCGATTCTTCATAGCATGACACTGGCTGTATCCTGTCCTTCCATGGTGAGGCACTCTGTCCTGGCTATTACATCTGGTACAGAACAGGAGGTGTCCCTCGAGATGCCTGCTATATCCAGTCCTTTATTAAATACTATTCCTGTTACTAACTTTGATGAATTGACCTATGCAGATCCTGCTGATTTATCTATGTCCGATTTACAAGCCCGTTTGGCTAACCAGTCCAGATTCTCTTTTGACTCTGATTCGGAACTTTCAAAAAAACCATCGACTATTGCAAAATATGCCACGTTGTTTAAAAAACATTTTCTAATTCCACCTTGGACATACATTTGGCTGATACTATTTTCATTTTATCTTTTTATGTCAATTGGTTTTGTGTTTTATTTTTTCCGCCTGATCGATGGCCATTATGTGAAAGAAAGAACAGGAATTCGGTACCTTAATGGAACATTGGCCCCTCTTTCCTCCTCACATTCAGCACACAGACTAAAAAGAGACTTAAATACAGTAGAGATTACTGCTTGGCCTGTCCTTGATGGGATTGTGTGGGATGCGGTTAGGTTTCAGATACATGGCCCCACAGAAGTTATTAATGTTCCTAATGTGCTTAGAGTAAACATGGGAGATGTGATTAAGCAAGATATTCGTTCTGATGATTGGGATCTTCAGGCCGTAGAAGAATTGTTCTCTGATTTGAAATATTATGCAGCCTTTGATGCTGAGGAGTTGTACTTAGATTCTGTCAATTATGGTGATTTGTTTTGTTATCAACATTATGGGAATCACTTCTTACACAAAACAAGTTCCAGGAGGGTTCCTGTGAACTACACACAGTGGGAACATTGTCCTTCTCCTTTACAAGGGAGCTCAAGTACATTTCTGAGGAAATTCTCTTAATTTACAGATTTTAATCAATCAAATCCTGAGTCGTTTTATTTTAAAGTGAAACAGAAATTCATGTCCAAAGTTAGACTTACCGATACAAAATTGCTGTATTCGAAGTCCTTTCTAGACAAGTTAGCTATAGATGGCTATGAGTTATGGAAGGAGGCTATTGACCTTAAATCGGTTTGGGGTACCAAAGATTGGCAGGTACAAGGCACTGAGGCTTTGCATCGTGCATGTCTCATCCCGAATCACATGTTGTTTTTAAATTCTACTATTTCCCAAACAACATGCTTTGGATTGGCTACATCTAAAAAATTAAATACACCTACTATCCCTGATTTGGAAGAATATTCAGGTTGGAGTAATTTCACTACATTGTCCATCAGTGGGATACGAGCACTTTTGCACAATTCCTCCTTTAATATTTCCAGTTTTGATCCAGAGGGGTGGCTTTTGTGGCAAAGAAGCTCTGATTCTTGCCAACGTCGTTTTTTGGGTTTGTCTGAAGGTTTTACACACATCAGGCCAGATCCCAGGTTTGAAACAGATCACACTGTTACTACTTATTCAGTAGGCAAATTGTGTCAGAACTGGTTACAACATTCCACTTTGGCTGCAGTTAAACTGCATTTGTCCCAGTTGAATGAAAACATAGAGCTAAATGATTTTATAAAAGGCCCAGCTAGGGGTAGATCTAAACGCTGGCTTTATGCTGTGTACAATGAAATTTGGAAATTTTCACAGATTGAGGCTGCTAAACGCCTGAGAGCTATTGATCAAGCAAATTTGGAAAAAGTGCTTGCAGTGGTCGATAACAGTATTAACATGCTTTCTTCCAGGATTTACACGTTGGATAATATTGTTTCTTCTGTTGTTGATATTGTACATGATGAAGTGTCCACGTTATACCATGGTCAAAATCAGTTATGTTCTGTAATGCAGTTTGCATGGACCCTACAGACACTTAAGGCTGGTCGAGTTCCCTGGAACTCGTTGAACGTTTCGTCCCTTTTCGCCCCTTTTAATCTGACTGAAAAGCAACGCATGCTTTCTATGCGTGATGCGTCATTTTCTATGTTACATATTGAAAAGCTAGAATCCTTACCTTTCTCTGTTGCTGAAACCACTACTGCCACATGGCTTATTCATGGATTAATTACATTACCATTTCCCTTATACAAATTTACTAATTGTATGCGGTATATTGCTATAGGACGATATGAACCACTAGGCAATGCATTCCTACATGAGGCATGGTCATTACCATACACATACAGATGTCTGAAGGATGGAAAAGAAGTGAATCTTAATGGTGAGGAATGCACACAGTCACCTGACCATTCATTAATATGCAGACACATTCAGTTACACGGCTCTTGTAATCAGGACCGCCCAAATTTAGCATGTGTTTTAAAAGGCACGCCAGTTCCAGCAGTAGTTCCCACGTTTACATTATTGACTAATGGTAGTTATTTGCTTTTAAACAACGAGTTATGTTGTGGGTTATTAATTGGTGTGGCTTATGTGGTAACTGTATCAGAGCGTGTGGTGTGTTGCAAGAATGTTCTATACCCACCCACGCATGGGTCTTCAGATGTCTCCATCTGGCCACGGATTCCAACCTTGGAAGCGAAGTTCAATGGTTTAAGCAGAATAAGGGCCCTTTTGTCTCAAAAACAAGTGACCCTGAGTTCGGGCCGGGAAAATTATGTCCTTCACATAGCTAACACACGCACAGAGGTGCAGGCGCTTTTAAATACTGATTTGCCGTTTCATTTCTGTGAGCTGGTGCATCAGATCTTTAATGCATCTTCCACGTCTGGGCTTGCACATTTTTTTAAATTGGTTAGCAGTGGCCTCGTGACTACATTTGAAAAAGTTTTTGGTATCATTCCCACGTTTTTCCACTCTATTTTTTCGAGTTTGTTTGGTGGACTACCTGTGTTACTGGCTGTAGCCGCTGGCATTTTGTTGGTGTTTTTCTTCATAAAACATGGATGCCCATCCTGCGCAAGAAGCCGTTCAACGCCTCCTGACACAGTGCCGTAATCGGATGCTCAATTACTATGGAACATTGCCGCTTGCAGCATTAAGCACGGCTTATAGATTGTCATTTCGGTTCACCGACTTCACGTGTGTCCAACCTGTGTTTCACTGCCTGAGCTGCGAGTTCGATTGGGCCATTGATTTGTGCCTATGCTTGAGGACTGCTCCTGACGTCGATTTTGATCAGCTAATGCGTCCCGTGGTGGCTCACGAGCTGATTTGTTCTGGCGAAAGAGTTATGGCCTTGGCAGCGATAAATGGAGTACTGGGCCAATGGGAGATCTCTGCAGCGGCACATGCCTTTCTGACACACAGCGTTCTAGTGAACCCACCGAGTTGTCCTCTGACGTTACAGGAGGATCCGATGCTGGAGGAGCACGTATGTTCTTTCCCATTGCTGAATTGGATTGCTGAACTATTTTCGGAGGATGGCAGTGATTTCATACTGGAGGCTGTTGCAACTTACTTTGCATATACTGTCCAATCGTGAGATACCATCTTTTTCCAAATCATGCTGGCTGCCTGAGCATTCAGCCATTCTGCAGTCTTTGCAGGCTGATTTGCTCGCTTCTGACTACTTACAGACTCGTGATAACCAGACCAACCTGGTGATAAGAATTATCCCTGGGACGGTGGGTTTCACGTACCTGACTTTTAATGAAGGGGATACTGTACCTATTGCTTACAAGTCACACTTGTACACTTCGGCTGAACTGCGTTTTTCCACTGTGGAGAAAGTTTTAACGGCTGTGCAGATGGCAATTCTTAAGGAACGTGCCCTGTCGCAGGGAAAGCGCATGTTGGTTGTTACCCCGTGTCCTGCCTTGGAGGCGGCCACGAAAGCCAGTGTACCGAATTCTAAAGCTTTGCACCCTCGGTGGATTCAGTGGGCTACATCCTTGACATCCCAGGATGTCACGTTTATTTTTTACGCCGCTTTACGGTCGCAGGAGTATTTACAGTATGAATTTGTTCATCCTGCTCCTTTAGCGATGCGGCCGTTGGAGGATTTCCATTGTATCATTTACACTGATGGTTCGGCGCAGGTTGCGCAAGGCTCTAAACATGCCTACGTTTCCGCTTGCGCCATTGTAGTCGGTGCCATGGTGAACGATGAGTTCAAGTCCAGTGTTGTGCACACGCAAACACTAGGGGACTGCACCGCACAATTAGCAGAGCTTCGTGCTCTGATGCTCGCATTGGAGTACGCTGATCCTTGTGTGACGACTTTAATCGTAAGTGATTCTTTCTACTGTGTCCAGTCTTACAATGAGAACTTGTTCTTTTGGATTCAGAATAATTTTCGTGATTCCAAAGGTAGCACAATAAAACATAAAATGATCTGGGTCCGAGTGGCGGAACTTAAAGAGGAACTGCCGCTCGTGTTTGTGATTCATACTCTCGGCCATCAGCGCGTGGGGGTCCACGCTGTTGGTAATACGCTTGCTGATGAGGCAGCGAAGTCTGCGGTATCGAAATACTTAGTTGCAGCAGTCACGAGGTCCAAAAGCAAAATAGATGATGACATCTTGGCGGCTGTTGCTGCCACGGAGAAGGGAGGTAAATATCCTGCGGGGTTCCCTTCAAAGTACACATACCACTTAAGTCCCGATAAGGTTCCTTATGTGAAAACTCCTGAAGTTGGCGAACGTCTAGTTCCCAACTCGGATCGCAGAGCTTCTCTGATTACAGCGGCTCATGAAGGTGTGGCGTCTGCGCATGCGGGCGTCTCAGCCACTGTAACTCAGCTACAACAAAGGTTCTGGTGGCGGGGATTGTACAAACAGACGCGCGATTATGTCCTTATGTGTGACATTTGTCAGCAGATTAAGCCTTCTACTGCTGCGCGTCCGCCTCAGACACAGTTGTACATCTCTAATAAACCGCTTGGTTGCGTTTATTTGGATCACTGCGGTCCTTTTTCCTCTGATACTGCGTATAAATACATCTTAGTAGCAGTTGACTCATGCACACGCTTTGTGTGGGTATGGCCGCATCGAAGCGCTGATTCGCGGACTGTCATTAAGGATTTGCGTGTCTTTGTGGGAATCTTTGCCTGTGGTACTTTCCATTCTGACCAGGGTCCGGCTTTCGCCTCTAAGGCGTATAAGGATGCTATGGTTTCGTTGGGAGTCCAAGTCAAGTTTTCAAGTCCCTACAGGCCTGAGGGCAATAGTGTAGTAGAACGAATGAACCGCGACTTAAAGCAATCTTTGACAGCCCGAGTTATAGGCACTGGTAGAAACTGGCTGACCCACCTCTATGGCGTGCAGCGTGCGCTTAATAATCTCCCTAGAAGGTCTCTGGGTGGGCGGGCCCCATACGAAATGCTCTTTGGTATCAAGATGTACGTCCCTGACCTCGATGGTGCAGACTGCCAGGCCCAGGCCGCGGCCTTCGACGTACATGAACATTGCAATGTTTTACAGAATCTACAAAAGACCAGAGACAGTCTTGCTAAGGAACACTTGCCCTCCACGTCGGATGATGCGTTGCAGATCCCGGTAGTTGGCTGGCTACCCCAAGTTGGAGAACTGGTTCGAGAGAAGATCGATAACAAGAAAGAGTTTGGTCCCTCATATCGAGCACCGGTTCGAGTTCTTGGAGTGAAGGGCACAAGAACAGTCATTTTACCACCACTTCCAGGTCGTAAAGAAAACAGATTTATTTCTATTGACAATGTCAAGACACACAGGGTGGCCGATTCTTCATAGCATGACACTGGCTGTATCCTGTCCTTCCATGGTGAGGCACTCTGTCCTGGCTATTACATCTGGTACAGAACAGGAGGTGTCCCTCGAGATGCCTGCTATATCCAGTCCTTTATTAAATACTATTCCTGTTACTAACTTTGATGAATTGACCTATGCAGATCCTGCTGATTTATCTATGTCCGATTTACAAGCCCGTTTGGCTAACCAGTCCAGATTCTCTTTTGACTCTGATTCGGAACTTTCAAAAAAACCATCGACTATTGCAAAATATGCCACGTTGTTTAAAAAACATTTTCTAATTCCACCTTGGACATACATTTGGCTGATACTATTTTCATTTTATCTTTTTATGTCAATTGGTTTTGTGTTTTATTTTTTCCGCCTGATCGATGGCCATTATGTGAAAGAAAGAACAGGAATTCGGTACCTTAATGGAACATTGGCCCCTCTTTCCTCCTCACATTCAGCACACAGACTAAAAAGAGACTTAAATACAGTAGAGATTACTGCTTGGCCTGTCCTTGATGGGATTGTGTGGGATGCGGTTAGGTTTCAGATACATGGCCCCACAGAAGTTATTAATGTTCCTAATGTGCTTAGAGTAAACATGGGAGATGTGATTAAGCAAGATATTCGTTCTGATGATTGGGATCTTCAGGCCGTAGAAGAATTGTTCTCTGATTTGAAATATTATGCGGCCTTTGATGCTGAGGAGTTGTACTTAGATTCTGTCAATTATGGTGATTTGTTTTGTTATCAACATTATGGGAATCACTTCTTACACAAAACAAGTTCCAGGAGGGTTCCTGTGAACTACACACAGTGGGAACATTGTCCTTCTCCTTTACAAGGGAGCTCAAGTACATTTCTGAGGAAATTCTCTTAATTTACAGATTTTAATCAATCAAATCCTGAGTCGTTTTATTTTAAAGTGAAACAGAAATTCATGTCCAAAGTTAGACTTACCGATACAAAATTGCTGTATTCGAAGTCCTTTCTAGACAAGTTAGCTATAGATGGCTATGAGTTATGGAAGGAGGCTATTGACCTTAAATCGGTTTGGGGTACCAAAGATTGGCAGGTACAAGGCACTGAGGCTTTGCATCGTGCATGTCTCATCCCGAATCACATGTTGTTTTTAAATTCTACTATTTCCCAAACAACATGCTTTGGATTGGCTACATCTAAAAAATTAAATACACCTACTATCCCTGATTTGGAAGAATATTCAGGTTGGAGTAATTTCACTACATTGTCCATCAGTGGGATACGAGCACTTTTGCACAATTCCTCCTTTAATATTTCCAGTTTTGATCCAGAGGGGTGGCTTTTGTGGCAAAGAAGCTCTGATTCTTGCCAACGTCGTTTTTTGGGTTTGTCTGAAGGTTTTACACACATCAGGCCAGATCCCAGGTTTGAAACAGATCACACTGTTACTACTTATTCAGTAGGCAAATTGTGTCAGAACTGGTTACAACATTCCACTTTGGCTGCAGTTAAACTGCATTTGTCCCAGTTGAATGAAAACATAGAGCTAAATGATTTTATAAAAGGCCCAGCTAGGGGTAGATCTAAACGCTGGCTTTATGCTGTGTACAATGAAATTTGGAAATTTTCACAGATTGAGGCTGCTAAACGCCTGAGAGCTATTGATCAAGCAAATTTGGAAAAAGTGCTTGCAGTGGTCGATAACAGTATTAACATGCTTTCTTCCAGGATTTACACGTTGGATAATATTGTTTCTTCTGTTGTTGATATTGTACATGATGAAGTGTCCACGTTATACCATGGTCAAAATCAGTTATGTTCTGTAATGCAGTTTGCATGGACCCTACAGACACTTAAGGCTGGTCGAGTTCCCTGGAACTCGTTGAACGTTTCGTCCCTTTTCGCCCCTTTTAATCTGACTGAAAAGCAACGCATGCTTTCTATGCGTGATGCGTCATTTTCTATGTTACATATTGAAAAGCTAGAATCCTTACCTTTCTCTGTTGCTGAAACCACTACTGCCACATGGCTTATTCATGGATTAATTACATTACCATTTCCCTTATACAAATTTACTAATTGTATGCGGTATATTGCTATAGGACGATATGAACCACTAGGCAATGCATTCCTACATGAGGCATGGTCATTACCATACACATACAGATGTCTGAAGGATGGAAAAGAAGTGAATCTTAATGGTGAGGAATGCACACAGTCACCTGACCATTCATTAATATGCAGACACATTCAGTTACACGGCTCTTGTAATCAGGACCGCCCAAATTTAGCATGTGTTTTAAAAGGCACGCCAGTTCCAGCAGTAGTTCCCACGTTTACATTATTGACTAATGGTAGTTATTTGCTTTTAAACAACGAGTTATGTTGTGGGTTATTAATTGGTGTGGCTTATGTGGTAACTGTATCAGAGCGTGTGGTGTGTTGCAAGAATGTTCTATACCCACCCACGCATGGGTCTTCAGATGTCTCCATCTGGCCACGGATTCCAACCTTGGAAGCGAAGTTCAATGGTTTAAGCAGAATAAGGGCCCTTTTGTCTCAAAAACAAGTGACCCTGAGTTCGGGCCGGGAAAATGATGTCCTTCACATAGCTAACACACGCACAGAGGTGCAGGCGCTTTTAAATACTGATTTGCCGTTTCATTTCTGTGAGCTGGTGCATCAGATCTTTAATGCATCTTCCACGTCTGGGCTTGCACATTTTTTTAAATTGGTTAGCAGTGGCCTCGTGACTACATTTGAAAAAGTTTTTGGTATCATTCCCACGTTTTTCCACTCTATTTTTTCGAGTTTGTTTGGTGGACTACCTGTGTTACTGGCTGTAGCCGCTGGCATTTTGTTGGTGTTTTTCTTCATAAAACATGGATGCCCATCCTGCGCAAGAAGCCGTTCAACGCCTCCTGACACAGTGCCGTAATCGGATGCTCAATTACTATGGAACATTGCCGCTTGCAGCATTAAGCACGGCTTATAGATTGTCATTTCGGTTCACCGACTTCACGTGTGTCCAACCTGTGTTTCACTGCCTGAGCTGCGAGTTCGATTGGGCCATTGATTTGTGCCTATGCTTGAGGACTGCTCCTGACGTCGATTTTGATCAGCTAATGCGTCCCGTGGTGGCTCACGAGCTGATTTGTTCTGGCGAAAGAGTTATGGCCTTGGCAGCGATAAATGGAGTACTGGGCCAATGGGAGATCTCTGCAGCGGCACATGCCTTTCTGACACACAGCGTTCTAGTGAACCCACCGAGTTGTCCTCTGACGTTACAGGAGGATCCGATGCTGGAGGAGCACGTATGTTCTTTCCCATTGCTGAATTGGATTGCTGAACTATTTTCGGAGGATGGCAGTGATTTCATACTGGAGGCTGTTGCAACTTACTTTGCATATACTGTCCAATCGTGAGATACCTGGGAGGATTGCTTTGTTATGGAATATGACTTTCCCCTTGCTGGATTGGAGAGATGAACTGTACTCAAATGATGGAGAGTTCAATCATGTGATGTCGCTGAAAATAACGTCAATGTGGCACATGACTTTGGATATCGGATAAGTGCCTTGTTTTTTCTCTTACAGACATTGAACTAATGCGACCTGGTCCTACATTTTATAATTTTGAGACCTGGCGGATGACTTTTGGTTCGAAAGTTTTATTTTTAATTTTAGATTTGAGGCCACTGTAGGCATTCATACATATTCATTCATACATATTTTTTAGCTTATTTTAGCTCAAGATTATTGAACTTTGCTTTCATTTTATGTATCTGATTTAGTATTGCCTTTTCCCTTATGTTTGACGGTGCTCGGATCAATGGGGGGGGTGTCATATGGATACTTCGTTACATATATTGCGTTAAGTTAGCATGAGTGTATTACATGTTTAAACAGCCATTTTTCCTTCGGCTTCAGTTTTGCACACGACACCTACTTGTTGTTGTCGCTTTCAACCTAGAAGCGGTGATGTGATTTATTTGAGAATAATATGTTATCACTATGCTATCAGCTTTGCCTAGTACACTTGGTACAACTGTCTGCACACTGAGAGCTGCACACTCTAAGAATAACCTAACACAAGGTTGTTGGGAAGCCTGATCCTCGCACCACATTAGACATAACACTAATAATGTTGATGCCAACATTTTGGGCTCTACGCGGGTTTAAGATAGAGTTACACGGAATGAACGTAGACACTTGGTGCTGCGCATGAAGAGAGCTGGTAGCTGTTGATGTGATCTACTCCTACTGACATTTAGAGGTATGGGTTCGCCCTGCTAAAGCCCGAATGAGACCTTCTTAGATATAAAATAATATGCTAAATAGGGTGCGCGAAATATAGGTGATATAGATTTCTATAGATTTTGCATTATAACATGCTATCACCTTTTGCTTACTATGGATTAGTGACTATGCTGCTGACTCTGATTTTTATAATCTGCATTTTGGTATTATACAAGATACTGCGTTTGAGAACTTTGCATTGAATAATAAATATTTCAAACTTGCACTTGTGTTCTTTGACTCTCAGTTTTGGTTTGAAATGATTATATAACGAAAGAGTGTTCATGTGTTCCACGATTCCTGAGGTATTCTAAAGTTCATGTTCTGGTTTGTCTAAGACATGGATCATTCCATAATGAGCCATGAGACACTGTAGCTAGCTAGGTAAGGGGATTTCTGACACTGAGATGAGTTTTGGAGCATCCTAACTCACTGAGGTTCTAGATCTCTATGCACAGTTCTGTGGGAGAACGGAAACCCTGCTACAGTATTTGTAAATTAGAATATATTTTAATAATTTATAAGTTAGTAAAATAATTATTACAACATATTGTTCAGAACATATATATTATATATTTACAGTATATATTTAATTAATGTATTATTATTATAATATATGTATTATTTATTAATTTTAAACATTATTAGATACTTATAACTATGTATATTATATTTATTAGTGTTATTTAATTTATTTTACAATTGTATTTTAAAAGAAAAAAAACAATATTTTTAACATCGATATTTTTAACATCTATATTATTTTTTCGATATTTTTGTACTTACCATGTTGTAGATAGGATGTCGATATTCTTGCCCTCGATATTTTAGACTCGATATTTCTGTAGGTCGATATTTTGGAGGTCGAAATTTTGTCAGTGATCCGTGACGTTTATATGGGGTTCACGTGTGCTTCGTTCAGGGGGTTCATTTCATATTAGCTTTTGTGGCTCCCTCATACGCAATGTTTTACGGGGTTCGCGTGCGCTTCGTTCAGGGGGTTTGATTCGTATTTGCTTTTGTGGCTCGCTCATACGCGACATTTTTATGGGGTTCGCATGCGCATCGTTCAGGGGGGGTTCGATTCGTGTTTGATTTTGTGGCTCGCTCATACGCAACGTTTATACGGGGTTTGCGTGCGCTTCGTTCGGGGGGTTTGATTGTGTGGCTCGCTCATACGCGATGTTTTCCGTACAAATCGCAGTTCATACGCGAAGACATTTTTCCGTACGAATCGCCACAAACAGCTAACCCACTACCTCGAAGACAACAACATCCTGGGCCCTTCCCAATCCGGATTTCACAGCAACCACAGCACTGAGACCGCACTCATCGCCGCCACTAACGACATCAGGATCCTGATGGACAAAGGAGAAACAGCCGCCCTCATCCTCCTGGACCTATCAGCAGCCTTCGACACAGTCTGCCACCGCACCCTATCAGCACGCCTCCATGACGCCGGAATTCAAGAGAAGGCCCTGGCCTGGACCACATCCTTCCTCTCCTGAAGAACCCGAAGCTCCGCCTCCCACCCTTCTGCTCGAAATCCACCGAGATCATCTGCGGCGTCCCACAGGGATCCTCCCTCAGCCTGACGCTGTTCAATATCTAAATGTCACCGCCCGTCCACGTCGTACGACAACATAACCTAAACATCATCTCCTACGCCGACGACACCCAGCCGATCATATCCCTCACAGAAGACCCCCACACCGCCAAAGCCAACCTCCACAGAGGAATGAAGGCCGTAGCCAACTGGATGAAGAACAGCAGACTGAAGCTGAACTCAGACAAGACGGAGGTCCTCATTCTCGGACCCATCCCATCAGCCTGGGACGACACTTGGTGGCCCACATCTCTAGGAACAGCCCCGGAACCCACAGACAACGCATGAAACCTGGGGGTCTTCATCGACTCCACCCTCTCCATGACCAGGCAAGTCAACGCCGTCTCCGCGTCCTGCTTCAACACCCTCTGCATGCTCCGCAGGATCTTCAAATGGATCCCTCCCGACACGAGAAAAACCGTCACCCAGGCCCTCGTCACCAGCAGTCTCGACTACGGGAACGCCCACTATTCAGGAACAACAACCAAGCTCCTGAAATGACTACAACAAATCCAGAACGCCTCGGCACGACTGATCCTCAACGTCCCCCGACGCAGCCACATCACAATCCACCTGAGAGGCCTGCACTGGCTCCCTGTCAACAAGAGCATCACCTTCAAACTCCTCATCCACGAACACAAAGCCCTACACAACACCGGACCAACATACCTCAACAACCGACTCAGCTTCCACACCCCCACCAGAAGCCTCCGCTCAGACAACCTCGCCCTCGCCACAGTTCCTTGCATCTGGAAAACCACCGCCGGTGGCAGATCCTTCTCCTACCTCGCCGCCAAGACCTGGAACGCTCTCCCCACCAGCCTACGACAGACTCAGGGCCTACTGGCCTTCAGAAAACTCCTCAAAACCTGGCTCTTCGATCAGTAGCACCCCCCACCCCTCAGCGCCTTGAGACCCTCACTGGTATGTTACAAATGCAGTGATTGATTGATCGCGTTCTCGGGCCCCGGTCTGGATCGTACTTGTCGGGTCGTACAGCATGTTTACGAATTGTACGGTTTATTTCCCGAGTCCGTATCGCACGGATTCTCCCTTGATTTTTGTACAGTTCGCAAGGATTGTAAATGTAAATGTAAATGTACAGGAATTTATATAGCGCAAATCACCAAGCGGTTTCTAAGCGCTTGCTTAGGGAACCCGTCCTGGTATTCCGCTGTGAGATAACCCCGGCAGGGTATTCGCAAGGTGAAAGCCAGGCATCCCGCCGCAAGGGGCCGTTGTGGAGATTAAGCAAGCTATTGCCCAGAGTCGCAGAGTGTGAACCCGTTAATCGAGTAGGCACCGGAGTGAGAATTGTCGAGTCCATGGACATTTTAGGACTCAAGACCCCGCCGAGCCGGGAATTGAACTCTGGTCCCGGGCTGACCTCTGCTTCCAGGTCTGCCTCCTCTAACCAGTGAGCCACACTTCTCCACACTTCTTCAGACGTATTTTTTAGAAATGTATCGTACTACGCGATTAGGGCAGATTAGTACGATTTGTACGGAAACGGCTACAAATACGAATCGTCGTACGGATTCGTTTCCCGAATCGGAATCGGCCCCGTTATTTTTTAAAACAATATTTTTGATTCGATATTTTTGTACTTACCTGTTTGTAGATAGGAATTCGATATTTTTGCATTCTATATTTTTTGTTCGATATTTTGGTAATTCTATATTTGTGTATTCGATATTATGTCAGTGATCCTGTGAGATATCCTGTAGCAACACATGCAGCATTATGCCCTACACAGGGTCCAGGTAAGGGATTCTTATTTTTAGAAATAGAACCCATAGACGCCAGTCCACGTGGGGACAACAGAGAATTGAGTCTTAGGCGCACAGAGGCGACATGGATCATGCGTCCTAGGAATGGACATCCTTTGAATGTTAACCTACGGGTGAGTGAAAACTCCGGCCGCTAAACCCCGATTGTGGTTTTTTATATATTTTCAAACGAATATGGTGAACACATACACGTGTTCAGCCTGGTCTTTACCCAAGTCCGACCTAGATGAGAATTATCTTTGTTCTTACACATAGTAAGTTGTGCTTTTGTCTACTTATCACCCATTTGTATTTACACGTTATTTTACTATCATCGTCCCCTTTTCCCTGACACAATTTTATAATGTATTTTTTCAGAGGGTTTTCGCATTGGTTATTACTCGAACTCTACTGGCGACACTTGCCGTTTCACTAACCTTATTAAGGTGAGATTCCAGTCAGACCGCTGCTTAACAATGATAGTTGACCACAACTTAGCACTGACTGCTGGTTTACCAGGGTGAGCATTAGACCCTTTTGTATCACTTACCCCGTAGATTACTACTTGACACTCGCTTCTCGCAATTAAACCACGATTGAGTTCTGCAGGGTTGGAAGTATCACCGGCATTACGGTGAGAATTATTTTAATTTTAAAATCCATTTTCATTGTTTAGTCACTTCCGCTTTACTCGCTTCCCACGCTCCATCCTCATTGTATTCTTGATTATTGGTCCACAGATCACGCATCACTGCTGATCCATTTTGCAGGTAGTGCCTCAATTTTGTCTTTTGTTCACCTACATTATTTAATGATCCATGTTCTGACCGTTTTTTTTCTATACCTCCACAGACACCTTACTTCTAATTATCTTGGAATCCTTAATTTATCTTGTACTCGTACCCTACTGGGTTGGAATTATCACCGGCTAAGGGGTAAGAGATAGCACCAACTTTACCCTACTACCTTGTGATCGTGTTATGCCCCTTATCTTGTGAAACATCATGATTTACACCTATACGCCCTTAATAAACTAATATTCTTTTCCCCTGCTCGTTTACCTTCTAGACACCCGGGAGTCCTGGCAACTCCCTTCAGGTACATGTGTCATCCGGATTTTTGTCTCCAATTAATCCCCATAAATTCAGTTCCCTACACTTTTTTGCACCAGTATCTTTTTCGTCACATACTTGAATTTGATTTTTTACTTTGTATTATTTCTTTTTTAGTTCTGTACACTTTTTCTACTTAATTCTCTCCGTAATTGCTTCCCAATAAAACTAGCTCCAATTGCTTTCTCCTGTTCATCTTTAGCAATTAGTGGCCGAATTTTGGTCATGGGTGTGTGCCATCAATTTCACACATGTATTTGTTTAAATTGACACTTATATAATAGTGATGTTAGACCTGATATGCTCACGGGTATTGCCCATACACCACTGTTCGGGTTTTTGTTCATTAGGGTTTCCACGTGTCTGGGTGTCTTTCACATATGCATTTTGGAGAACATGTGCTCTCCAGTTACTGTCACCCCATATTTTGTGTTCACCCAATCATTTGTATGATTCCCAGCCCTGAAGAGTCGTGGGACTGCTTTCCCTGACTAAACACGTGTCGGCTGGTTGCGTTTTTCCTCAGAATAAAGAAATTACCACATCACCCAAGAATTTTGTACAAATTTCGTTTCGGATAATACTTGGATTTCTTGTTTAATTATGATTGTGTGCACGGGTTTAGCTATACTTACTTGTTGTAGAGCAACATTAGCAAGACCCATGTGGAGTTTTGGGATGTTACGATAATGGTTGAAGATTTGACATCCAAACTCCACAGGAAAAGTACAGCAGGCAATAACTTGCAGAGCCTTATAAAACAGCTTTCGGTATGGGACATTTCTTAGAGCCTGCAGGAATTGTAGCTCAAAGGAGACTTTTCGAAATAAGTGCAGGGTGATGACAAAAAGATTCAGAGAGAGGTTACAGAGAGTCCATTCTAAGAAATGCCCTAGTTGAAGTACAGAATGTGTGTAGACATGACTCTCTAGCCTTGAAACCTACGCTTAGTTTGGATGACCCCACAATCACTAGGTTTATCACCACATACAATAATAATGAAGGTCAGAAATACTCTCAAAAAATGTTAGGATATCATAAAGATGGAAGGCACTTTCTCTGACGGCATAGGAGACCACCCCAATGTAACATTTAGGAAGGGGTCCTCTCTTAAAGATAAACCATGCAGAAATGAAATTACTGCTAACCCAAACACTGGGGTGGGCTTTTTCACTTGTATAATCTGTAAAGCATAGACATATAGCTTGAATGTGAAACCATACTTTTCCCCAGTAACCAACACTCACAGGAAGATTGACAATACCTGACTTGTCTTAGAGGTTTTTGCACATATTCTCTGGTTTGTCCTTATGATAAAATATACATAGGTAGCACAACGTTTCTGGTCAAGAAACGCGTGCTTCAGCACATGAGGCCTATCAGAAATAGGGACAAGCAGTGCCCCATAGCACGTCATTTTCAGCAAGAACATAATAGGAACTTACATCGATTTCCAATAACGACTGAAATAGAACGCGCAAACTGAGACAACTGGAATTGAGGTATATCCTGGACCTAGATACTAGAAGCCCCAAAGGTTTGAACTGTGATGAGGAATTGCACATCCACCTGGGTGACAAACCTTTCCTCCTTCCGGACAAATGTACAGACCTAGATGTAAGGAGTTAATACTACTAATGGGGGAATGGCTTTATGTAGAACATTTTATGTAGAATTTTTCAAGTAGGATTACTTGTATTTCTGATTGATAGCCACATTTGGAAAATTATTTCAATAGGTTTTGTTTTGTTTTATTTTGATACAGGATGGGGTTATCCTCCTGAAGCTGCTGAGCAGTTTTGTCTGAGCTGTACTGTGCCCGTCAGGCTGGACTCTTTCTCCTGGTCTATTCATCTGAGTCAGAGGAGCGAAAAGCAACTGACAGCTGAGATATCTCTCTTTTCTATACATAATTTCTCTATAATTTTTTCTATTCTATTGACCCCTCTCCTCTTTTTTTTCTTTTTTGGTTGTGGGACCAAGGACAGGATAACATTATTATGTACGTAGTATTGAAGGATATCTGTTATCCAGGATCATTGATTGCACAATCATGTTGAGATTCGTTTATTGGTTAGTGGTTATAATAAATGTATTGGAGTGAGAGGATCTACCCACTGGGGTTTTATTCGGCTGATAATCGGATTAGGGAGCAATTACAATTTCTCCAAGGGAACCATCCACTCACCATTGTTCTGTGGCCATTAGATGCATGCTCACTGGGGCTCAATTGGGAAGTTGAGCACACATCATTAGAGTGGTACACTGCAACAATCTAGGTGCTTGCCCACTTGGACATTACTGAGATCAGAGGAGCAAATATTAAAACATTATTATGTTTTATGACTCCCTGGCAAACTCTGTTCTCCGATTTATTGGGTTATAATTCATACAAGGAACTATGGATACATACACAATATTACAACTCAAACACAGCAGTGATTCATTTTACTACATACTAGGGGCTTATATCTAGGTTTACCCTTTCCGAGATGGTGGTACTGTCCATATTCTTCGAATGGTGCAAGAGCGAAACATCAAATGAATGTTTCTACTGCAAATGAGCCCTGTAATGAGATGTTCTGATATATTTATGTTATAATGAGTTGCATTATTACTAGTATTTATTTATTTATTCATTTTGAAAGTTTTATCGAGAGTGAACAAGATCCTGGCGGATATCAGAGCGCTGTTACTTATACAAAAAATCAATGCAAATCAAAGCACATATAAAAAACCTTTTGTAAAAAGCAAAATAATAAGGTGTAACGCACAATCTATCTTGTTGAGTGAGATAGAAGGAAGATATAATGTCTAGGTTGCTAATATGGTCTTTTATAAAAGTCGGAGAGCGTGTGCGGTTGGTCTCGAGATTTCAATAGACCTTACTCAGGTGAATTTGGCCATGAAAATTGAATTTACTTTCTTTTTGAAAGAAGCAGTGGAGGGGTTACGTCTGGTTTCTGGGGGTAAGCCATTCCATATTCTGGGCGCCATCCCAGAGAAGGTTCGGTTATATGTTTTCTTCTTATTGAATTGTTGTGGTTTCAGTAGTAGGGTTTCCGCACTTCTTGAGGATCTGATCCCACCAGAGATGGTCCGTTTCTATGCCAGATAGCAAGGTGCATTGTCAAGTCAGACAAGCTTTATTCGACGATTGTCATAAAAGCAGACAGTACAAATAAATATGAAACATATAACAGAGTTAAAATTTGTAGGTACTTTACATATAAAATATATATCTATTTCACCATGAATACATGTTAGTCATTTAACATTCTGTTTCTGATGGTCCAGGCCCAGCCTAAGAATTTTGCAACAGCTATGTAAACTGTCATATCAGTGCAGGAGCGGATAATTCTAACTACCACCGACCCCCTATCGGTGCCCATCAACCTGCACATTGGGCGAAGCCATATTCCTCGGGGGACTGCATACACTGGGCATTCAAATAGCAGGTGGCCTAAGGTTTCCGAGGGCGCTGAACAAGATGGTCAAGCAGCCTTGGCTGTCACAGACCAACTGCTAGTGAATGCCCTGACCGGTAGACTCCCAATTCTCAATTGAAAATACAATTTTCGGTCCAGGGGTTTTAGGATGACATCCCAAAAGGCTTCCAACTTTGGCACATCTTTGATATCCATAAACTATCCGGTCAAAGACCCTGGATCAATAGACCCAAAAGACCTGGAAGCCACAAACTGCCAGTACAGATTCTTAAGTGCCTTCTTGGGAGGGAACCTAGTGTTTGTAGGATCCTCCCACAGATCCCGTAAACCCAAATCAATCAAAAGGCACCTAATATGTCTTAGCCACTTGATTTTATGATAGATATCACTACTAATTATATCAAGTAGGCCCTTTGAATAGGTTTCGAGTTCCGGGGTGGTCCAAATCCTCCTCCAATACAAAACTGGGCGTAAAGATGCTATGAGTGCTATTGGGAAAATCCCTAAATCGTAAAAAAGAGGGTTCAGGGGGGTACTCTGGAGTAATTTTATTAGATTCCTTAAAAAAGAATTTTCTGAGATTGACATCCCCCTGAGATTTTCAGTTCCCCACATTTCAACCCCATATAGAGTGGAACTAACCACTTTACTATTGTAAACCGCCAATAACGGGGATATTGGTTTGGTAAGGGATTTAGTATGTTCCAAACTCAGTGCCCCCGATAACTGCCTATGTTTTAGGGTAGCAAGTTCAATTTGCTGTTTCCAGCACAAATTATGCTGAATACAGACACCCAAATAAGTAAAGGCTTGGACCCTTTCCAGAGGATGCTTGTTCATGATCACAGTACCCTTAAAAGATTTAGAAGCATTAAAAGTCATAAATTTTGATTTTTGCACATTTACTTCTAAACCGCGTGCTGTACAAAAGTCTTCAAAAAGACTTAGGCCTTTTTGAAGCCCACTTGGAGTTTTTGCAGTTAAAAGACAATCGTCGGCGAACATTAAAATGGGCACTTTGGCTCCAGCAATGGTTGGTGCATCAATATTGGAGTCAATTAAGATTTTAGCCACATCGTTAATGTATAAGGAAAATAGGGTTGGGGCCAGGACACAGCCCTGTGGTACTCCACTGGGAACTGTGGGGTAACATTCCCGGGACTCCCCCACCTGATCTGTGCATAGTTTTGTTCATGCAATCTTTTTACCAGAGATAAAAGAGTCCCTGGCATGCCCATGTCATTGAGAGCATTCCATAATGTAGAGCGAGGAACCAGGTCAAATGCCGCTCTTAAATCTATAAAAGCGGCATATAGGCTTCCATGACCAATTGTCACTGTCTTCCAGTAAAGCATTGCAAAGTGCAGCACCTGGTCGACAGTGCTAATTGAGTTTCTGAACCCTGCCTGCAAGTGTGATAAGATCTTATTGTCACGTTCCCAGTCAAGAATTTTGTTTAAAACCAGCCTGCCAAATGTTTTTTGAGATGTATCAATCAGGCTGATTGGCCGGTAATTTCCTGGCTGGGACTTGTCCCCTTTTTTATAAACGGGTATGATCTCTGCCCCGTTCCAGGAACTTGGTATTGGAGCTCCCCTAGCGATCATGTTTGATAGGAGAAGTAAATAACAACCCCAGGAGTTCTTATCTTGCAGAAATAGGTCGGCGGGTATGCCATCGATGCCTGGCGTTCTACCAGGAACCACTAAATCTAGAGCACACTGAACATCTTTCAGGGTAAAGAAATCTTCCATTAGGGAATTCCAAAAATACTTCCACTACTGGTTGTGAGCCCTTGCCTTTAGCATACTGCGGCTGAAAATGTTCTACCCACTTTTCTTGGGGGACCCAGTTCTGCGGCTTGTCCGGATTAGTATCCACACCCCACTTGTAGACATTCCAGAATCTTCGCGTGTCTTTACAAGATCCTGCCTCCTTAAGGTCATTCCACCTTTTTTCATCCCAATCACGCTTGGCACTTGAGACAGTGTTTTTATAGGTCAGCCTGGCTGCTGTGATATTCTCAATTGACTCTGTTTTGATTGCTTTTCCCAGGTTTAGGCGGGCCTTCCTGCATTCCCTAGAGTACGAACGCGGGAGGCATTCCGCCGGCAGGGCTTAACAAAAAGACTCTTTAGTTCCCCAAAAAGTACCTCGTGGATCCTAGTCCCTTCTTCCAATTTTAAAGAATTATTGTCTAGTTCAGATAACATCAATAAATCCAGTTTTGCCTGTTCAAGCTTGCTGTTTATAAAATCCATATTCTCTTTGTGAAGTGAAACTTTGGACCACCGGACGTGGCGCATATCATTAGATATTACAATATCATGGGAGGGGGTAGCAACCATCATAGCCCCAAGATGATCAGGAGATTCCCAATAGGTAAGGCTCATAGACAGGGGATTGTGGTCGCTCTCTACCCTATCTATAATTGTCATATCTTTAAGCTATCTCCACAGGGCCAAGTTAATCAAAATGTAATCTATTCTGCTCTTACGAGTACCACTTTTGAATGTAAATGCACCAAACTTGTCGCCTGTGGTCCTACCATTAATTGCTCTTAAAACTTTATTTAAGCAGATTGAATTCATTTGGACCACTATATCTGTCCATTTACTGACCGGGTCAAGATCTAATTTGGGAATCCCCCACTCCCTATCCTCCTCGTCCGACAAATTCCAACTTCCTTTCAAAAGAGGTTCAAAATTTACATTAAAATCCCCCCCGACAATTACATTTGAGGGCAAGTAACGACTTTCCAATAGGTCTTCCAGGAGTAATAGAACCTCAGATTTTCTACCCCCGTACTTCTCGCATATATGTTACAAACATAGACTGATACATCATTTGGGAACTTGAGACTTAATATCTGGAGATCCCTGTGGTTAGTTGGTATAATTTTTATTGTTACTCCAAGATCCTGTCTTATCCAAATCGCAAGCCCTCCGGCTGGTCTCCCCCTCCCTTCCTTCACTGCAGGGATACTATAATTTAAATAACCTGAAAAATCCAGTTCTTCCATTGCCCAGGTTTCTGAAATAAGCATATTTTGTGTTCTCGAATAAATAATGCCCACTCAGGTGACTCCAATTTAGACTTTAGGCCAGCTATATTCCAAGAAAGAACTGACCCTGGTCTGCCGACACTGGACATGGGACTAGCTTGCACTAAAAGCTCTAGGTTATTGTCTGGGGGAATAACCTCAACAGAGGAACAGGGTGGTGAAATTCGTTTTTTTAGTGAGTTTACTACAATACCATTGGGTTCCTGACCAGTTACTTCTACATCATTAGGTGTTTGTATTAGAGATTACAATTGAAGTCAATCATTGCAATCCAGTCTCGAGCTTTCCCCATGTATAGTATCATCCTGTTTCTCTCTTACGGACTTCCAAAGTTGCGCGGGGGTAGCTCTCATCTGGATCCTGGAATGATCCTGGGAGCAGGATCTAAATTCTAGGTTTGATAATTCTCCGGCTATCATTGGATTTTTTAAAATAAGTTCTATACAATCATAGGTATCACCCTTGAGAGTAAGCCTACTTGCACGGAGAATATCTTCCCTGATCACCGACCTGCAACCCCTCACGTGCCTAATCCAATGAATGGCTTTGTTGGTTAGAGTGTCAGGTGATTCACGATCTCTGCCAACAGGGAGCTTGGGTATATTAATCAAATATACTGGAGGTGACGTAGAAATATTTAGACTAGATTTAATGAGCCCAGAATTTGGTGGAATAGGGCCCGTTTTCTGCCAGCTGGGTAAGGGATTGCTGCCAGCTTATTTTAGCCTAAGAGGTCGTTTACCTCCCGATTGACCTGATATGCCACTTATTGGTATTGTAACAGGGGGCTGAGATAGCTGATTTTCTTCAGACACTTGGTTCCCTGTTTTAACCGCCTCACTAGTTCTACAGTGTCTAAGTGCAACTGCATCTGTTTTAGGCTTTTCACCTATCTTAGGGGGAGCGTTTCCTGGGCTGAAACGCCACCCCGATTGGTTCTAGGGGCTTTAGACACTACAGGGGCTTTGTTATGTTCCACATTTAAGTTATTAACAACAGCGGTTACGTCATCAATCTTAACTTGCATCCCTTTTATTAAGTCACATAAGTGAGTTACAAGTTTAAACAGAGGGTTATCAGTTCAATCACCTACCTCGGGATCACCCTTAGAGTACTTTCTACTTGTCTTAGATCAGGACTTATCATATCCGACCCCTTATCTGAATGGATATTTTCAATTTGGGCTAAGATAGCGAATTTATTAGTACAGGGTAGATTTAGGACATTTTCAATGCTCTCGTTCGCATTCACTCTACTTTCATCTAGTTTTTCAGGTAATGGTGATTTGTCCCCTAGTTGTGGTCTGCACATAAACATTTCAGGTATAACTACTGGTCCCCTTGTTGCACTCTTTCAGTCCTTTACAATCCCTGACCCAGTTACCACACGATCATCAACCCCTACATTAGGGGTAGCTGTTAACAAGTCAGTGCAATCTACCAGCAGGTCATCAATTCTGTCCATTACACAGTTCCCCGCTGCATGAAGATGGCGCTTTCTGACGGACTTACACTTTTGTCTCTTTGGATGCTTCCCTCCCTTAGTAACCCCTCCAACGTCAGTAAGTTCCTCAGGGTTTTTCCTTTTCCGCATTGTACTGGAAACAGTTAATCGATGATAAATGTACAGTACCTTCACTGGTATGAGAAAGGGGGGGGGTGCCCAGCCCGGCCTCTACCGGCCCCTGACGGCCACAGACGACCCGCAGTTTGCCCGGGCTTCGCCCGGCGCCGCCCGCGCGCGTCCCGGGAGGCGGAAGAATGACAGGACTCTTAAGCGCCTCCGGGCGCGGAAATGCAGCGAGTGGGCGAGGTTGTCCCGCTAGGTCGTCTGGGTGTTGTAGTACCCCCGCACTGCGGCCGCTGAGCTGGTGATTGCGGCGGCGGGGGGGACAAGCAGCCTACAGCGCACTCGTAGCGCAGAAGGGATTCGCTAGTCCTGGAGTCCTCACGGGCAGGTACGGGTGAGTCAGCTGGGCGTTCCTTCGCTTGGAAAAGCTCTCCCGCTCCACCTAAGAAGGACAGGACTCTTAAGCGTCTCCGGGCGCGGAAATGCAGCGAGTGGGCGAGGCTGTCCTGCTAGGTCGTCTGGGTGTTGTAGTCCCACCGCACTGCGGCCGCTGAGCTGGTGATTGCGGCGGCGGGGGGGACAAGCAGCCTACAGCGCACTCGTAGCGCAGGAGGGATTCGCTAGTCCTGGAGTCCTCACGGGTAGGTAGGGGTGAGTCAGCTGGGCGTTCCTCGCTTGGAAAAGCTCTAGGTGCATTGTGATGCATGGATTTGTTCATCATACATACTATTTTCAGGTGAATTCTGGCTTCCAGAGGTAGCCAGTTCAAGGATTGTAGGTCCGGGGAGATGTGGCAACTTCTTTTAGAACCAGTGATGAGTCTCGCTGCTGCACTGATTGAAGGTCTTAACGGTGCAGTTGATGCTTTGGGTAGAACCAAAGATGGTCCGGTTAAGGAGCCACACACCTGTTGGAATTATGCGCTTCTCCAAACCCAAGGAACCACCAGTGATGGATCATACCAAAAGTCAAATCAGTTTGGAATGGTGTGGGATGTTAAATTGCAATGAGAAAAAAGTGTGCAAAAAGAATCAAAAAGTGAGATGTAAAATTGGCTACCATGATTTAAGGAAAACTTTATTAGGGAAAATCATGGTGTCAAGATTAAAATGATTGTGAGACAGTGTGACGAAATAACTGTCTATTAAGGATGGTATTTTTGACCAAATACCATCCTTAATAGACAGTTATTTTCCCTAATAAAGTTTTCCTTAAATCATGTGACCCGGAGTGCGTGTTTCCGTACACGGCTGGGAAAGGAGGTGAATCTTGTACGTAGTGAGTTCCTCACCCATACATGCATCCTCATCGCATGTGTCCTGGCACGGAGGACCTGGGAGGCTGTAAAATAAAAAACAATAAAACAATTTACATGATTATTAAAGAGTTTAATAAATAATTTTCACTTTTACATTTTTTATATTAATTTATACTTAACTTCCCACACTATACACCTACAAACCTAGCAGTGCATACTTAAAATATAATTAAAATAATTACGTATAGCTGAATTTACCTAATTGTTAATCAACTAACTAATTAACACTTTTTAATTAATTATTATTACTTAATTATTGTCCCAACCTATACCCCTACAAACCTAGCATCCCACAACTAAATTAGAAGTACCATAAATCAGTATTCTACAATGGATATACATAAAATAAATAAATAATTGACAATTAATTATTACCTTATTAACTTCCCACCCTTTATCCCCACGAACCCAACTACCCACACCTAAAATACTGCCAAAATATAAAGTTATTACACATTTTACATAATTATTAATCAATTAAGTGATTAAAATTAACGTAATAATTTATTGTTAATTATTACTTAATTAACTTCCCACCCTATAACCCTACAAACCCAGGAGCCCACACCTAAAATATAAGTAAAAATATAATTATTATATAATTAAGAATCAATGAAATAATCAATTGATAATGAATTGTTAACTGCTCAATTAACTTCCCACCCTATACCCCTACAAACCCAGCATCCCACACCAAAAATATAACAAAAAATACAATTATTACACAATTTACATAATTATTAATCAATCAAACTATTAATAAAAAAATGATTGTTAATTAAATATTACTTAATTTACTTTCCACCCTATACCCCAACAAACCTAGCAATCTGTTACGACACTATAAATTACTATTAGCAATTACATTAAAAATTCTAAATCACTCAAAATTACTAAATATATATAAGAATAACACAAACAAAATATACGAACCAAAACACATTAAGATAATTAAAAAAGTATGTTTTGACAACTATTATTGACAGCGATATTAACAACAACGATATTATTAACATTACTTACCTGAAAAAAGCAATATTTTTGACAATGGTATTTTGGCATTACAATATTTTTTTCATGATATATTTCTGTATCCCAATATTTACACCTCAATATTTTGCAAAAATACCCCCTCTCTCTGTATCTCAGTCTTTGTTACTGTTTCAAAAGCGCTACACCAGATTGCACAGTTTACTTACATTTTTCTGAATGTTGTTGTTTTAGTTGTATGCAGGCATGATATTCCTTTGTGTTGCCCTCTCTTCCTCTAACCATCTGTGTTGCCTTTACTCATTCCCACCCTCCGGCCATGTGCCTTTACCATACTATACAATTACAGGCTATACCATACAATACCATAGAAATACCATACCATACTATATAATCACAGGTCATTCTATACCATGCCATAATGTACAATGACAGGTCATACCATACCACACTATACAATGCCATGTCATACTATACCATACCATTCAATGACAAGCCATACCATACCGTACAACAACTGCCCATAATATAGAATTACAAGCCATATCATACTATACCAACTATACAGTGACATTCCATATACCAGGCCATTCCATACCATATCATACAACGAGAAGCCATACCATACCATAGAATACCATACTATACGAATGGCCAGACCATACCATACTATACAATGACAGGCCATACCATACAATATCATACTATACAATGACATGCCATGCCATATTATACTATACAATGACAGACCATACCATAATATACGACAGAGCATTTCATACCACACAATGATAGGGCATACCATAATGTACGACCATACCATACTTTACAATAATAGGCAATAGAATTCTATACCATACCATAATATACAATGAAAGCAAGGGAGGCCGAGGCTCGGTGGGGGTTATGATGCACCGGAGCCCAGTGCGGAGCTGAGATCACTTGAGCGGGCCTGAACAGACGCCATTGCTTAGGAATAGGCAAGTGGGTGGTGTTGAGAAGAAACGAGCTCCACTGAGCGGAGAGGACATTTTGCGCGGGGGATGTGTGGGGAAGGAGATCGGGGAGGGTGCGGGTAGGGGTGGGGGGGGGACAAGGTAGAGGTGGGTGAGCCAGTGAGATCATGGGTAGAGCCAAGCCAGTATCTAGCAATCTAAATACGATCTGAGCCTGCAAAAGAAATGCCATGGGAATCCTACATAATAATATTAATAATGATCAATCACAATAACCAAAAGAAGAATCCTTATAATAAACTGCTCATTTATAAATAACAAACCTCGCAGAGAATTGGCTGTTTGCGGCTAAGACGGTGTTTCATTGCACAACTCATGACATTTCCACTGGTATTTTGTATTACTGTGGTTATAATTGTGCTTTGAAGCAGTCAGACCATGTAAACCAAATAAATTACATTAAATAAATTGCTTCAAGGAGAAGAGCGAGTCATTTAAGTGGCACGCTTTCATGCCGACCTCCCCTCCTCTCAGTTTTGTAAATTTTGGATTATGGGGAGTGAATTGGGGTTGTGATGAGAAGGTGGCCAATAATTGCGTTTTTAAAACAGCACTATTTATTTGTATTAATGTTGCTCCGTTCTGCGCATGTTACCTGGACACCAGGGTGTCATTGTTATTTTCGATTCCTCTGAAATTTGAAAAATAGATTAATTTAATCGAGGCTGCTGCATGCTATAGGCATTTTGAGAATAAAGCAGCGAGGTGACTCTGTTTAACTGATGTTTCTCTCTTTGCCAGGGCTCACACTCGGCAATGTGTTATGATGCGGCCTCTGTACAGTACAAAGCAGTGTGCAAACTGTAAACTGCGCACTTGCAATTGTTGCTTGACATTCTAAAAACGTGCTGCTGTATATTAAGTATGATGATGTTAGTAGTAGATTAGTACAAGGGGTGTACTTAGGTCTGGGTGTTTTTTATCAGGTTAAAGCTCACCAGACAGCTTGAGGACATTTGGAAGGCTTCCCTCGGAATGTATTCCGTATATTGCTTACCATTGGCTTTGTGGTTTGTAACTCTCTTTTGCTTGTTTTCTATTTGCTGGCTTTATTTGTTTTAGGCTGTCCTGCTTGAGTTCATCCGTTCCCTAAATTGTATTTACTATATTCTTCCACCCGTACTGTATTTCTGTAAACAGGCCTTTAAATCGTGTTCTTGTCTTGGCACAGTTGCTGTGCAGTCAAAGACAGAGATCAAATGTCAGACAGACTCTGCCTTCCAGGGAGCTTGGTGTTTACATCTCTTTCTCTAACTTCAAAGTGAGAGGATTTATGTGACAATCATGCTGGCTCCTGGAGATGTGCTGGACAGAAGGCTGCACAATGTTATTTTTTTTCTAGCACACATTAAAATGTAGATTCTGAAGTGTGGTGGGAACAAATAATGTAATACAACCAAAAAAAAATCAATAAAAAAGGATTACATTTCCACACATTATTGTTTGTGCGCTGTGTACTTTCATCAGTAAAATTGTATGTCTGTACAAATGTGATGGTCAATTCAATTAAAGATGAGTAGTCTAGTACACTACCACACCATGTGAACTCCACTCTACACTACTCCACTCTTCAATGCACCACTTGACACCACTGCACTCTACTCTGCACCACTACACAATATGCCACTCCACATTGCATCACTTCGCTATACTCTGGACCACTCCACTCTACGCCTCTCTAATCCACATCACTCTATGCTGTCAGTGCAATCTATGCAAACACTACTCTAATATGTACCACTGCAATCTTTTCAACTACACTCTACACCACTTCACTCTGTGCCACTCTACCCTGCAACACTGCACTGTATGCCACTGCACTCTACAACAATACAATCTACTCTGTACTACTCCACTCTAAACCAGTGCACTCTTTGCCAATCTACTCTACGCCATTTTAATCTACTCGGCACCACTGCACTCTATGCCGCTCCATTCTATGCCACTGTACTCTACCATGCACCACTCCATTCTACTCTGAAACAATCTACTTGGTGCCCCTACTCTTGGTGCCACGGCAATCTACTCTGCACCACTCAACTTTACGTCACTGCACTCTACTCTGACCACTACTCTCCACACTGGTGCACTCTACACCACTCTATTCAAAACCAAATAATGCTATGCCACTGCACTCTATTCCAATCTACTCTGCACCACTGCATGCTGTGCCACTATACTCTACTTTGCAACACTCTATTCCACTGCACTCTATGCCAACTGCACTCTATGCCATTGTACTATATGCCACTGCTCTCTACGCCCCTCTACTCTGCACCACTCTTCTCCACACCACTGCTATGCTTTCTATGCCACTCTATTTTACACAACTGCACTCTACAAAGGCTGCTCTGCAACACTGCACTCTGCCACTGAACTCTACGCGACTGCATTCTACACCACTGCAGTCTATACTACTGCACTCTACGCCACTGCACTCTACTCTGCTCCAGTCTACTCTATGGCAATGCACTCTATTGGCAATGCACTCTATGCCACTGCACTCTACTCCACATCACTCCACTCTATGCCACTGGCTCTACTCTGCACCACTCCACTCTATTGTACACCTCTCCAATCTTTGGTACTTGACTTTACGCCACTCTACTCTTCAACAGTGAACTCTACGCTACTCTAATCTGCACCACTGCACTGTACTGTGCACCTCTCTATGGCGCTCTACTGCGTTCTACCCCAATGCACTGTATGCCACTACACTCTACTTCTCTTCACTCTATGTCACTGTACTCTACACCAATTTACTCTAAGCCACTAAAATCTACTCTGCACCACAATTTCTTTTTTTTTTTATTTAAAAAGGTTTTATATAGCGCTGGCTAGACCCGGAGGTTTTAGAGCACTTTACATGAGCATCAGATCATATTAACAGGTTACACAGTTATTAGAGCATGGCAACATAGTTACTTGTAAGGTCAGGATAAACAATAAGCACAAATACGTAAAGGGCAAAGCAGGCAAGTGGAAAGATTTAAGGGAGGGGGAAGGAGCTGGGGAAGTAGACAGGTAATGAAGGCGGGAAAGAGGGGGCGAGGGTGAAGGACACCGCAAGGAAAGAGGAGGGGAAGGGTTACTGGAACACAAACTGGTAGACGAGTCAAAGCAACGTCCAAAGTCCAATAAGCTGTGATCCCAGGGGAAGTGGTATCACTTCCCTATCTCTGTTGCGGGAGGCTCCCTTTACGCAGTGGACTCTCTCAGAGGGATCTATTAGACTCCAAGACCTACATACTGGATCCTTCCCCCAAAAAGGGGAGAGGGAGTGCTTTGGCAAGGGGTCCCATACCATACCTCAGCTGTGAGTGGATCCCTTGGCGCAGTGGACTCTCTCAGCGGGTACGCTGAGACTCCAGAGTATAAATATTGGATCTTTCCCCAACAAGGGGAGAAGGAGTGCTTAGTCAAAGGGCACAAAGGACAGGGGGCTAGGCAGACTAGAAGGCAAGGTGAGAGATTCAGGGGCGAGTGGATAGGAGCTAGGGGGAAGGCAAAGAGAGAAAGAGTACTAAATGGGAACAAAATTAATTAATGAGTTATTATATAGCGCTGGCTAGACCAGATGGAATCGGAGCGCTTTACACGAGGGACAAAAATGTTGCAATTTACATCAGTTAAAAGTTACTTAAGTATCAAGAAAAGCATTTAAAGAACATAGGGGACAAGGTGAAAGGAGCAAGGAATGGTAAGGGGGTAGGGTAAAGGGGTAGGAGGAAGATAGGACGAAGAGACGAGGGGAAAATTCGCCCATGGTCCGGCTGGGTAGGTGACGGCAGGGAGGGGGAGTCCACAACCCATCTCCTCTTTAGCTATATGGTAACTCCACAGAGCATTAGCCAAATCGCTAGGTCTCCATAGTCTGGGGTAAGTTCCGCAGGTTCCAAGTCCTGGTGTGTAGGCAGGTTAAGGGATCGGTTCAAGGTCTGGTCAATGTCCAATTGTTGTCCCAGGGAAGTGAAACAACATGTAGGGGTCCACTATGGAAGCCATCTTGGGGTCAGGCAGGGGACTGTACGGTACACTGGTGGTCATATCCAGGACATCGGCTGCCAGAAAATAACAAATCCAGCGTGCACACACCATCACAAGCACAGACATACATATGCACACACCAATGTGAGCACACACTCTCATATGCACACTGATGCACACAGACACGCACATAGCCAGAAACATCCAAGAACAAAAGCACACATAAAATCCCAGGCACTAAAACAAAAACACCCAAATACATGCACACGCACACACCATCACATGCACAGACATGCACAAGCACACACAAATGCGCTCACTCTCATACACACACACGCACAAACACACAAGCACACATACCGTCATATGCTCAAGTACAAAAATACCCAAGGACGTACACACAAATACATGGCCACACACACACACCATCACACGCACAGATATGCACAAGCACACCACAAATGTGCGCACATACTCTCATACGCGAACAGGGGGCGCACATACAGAAACCTCCACACGCACATATCCAATCCCATGCTCTAATACAAAAACACTCAAATACATGCACACACCATCAGATGTACAGACATTAACACATGCAGAAACATCTATGCGCACAAACACAATCACACATAGAATCATATGCTCTAAAACAAAAACACCCAAATACATGTTCACACCATCAAACGCACATACATGCACAAGCACACACAAATGTGAACATAGTCTTTAATACACGTACAGGCACACACACACACACACACGTGCATCCGCACATACCCCCTTATACACGCACAGACGCACACACAAAAGCACTCCCATGACACATTTCTCCAGGACTGCCGCAGCATTGATGGCACACAAAGGCAGAGTCAGCGTTTCCGATGTCTTTAGGGCGCCAGCAGATCATTTGTCTTCAACCGCCGCCATTTTAAGGTCAGGCAATGATCAGTCTGCGATTCCTCAAACAACTGTATATGTCCTGGGTTTTGAAAACAATCAATAAGGCTTCGAAAAGTACGACCTCCCAAAAGCGCTTGCCTTACACCTTGTTTGACAAAAGCAGCCACTCACGAACCGAAAATATGCCCACGGCTACTTAAGGTGCTGCCATTTTGAGTCCAGGCCAGCCTTCAGCCCTAGCTCATTGTAAAAAAAACAATTTTCCACAAAGCTGAAGAAAAGTACCTGTCTTGTTGACGCATCAAAGTACCATAGGCGGAGGGGCCAGCCTCATCTAATAGCTCCAGGGCTCGAGTCGGGGTACCACGCGGGTGGACGGCGTCCCCCCACTTATTTGACCGGGTGGACGCCATCCACCCTGCCAAACAGCTGGACTTCACTCTTGGACCTCTCTGGGACGAGATCAGAGCTTATAGCATGCTGCTCACACAGATTTCCTTTCAATCATGTTCAAAGGCAAGCATCTTTCCGTAACGTGAAACCGCGGAGACTTGGCCCCCATCACCGCTGAAGTGCGCTTCAATAAACTCCAGTCATTTCAAAGCAAAATGATGCATCTGGGGAATTTGCATAAAAAACTGTTTCAGTTCCAATAAGTCAAGGGGGACTTAGGGAGAATCGGGCCCTTTTCAAATAGCCTGGCGATGAACAAAGCAAATCTCTTACCCTGGTTCCTAAGAAGAAAATGTGCATATTATTGGAACATTAAAGGGCACATCAGATAGTCTGTGGATGTTACTTTTTCGTGTCAGTTTTGTTCTTCACATAAACATTCCTTCATAAGAAGGAACGCGCACTTCAGCGGTGATAGGGTCCCAATGGTGCAAGCCACCTTTCGTGACGTCACTTCCTGTTGTGACGTCACTTCCGGTGACCGTGTCCCCCCCCTTCTTATTTTAGGACTTGTGCCCTGAATAGCTCCCTTGACACCTAGCAGTGCTCCTTGAGGTCCCGGGAGGGTGACATTTCTGAAAAGTCATTGAAATCCGGGGGGGGGGGGGGAATGCACCATTCCACTCTATGCCACTTCACTGCAATCAACACTGCGCTACTCCACCCTACGTCACTCTATTCTATGCCCCGGCACTCTACACCCCTGCACTCTTCACCAATACACTGAACCCCACTTTACTCAAACCCAATGCACTCTACTCCACTGCACTCGATGCCAATCTACTCTGCACCACTGTACTCTATGCTACTATACTCTACAACACTCTGTGCCACTGTACTGTCCACCAATGCACTCTGCGTCACTCTACCCTACACTTCTGCACTCTATGACACTTTACTCTGCAACAGTGCACTCTATGCCACTGAACTCTACGTCACTCTACTCTGCACCCCTGCACTCTATGCCACCTCACTCCAAGCCAATCCAATTTACGTCACTCTAATCTACTGTGCACCAGTGCCTTTGACACTAAACTCTAAGCCTCTCTCATCTACTCTGAACTACTCTGCTTTATGCCAGCGCACTCTACAACACTCTACTAAAGTAATGCACTCTTTGCCACTGCACTTTACACCACTCTAGTCTGGGCCACTCCACTATACTTTGCACAACTCCACTCTACGCCACTCCACTCTATGCCACCGTACTCTGCAACACTGCACTCATTGCCGCTGCACTCTCCATCAATGCGCTCTACGCCACTGCGCTCTACCCAGTGCCATTCCACTCTACGTCACTTTACTCTCAATCAATCAAGCAATCAATGTAAAGCGTGCTACTCACCCTAGAGGGTCTCATGGCGCAGGGGGTGGGGCGAGCAGCACCAGATCAGTCGAAGAGCCAAGTCTTGGGGTCCTTCCTGAACGTGTGCAGGGTCATGGCGTGTCTGATGTTCACAGGTAGATTGTTCCAGGTCTTGGCCGCGATGTAGGAGAAAGCTCTTCCCACAGTTCTTTCCCTGCAGATGCGTGGGACCTCTACCAGGGCGAGTTCGGAGAAGCGGAGGTCCCTCTTGGGTGCGTGGAAGGATACTCTCTCGTTGAGGTATTTGGGCCCGATGTTGTTGAGGGATTTGTAGACGTGGGTGAGTAGTTTGAAGGTGACCTGCTTCTTTACACCAGCAAGTGGAGGTCTCATACGTGTTGGGTCATGTGTTCGTTGCGCAGAGTACCGAGGATGAGTCTGGCTGCGGTGTTCTGGATGGTTTGGAGTCTGTGTAGAAGGTTTCTGTTGATTCCAGCGTATTGGGCGTTGCCGCAGTCGAGTCTGCTGGTTATGAGTGCATGGGTGACGGTCCTTCTGCAGTCGGGGGGATCCATTTGAATGTCTTGCCGAGGATGCGTAGGCAGTGGAAACTAGTGGAGGCGATGGCGTTGATCTGGACGTTCATGGAGAGGGTGGAGTCGAGGATGATGCTGAGGTTTCGTGCGTGGTCTGTAGGGGTGGGTGGGTTGCTAAGGGCAGAGGGCCACCAGGTGTTGTCACAGGTGAAGTTGCATGGTACGAGGATGAGGACTTCAGTCTTCTCTGAGTTCAGCCTCTGACAGCTGTCTTTCATCCAGGCTGCGACGTTCTTCATTCCTTCCTGAAAATAGAGTCTGGTGTCTCTGGGGTTCTTCGTGAGTGAGAGTATGAGCTGGGTGTCGTCGGCGTAGGATAAAATGCTGAGCCTACGCTGTCTGACGACGGAGGCGAGGGGATGCATGTAGATGTTGAAGAGCGTGGGACTGAACGATGATCCTTGGCGGTACTCCACAGTTGATATCTGTGGGTTCGGAGAGGAAGGGAGGGAGTCTCATCCTCTGAGTTCGGCCGGAGAGGAAGGATTGGATCGAGTCGAGAGCGGTTCCTTGTATCCCTGTGTCGTGAAGTCTAGCTGTGAGTGTGCGATATGAGACGGTGTTGAAAGCTGTGGAGAGGTCTAGCAGAATGAGGGTCGCAGTGTGTCCCTGGTCAAGTAGCATGCGGATGTCGTCGGTGGCTGCGAGGAGGGCTGTCTCGGTGCTGTGGTTGCTGCGGAATCCAGACTGGGAGACGTCCAGGATTGAGTTCTCTTAGATGAAGGCAGTCAGTTGGCCGTTTACGAGTCTCTCTGTGACTTTGGCCACAAAGGGGAGGAGAGAGATGGGCCAGTAGTTTTTCAGGTCTGTTGGGTTGGCCGTTGGCTTCTTGAGGAGTGGTTTCACCTCTGCCCGCTTCCAGTCGTCAGGGAAGGTGCTGGACATGAAGGAGGCATTGATGATCTGTCCTAGTTCGGGTGCGAAGGCGGCGGCCCTGTGGAATATGTGCGGAGGGCAGGGGTCTATAGAGGCTCCTGAGTGGGTTTTCTTCATGGTTGCGGTGATGTGTTCTAAAGTGTCAGGATTCCAGGTCTTGACGAATGAAACAATCTACTCTGCACCACTGCACTCTATGACACTCTACTCCACGCCACTCCACTCTACCCCGCACCACTCTACACCACTCTACTCTATGCAACTGCGCTCTACGCCAATGGACTCTACACCATAATACTTAAAAACCATGCACTCTATGCCAAATACTCTGCACCACTTAACTCTACACCACTATACTCTACTCTGCAACACTCTCCGTCACTGTACGCTATGCCACTCTACACCATTACACTCTGTACTGCTTTACTCTGCACCACTGTAATCTGCGCCACTGCACTCTATGCCACTGCACTCGACGGCCCTGCACTCTATCGTACTGCACTCTGTGACACTGTACTTTGAAAGACGGCACTCAATGCCACTCTGCTCTGCACCACTGCACTCTGTGACAATGCATTCTGTCACTGCACTCTATGATACTGCTCTCTACGCTGCACCACTAAACTCTACGCCACTCTATACTGCACTCCACGCCACTCTACTCCACGCCACTGCACTCTACGCAACTCTTCTCGATACCTCTACACTATACCCTGCACTTCTCCACTCTGTCCTGCACCACGCCACTTCACTCTACCTTACTCTCTAAAGTGGTAGCTTGGTCGAGCATTAAGGCAGTATCAGAGGACAGTGTAAAACATTTGTTGTACACACTCAGTCTTTTTTGTTTTTAGAAACAACAATGGTCCCATGCAACATAGGATGAAGCATACAAATGAATACAGACACAATGGATTCTGTATTTAAGTGACTTGTCCAGCCGGACAGTGGTCAACAAGTATATTTACTTATAGCACAAAATACAGAGAGAATATCCTTCGACAATCTCACGTTGTTGGAGTTCTGGACTTTATTACGGTCCAGAGGTGTCAGGGATAACACCCGAAGACTCCTGAGTTCTACCTGTCTCGGTGCACAAATAAACAGAAACACGGGCTTCTCGATGGTGGCGTCAGAGACCAAAGGTTTATTACTGCAGGGATACAGAAGTCACTGAAACTACACACGGGCAGATTCTAGGAGCCTGTTCGATTTGCACTAAGTGGGTTGCTCCTTAAATACACATTTTTTAGCCGTGGGCAACATTCTTCACATGCTGGTACATTTCTAAAACTTCGTATCATAAACAATAAATATTTGGCGTCAAACAGGAATTGTCAACAAATATCTGATGCTAAACATTACGAATGAGGGGTTCCCATTTGTTCAATCACAATCCCATGTCATGTTCTTATTCAGGAGCCGGACCGCCTCATCGTAAATTTTGTTACCTCCCCCTAATAAAGGCCCAGAAGGAAAGGAGCAGAGCCAGGTGCAGAAGATAGAAAAACAGGATAAGAGATGTTTGTGGGTCGTAAACGGGCAAGGCTACCAACTTCGGCCGCCTAATCATGATCAGGCCAGCGAGCACGAGAACCAGTATAGCAGGACTGGCCTCAGGCAGAGGAGGCAGCTTCTGCCGAGTCATGCGGCCACAGCGTTTCTGACCCTTAAGGTGTACGTGTCATTTAGCAAGGTGAATCGCCGGCTAAAGCCTACGTGTCCTTTAGCGAAATGAATTGATCAGAGGTCACTGTTTGTCCATTGACTATGTGAGGGCAAGAATACAAGATGGATGCCATAATCTAAAATGGATGCCATCGGTGTACCGGAAATGTGCTCATAACAAGAGTGCTCTTGCTCGTAGCATAGCGAAAACACCAGGATATACTATATGGATCATTTACGGTTCACTGGTACCGAAATTATGTGTTTACGACGATGTCGAAAACACGGGTTCGAATCGTCACGGAACCTCAGACCCTCCTTTTGCCCTTACATATGCAATTACTTACTCTATGTCAGAGTCTATTTCGATGTTCATCAGGTCAGTGATATGTTGTTGTAGCATTATTCTTTCTCGTACCTTGTCTCTCAACACAGGCGGTTTCCTTAGGCAGGTTGCAGCGCAGAGGCTACACAAGGCTGGACCACACTGGATAATAAGACAGCACGAGAATAGGAATACTAAGATAATACCAATAACCATCAGAACCTTCCATCCCCACGCTGATAATAGAGTCCCCAGCCATTCCATTAGCGACCAATTTCCCTTGTCTACATGAATAGAGTCGGAAATCTTGTGTAGCTTAGAGATCGCTTCGTATACTGTCGGAGCATTATTGGGGATATAAACACAGCAACTCGATTGGATCATTCTGCATACCCCACCTCGATCTGCAAGTATTACATCAAGAACCATACGGTTCTGTAATGTCATGAGATGATCCGCCTGGAGCTCAGCTGTTAAGTTACTAAGGGCACCAGTAGTTTCTGTAATAGTAGATTCAACTACCCGTGTTAGCTGACGTAGATTTCTACTATTGGCCATAGGCCCCCAAAACGGAAGGAAACCTTTGAAAAAGTCTCCGGCTTCCTGACCAGCGGTGTCTTCCTTGCTGAAAACACCTCTTACTACTCTGGTTTTGTGGTAGTTTGAGGCAGCTGTGTATGTCGGGGGCAACAGTCGAGCAATATAGGATGAACCTGAAAAGTCAGCAGGCAACCATGTATATGCCCTATCCCGACAGATGAAGTAGGTACCCCTAGCAGTTAGAAAGGCAGGGGAAGAGTTAGATGGATACACGTAAGTTTCAACACAATCACTCTTCCCTAGCCGAGCTCTTGGATTTCTCCCATTACCTTGCAAGCAGAATTGACCTCGGTGGGGTACGACCCAAACTGGAGTGGAGCTCTTACGCTTGCTTTCACTCAAACTAATGCTATACTCCGTAGTATTCCAACTCAAATAAACTCGTAACTCATCCTTAGGCACGAACGGGGAGTTATTGACGTCTTTAATCATGTCAGTTATTCCCTGTACCAAAGCTTTATTAACGGAGTTATACTTGGTGGAACGTGGAGGACGCGGGGGATAGGTCTCGAGGGCATAGACAAATACAGTCTGGAAGGCCCGACATGATCCATTATAGCTAAAAGGCAAGACCAGGTAGGGGATGCCTTTATCCATAGTGTGTGGTATCAAACCGCACACCCAGCAGTCTGTTGTGTTAACTACCCGTTGGTGTTGGTGCAAGAGCTGTATGAAAGTGTTATTTATGAACTCTGAGCGTCGAGCTTGCTCATGTTCAGGGATCGAATGAAAGGAATGAGGAGAATCAATAGTAGGAGAAACAAGAACAGGGGCAAGATCGGTGCAAAAATTAAATGTATACCGAAGGCAATTCTACCCACCAATGTTATTAAAATAATCAAAAACATAATTGCACATTGCATCAGAAAACATTTGTTATGTAGAATTTTGTATAATCTGTTTCTGCGAACATAAATTACATTCTCTCAGTGCAGCCCAGGAAGCTCCATCTTCTACAACCGCTCGCGACCACTGATGATATGTACGTAGTTGAAAATGCCTCTATCAGTCCTGGGAGTTCCCAAAACTAACAGAAAGACCGACCTTGTGTCTGGCCCCCGCAGATTCAACTAGGCACAAAGCCACGACCCTACGGCGACCCAGACGGCAAGGTAAACAACAGATATAAACAGTGAAATACAAAATATTCAGCAAACTTCCTGGCTGGAGGCAATGTAATGGATCAAGTAAGAAAAATAGGCAGTTTCCTGCTTTATTAGTCCTTATAATGAGATCGGAGATTGTATCTCAGTTTTCCTGGCGTTGTTTGATCCGGGAAAAGTCTGTTTCCAGCAGGGACAACAATGTTCGAATTTTCTGATGTCAAATGTTCGTTCGATGCAGTGTTCTGGTCAGTGATCAGAGAATCAGTTTCAGGGGGAGAGTCAGAGTTCTGTGAATCAGTTGTTAATTCTGCATCACTGAAAGGAACATATCTAGGGACAGGTTCTGTATCAGAGGCACCAATTCCTTTTCTAACCCAGTTATCATAGGGGAGTGGAAGGGGTACACGTTTGGTGTGGGTTGCGTGAACCCAATTCTTCCTCCCAGCCACACGTACTGCAGTCCTCGTTGCCAGGAGTACTTGGTAGGGTCCCACAAATTTCGGTTGGAGATTCCTGGTTCGTCCAAAGTTCCTGATGACTACAAAGTCACCGGGTTTCAGCTGGTGACCTGGACTCTCCGGAGGCTTTGGCAACGCATCGAAAACCTGTTGGTGAATGAGACTCAATTTAGCAGTCAAGTCAAAAAGGTAATCAATTAACATTGGATATTCTAGCTGTTTGAATTCTCGTGGTCTTGGTACCCCCCAGATATTTGCAGGGCGACCGAACACAATCTCATAGGGGCTGAGCCCTACTCGAGAATGAACAGTTGCTCTAGTGGATAACAAAGCCAGTGGTAGTGCATCTGGCAAGGACAAACCCGTGGAGGCTTGAATCTTAGCGAGTTTTAGTTTAAGTGTACCATTGTACCCTTCAACTAAACCTGCTGACTGGGGGTGGTTCGCACTGTGAAATTTTTGCTTGATCTTTAAGCCTGCGCATACACTCTGCATAACTTTCCCTACGAACTCACTCCCATTGTCTGACCATACAATCCGTGGCATGCCGTATCTGGGAAAATATTCCTTGAGGAGGATTTTTGCAGTGGACAAGGCAGTGTTCTCCTTTAGTGGATATGCTTCAATCCATCTTGAAAAAGCACAGACTACCACTAGGACATATTTGAGGTTGTTACATCGATCCATGTGGATGAAATCCAACTGAATCACTTCGAAGGGGTAAGAAGGAGGAGCGAAGTGTCCAGTGGGTGTGGGGGTTCCCTTGCCAGGATTATGCATCAAGCATATCATACAGTTTCTAACCACTCTTTCTGCACACTTACTGATTCCATCATTCTTCCAGACTGGGGCCAACATTTTACAAATTCCTTTAGAACTGATGTGCGCTACCCCGTGCGCCATCGTTACCACCGCAAGCACATACGCATCAGGCAACATCCAACGCTGATGCTCTGACAAGTCAATCCAACATCCACTCGAGTCCAATCTGCCCGTCTTCTCTTTCCATACAATCTTTTCCTCTTCAGTCGCTTCTTCCTGAATTGCTTTCACACTTTCCACTGTATCCTCACACATTCCCGAGTCAGCCACCCATCTTGCAGATTTAGCAACATACATTCCACTCGTCGTATTCCTAGCTGTCTGTTTAGCTATCTCGTCAGCAAAAGCATTTCCACGACCGACATCATCCGTAACCGCTCGATGAGCACTGCACTTCACAATCGCAACTTCAGTCGGTAAGGTTAGAGATTCCAACAGGTCATTGACTAGTTGACCATGCTGTATCTTAGTCCCATGGGACGTAATAAAACCTCTTTCCTTCTACAGTCGACCAAAACTATGCGCTACACCGAACGCGTACTGACTATCTGTGAACACATTTACTCTCTTTCCCTTTGCTAAGACACACGCTCTAGTCAATGCAATTAATTCTGCAGCTTGGGCAGAATTCTGACTCACTCTTGCAGTCTCCACAATCGTACTCAAGGTCGTTACTGCGTAGGCAGATGTTACATAACCATTCTCCAATTTAAAACAAGATCCGTCAACATATAACGTGCCATCTGGATCTGGTAACGGAGTGTCCTTAAGATCAATCCGTCATTTTGTCTCTTCCTCGGTTCTAAAACAACAGTCATGGGGTTCAGAATCACTCGACTCCTGGTTAGTCGGCAACAGTGTTGCTGGATTCAGTACATTGCATCTTTTAATCTGAATATGACTCGCTAGCAGTGTTAGCTCGTAGCCTGATAATCTAGCACTGGTGAGGTGCTGTGTCTTCGTTCGGTTCATGAGTGTATCCACAGCATGTGGAACCATGACTACTAGCATATTGTTCATGACCAAACCAGCAGATTGTCGAATGGACACTGCAGCTGCTGCTGTGGCTCTCAAGCAACTTGGCAATGCTCTGGCTACCGGGTCTAATGTTGATGAAAAATACGCACAAGGATGTTGTTTATCACCAAATCGCTGCGTCAAAACACTCAATGCACAACCTTCTCTCTCGTGAACATAGAGTGTAAATGGCTTACTGTAGTCAGGTGTACCCAACACCGGAGCTGGACACAGTGCATTTCGTAACTCAGAGAAGCTCTGCTGACATTCGTCAGACCATGGCACTGGATTCGGAACACCTTTTCCAGTCAAGGCCACCAATGGTTTTGCCAAGAGAGAAAAATTTGGGATCCATTGCCTGCAGTATGAAGTAATACCTAAAAACGCGCGCACTTCTCTCTGTGTGCTAGGAACATTCATCTGTGTAATTGCTTTTATTCTCTCTGGGGTCAACCTTCTTCCCTCCTTTGACAAGAGATTACCTAAGTAGGTCACTTCTTGGCAACAATATTGCAGTTTGGAAGGTGACACCTTGTGATGTAAATCAGACAAATGATGCAGTAGGGAAATTGTAGCTGTTTTGCAAGTTTCCTTGTCATCAGGAGCCACTAGAAGGTCATCTACATATTGTACTAAAGCAGAACCAGGAGGAAGCACAAAGGAATCTAACTGACTTTTTAATGCCTGGCTGTAGATGGATGGGCTTTCACAATAGCCCTGAGGAGTGCGTTTAAATCTGAAACTTCGGCCTCCTAGGGAGAAGCCAAAAATATCTCTGCTTTCCTCTGCTATCGGAATGCTGAAAAAGGCATTTTTCTGGTCAATTACTGAAAACCATGTGGCTGTAGCAGGAATCAACGTTAACAATGCAGTAATGTCTGGGACCACAGGAAACTGTGGAACCACAATTTTGTTAACCTCTCTGAGATCGATTACAAATCTGTAGACTGGAGGTTTTGTAGGATCAGTACGTTTTAGAATTGGCAGGACAGGACTGTTACATACATTCCCTCTAGTTTCTTCTATCACATCTTTCTTAATCAAATCTTGCACTATCAATAGAAGCGCACGTTCACCTTCACTTGAAATCCTATATTGTGGGATTCGTGGGAATTTGACATTTGCTTTCAAACTTACTACATAAGGAGGAATTTCCAAAAGACCTACATCGTTAGGACCAGTCGCCCAAAGAGTATCAGGGAGAGAACGCAGCTCCAGTGGGAGCGCATCCATTGACAAGTACATCGGGGAGATGACTCTCTTACCCAACGTAAGCTGTACTCCAGATGGAGAACAGTACAATGTCGCATACAGGCGTTTTAATAAGTCTAAACCAAGCAGATTTTCATTGCAACCAGTTGTCAAAATCAGGGGTGCTTTTAATTGACGAGGCCCTACAGAAATAGACAAAGGACCAGAAGCAGAGTTGTGAACAGGGGCGCCTGAAAAACCTACTGAAACATTTGTTAAGCCAGACAAAGGTGCGCCAGGGAGTTTAGCATGCATGATAGAACTTTTCGCTGCACCAGTATCCAACAGAAACGGTTCGACTACACCTGATGTAGCTACTGCGACATAAGGCCCACTCTGATCTACTGGAACTGATACTACTCCCTCTCTTTGTCCATGGCTGTCCTAGTACTCATTTTGTTGAAATTCCCCACTAACTTCACAGTAGTCTTCAACATGGTACTGTTGAGACCTACCTGGCTGTGCAGATTGTCCGTTTCTTTGATCAAAATAATTAGAAGGACGATCATTAGTCTGCGGAGGCATAGTACCTCGTCCTCTACCTCTAGAGGCTTGTGTAAAATTACCACAACCTCTCTGAGCTTGAGCATTGTTATTTTGTGCTAAAACTGGACACTCATTCTTATAATGGCCCTCCTTTTTGCAATAGGCACACTGATTCCATTGATATTGCGGTCTTTGGGAACCGTAATCGGTCCTCTGATATGGCCCTTGCTGTGAGTTTGTCTGATTCGTACGAGGCGGATATGCCTGTTGTAAAAGAACTTTAGTTTTTAAATCTTTTGTTTTCTTTTCTGACTTTTCCTTCTCTTCTTTATCCCTATTCTCATAGTACTGAGCAGTTGCAAGTATTTGCGCTGTCGTGGAAACAGCCCACGCACTTTCAGAATCTTTCAATTTATTACTAAGCTCCGGTAACAAATTGTGCACAAATTTATCGACGAATAATCTCTGACCTCCCTCCGTGCTCATATCCTGACCACTGTGATCTACGAAAGTCTCTTCAAATCTAGTGAAGAAGTCGGAGACACTTTCGTCTTTCTTCTGCTTGCATGCGGACAGTTTGTCCCAATTAACGCGCAATGCTGGCATCAAAGTTTTCATCAAATCAATTATCCTACCAGGTAAATTAGCAATTAGTGGTTCGGGTTTTGAACCACCAATTTGTTGACCATCTGCTGCTATTATAGCTGGCCAATCACCACCAAGGGCAACTGGATGATTTTCGGTACAAATTTTAGCCCAAATAGGTTGTGGCACTACATTGCCAAACAGCATGTCAATGTCTGCCAAATTCATTACGCAAGCTTGAACTGTTTGAGTTAACTCTTTATAATATCCGGCTGGATTTTACGCGGATCTGGCAAGGCCTGTTTTACTGCTAACACTTCAGCTCGTTTCCACGGAATGTGTATCCACACTCTCTGGAACTGTGCTGGAGCGGCTGCAATACCATTCACTGCATCAGCTTGAACGGCTTCGCGCCGTATTGGCGGAACCTCCCTCATAGGATATTGACGACCTTTATTGGTGCTACGCTTCTCTAAGTCCCTTGGTGAACTGAGGGATGGATCAACCCTATAGCTTAAGATCAGCTCCATTGCTTCTTTTATATCTTTGCCTACTATCATACCTGCAGCAAATTTTTGTTGAACATGAATTAATTCATCCAAAGCTAGTTCAGAGTCATCCTCTTCTCCTTCCTCCCGCAAAAGAGAGCACATGACATCGAACACATAGCGCTGTGTCTGTTCATTCCATTGCATGAAGGTATCTAGTACATCTCGTACATCATATCTTCCAACTTTCGAGATCCACCTAAGGGCTGTAGAATCTAATATTCCTCGTTCTTCGACATTAGGAAGCTGACTACGTCTCTGAGTAGATTCAGAAGCGGGACTTCTAATTGGAGTTTTATAAAAAGGAGATAGAATATTAGAGACAGATTCAGTGATTCTCCGGCGAACAGAAAGCGGAGTCATATAGCTTGCAGAAGTTTTGAGTAAAGTAGTAGTCGGAACAGATGAAGCAGCAAGAGTAGGGGTAGCAGGCAAAGTAATTTGCGAAACGACAGGTAGAAGTGGAGCAGGCATAGGCAGAGGAGCGGGCAACCCTGGAAGAGGGGGTGCCGGAGGAATATTGTTAACCACGGGAAGTACAGGAGCTAGATTCAAAGGAGCAGGTGCCGGTATCCCAGGCTGTCCAGCAGCCGGTAACACAACATTTGGTAAAGGTGGAGCTGTAGCACCCTGTGCATACGGTGGAGGTGATCTTAACAAGTAAGACAACAGGGGATCCTTTTCAGGGTCTTCTGCTGGCTTAGCAACACTCGAAGGCAAGGCAGGGTAGCACTTATCTATCGCTAAACTACGTTCTCTATCAGCTATCTCTATCGCTTTCTCAGTTTCATTGAGTTGCAGCTGCTTAGCAGACTGTTCTAAAGTCAACTCTTGCTCTTTTTGCTCTCTCTTCAATTTTTTAATTTCTCTTTGTTTGGATTCTTTCCGCCAAAAACGGAAAGAATCAAACATTGCCGGCCGGGCTTTCTTCTTAAACAGTTTCGCTTCCAAATTGTCAAGAATTTCAGGTTCAAAACTACCATGTAGTGGCCAACTAAGGACACCATCTTCTTTCGTGTAACGAACCCACACCTCATTATAAGATATAGGACCCACACCATGCTTGCAGTATAATTCGTAAATGGGAGTTCCAATCGGAGGGACCAGACATGAATCCTCCAACTGGGAATCCATGTTGCAACCGAAACATGAAAACATACAATTTTTTCGACTTACCATTTTACAAACTGAAACACAGAACAAACACAAACAAAGATGTGCACTCAAACTAGAATTTTAGACCTACCAAATGAACGAATGTATCGATACCCAAACTAAACCAAAGATTATCGTGAAGGGAACAACCAATGATAATCTACAAAACCAAGTCAAACCAAAGAACTAGAAGGATAAATCCTTACGAAATAACCAAGAACAACTAGCAACCACTTAATACTTAACTGAGGCACTGAAGACGTCACCAAGGAGAAACCCGTCTATGTCTCGCCGTACTAAGGTCTGCACCTCGGGTCCAAGACAGGGCGACAGTCAAGGCAGCGAACCACTGCAGCCGTCTGAACGGGAACCCTCGTGGAAGAGAACGTCGGGCCACTTTTGCGATATGCCGGGATCGATGAAGTGGGGCGCCTCCCTCTGGAATCTTCACACGAAGCTTCTCGAACTCTTCAGGCTTTTGGACCGGTACCGAATGACGTCGCCCTACGTTGGGCGCCAATTGGAGTTCTGGACTTTATTACGGTCCAGAGGTGTCAGGGATAACACCCGAAGACCCCTGAGTTCTACCTGTCTCGGTGCACAAATAAACAGAAACAAGGGCTTCTCGATGGTGGCGTCAGAGACCAAAGGTTTATTACTGCAGGGATACAGAAGTCACAGAAACTACACACGGGCAGATTCTAGGAGCCTGTTCGATTTGCACTAAGTGGGTTGCTCCTTAAATACACATTTTTTAGCCGTGGGCAACATTCTTCACATGCTGGTACATTTCTAAAACTTCGTATCATAAACAATAAATATTTGGCGTCAAACAGGAATTGTCAACAAATATCTGATGCTAAACATTACGAATGAGGGGTTCCCATTTGTTCAATCACAATCCCATGTCATGTTCTTATTCAGGAGCCGGACCGCCTCATCGTAAATTTCGTTACCTCCCCCTAATAAAGGCCCAGAAGGAAAGGAGCAGAGCCAGGTGCAGAAGATAGAAAAACAGGATAAGAGATGTTTGTGGGTCGTAAACGGGCAAGGCTACCAACTTCGGCCGCCTAATCATGATCAGGCCAGCGAGCACGAGACCCAGTATAGCAGGACTGGCCTCAGGCAGAGGAGGCAGCTTCTGCCGAGTCATGCGGCCACAGCGTTTCTGACCCTTAAGGTGTACGTGTCATTTAGCAAGGTGAATCGCCGGCTAAAGCCTACGTGTCCTTTAGCGAAATGAATTGATCAGAGGTCACTGTTTATCCATTGACTATGTGAGGGCAAGAATACAAGATGGATGCCATAATCTAAAATGGATGCCATCGGTGTACCGGAAATGTGCTCATAACAAGAGTGCTCTTGCTCGTAGCATAGCGAAAACACCAGGATATACTATATGGATCATTTACGGTTCACTGGTACCGAAATTATGTGTTTACGACGATGTCGAAAACACGGGTTCGAATCGTCACGGAACCTCAGAGTGGGGCACAAGCCTGTACCTCAATTAAACACAAACACTTTAGTAAACTCAAAGTGAACAGGAAAGGGCTTTTAGGCAAAATGCTTAAATTGTTCTTTAAATCATAGTATGAACAGATATTCTAAGATGCGCCATTACATCAACATAGTACATGGTATACACACTGTATATGGCACATGAATTGGTCGACGGCGTTTCGATCCCACATTTAAATCAAAGGGATCATCATCAGGACATTTGGTGAAGTCGAGCAACAATTCACAACACTAGGATACACTCTAGCAAAGGGAGAATTGGCTAAGGGATGGGGAGTGCAAACCCGCCTCGTGTCACCCTGTGGGTCACAGAAATTGATAGATGTATGCTGGCAGAGATAGAGGTGTACAAGGCTCGGGGACTCCCCAAGAAATGGGATGGGAAGTGGTCACAGTGGAATAAATACAGGGGAGATCTTTGTGTGTCGCCTACTGTTGAAATGGAGATGCGTAGACAAGAGAGACTTGTAGAAGATATGTAAGGTGTACCCATGATTAATGTTTTGCAGGATCATATGGCTGAGAACATGTACTATGTCGTCCAATCATGTACTGTATGCCTCTGATTTAAATCAATAAACAAAGTTTTAAAAAAAATACAATATTTAACCTACTTCCAAAATGCTCGGTACTTCAAGTCCATCCAGGAAGTTAATTCCTACAAGATACAATAATAAACCTAACCACCCGCCTACTGCTTTCAGTCCACCCAGGTAGTTCATCCCCAAAAGAAAATACAATAATTAACCTACTTCTAAACTGCCCGCTGCTTCCTATCCACCCAGGAAGTTCATTCCCACAACAAGATACAATAATGAACCTATTCCTGTTGCTTCCAGCCGACCCAGATAATTAATCCTATCTCAAAACTGCCCCCTGCTTCCTTCCACCATGATAGTTATTCCTACAGTCCCATACAATAAAGATACCTCCCAACCACCCCCTTACATCAGTCTAAGTTTGGAGGTAATTTTCTGTGTGGACCGCAAGCAAGGGCGAGTTTAGACATAAGTCTTACTGTTTGGTGCAAAGAGATTAATTAACTCAGGAACAGAGTTTGAAGGGCTAGAGAGGAACGATGTGCCAAGAAACTGTGGCAGGCTATACAGAATCACTTCACCAACTTTCACAGAAGCCTATTGGGAGGTGCATTCACGCTTCACTTGCTGGGGGCTGAAGGGCATATCAAGTCTTCCTTCCAGTGGAGACAAAAATAGCAGACTAAGCTATTATTTTGAACAATAACTTCATTCAAGTATGAGAGTGTGAACCATCTTTGAAACTGGATTTAAGCTATTCTTTTGGTTCAGACCTTAACTCAGTGAGCCAAAGCTATTAGGATGGGATCGATCTTAAGATAAACAGCTAATATGTTGTAATAATTGTGCTGTTCTCATTATCCTTAAACGTTGCAGTTACTAAACTGTTTGGGTTTAATAGTTACTGTTATTATTGTGTGCACAATTATAGGATTTTAATTAATATATATATATATATATATATATATATATATATATATATATATATATATATATATATATATACATATATATATATATATATATATATATATATATATATATATATATATATATATATATATATATATATATATATATATATAACAAAATAAAGAATGTTTTTCTTACTCAGGGCTGGATCCTGGATTCAGCCCTGGTGCATTTCCTCTAAACAGTTGAAAGAAATTGTTTTTGTTTCACAGGTGATTTTTAAGGAATATTTGTATGTTTTGAACATCGAAATCAGGTTATTGGAAAATCACAGTTGTAATTACTTTTAAAGGCCAGTGCTGGGCACATAAATCCAGCACTAGGATCTCTCCTGATAGCAAGTGAGTAATTTCGTTTTCGTTGATCGGCTGATTTTTAAGGAATATTTCAAAGTTGCAAAATTCAACACTTAGAAGAAATTCTGAGTGAAACCCAGCCAATGTTACCTTATGGAGAAAATCAAATTATCGGTCTTTGGGTAAGTACTCAGCTGGCAGAGTTAAGGTTCTGGGGATAGGACTCAGGGGTCTCCCAGGGTCAGATAGGTACAGTTGTTACATCCTCAGCAGCAAAGGGGCAGCAGGTGCAGAGTGAGTAGGCCCTATGTTATCCTATGAATGATAGGGGACCTTTGGTTGGTGGCTGCTAGCAGGCAGGCCACGCGGCTGTGGGAGCTGGCCTCCGGGTCACTTACACAGGGCAAGTGGTGAAGTAGGAGAGGATAGATGGTGTACTCCCAGTGGCACTCGGGCGGCTGGGTGCAGGGTGCTTTTGGGCCGTCGGGCGCCCAATGTATTTCAATGTATTTCAATGGGAAAGCTGGATGTTGAACAAAGGCTGCAGACTCAGGACGGAGATTCTTCTGGTGCGACCACCACTTTGAGAGGTAAGTTGAGAAGCTGGAGGTTAGGTAGCCACCCAGGAGTTGGGCACAGGGGGCTGTGGGGCGCCGGGTGCAGGGGTGTCTTTGGGTGGCAGGAAATCTTACCGTCAGCTGGTCGCGGTTGGAGGGGTCCATTGTTGTGAGGCTGCAGAAGTCATCAGGAGCGTCGAGGAGGCTCCTTGGGTGCTGAATTCTGTATTGTACTGTAAACCAAAACTCTCTAGATGTAGAGTTCAAGAAGAGTGCACTCAGAGTACAAGGAAGGGAGTACTCCAGAAGGCAGGATATAGGATATCTAAGAAACAAAACATCTGTGGTAAATATGATAGAATCATGGGAAAACAAGACTGGGTACCCATACTTAGAAACCCTGCCAAATTATGCATTTAGCTGGGAGATAGTGAAAATCCGAATTGGCACCATCCCTTGGCTAATGGAGGGGAGAGTTAAGGCAGAAATGTTATATCCAGATGGTATATGTAAATGTGGCCTGGGGGCCAAGTGTGAAATGCTGCACATACTACTTGACTGCTTGACATGTCTAGAAGTGAGAAAACGGTTCTTACGACCTTTATTTATAAAATATGGCATAAGACAACGTGTACAAGCGACAAACTTATTGATAGGAATGGAAAATCTGGAAATAGCAATTGCACTTGGGAACTTTCTGAAAAAGGTGAATCGCTTAGCACAGGAACAACAAAAGAAATCAAATTGAGGAACCTATATTGATAGATACAAGTAAAAGCTAAGTTACAAGGGATTGCAAGCCTATAAGATATCAGATAGTACTGTAATGAGAAACATATCGAAATTGCCTGTTTTTAATGTAATATCTTCCAGTTTTATTATGTATAGCATGTGTTTTAACATTCTTCTTAACGATTTTATGTCTGTGCAACCCATAGAATGCTTTTTCTTTTAAAATTTTATATAACATATAGAAAGCGGCATGGAGAGTAACAGCCTGATTTTATAAATTTTGTACGGTTTTGATATTGATGTGATGCATTTCGATCTCATTGTTTAAAGACCACGGTCTAAATAAACAGAGTTTCTCTCTCTCTCACCCAGGAGTTGGGCACAGGGGGCTGTGGGGCGCCGGGTGCAGGGGTTTCTTTGGGTGTCAGGAAATCTTACCCTCAGCTGGTCGCCGTTGGAGGGGTCCATTGTTGTAAGGCTGCAGGCGTCATCAGGAGCGTCGAGGAGGGTCCTTGGGTGCTGGATTCTGGGTCACAGTCGCCGGGGGGACGTCCTCGTAGTCTTTGTCCACTCAAGCACGGGCCGGGCTCGGCGGGTGCAGAGTGTGCTGGATTTGCGGTTCCTGGCTGACACCAGGGGTTGTTGCTGTTTGACCAGAACCACTGCTCGTGGGAGTCCCAGTCTCTAGATGAGCAAGGCAGTCAGGTCCTCTGGGGTTTTCGAGATTGCTGACCACTGGGGACCCCCGGGGTTTAGCAAGAGCAGGTTCAAGGATCGACAGGCCTGTAGGGCTGGGGCCAAGTCAGTTGGTTTTGTCCTCTTGTTAGCAGTTGCACGGCAGGTCTTCTTTCTTCTTGTTCTTCTTTTTGTTTCAAATTCGGGATCTGAGGAAGGAAGGTTCAGGGTGCCCCTAATTACTAAATTTAGGGGTGTTACAGGTATGGGAAGGTCAGGGATCAATGGGTCCCTTCCCTGGGGTGAGTACACCCCCTATCCTGCCACTCTCCTGTGGGAGGGGGGCAGGAGCCTGTCTCTGATTGGGTAGGGCTCCCCATCCTCAAGATGGCGAGAGCCCTGCGTTGTGCTTCAACTTGAGTACACCACTCAACTCTAATGCACTCCATGACACTCCACTTCACTCAACTCTGTGCGACTCAACAACTCTACGCCACTACATAACAATCCGCTTTACTCCACTTTAAGACACTCTGCACCACTCTCCTTTACCCCATTAGCTTTTAGTCATGCTGCACAGAAGCCATGCTGGTGTACAACATGGCCAAAACATATTGGCAAAGCCAATAGCAATTGCACAGGCGAGACCTATTTGCTCTGCCAGTGCTTGTTTATATTCAGTAGAGATACAATGTGGCTGATGGTGGCCATTGAGCTGCCCTTTTGGTAGTTATTTACTTTCATTCATGAAGAAACGCCACTTCTATTACTATTCTGATTGGTCTATTGGGGGTTAAACATTTGGTGTTAACATAAGTATTTAGCTGGTGTTTTGGTTGGTGCTTTCTTCAAAGCTCTAGTGCACAGAGGAGGATAGTCAAGTCACATATAGTATTTCATGTAGCACCTCTTAGTCAACTGCCACCGACTCCAAAGATGAAAGGCTGAGTACCTTCTGGGATTATGTGCCATACAACCCCTGAAGCAATCACAAACTAAAGCAGACACAAACTCACTCTCTTTCTTTCCCTCTCTTTTTCTCTTCATTTCTTTGTTGTAATTAACTATCCTTGCTTGACCTCTGTTATCAGTGTCCGGTAGTTTTAAGATCTTTTGTCTGCAAAGAGCTGCAAACAGGAAAGGCTCATAAAATAACTGTGAGTGTCAACAGCAACCCCGCTTAAGCTGCAAAGTGGGGCATTCACAACACAGGTTTAAACACAACAAATGTGGGCCCTCCGGGTGTGGTATAACGGGCCATAGGCCCGCATGCTGCAGGGACAACACGCCCCATAGAGATGGTGCATTTAACTGACCCAGGGCACTGCGCCAGGCGCCCTCTCATTGGCAGGGTCCCTGACCAGTGACCCTGTGATGGATGGATGTGGGGTGAGTGTGACAGGCCAGCCCTCGGCAGTGGGCGGCTGGCAAACCAGTACATTGCCAAACACTAAAATGCGTCTAGCAGGACACTACACCGGGGACGCAGCTTTCCGTTGTTTATCATTACCATCTGACGGCACACACATGGGGGATTGCGAGGGCAAAGTTCAGACCTCACGACCTCCCTGATAGAAGGAGGCAGAGACTGTCCGGACCCCAAAGGTTCTACCAGGGAGGGGCCAGGTTCTACTCGTTTTGGGCTCTAGTGTCCAAGAGTTGTCCTCGAGCTGAGCCAGAGCCAGGCATGGGGCGAACCTCCACGGAGTCGCCCACCCCTAGGACAAGGGGTGGGTGCTGGGCGCGGCCTGAGTTGTGTATCTCAAGAAAGAGATCAGATATTAACCTGCAACGCGAAAAGTATTGAATGGGTAAAGTTAAGTAATATTTCTTTCGATAAAAAAGTCCGTGCGTTCTGTTTTTACACGTATCTGCAGAGTAGAATTGTGGTTTAACTTGATATCCCCTCCCGCCCCTCAACCTTCCATCCAGGAATCTGTAGGCACTCCTTTCTTCACAAACCTAGAATTATAATCCTTGGCCATATTGGGTTTCGTTTTACTAAAGCGCTTCGAAGGCAGGCATCGGGGCGCATACAGATACCGACCCCCGCACACATTTTGGATATGTCTGTTTGATTTATTATGACCCCTGGATCATTTCTAAGAAATATCTTTTTATTATATAATACCGAAAGTGAAACCTCGAGCGTGTTTGGCATGTATTCCATGCCCATAAGGCACTTGGGCTGTCCTGCCTTCAGTTTGACAGATGCTGCGGTGCGAGCGGCTGTGTCCGCTGGGTATTGGAAGCCCACTCGCCCACGTCTCTGACGATTAGTCTCACTCCCTGGAAAACCCAAGTACTAATGTTTTGTATGGAAATGGAATACGGTGCCTGGCTTCTTGTTCCCCGGGCATGGTGGAGTATTTAAGTGATATCTTCCCATTGATTTTGATCACTGTTAGTAGGTCTTATTGAATTTCTAACTGGGACCGTTTTCTGTTGCTGTTGCACGAGAGTTGACTATCAACTCTCGTGCAACAGCAACAGAAAACGGTCCCCGACCGCTACCTCATATAGCATCATTTACTTCTTCTGTATTCTGTACTATTTTATACAGTTCTAGTTGGTTCTACTGTTCTACCTGGTTGCCAACTAATGTCATGTCTGATTTTTGATTTTTGATTCATGTACAATACTGTCTTCATCTGTGTTCTGCTCTTATATTCGATCAGCAGTATACTTGAACCTGTATTCTGCACTATTCTGCACATTACCGCAACCTGCACCCATCCCCGCTTTCCTCTCCTGTTATGCACTGATTGCTATCTCATATATCACATACTTCTTCTGTATTCTGCACTATTCTACACAGTTCTGCAACCTGCATCCATTCTCACTCTTCTCTCCTGTAATGCACTGATTCCTACCTCATATATGTCTGGCTGCTCTCTAGGGTCAGTTCTACCTGTATTTTGAACATTTGCAATTCTCAGATTGCTACCTCATATATTTCGATTGCTCTCTAGTGTCACTCCTACCTGTATTTTGGACATTGGTAATGCACAGATTGCTACCACATATTTCCTGGTTGCTAACTAATGTCACTTTGATCTGTGATTTTTGATTCATGTAAATTGCTGTTTATGCTACCTCATATTTCTTGGTTGCTGATTCATGTAAATTGCTGTTTATGCTACCTCATATTTCCTGGTTGCTAATTAATGTCACTTTGATCTGTGATTTTTGATTCATGTAAATTGCTGCTTGCACTTGTATCCTGCCCTTATATACTAGCAATATTATACCTACTCTTACACCTTGTTCTTTGGAATTTACCGTATGTATTTGCTCTACTGCACACTCTTATATCCTGGTTATGCTGGTTGTTCACTAGTGCCACTTTGGTAATTTATAACTTATTACTGTGTAACCTACTATATGCATTTGCTGTTCTGCACATGTGTACCACTATAGTGCATTAGTGCATTCTCCCATACCCACCTAATCCATCATTGCAACATGGATCCTATCGGCAATCACACATATAAAATCAACTACCCACCATCACTCACCAAAAAAGCCGCCAAACGCTTTAAACACAACTTCCTTAGGTCACACCCTGAAACTCCTTCATTTGCTGACACCTACTTCTCACCGGGCAATGGATCCCTGAACACTGATATCATCTTCCACACCACACGCAGAGCTCAATGGAGAAAAGCGTTCCTCACCCTACTCACCGTCTCCTCCACCAGGAAATCCGCTCACAGCCTAACTCTCTCCATCACACCATCCCAAGTCTTTCCAGGCAGAGCCACCATCACTATTTACAATAACGGGATGTTCCTATCACAATCCACAGACAGGAACCTGGAACTGCTAGACAACTTGTTCCCCACTTTCAAAGATCATCTCTCCAATTCACTGACCAACACTCATATCTCCTCCAGTCCCACCAACCATGACCTCACAGGTACATACTCCTCAATCAGGGACACACCTACCACCCTTGACCTCCCATCCCCCACCCACAACACCACTATCCCAATTCAGCACTCAAGCACAGACGCAGATCGCTCCCCCTCATACACCACTCACACCCCCGCCCCTTCTACCAACTCGCGGACCTCCACACATACCTTCAACACTCCTATCACACCTACAGCGGGCATTAACACCCCGCTCACCGCTGACAGCACAGCTCCCACCCAGAACACACCTAACTTAGTCCAGCACCAGAATAACACTCACTCCGACAAATCCCACCCCATCTATCCCCCCATTCTCAGTCCCCATTACCCTCTAACCAACTACGCAGAACATACCTCCTCTCTTAATTTAACTCCCCCTCCCCTCAACAGGACCATCTCAAATCCCACTTCCCCTCCTACTCTCAGCCCCCATTATCCTCCCTGCACCCCCACCACGGCTATCAGTCTCCCAGCCTACACCTTGACCCCCTGCCTACCACCAATGCCCTCACTCATACCACCAACCTCATCCCTACCTCATCCACACCCCTCCCGCCCAAAACCTCTCGCCTCCCTAACTCCATCCCGCACACCAACACAACGCAGACCTGCTCGAACACCAGCCCTCTCTCCCACCTGCACACGGATTCCCTGGTCAGCCATTCACCCCTGACTGCCACCCCCACCTCCACCACCTACCCCACGATGGACTACATCATGGCCACCCTCACTCAGATCAAAGAAGACATACACGCCATCATAGAACTACTCTCCACACACCCCATACACCCCCCACCCACCTCCGCCTCCCCTCCCAACTTGTCCCCTACTCCGCCGGCTGACTCCCTCACTCATCACGCCCCACACCGGGCGTCAATCCCTGCTCATAGGCGCAGCGACTGCCCTCGTCCCCCGCATCACCCCTGTAACCCCTCACACAACTACACCTCCCCGCCCAACTTGTCCCCCACCCCTCTGACTAACTCTCTCACTCAGCTATCCCCCAATCTGACCTCAATCCCAGTTCGTAATCGCAACAACCGCCCTCGTCGCACCCACAACTCTTCTTCTGACCTCGACACACTCACCCTTCTCCGCTCCTATGACCCAGCCCCCCAAATTCACACAACCACCCCACACCTCAACATTCCCACGATACACTCAAATCCCCTTAGACCACCCACACTAAACAGCAGATTCTCCATCCCCAATAACCTTAGAAAAGTCCCTCTCTCTCTAGAACCATCTACCACCCTCAACACACCCCGTCTCAAATGCACTCTTCTCAACTGCAGATCGGCCACGAAACATTCTGCCGCCATTGCTGACCTCCTCTTATCGCGGGACCTTGACCTAATCATCCTGACTGAAACGTGGCTAACTGAATCTTCGACACCTATAATGGACATTCTGGTTCCTCCCAACTACCACATTATCAGGCTCGACAGAACAGGCAAAATAGGTGGTGGAATCGCATGCATCTACAGGAACAACCTCTCTGTTCAGAAAGTCAATTCCACCTCCCTACCATCCCCAACATCCTGGGAATACATCTGCCTCAACATTATTAGTGAGGGCAAACCGATATGCTCTCTTCACAGAATTTACCACCCACCCAGGGACAACTTCACCTTTTCCCAACAAATCATGGATATGATCTCAACCAATTCCGGATGGCAGCTCACCCAAATATACCTTGGTGACTTCAACCGCCACTGGAACGATCGCAACGACGCTATGGTAAATAGTCTTAAAAATGTCCTCGATGCCCTTAACCTCACCCAAATATGCAACAGCCCGACCCACGAGAAAGGTTCTACCCTCGACCTGATCATCTCCAAAGAGGACTCTATCCAACTCGAGTCCATCCAACCCTGTGACTGGTCAGATCACCATATTGTCACATTCTTTATCAATGAAAAAGTCAAAGTCAACCCGGCTCAACTCTCCAAGCCCAAAGTCTGGAAAAGAGACTCGAAAAAGCTCAACCCAGGCTCTTTGCCCCCTAACAGTTGCAATCTCCTACTCCCACCGACAGGCGCTACGGACGTCCAAACTCTGACTGACCACTATCTCAACGCTATGACCTCTATAATTAATGAGGCTGCACCTATGCAGCTAAAAAGAGTCTCTACTAAAATCTCCAAACCATGGTACGACGGGAGTCTCAATGAGGATAGACGAGACATGCGAATGGCAGAGCGTACCTGGAGATCAGCTCCCTCTGCAATGCACCTAAAAGATCTGAAGAAAAAGAGAAACGCCTACTTCAGGAAAATAAAACGCTCAAAATCAGACTTCTTCAGCCTCCAACTCGACCAAGCAAAAAACCGCCCGAGAAAACTGTTTGAGCTAATCAATTCACAATCCAAGGAGCAACCCCAACCACTCAACACTGGGTGTGAGGCACCCTCCTGTGAAGACTTCGCTGCTTTCTTTATCCAAAAAACGGACAAAATAAAAAGCAATCTCCTCATTGACGCAAGCCTCTACTCCAAACCCCAATGCCTAGCACCCACTGAACCAAAAAAACAATGCTACATGGTCAACCTTCGGCACATACTCGGAAGAAGAAATTGGCAAACTGCTCAGCACCCTGAAACCTTCCAATCACCTCACGGACCCCCTCCGCAGTAAAAGACTTTACCCCTTTGCTTCTCCCTCTCTGGACTAAAATTATCAACAGCTCTCTCCAACAAGGAAGTATGGGAAGGGGTCCCAGTAAGCATGAAATAATAACAAGGAATGTATAAACAATCAAAAAGACAAATCATGAAGACACATTGTTTTATTCACAATGTGCTAGTATTTCGCATATACTTCACTATTAAACATTCATTGGTCAATGACAGTTTTACAGTGCCCCAAAAGTTGGGAAAAAGGGAAGGGGATGTGATACGTGCGGGTAATAGGTGAAGGAAAAGGGTTTGTAGTGACAGTAAAATCAGCGAATAGGACAAGTACAATGGAGTTACATGTTCATGTACCCAGAACCAGACCAATAGGTTCATGCAAAATATTTTACAAAAATCATACTCCAAATGCACAGCAAATGAGAACAATGGGGTGTGGAGTTGACCGCAAAGAACAATGTGTTGTCGACGTTTCGACCCTCGTTTGCAGATATGTGTATTGATCTTGCCGTGGGGTCTTCCTCAGGACTAGGGAGTTGGGGACACGTGACCTAGTTAATGTACAAATATACATGTATTATCTTACAGGGACAAAAATCACCGTAAATTACTCAAGCGTTACATGGCACACCATCCATTGAATGATGATGGCTGAGAGTTAACATAGAGTTTTCGGGGTAGAATAGACATTAATGCAACAGGTATGTCGCCAATGGCGCGACTAAAACACCCAATTGATGTATTATTAATCCTAAATCAATATAGTTGTAGAAACAAGGAGCAGTCTGTAGATAGGTCTAAACGCACAGGGGCAGCCCATCCACGAACATCAGAAGGCTACAGGTGAATAGGCCACAGTTACTGATAAGTACGGGCTGGTTGTACATATCGGACGTGTTAAAATCTCAAATATCCCATTAGTGACTACTAAATACTAAGGTTAATTTCGGTAGGGCTCGGAGAAGTTGGAACTTACCACAAACGTGGTGTGCACCGGACCCGTTTGGTGGAAGGTTGATATCTAGAATAGATCTGTAATTAAAATATACAGTTCTTATTTTACTAACAGTGCAAGGTTTATGAAAATGGCAGAGTGGCCACATAGTAGAAAACTTACCGAGGTCTTACTCGGAAGCGCCGTATAAATTAATGGTGTGGGGTCCGACAGGGCATCAATAGGGCAATAGCTCTAAATGTATAAAAAGCAAGGGCAGATATTGAAAACTAAATGCCAAGTCAAACGGGTTGAAACCAAAAAGCGGAGAGCCAGGAGTGGACTTACCCGGCAGCCGTTTTGTGTCAACATGCGGCGTGGGGTAAAGAGCACTCGCGCTGTGGCATCGAGTTAGTTGCAGGACTGAATCAAGAAAAGAGAAAATTACGAAGCGTTACAGGTATGGTGATAGGGCTAGGGGACGGAGCATGCACTCGGAGAGGTGCCGACGCTTACCGGTGTATGGAATGAATCCGGAGCCGTTCACTGCTTGCAAGAGGAATGGCGAAGCAGAGTTCCGCTTACTAGGGTGTTGCCTGGGTGACATGTCACGTGATACATCGACAAGGAGAAAAGACTCACTCGGTCAGTGGATCGCGTGGGGTCAGGCAATTGGTGGAAATACACACTGGAAGAGTGCAAACAATGCTCATTGTGTAAATGCACATAATAATTCAAACCGTTAAAGCTGCCAGGAATGACGTATTGTACAACAAAGTAGCCTACACGGCAGGTGGATAATTATAGGTGCAATAACATCTCCCAATGTAAAAGGATCGTAATGTCTGAGCCAAAATATGCAGAAAGATGCTGGAAAAAGGGAGGCGATCTCGCACTTATGAGGGAAAACATCGGCATGGGAATGACTCTAGTCACCTATAGATAATCACTTCTCAAATTCATTACTAGATGTTATGCAGACATGAATAAGTGAATAGTAACATCATAATCCCACAATAATAGTCTCTTAGCCAAAACATCCATAAAGTTGGCAGAGTGCACAGATTAATGGCGTACCTCACACAAGCGGGTATAGGCCACTGTATCTCTTATTGTAACAAGATTAGCCTCTGTATTTAGTAAAAAGTGTTTAGAATGACCCAATCAATTGCCAAGTGTTTCATAGTTATAGATAGGCAAGAAATCGAACTTACTGCAGCATTGTGATGGTGGCGTACCTCGCACACGCGGGTAAAGGCCATATACACTTTGTCGCTGCTGTTGATGCAAAATAAAACTACTGGTGTCTTGACTATGTGTGGATAGAGGCTAGACTCATTGGACCACCCTTCAAGGTGGATTAGACAGAAAGAAGAGTGGAACCTCAGGCTCATTGTTATATCTAAGTGTAGATACAGGTCATGAACATTAGCATGGAACCAATCATCAAGGCAAAGTGGCCAGTTGGGAGAATGAACTATCCTGTTCGTTAAGCCCAGATTCAATGGAGTTGAATGTAAATATCCACTTTAGTTCCCGGGTGTTTAAGATATTAGAGATATTCCCACCCCGCGGGCCCAATGTGGCTTTCTCAATAACTACCCACTTTAGGCTTTCCGGTGCATGGCCAGCTGATGAGAAGTGGTCGACTAGCGGTGCCCCCTGAGTCTTGCATCTGATTCTGCTCATATGCTGGAGTATCCTTGATTTAGCTCTTTGTTGAGTCTGGCCAATGTAAATCAATTGACACGGGCACAGGATAGCATAAATGATGTTTTCAGAATTGCAGTTGGTGTGTGATTTCATGACGATTTTGTGTCTTCCGTGTGAGAATTCCCTTGTTTGGATTGTGCTGGCACAGGCTTTACAGCAACCACATCTGAAGTGGCCCACAATAGGAGGAAGATTCCACAGAGTTGGAATAGTTGGATCATCCGATGTTTTTAAGAAAGAGCGTACCACATGATCCTTGATGCTACTCGCTTTTTTGAACGCATGGAGAGGCAGGTCGGTTTGTTGGATATCATCAGAGATGAGTGCCCAATGACGGTTGATAATCTTTTTTATTTTGTTGCTGGCTGTATTGAATGTAGTGACACAGACGATTTTTTGTTCAGATTGATCATTGTCAGTCTTCGGGATCAAAAGTTCTTCTCGGGGATAGAACCAGGCTCTTTTGCGTGCGCGTTTGACAAGTTGTTTGGGGTAGCCTCTGGATAGGAGTCTCTGTTTGAGTTCTTCAGACTCACTAAAATAATGATCTTTATTGGAGCAATTGCGGCGAATACGCAAAAATTGCCCGAACGGCAGGTTGTCCCGGAGGGCACGTGGGTGGTGACTCTTGTAATGCAGAAGGGAGTTTCTTTCAGCCGGTTTTCGATACAATGTTGTAAGTAGTTGACCTGCATCCTCGTAGATGGTGAGATCAAGGAAGTTGATCCGATGATTATCTGATTGGATCGTAAACTTTAGGAAATGGGATTGTTCATTAAGCCAACCAAAGAACGCCGTTAATTCTGGCAGATCTCCGTGCCAAATCAGGAGGATGTCGTCGATGTACCGCATCCAGAGACTCAAATGGTCTCTGAATGGGTTGATCTGATTGAGTACGGTATCTTGCTCAAAGGCTGCCATGTACAGGATTGCCACATCCGGAGCAAAAGGAGCCCCCATTGCTACTCCTGATGTTTGAATGTAAAATTTGTTCTTGAACATGAAGAAATTTTGGGTCATAGCTATGCGCAGTAATGCAACAATAAATTTGGTGGGTACTTGGACCGGGGCAGGGCGCTTTTGTAGGCAACGTGTAACTACCACCAGAGCTTCCTGCTGGGGAATGCACGTATACAAAGATACAACGTCGCACGTAGCTAACAGTTGACGGTCCGGATTGAAATGTAGGCCTTCCACAACATTTATGGTGTGCATCGTGTCACGCAAATAAGCCGGGGTAGCTTCTGCGATGGGTTTTAAGAAAAAGTCAATGTATTGGCCCAGGGGTTCGAGGATCGAACCACACCCGGAGACTATGGGGCGGCCAGGTGGATTGGTCATTGACTTGTGTATCTTTGGTATCGTGTAAATGGTTGCTAAACGCGGGTGTGGTTTGTTAAGGAAATTGAACTCCAGTTCCGATAGAAATCCTTGTTCAAGACCCATTTGGGTTATTTCAAGAATGTCACGAGCAATGGCCGGAGTAGGATCTGACCGTAGCAGTTGATAGCTCGTAGCGTCATTCAATTGACGGAGGATTTCAGATTCATACGAGGTGACATCCTGTACCACGATTGCACCTCCCTTGTCCGCTGGTTTGATAATGAGTTGATCATTTTGCGCCAAAGTTTGGAGAGCCAATTTCTCTTTTTTGCTGGTGTTGAATCTGGTATAGCTTTTTGTACCTAAGAGTTGTAATGTGTCTCTCAATACGACCGTTTCAAAGGCCAGGATCTTGTGTGACATGGCGTGGTTGAAAGGGACAAAAGTAGACGGAGGTCTGAGTCCAGTAATGGACGGTTGGACGCTTGGTTCTTTATTTCGAAAAAAGTATTTTAACCTTATTTTACGGAAAAACTTGCACAGTTCCGTCCGGATGGTAAAGGGATCTGGATGGCTGGTAGGGACATATGATAATCCTTTTCCCAAGATCTGGATTTCATCATTGTTCAAAATGTGTTTCGAGATGTTCACCACCGGACTCTCCGATCCAGGGGGTGCTCCTCCCAAGAGTTTCAAACGGGGGTGAGTTGCAGACAGTTGCAGTCTGTGGATTAGCGGTATGTGTTACCATCTGTAGGTCTTGTTGCGGGTAACACGTTCCCCGTGTTGTGGTTCGGGCTGAAAGTGTACCTGCTTCTGAGGTTGGCCTCGTCCTCCATTCCAATTGCCGGTGTTGTGTTGGGAACCACGTTGTTGGCCGCGAGGCCAAGGATTGCCCCTGCCCTGGCGTTGCCCTAAAAAAGAGTTGTTTTGGAATTGATGATTATAGCTAAAATCCGGGTAGTTCTGCTGGTAGTTAGCACCCGGCTGGTCTTGCTCACCCTCTGAGCTATAAGAAGAATCAGAGAAAGTGTAATAGTTGTTACGTCTGCCTCTGGATGTTCCTCGTCCACGGTTGGTAAATCTACCCTGATTATCTTGACGGTAATAATCTTCTTGTAGATAGGGGTACGTTTTCTTCTTATCGTACAGTCTGATGTCACGGGCCAGTTTTTCCAGTTTGCGGTTTTGAGTGGTCAAGTCAAAGTCCTTTAGTGTGGCCTCAAGATTGTTGATAGTTTCTTTAGCGCTAGCAAAGTTGGCGTCTGCCGCGATTTCAGCCTTCAAAGTTTTAATCTCAGCAGTGATGATTTGGATTTGTTCAGCAGCTGTTTCAACGCCAAGGACCATCCAATGACGGCTACAGTTGTTTGCGACGTGGCTGAAACCTTCCCTGAATTTCGGTACTTCAACAAAAATGGCGGGTTCAATTTTTATTTGTAATCCAATGGGGATGATGTTTTCTTTGAGATATTTGGTGAGCAAATGGCCATGCCACCGTGTGCGGATCAACTTTTTCTCCAGACGCTCCAAGCGAGAAATCTTATCCTTCAGCGTAAAATCGACAGTGGAAATGTCAGAGGTAATAAACACATTGTTGGGATCCTCTAATAGTTTGTCAATGTAATCTTCAGAGTAGGACAAGAGTTCAGCCATGGCATGCCAAGTTCAACTGAATTGAACATAGAGAGAAAGAAACCTCGCAGACGAGTGTCTGCTCGAAGTATGCTATAAGTAGGGGGGTTATACCCAGACAAAGTTACGGGGACTTGGGTTATCAAATGAAGTATGGGAAGGGGTCCCAGTAAGCATGAAATAATAACAAGGAATGTATAAACAATCAAAAAGACAAATCATGAAGACACATTGTTTTATTCACAATGTGCTAGTATTTCGCATATACTTCACTATTAAACATTCATTGGTCAATGACAGTTTTACAGTGCCCCAAAAGTTGGGAAAAAGGGAAGGGGATGTGATACGTGCGGGTAATAGGTGAAGGAAAAGGGTTTGTAGTGACAGTAAAATCAGCGAATAGGACAAGTACAATGGAGTTACATGTTCATGTACCCAGAACCAGACCAATAGGTTCATGCAAAATATTTTACAAAAATCATACTCCAAATGCACAGCAAATGAGAACAATGGGGTGTGGAGTTGACCGCAAAGAACAATGTGTTGTCGACGTTTCGACCCTCGTTTGCAGATATGTGTATTGATCTTGCCGTGGGGTCTTCCTCAGGACTAGGGAGTTGGGGACACGTGACCTAGTTAATGTACAAATATACATGTATTATCTTACAGGGACAAAAATCACCGTAAATTACTCAAGCGTTACATGGCACACCATCCATTGAATGATGATGGCTGAGAGTTAACATAGAGTTTTCGGGGTAGAATAGACATTAATGCAACAGGTATGTCGCCAATGGCGCGACTAAAACACCCAATTGATGTATTATTAATCCTAAATCAATATAGTTGTAGAAACAAGGAGCAGTCTGTAGATAGGTCTAAACGCACAGGGGCAGCCCATCCACGAACACCAGAAGGCTACAGGTGAATAGGCCACAGTTACTGATAAGTACGGGCTGGTTGTACATATCGGACGTGTTAAAATCTCAAATATCCCATTAGTGACTACTAAATACTAAGGTTAATTTCGGTAGGGCTCGGAGAAGTTGGAACTTACCACAAACGTGGTGTGCACCGGACCCGTTTGGTGGAAGGTTGATATCTAGAATAGATCTGTAATTAAAATATACAGTTCTTATTTTACTAACAGTGCAAGGTTTATGAAAATGGCAGAGTGGCCACATAGTAGAAAACTTACCGAGGTCTTACTCGGAAGCGCCGTATAAATTAATGGTGTGGGGTCCGACAGGGCATCAATAGGGCAATAGCTCTAAATGTATAAAAAGCAAGGGCAGATATTGAAAACTAAATACCAAGTCAAACGGGTTGAAACCAAAAAGCGGAGAGCCAGGAGTGGACTTACCCGGCAGCCGTTTTGCGTCAACATGCGGCGTGGGGTAAAGAGCACTCGCGCTGTGGCATCGAGTTAGTTGCAGGACTGAATCAAGAAAAGAGAAAATTACGAAGCGTTACAGGTATGGTGATAGGGCTAGGGGACGGAGCATGCACTCGGAGAGGTGCCGACGCTTACCGGTGTATGGAATGAATCCGGAGCCGTTCACTGCTTGCAAGAGGAATGGCGAAGCAGAGTTCCGCTTACTAGGGTGTTGCCTGGGTGACATGTCACGTGATACATCGACAAGGAGAAAAGACTCACTCGGTCAGTGGATCGCGTGGGGTCAGGCAATTGGTGGAAATACACACTGGAAGAGTGCAAACAATGCTCATTGTGTAAATGCACATAATAATTCAAACCGTTAAAGCTGCCAGGAATGACGTATTGTACAACAAAGTAGCCTACACGGCAGGTGGATAATTATAGGTGCAATAACATCTCCCAATGTAAAAGGATCGTAATGTCTGAGCCAAAATATGCAGAAAGATGCTGGAAAAAGGGAGGCGATCTCGCACTTATGAGGGAAAACATCGGCATGGGAATGACTCTAGTCACCTATAGATAATCACTTCTCAAATTCATTACTAGATGTTATGCAGACATGAATAAGTGAATAGTAACATCATAATCCCACAATAATAGTCTCTTAGCCAAAACATCCATAAAGTTGGCAGAGTGCACAGATTAATGGCGTACCTCACACAAGCGGGTATAGGCCACTGTATCTCTTATTGTAACAAGATTAGCCTCTGTATTTAGTAAAAAGTGTTTAGAATGACCCAATCAATTGCCGAGTGTTTCATAGTTATAGATAGGCAAGAAATCGAACTTACTGCAGCATTGTGATGGTGGCGTACCTCGCACACGCGGGTAAAGGCCATATACACTTTGTCGCTGCTGTTGATGCAAAATAAAACTACTGGTGTCTTGACTATGTGTGGATAGAGGCTAGACTCATTGGACCACCCTTCAAGGTGGATTAGACAGAAAGAAGAGTGGAACCTCAGGCTCATTGTTATATCTAAGTGTAGATACAGGTCATGAACATTAGCATGGAACCAATCATCAAGGCAAAGTGGCCAGTTGGGAGAATGAACTATCCTGTTCGTTAAGCCCAGATTCAATGGAGTTGAATGTAAATATCCACTTTAGTTCCCGGGTGTTTAAGATATTAGAGATATTCCCACCCCGCGGGCCCAATGTGGCTTTCTCAATAACTACCCACTTTAGGCTTTCCGGTGCATGGCCAGCTGATGAGAAGTGGTCGACTAGCGGTGCCCCCTGAGTCTTGCATCTGATTCTGCTCATATGCTAGAGTATCCTTGATTTAGCTCTTTGTTGAGTCTGGCCAATGTAAATCAATTGACACGGGCACAGGATAGCATAAATGATGTTTTCAGAATTGCAGTTGGTGTGTGATTTCATGACGATTTTGTGTCTTCCGTGTGAGAATTCCCTTGTTTGGATTGTGCTGGCACAGGCTTTACAGCAACCACATCTGAAGTGGCCCACAATAGGAGGAAGATTCCACAGAGTTGGAATAGTTGGATCATCCGATGTTTTTAAGAAAGAGCGTACCACATGATCCTTGATGCTTCTCGCTTTTTTGAACGCATGGAGAGGCAGGTCGGTTTGTTGGATATCATCAGAGATGAGTGCCCAATGACGGTTGATAATCTTTTTTATTTTGTTGCTGGCTGTATTGAATGTAGTGACACAGACGATTTTTTGTTCAGATTGATCATTGTCAGTCTTCGGGATCAAAAGTTCTTCTCGGGGATAGAACCAGGCTCTTTTGCGTGCGCGTTTGACAAGTTGTTTGGGGTAGCCTCTGGATAGGAGTCTCTGTTTGAGTTCTTCAGACTCACTAAAATAATGATCTTTATTGGAGCAATTGCGGCGAATACGCAAAAATTGCCCGAACGGCAGGTTGTCCCGGAGGGCACGTGGGTGGTGACTCTCGTAATGCAGAAGGGAGTTTCTTTCAGCCGGTTTTCGATACAATGTTGTAAGTAGTTGACCTGCATCCTCGTAGATGGTGAGATCAAGGAAGTTGATCCGATGATTATCTGATTGGATCGTAAACTTTAGGAAATGGGATTGTTCATTAAGCCAACCAAAGAACGCCGTTAATTCTGGCAGATCTCCGTGCCAAATCAGGAGGATGTCGTCGATGTACCGCATCCAGAGACTCAAATGGTCTCTGAATGGGTTGATCTGATTGAGTACGGTATCTTGCTCAAAGGCTGCCATGTACAGGATTGCCACATCCGGAGCAAAAGGAGCCCCCATTGCTACTCCTGATGTTTGAATGTAAAATTTGTTCTTGAACATGAAGAAATTTTGGGTCATAGCTATGCGCAGTAATGCAACAATAAATTCGGTGGGTACTTGGACCGGGGCAGGGCGCTTTTGTAGACAACGTGTAACTACCACCAGAGCTTCCTGCTGGGGAATGCACGTATACAAAGATACAACGTCGCACGTAGCTAACAGTTGACGGTCCGGATTGAAATTTAGGCCTTCCACAACATTTATGGTGTGCATCGTGTCACGCAAATAAGCCGGGGTAGCTTCTGCGATGGGTTTTAAGAAAAAGTCAATGTATTGGCCCAGGGGTTCGAGGATCGAACCACACCCGGAGACTATGGGGCGGCCAGGTGGATTGGTCATTGACTTGTGTATCTTTGGTATCGTGTAAATGGTTGCTAAACGCGGGTGTGGTTTGTTAAGGAAATTGAACTCCAGTTCCGATAGAAATCCTTGTTCAAGACCCATTTGGGTTATTTCAAGAATGTCACGAGCAATGGCCGGAGTAGGATCTGACCGTAGCAGTTGATAGCTCGTAGCGTCATTCAATTGACGGAGGATTTCAGATTCATACGAGGTGACATCCTGTACCACGATTGCACCTCCCTTGTCCGCTGGTTTGATAATGAGTTGATCATTTTGCGCCAAAGTTTGGAGAGCCAATTTCTCTTTTTTGCTGGTGTTGAATCTGGTATAGCTTTTTGTACCTAAGAGTTGTAATGTGTCTCTCAATACGACCGTTTCAAAGGCCAGGATCTTGTGTGACATGGCGTGGTTGAAAGGGACAAAAGTAGACGGAGGTCTGAGTCCAGTAATGGACGGTTGGACGCTTGGTTCTTTATTTCGAAAAAAGTATTTTAACCTTATTTTACGGAAAAACTTGCACAGTTCCGTCCGGATGGTAAAGGGATCTGGATGGCTGGTAGGGACATATGATAATCCTTTTCCCAAGATCTGGATTTCATCATTGTTCAAAATGTGTTTCGAGATGTTCACCACCGGACTCTCCGATCCAGGGGGTGCTCCTCCCAAGAGTTTCAAACGGGGGTGAGTTGCAGACATTGGACCGGTCTGTGGATTAGCGGTATGTGTTACCATCTGTAGGTCTTGTTGCGGGTAACACGTTCCCCGTGTTGTGGTTCGGGCTGAAAGTGTACCTGCTTCTGAGGTTGGCCTCGTCCTCCATTCCAATTGCCGGTGTTGTGTTGGGAACCACGTTGTTGGCCGCGAGGCCAAGGATTGCCCCTGCCTCGGGGTGGGCGCCATGTGCCCTGGCGTTGCCCTAAAAAAGAGTTGTTTTGGAATTGTTGATTATAGCTAAAATCCGGGTAGTTCTGCTGGTAGTTAGCACCCGGCTGGTCTTGCTCACCCTCTGAGCTATAAGAAGAATTAGAGAAAGTGTAATAGTTGTTACGTCTGCCTCTGGATGTTCCTCGTCCACGGTTGGTAAATCTACCCTGATTATCTTGACGGTAATAATCTTCTTGTAGATAGGGGTACGTTTTCTTCTTATCGTACAGTCTGATGTCACGGGCCAGTTTTTCCAGTTTGCGGTTTTGAGTGGTCAAGTCAAAGTCCTTTAGTGTGGCCTCAAGGTTGTTGATAGTTTCTTTAGCGCTAGCGAAGTTGGCGTCTGCCGCGATTTCAGCCTTCAAAGTTTTAATCTCAGCAGTGATGATTTGGATTTGTTCAGCAGCTGTTTCAACGCCAAGGACCATCCAATGACGGCTACAGTTGTTTGCGACGTGGCTGAAACCTTCCCTGAATTTCGGTACTTCAACAAAAATGGCGGGTTCAATTTTTATTTGTAATCCAATGGGGATGATGTTTTCTTTGAGATATTTGGTGAGCAAATGGCCATGCCACCGTGTGCGGATCAACTTTTTCTCCAGACGCTCCAAGCGAGAAATCTTATCCTTCAGCGTAAAATCGATAGTGGAAATGTCAGAGGTAATAAACACATTGTTGGGATCCTCTAATAGTTTGTCAATGTAATCTTCAGAGTAGGACAAGAGTTCAGCCATGGCGTGCCAAGTTCAACTGAATTGAACATAGAGAGAAAGAAACCTCGCAGACGAGTGTCTGTTCGGGCAATTTTTGCGTATTCGCCGCAATTGCTCCAATAAAGATCATTATTTTAGTGAGTCTGAAGAACTCAAACAGAGACTCCTATCCAGAGGCTACCCCAAACAACTTGTCAAACGTGCACGCAAAAGAGCCTGGTTCTATCCCCGAGAAGAACTTTTGATCCCGAAGACTGACAATGATCAATCTGAACAAAAAATCGTCTGTGTCACTACATTCAATACAGCCAGCAACAAAATAAAAAAGATTATCAACCGTCATTGGGCACTCATCTCTGATGATATCCAACAAACCGACCTGCCTCTCCATGCGTTCAAAAAAGCGAGAAGCATCAAGGATCATGTGGTACGCTCTTTCTTAAAAACATCGGATGATCCAACTATTCCAACTCTGTGGAATCTTCCTCCTATTGTGGGCCACTTCAGATGTGGTTGCTGTAAAGCCTGTGCCAGCACAATCCAAACAAGGGAATTCTCACACGGAAGACACAAAATCGTCATGAAATCACACACCAACTGCAATTCTGAAAACATCATTTATGCTATCCTGTGCCCGTGTCAATTGATTTACATTGGCCAGACTCAACAAAGAGCTAAATCAAGGATACTCCAGCATATGAGCAGAATCAGATGCAAGACTCAGGGGGCACCGCTAGTCGACCACTTCTCATCAGCTGGCCATGCACCGGAAAGCCTAAAGTGGGTAGTTATTGAGAAAGCCACATTGGGCCCGCGGGGTGGGAATATCTCTAATATCTTAAACACCCGGGAACTAAAGTGGATATTTACATTCAACTCCATTGAATCTGGGCTTAACGAACAGGATAGTTCATTCTCCCAACTGGCCACTTTGCCTTGATGATTGGTTCCATGCTAATGTTCATGACCTGTATCTACACTTAGATATAACAATGAGCCTGAGGTTCCACTCTTCTTTCTGTCTAATCCACCTTGAAGGGTGGTCCAATGAGTCTAGCCTCTATCCACACATAGTCAAGACACCAGTAGTTTTATTTTGCATCAACAGCAGCGACAAAGTGTATATGGCCTTTACCCGCGTGTGCGAGGTACGCCACCATCACAATGCTGCAGTAAGTTCGATTTCTTGCCTATCTATAACTATGAAACACTCGGCAATTGATTGGGTCATTCTAAACACTTTTTACTAAATACAGAGGCTTATCTTGTTACAATAAGAGATACAGTGGCCTATACCCGCTTGTGTGAGGTACGCCATTAATCTGTGCACTCTGCCAACTTTATGGATGTTTTGGCTAAGAGACTATTATTGTGGGATTATGATGTTACTATTCACTTATTCATGTCTGCATAACATCTAGTAATGAATTTGAGAAGTGATTATCTATAGGTGACTAGAGTCATTCCCATGCCGATGTTTTCCCTCATAAGTGCGAGATCGCCTCCCTTTTTCCAGCATCTTTCTGCATATTTTGGCTCAGACATTACGATCCTTTTACATTGGGAGATGTTATTGCACCTATAAATATCCACCTGCCGTGTAGGCTACTTTGTTGTACAATACGTCATTCCTGGCAGCTTTAGCGGTTTGAATTATTATGTGCATTTACACAATGAGAATTGTTTGCACTCTTCCAGTGTGTATTTCCACCAATTGCCTGACCCCACGCGATCCACTGACCGAGTGAGTCTTTTCTCCTTGTCGATGTATCACGTGACATGTCACCCAGGCAACACCTTAGTAAGCGGAACTCTGCTTCGCCATTCCTCTTGCAAGCAGTGAACGGCTCCGGATTCATTCCATACACCGGTAAGCGTCGGCACCTCTCCGAGTGCATGCTCCGTCCCCTAGCCCTATCACCATACCTGTAACGCTTCGTAATTTTCTCTTTTCTTGATTCAGTCCTGCAACTAACTCGATGCCACAGCGCGAGTGCTCTTTACCCCACGCCGCATGTTGACGCAAAACGGCTGCCGGGTAAGTCCACTCCTGGCTCTCCGCTTTTTGGTTTCAACCCGTTTGACTTGGCATTTAGTTTTCAATATCTGTCCTTGCTTTTTATACATTTAGAGCTATTGCCCTATTGATGCCCTGTCGGACCCCACACCATTAATTTATACGGCGCTTCCGAGTAAGACCTCGGTAAGTTTTCTACTATGTGGCCACTCTGCCATTTTCATAAACCTTGCACTGTTAGTAAAATAAGAACTGTATATTTTAATTACAGATCTATTCTAGATATCAACCTTCCACCAAACGGGTCCGGTGCACACCACGTTTGTGGTAAGTTCCAACTTCTCCGAGCCCTACCGAAATTAACCTTAGTATTTAGTAGTCACTAATGGGATATTTGAGATTTTAACACGTCCGATATGTACAACCAGCCCGTACTTATCAGTAACTGTGGCCTATTCACCTGTAGCCTTCTGGTGTTCGTGGATGGGCTGCCCCTGTGCGTTTAGACCTATCTACAGACTGCTCCTTGTTTCTACAACTATATTGATTTAGGATTAATAATACATCAATTGGGTGTTTTAGTCGCGCCATTGGCGACATACCTGTTGCATTAATGTCTATTCTACCCCAAAAACTCTATGTTAACTCTCAGCCATCATCATTCAATGGATGGTGTGCCATGTAACGCTTGAGTAATTTACGGTGATTTTTGTCCCTGTAAGATAATACATGTATATTTGTACATTAACTAGGTCACATGTCCCCAACTCCCTAGTCCTGAGGAAGACCCCACGGCAAGATCAATACACATATCTGCAAACGAGGGTCGAAACGTCGACAACACATTGTTCTTTGCGGTCAACTCCACACCCCATTGTTCTCATTTGCTGTGCATTTGGAGTATGATTTTTGTAAAATATTTTGCATGAACCTATTGGTCTGGTTCTGGGTACATGAACATGTAACTCCATTGTACTTGTCCTATTCGCTGATTTTACTGTCACTACAAACCCTTTTCCTTCACCTATTACCCGCACGTATCACATCCCCTTCCCTTTTTCCCAACTTTTGGGGCACTGTAAAACTGTCATTGACCAATGAATGTTTAATAGTGAAGTATATGCGAAATACTAGCACATTGTGAATAAAACAATGTGTCTTCATGATTTGTCTTTTTGATTGTTTATACATTCCTTGTTATTATTTCATGCTTACTGGGACCCCTTCCCATACTTCATTTGATAACCCAGGTCCCCGTAACTTTGTCTGGGTATAACCCCCCTACTTATAGCATACAGCTCTCCAACAAGGAAGCAAACCTGACTCCCTCAAAGTTGGTCAGGTCACACCTCTACTAAAGAAACCTACAGCCGACTCCTCTGATCTCAACAATTACCGTCCCATCACCAATATCCCCACTCTCGCCAAACTGCTGGAAAAATGCGCACAACTACAATTGACTAAACACATTGAGCAATTTGATCTCCTCAACCCTCACCAGTCAGGCTTCCGAGCAGGACACAGCACAGAAACTGCGATGACTCACATAATTGATGATGCACTTCAAATGCTAGACCAAAACGACACCTGCCTCCTCATCCTTCTTGATCTCTCTTCAGCATTCAACACCGTTAAACATGAGAATCTACTAGAACTACTAAACACAAGAATGGGTTTATCTGGAACTGTTCTCAAATGGTTCACTTCCTTTCTTCACAACAGGTCGCAGAAATTCAAGAGCAACAACCTGATGTCCTCGCCAATACCTGTAACGCTAGGCGTCCCCCAAGGATCCTCTCTATCCCCAACTTTGTTCAACCTAGTCATGGAACCTCTCACCACCTTGCTACAAACATCCAATGTACACTTTCACATGTACGCCGATGACACCCAACTTTACCTCAAATTACAATCCCCCAATGACATCCTGCTCCTGAACTCAACAATCAGATGCACCCAATCCTGGCTTGCCGATAATCACCTCAAACTCAATGCCCTGAAAACAGAGTTCCTTCTGATCTCACCTCCAGCGAAGATATCCACCACTCAAATCTGGCTTAAACACCTAACCGCACTCAATGTCCAACCCACCATCGTGGACTCAGCAAAATCTTTAGGCATAACACTCGACACCAATCTCAACATGCAGCAACATATCAGCAAGGCAACAAAGGGAGCGAACTTCCAGATCAATACTCTGAGGAAACTTAAACCCTACCTCCCAGCCAAAGACTTACAAACCGCAGTACAAGCACTAGTCATCCCACAAATTGTATACGGGAGCACCGCCCTCTGCGGACTCCCCCTAACCACAACCGCACCACTAAGAGCTTCGCTAAATGCTGCAGCGAGACTCATCACTGGGTCAAAAAAGCACTCCCACATTACCCCTGACTTGAAATCCCTGAATTGGCTGCCTTTTGAAGCCAGAATACATCTGAAAATCGCCTGCATGACACACAAGGCGGTACACCTAAACTCCCCCGGCTACCTCACTCAGAAATTGACAATCTCTGGGGGAATTAGAAACACGAGAGGCACAAACAATCTTCTGCTGAAACCTCGAAGATTCCGGAAGGAAAAAACATACAAGCGCTCCTTCTCAGGAATGGCGCCTAGGATTTGGAACTCACTCCCTCCCGAAACCAGGCTTATCTCTTCCTCTACACTCTTTAAAAAAGAAGTAAAAGCTATCCTCATGGCTAAATACACTTGAACTATTATCTCGAACTCTGTTAACACCCTGCACCGATCGGTACCACATGTTTGACCCCTTTACTTATTTGTATGAGTTGGCTTACTACTCACATGATTGGCTTTGCAGCCACCTATTTGCACTGTGTGATCTATTGATTTACTTGTTTTACTATGTTCCCTCATGTACCCCTCTATTTAAAGCGCTCTGATATCTGCGAAGATCTTGTTCACGCTATATAAAACTTTGAAAATAAATTCAATAAGACCTACTAACAGTGATCAAAATCAATGGACAGATGTCACTTAAATACTTGATAGTATCAGACTTACAGCTACAGTTATGATTTTACGCATCATGTGTCTGCCTTCCACCTACTTATGGGCCACTGGATTTATGCGGCACTGTTTGATTGCATTATACTGCAAGAAAGGGTAAATTATGTGGCATAATGCGGTAGATTTTGTAATAGCTGATGTCGTCAAGCAATGGGGCATTACTATGGTACTGACGATACTCAGCTGGCGGTCGTCCTAAGTGGTAACTCTGACCTTGATGCCCCCAGATTCCGGAATGGACTCTCTGCAGTGGCCAGCTGGATGAATACCAACTGTCTCCAGCTGAACGCTAAAAAAACTGAGCTCATGGTTGTGGGCAAGCGGGCCGACCTCTGGGGTGACATATGGTGGCCCCCGGAGTTGGGTGCGACTCCCACTCCTGTCCTGGAGCTAAAAAACTTGGGGTTCTGGCTGGACCCTGCCCTTAGCTTTTCTGGGCATACTAAAAAAGTGGCGGCCACCTGCTTTGGCATTCTGCGTGGGTTAAGACCTATTTTGAGGTTTTTTGATCCTTCCACCTGGCAGCTAGTAATACAGGCCTCCATTTTATCTCGGCTTGATTATGCCAGCTCGCTCCCATTGGGAGCCAATCAGGCAGAGATTACTCGGTTGCAAAGCATCCAGAACGCCGCAGCCAGAGCTCTGGTGGGCCTACCTAGATTCTGCTCGGCGGACAGTACCATCCGTTCTCTACACTGGTTGCCTGTGGCACAAAGGGTCCATTTCAAGACACTCTGCCTCGCTTTTAAGATCCTCAAGCTGGCTTCCCCCCAGAATCTTCTGAATCTCCTGGTGCCCTATGTCCCTACCAGAAATTTGAGATCTCTGGGACAGAATCTCCTAATTGTCCCTCGGTTCAGGTTATGTAGAGCCGGTGGTCGGTCCTTTAGGGTACTGGCTGCAAAACTGTGGAACTCTCTCCCGCTCCATATCCGCGAAATGGGTGAGCCCCTGCAGTTCAGGAGGGCCATTAAAACCCATCTTTTTTCTTGTTTAGTTTAGCCGTCTTGTAGTTCTTCTTTTCTGTAGCTGCTGTGTTGTGTTTGTTACTCTTGTAAGCGCCGGGACGCCTCTTGGCTGGGGCAGCCGTGCGCTATAAAAATGTCTCTAACATAGCAGTACCTTATTATTGTGTTACTTTTACACGCAGTAACTCTGCCGGAGTAAAGAGGTCACCTTATTGGTACAAGTTTAAGACGAAATGCAGCAGTGGGAAGCAGAAGGGCGACCGGTCGACCTTTACGAAGGGCCTCCGCTGCATAGGGACGTATGTTGTCATGTTTTTACTATTCCTTGAGCCGATAGAGCTAGAAACAATTTTGTTTGTAAAATCTGCTGTCTATGCAGCAAATGATGGGTTGTGTTTCACTGCCTATAACTGGTGCTGCAACCGTGTCTCTATGGCATATTTTGTCTTACTGCATATAACCACTGATTATTGTCCTGACTCTGTATTTATAACCCTTGCACATGACTGATGGATTAAATGGATGTGTTTTTATTGCTGTAGTACTGGATAATAGGGTCCACTTTGAACTTACCCTGAGAGTCTGATGGCTTCAAAAGACATTACTGCCAGCATGTCTTGTCCCATAGACACTCCGGTTGATTTTAATACCCACCTACTTCTCTTAAGTGCTATTGAGTTACCTGATGGCTGTAATATTGTTTATATGCTGGTGTCTCATAACTAGTCACCTTTGTGCCCCAAATCCTTGGCTAATGAATAGGATTTTTGAGTTTTCTGGTCGTTTAAGTAGACTATGCAACAAAACATTGGACAATGCTTGATGTCATATCAGTGTCTTTTTCTGCCCAACCTATATTTGCCATCAATGGATTCTCCCCCACGTGTAGTTATAGCACTTCCATGAGAAGAGTTGTATCAAAATTCAATTTATTTTATAGCGATGCCACCAGTGCCAATTATCTTTATCAGATGAATGTTACAGCTTTACCTGTAACTTCCTGTCTGATGAGTAATGCCTCTGCATCTGTTGTCCTTGAACGGTAGATGGATACTTACTTCTTTACTTTAAATATTTTCCTGTGGATAACAAGTTTGCCTCTGTACCTATAACCTCTGTCTGGCAACTCATAAAACATAATCTAATTTTTGAGCCTTGCCCGGTGGCCAGCGTGGCAGACTCTGTAACTACAATCCATACTGTTATAATGCGATTCTGTGGCTGAGGCGTTTCAGCATGAATGTAGATTTGCCCAGTTGCGGCCGTCACTGATTTAGAGTGGTAGGGCAGATGGTGGGGTCACAGGGGGAGGTGGTGATGCAAAGGGAGTGCACAGGAGAGCACAATTAGTCCTAAAAAAAAT